>NW_028243049.1:2500-602500 GCF_964263255.1 Lissotriton vulgaris | reverse complement strand
TCCAAGAAGAACTGCCGAGCCCTCGAGAAAGTCTGGAGAAGGGAACCGACACCGGACAACAGGACCTCCTTCAAACTTGCCACCCGGAAACACCACCAGCTGATCCGCGCCGCCAAGAAAACAGCATTCAAGGACCGGTTGGACAACAACGCACACAACTGCAAGGAACTCTTCAACATCGTCAAAGAGCTTTCCAACCCCAGCGCAGGAAACAACGACATCACCCCATCGCAAGACCTCTGCAACTCCCTGGCTTCATACTTCCACAACAAGATCGCGGACATACACAACAGCTTCAACAACCAACCAACGCACACCATGACCGAACAACCACCCCCCACCACCACCCTCCACGCCTGGACCCCGATCAGCACCGAAGACACCATCCGCACGATGAACTCCATCCACTCCGGATCACCGACCGACCCCTGCCCTCACCACGTCTTCAACAAAGCCGACGCTGTCATCGCACCCCACCTGCGAGACATCATCAACACATCCCTCGACACCACCATCTTCCCCGAGAGCTGGAAACACGCCGAACTCAGCGCCCTACTCAAGAAACCAACAGCGGACCCCACCGACCTCAAGAACTACCGCCCCATCTCGCTCCTCCCGTTTCCAGCCAAAGTCATCGAGAAGACCGTCAACAAGCAGATGGCCGCTTTCCTCGAGACGAACGGATCCCTCGACCCCTCACAGTCCGGCTTCCGAGCCAACCACAGCACCGAGACCGCCCTCATCGCCGCCACCGACGACATCCGAGCCCTGATGGACAATGGAGAAACAGCGGCCCTCATCCTCCTAGACCTCTCCGCGGCATTCGACACGGTCTGCCACCGCACCCTAGTGCAGCGCCTCAGCAACGTCGGAATCCAGGACAAGGCGCTGGAGTGGATCACCTCCTTCCTCGACGGGAGAACACAGAGAGTCCGCCTACCACCGTACAAGTCAGAGGCCACCGAAGTCATCTGCGGCGTCCCCCAAGGATCATCTCTGAGCCCCACCCTCTTCAACGTCTACATGAGCCCCCTCGCGGCCATCGTACGCAAACACAACCTCAGCATAATCTCCTACGCCGACGACACCCAGCTGATCCTCTCCCTGACCAACGACCCCGCCGCCGCCAGAGCCAACCTGCACGAAGGGATGAAAGAGGTAGCCGAGTGGATGACGACCAGCCGCCTGAAACTGAACTCGGACAAGACGGAGGTCCTCATCCTGGGCCCCTCTCCCTCCGCCTGGGACGACTCCTGGTGGCCTCCCGCCCTGGGCACCGCACCCAAACCGACAGACCATGCACGCAACCTGGGCTTCATCCTGGACTCCTCCCTCTCCATGACCAGGCAAGTCAACAACGTCTCCTCGGCATGCTTCAACATCCTACGCATGCTACGGAAGATCTTCTGGTGGATCCCCACCGAGACCAGGAAGACCGTCACCCAGGCCCTCGTCACCAGCCGACTGGACTACGGCAACGCCCTCTACGCCGGGACCACCGCCAAGCTCCAGAAGAGACTCCAGCGGATCCAGAACGCCTCAGCCAGACTCATCCTCGACATCCCACGAACCAGCCACATCTCCGGACATCTGCGAGACCTTCACTGGCTCCCCGTCAACAAAAGAATCACCTTCCGCCTCCTCACCCACGCACACAAAGCCCTACACGACCAAGGCCCGAGCTACCTCAACAGCCGAGTCAACTTCTACGCTCCCAAACGCCACCTCCGATCAGCCAACCACGCCCTCGCCGCCGTCCCCCGCATCCGAAGAGCGACTACAGGAGGAAGGTCCTTCTCCCACCTGGCCGCCAAGACCTGGAACTCCCTCCCGACCGACCTGCGCCTGACCCAAGACCACCTCTCCTTCAGGAAGAAGCTGAAGACCTGGCTGTTCGAGCAGTAGCGGCTCCCCCCCCCCCCAGCGCCTTGAGACCCCACGGGTATGTAGCGCGCTTTATAAGTGTCACTGATTGATTGATTGATTGATTGATGGTTGAATGAGTCATTGCAGAGAGGGGCGAGTGCATGGGTGGTTAGGTGAGTGGATGCATGGTTGAATGAGTCGTTGCATAGATGGGCGAGTGCATGGGTGGTTAGGTGAGTGGATGCATGGTTGAATGAGTCATTGTAGAGATGGGCGAGTGCATGGGTGGTTAGGTGAGTGGATGCATGGTTGAATGAGTCGTTGCATAGATGGGCGAGTGCATGGGTGGTTAGGTGAGTGGATGCATGGTTGAATGAGTGATTGTATAGAGGGGCGAGTGCATGGGTGCTGAGGTGAGTGGATGCATGGTTGAATGAGTCATTGCATAGATGGGCGAGTGCATGGGTGCTGAAGTGAGTGGATGCATGGTTGAATGAGACATGTAGACCATGCGTTGATGGCTGAATGGGAGAGTGCATGAATGCTTGAATAGCAAGTGAGTACAGGGAGGGCTGGGGAAGGGGTTAACCAAATACCCACACCTATCACTCATCACCCAGTTGATCTGATCGTCCACTTACACTCATCCTTTCATCTACCCATACGTTCTTCTATTCATCCGTGTGTCCCACTTACCATTCATTTAAGCATTCATGTATCCACCTGCAGCTACATTCACCCAGCCATCCTTGCATTTATGCACTCATTGGTCATTCACCTATTCATGCATTACCTGCCTTCCTGTGTGAGCAAAGAGCCCTTGTACACACTGTATATGTGTCTTTGAGTGTGTGTTCTGTTTGCAGGGGTGTCTGTATGTCTGTTAGTAGTAGTGTACTTGACACTTATTGCAGGGCAACCAAACAAGCATTGGCATAGCCAATAGGTCTTGCCTTTGGGACTTTATAAGTCTTTAGTTATCCAGCGCAATTTCCTTGGTGCAACAACATCAAGTGTTGCATGGCTAAACACTTATAAGGTCTCAAAGCCGAGACCTATTGGCTGTGCCAATGCTTGTTCTTTTTTAAATGCATCCCATTTTCCTTTAAAGAAAACAGGCTGCATTTTTTATAAAAACAGCTTTATTTAAAAAGCAGTCCCAGACATGGAGGTCTGCTGACCCCGGCAGGCCACCATCCCTGGGAGTGCCGGCCATTCCCAATGGGGTCACAAATCGCACTTGCCTCATAAATATCAGTGAGGTATGCACTTTGCGACCCTATTAAGAGTCTGAGACACTGTTGTACATTGCATTTTACAAGTTGCAAATTGCAAGTTGCAAAGTGACACAATTTATGGGTCAAAAATGCAAGCGTCTTACATCTGGCCCTTCGTCTTATATTTTGGATCAACTCGCTGTCAAGTTTCATTTGAAACTTTCAGCTAATAGTCGTCATTCCATCGTCCCGCTATCTTGGATATACCACTGACCTTGACATAAGAGCGACTCTCATTTGTTAAAAACATCCTTAGTCAAATCAAATCCTCAAACGAATGCAGATCTAATCACATCTACCAGTAATTACCATCCGTGGATTGACTCCAACCGTAAACCGTCTTGCCCCGCTTAAAGTATATACAAATCATAGAGCCTTGCCCTAAGAACCTTGGTTCAATGAAAACTTAGACTATAAGGACAAAGCTGCCGAAGGCTAGAAAGGAAATGGCGCATCAACTAGACCCCAAAGAGAAAGAATTCTACAGATTGGCCATTTCAGTGGAAGAGGTGTGGCACAGCGGCCAGGGAGCCTGACTCCGGACCACTGTGTTCACGGTTCGATCCCCGGCAGCAATTTAGCCCAGCACCCAGCTGGGCTAACCTGCCACCGGGGATCGAACCGTGAACCCAGTGGTCCGGAGTCAGGCTCCCTGGCCCAGCTTAATCTTACCAACGGCCCCCAGCACCAGGACACCTCTCCGGAGGTAGCTGTGTGCTTTACAAATGCTGGTGTTTCATTTCATTTCAGCCTATAAAGTAACAATCTTAGAAGAAAAATCTGACAACCTTTTCTCCTTTAACCCCAGATTTTGATCAAACTCTACTTAGGCACCCTTAGATGGGAAACATCCTACACCACGCAACCATAACAACGTGCTATGGTTACATCGTGGTTTTCACAGCGCAAGTTGTTAAATCGACTTGCACTGGAGGGCGCTCTAGACTAAGGAATAGTCTGGCACATGCATCAACTTAGGCTTTTGCTATTCCTAAATACCGATTTTTAAGGAATCGCTATTTAGGAATCGCAAAAGCCTATGCATGTTGGAATCGCTATAAAAATAGCAATCCCTAAACATTCCTTAATTGCTACTCGCACATCGCTAGTCGCAATTAACCCCTTCGCTGCTCATGACGAGCTCAGCTCGTCATGCAGTACACTGGTCGTGTGCTCATGACGAGTTGAGCTCGTCATGAAACAATGGGAATGCAGGAGTAACAGCACAGGAGGGGAAAATCCATAGCAGCCAAGGTGTTAAGGAATGCTGTCCCATTCGTTCCTATGGGCCCATAGGAATCAATTGGAGATTGCATGAGCAATTTGCGAGTACCAGTAGGTACTCACAAATTGCTCATGCAATTTCAAGGGTGCAAGGGTGACACCCTGTTCAACCCCGGAAATTGATCTGTGCACATATGTTGCACACACACATGCCCTAAGGCTGGCGTAAACATGTCAGGAAGTGTCAGGTAGGCGTGAACAAGTCAATAATCACACCAATGCTTGGTAGGTTCATGGAACCCTCTAAAGGGTCTCCTGTGTGAATGTATTCATACAACCGCCACTGCCATCAGTGAGGATTTATTAAGACAAGATATTTGTTACCATGTACTCTTCATGGCTTCCTTCGGCAATTACAATATCTCAGAAAGGACTGGAGATTGTAGAGGCATATCTGCTCATGAAGGTATGCCCACACATTGAATATGTGCACCCAGCCTTAGGGCTCATGGCCTGCAGTAGGGGTGACTTACCGATACCTACCTCATGCAGTGTATGGAAGGCATGGCACACAAGACTGTCTGCCATGTTGACTCTTAAGATTTCTCTTCACAAAGATACGCAGCTTGCAATGGCAGAGGGCATGGCCTTGGTGAGGGGTCCCTGGGGTGGCACAAGCAGTGCTGCAGCTCAGAGGACCCTCTTCAATACCCATGCCCCAGGCACCAGGGGTACCATTTATTATTAGGGACTTGCAGGGGCAACTGAAGTGTTGTCAATAGTGGTACAGTTTTATGGAAAGAACACTGTTACTGGGGACCTGATTAGCAGGGGCCCAGTACACCGCAGTCAAAGTTGCATAAAAAAACAGGTTAAAAGTGTCTGTGTGTGTGGGGGGGGGAGGACTGCAACAACACCCAGGTTTTCACACAAGAGTAGGGAGAGTGAGGGAAAGAGACATTTCTCAAACCTTACTTTATACCACAGCTTTTACCTGAGTCCCCAACAGGGCCTTTAGCCAACCGAATTTGACTGAAAATAGACAACCTGTTTTTTTGCATTTTGTGCATTTTTTATTACACTTCATCTAAATAAGATGTTTTGTTGGACACAATTATTTTCATCAGCATGGCATCAATAAATTAATGCCAACTCAGGGACAATAATGCATTCAAATAATACATTAATAGAGCAACTGTACCCAAAAACACATTGCAAATTTCATATTACATGTCATTACCACAATATGACACAATTTACATAAGAAAACACTTGTTTACTGAATCACAGATGTTATAATGACTTTCAGAAGGGAAACACATCTTTGACACTTCAGTTTGATTGTAGCGCATTGCTTCAAAGAGAGCGAAATCTCATTTTCTTGATCACAAAGTGGCACTTTGCATCAATTTCTTATCCCCCAGGGCCCACTTATGAAATATCCAAAGGTCACATGCGAAGGACATCCGAGGAGACATCCTGTGCCCTCGCCCGCTGTCACATGCTAAAGACATCAGAAGACATCCTGTACCCTCACCCGCCCACCCCCAATTCATCAAAAATACGAGGAAAAAAGCGATTGAAGACAGAATCTCCACTCATGCACAAAACAGCAAAGAACTCTTCAACATCATCAAAGAGTTTGCCCAACCCACCAGCGAGTCCACCAACATCCCTCCCTCACAAGACCTCTGCGCCAAACTCAGCACCTTTTTCCACCACAAAATCAAGAGCATCTACGACAACTTCGAGGAAGACAATCAACACACTGAACACTCACCAACCACCCCCGAGATCCTGAAGCCAGCGATCAACAACTGGACCACCCTCACCACCGAAGACACACTGAAGACAATGAAGTAAATCCACTGCGGGGCCCCCACGGACCCCTGCCACCACCACATTTTCAACAGAGCTGCTGGCACTATCGCACCCATGCTCTGCCACACCATCAACCACTCCCTGGCAACCGCATCATTCCCTGATGACTGGAAACACGCCGAGATCAACCCCCTTCTGAATAAACCCTCGGCAGACCCCACCAACCTCACAAACTACAGACCCATCTCCCTGCTCCCCTTTCCCATCGAAAGTCATAGAGAAGGCCATCAACAGCCAATTGGCTAAATTTATCTAAGAGCACAACATCCTCGACTCCTCCCAATCTGGATTCAGAAAAAAACCACAGTACGGAAACTGCCCTCCTCGCCGCAACAGACGACATCTGCATCCTACTGGACAAAGGAGAAACAGCAGCCCTCATCCTCCACAATCTCTCAGCTGTTCGACACAGTCTCTTACCGTACCCTAATATGCAGAGCCCACGACGCAGGGATCCAAGACAGCTTTCAACTGGATCCGCTCCTTCCTCTCCAGCAGAACGCAGCGGGTCAGACTCCCCCCTTTCCTCTCAGACCCTACACCAACCCCCTGCAGAGTCCCCCAGGGGTCCTCCCTCAGCCCTAAACTCTTCAACATCTATATGGCTTTGCTCGCCCCCATCACCAGAACCTACAGACTCAATATTGTGTCAAACGCAGACGACGCCCAACTCATCCTCTCCCTATGCAACGAACCCAACACCGCCAGACACAACTTTCAAAAAGGCATGGAAGCCGTCGCCAAATGGATAAAGACAGCTGCCTACAACTAAGCGCCATCAAAACAGAAGTACTCATCATGTACCCTCACCTGCTATCACATGCGAAGGACATCAGAAGAAGACATCCTGTACCCTCACCTGCTGCCACAAGTGTAGGGCATTCAAAGTGCACATCCTGTACCCTCACCTGCTGTCAGATACGAAGGGCATCAGAATAAGAAATCCTGTATCCTCACCCGCTGTCAACTGAGAAGAGTAAGGAGAGTCAGTAGGAAACCTAAATGCGGAAGGCGTAATTGGCATATCACACTTAGACTGAGTTACTGGTGCGTAAGTGTCTCCTGTTAGATATACAGAATAAAGAGAAACAGACAGGAGTGTGGGAAAAATGCGCTCTTCCCTGGGGCCTGCAAGGTCCCAAGTCCAATGATCAGGTAAGAAGAACGGGCTGAGCTATGTTGGAAGTTGTGTCTGTTTATGTCCATTTAATATGACTTATACAATGTTGTGTTAAATATCAGGGTTTTGTCTGAATTTCACTTGTACTTTCCCTTACTATTAATTTATTGATAACTATCTGTTCTCAGTCATCTGGCAGTGAAGCCTCACAACACAAGACAGAGAACACAAAAAACAAATAGGAACTTCTCTTCCCCCAACTATCCCTCTTCCCTGAAATTCTTTCTCTCAACTCAGGACCAAGACTTAGGACCCCAATATTTTTTTGTCGCTTCCCATTGTCCCCAAATGTGACTCTCAAACGTGCTGCGTCATTGAGAGGATGCACAATGCGGCCACATTTTTGCCTTTATCTTTGTTCCATGGACAGAAGAACGGGCGCAGGACAGGGGGAAAGGAGCACCCAGAGAAGGTGAAGAGCAGAGATCTATCCTGCACATTATACATCAAGAGCTTGCCAGCCTCATAGTCCACAAAGATGCCTACTGCCCTGAGAGGCTGGCATGGCCTCAGTGTGGTCCAGAGGGGGGCGGTGGAAGCCAAGTATGCACCATCCAGAAGAGACACCATCCAGTATCCCTGGTCCAGTGATGCTGTTTCCTCACTCTTCCGTCTCACAGACTCATCGCACACCCCCAGACTCCAGCGGGTCTTGTCACCAACCCTGACTTCCCAGTAATGTCTTCCTGAGTTGAGTCTCTGTCTCCCCAGCACAAAGGGGAAAAACTCAAATGCTTGTGGATTATAGGACAGATCCTGAGCGGTGCCTCCATAGCTGACGCTTCTTCCATCCGCCGACACGATGAGGTGGGGATTGGCAGTGCCAGGATCCAGAGTCACCGGACCTGAAACAGAGAAGTACAGCTGAGAAGACATCCAATCACAGCACCACCAACAGCACATCAGCCAATCATTGAGGTCTGCAGCCAGCTGTTGGAATTGGGAGTTTCTGGGTGGTAGAGGTAGATACTTCTGACCACACAGGGACCCACCTCCTCCAGGAACATTGCTGAGCGTTTTAGTCTGACCCTCAGATGGGAGGGTTATGCATTTATGATCGTGCACAGTAAGGTCTCACCACACTACAAAGGGACACCACACCAGTTGGTTGTACGAATAAAGGGTTCTTTATATAACAATTGTCATCAGATTCGCAAGGTCAAGGAGTACACCATACTGTCAGGTGGGCGGTAGGGGCATCCCCAGGCACGTAGTGACTTAAGGGACAGTTCGATCTGGTTTAGTCGTAGAGGTGTTCCCAGTACTCACAGTCCCACAAGGGAGGTGGTCACGAGTCCACGGGCATGAGGTACACAGCGTCCGGGCCGGTTCTGGGAAACCGTGAAGAGTAGCGGTGACGTTGCGGCGGGAGGTACGAAGCGTACCTGGCGGCCAGGTCTCAATCCTCGAGCCACATGGGGACTACTGGACTGCGGATGCGGGGCGTTCCAGGCGTACGGCTCTCAATCCTCGAGCTACGTGATACGGTGATGCGGGTACAGAACGTGCGGGTGCTTGGCTGGCACTCCTCGAGCCGTGTAGATTTTTTGGTGCTGCGGGTACGGGATGTACCGGGTGCTCAACTCACACTCCTCGAGCTGCGTTGATTCTTTGGTGCTGCGGGTACAGGACATACCAGGTGTACAGCTTGCACTTCGAGCCGCGTTGATTCTTTGGTAGTGTGGGTAAAGGATGTACCGGGTGTTCGGCTCGCAGTCCTTGAGCCGCGTTAGTTCTGTGGTGCTGCGGGTACGGGACGTACCAGGTGTACGGCTCGCACTTCTTGAGCCGCGTTGGTTCGGGATGTACCAGCATCCGGCTCGGGCCGCGACCAGGTCAGAAGGGCTCGAGCAGTTGAAAGTGGAACGTCCTTAGGGGTGAGTGGAGCCGCGACCAAGTCAGCAGCGCTCCATTTGGGGGTAACGGGACATACTTGGGGGTCGAGTCGAGCCTTAACAGCATCAGCAGGGCTATCTGGGTGCCAGGGGTGAAGCGTACTTAGGATCCAAGTCGGACGAGCCGTGACCATGTCAACAGGGCTCTCTCGGACGAAAGAAAAACGACAACCCCCTGTAGCAGAAAGGGTCGCCAGTTATAGTCCTTTTCTCTTTGAAGTCCTGAGATCTCGCAGGTGGTTCCCTGGTGCCCCGGCGCTGATTGTGGGGGATTCCTGCCTGCTGGCACCTCGATCCTTTGAAGTCTTGCCGCAGGGTTCCCAGACGACCGGCAGGGAGCGGGGCCATCCTTGGGGGAGGCAGGATGTATGATCAAAACTACTCCACCCCCCTCACTTGGGAGAGGCTCCCTACCCTCAGGCAGGGGGAGACAGCCTGGCATGGTGCATTCGGCATCCAGGTTTCCCTCGGTTCGGGGCCCTGCGTGGGGTCTATGGAGTCAGGGGTCTTAGGGAAAGGGTGATTTCTAAACTGGGCATTCGATCATTCTGCTCTATGACTAGGCTTCATTAATCCGGGGGATCGGGGGTTCTACACTGGGGTTTCTGTTATTTCCCCGGGGTCATGGGGGACCTGTGAGGTCAGAGGCTAGGGTTACATTAGGGGGGCCTCGCACGGGGCTACTGTTGGGGGCATGGGGGTGTCTAGCCTCAAGAGTGGGTCATGCACGTGGGAGGCTTAGGGGAGTGGATGTAAGGAGACTCATGCCAAGGAAGCTAGGTCTAACACGCGTCCCCCCCAGCTGAAAGGTATGGAGAACTACCCATCCCCTTGGGAGTTCTCTTCACTAAGGCGGACAGACCATCAGCATTGGCGTGGTTGGTACCAGGGCGGTGTTCTACGGTGAAGTTCATCCCCTGGAGGAAAATGGACCACCGCAACAGCTTTGGATTCTCCCCCCTCATCTGCATTAACTATCTGAGGGGCCTGTCGTCGGTTTGGACCCGGAAGTGAGTTCCGAACAGGTAGGGCCTCAGTTTCTTCAGGGCCCACACCACCGCAAAGGCCTCACGCTCGATGGTGCTCCATCTTTGTTCCCTGGGAATTAACCTAATGCTACTGGCTGGTCTAGGCCCTCCTCATTCAGCTGTGATAGAACTGCCACTATGCCATGCTCTGAGGCGTCGGTCTGGACAACAAATTCCCAGGAGTAGTCAGGGGCCTGGAGTACTGGGGCTGTGCACATGGCTGTCTTCAAAGTGTCAAAAGCTTTCCGACAGGTGGGGGTCCAGTGCACCTTCTTAGGCTGTTTCTTAGAGGTCAATTATGTCAGCGGTCCCACCATGCTGCCATACCCCTTGATGAATAACCGGTAATAACCGGTGAGGCCTAGGAAAGCCCTCTCCTCTGTCTGGGTTGTGGGGGGTTCCCAAGCCAGGATGGCGTCGATCTTGGGTTGGAGGGGCACCACCTGCCCTCCATGGAGCCATCCTTTTCCTTAGCACACAGGAGATCGGGTAGAGGCTCAGTTTCCTCTTCTACTCTATCATCGGTGGCTAGGAGCATGCTCACCTCAGACCGCTCAAAGTGGGGCATGAGGCGGGTCACATGGAAGACCCTTAAAGGGTTCCTTGGAGACTGTACTTCCACTAGGTAGGTGACCTGGCTCTTGCACTCCATTACTTTGGAGGGACATGTCCACTTGTCCTGGAGAGCACAACGTTCCGCCGGGGCCATCACCCACACCTGCTGACCAGGCTGAAATTCTACTAGAGTGGCATTCTGGTCATAGCAGCGTTTCATTTCTTCCTGGCTGGCTTCTAGGTTTGCCTCAGCAAGTTCCCTGAATTTCCGAGTCTGATTCCTTAGGGCCAGGATGTATCGGAATACATCTTGGGGAGGGTTCCGGTGGGCTGTCTTCCAGCCATTTTTGACCAGGATTAGAGGTCCTCGGACGGGGTGACCATAGAGCAGCTCAAAAGGGCTGAACCCTAAAGACTTCTGGGGAACTTCCCGGTAGGCGAACAGGAGGCAGGGCAGGAGGACGTCCCACTTACGCCTCAGGGGCGCTTCGAGGCCCATGATCATGCCCTTGAGGGTCCGGTTGAACCTCTCAACCAGGCCATTGCCTTGAGGGTGGTACGGGGTGGTGAACTTGTAAGTAACCCCACATTTGTGGAGAAGTGTGGCTCACTGGTTAGAGCAGGCAGACCCTGAAGCAGAGGTCAGACCCGGGACCAGGGTTCAATTCCCGACGCGGCAGGGTCTTGAGCTCAAATGTCCACGGACTCGATAATTCTCGCTTCGGTGCCTGACCTAATCATGGGTTCACACTCTGCAACTCTGGGCATTAAGCTTGCTTAATCTCCACAACTGCCCCCCGCGGCGGGATGCCTGGCTTTCACCTTGGGGATGCCCGTTAGGGGCTATCTCACAGGGAAAAGCCAGGACGGGTTCCCAAGTCAAGCGCCGAGATGCCTCCGGGTAGTCGAGCGCTATATAAGAACATACAAAAAAAAAAAAAATATTCCAGCCACGGGTACTTCATGTATTTATGTTGGTCCCCCTGTCACTCACTACCTCACAGGGGAATCCCACACGGGAGGATATCCATATCATGAGGGCCCGCCCCACCACGGGGGCCATCACCGTTCGGAGGGGGGTGACTTTGGGGTACCTGGTGGCATGGTCCACCAGGACTAGGATGAATCTGTGGCCCATGGCGGTCCGGGAATCCAAAGGTCCCACAATGTCGATCCCCACTCGCTCAAATGGGATACTGACCACCGGGAAGGGCTGGAGGGGAGCCTTGCGCCTTCCCCCACTCTTCCCACTTGCCTGGCAAGTCTGGTAGGATTTGCAGGGGGCTTCTATGTTTTGGCGCATCCGGGGCCAATAGAAATGGGTGACAAGCCGGTGGTAGGTCTTATCCTGCCCCAGGTGCCCAGCTAAAGGCACATCATGCGACAGGCCCAGTAGGAAGTCTCTGAAGCGTAGGGGTACCCCACCAGCCCATGGGCTGACCCTAGTTCAGCAGACTTAGGCACGCTATATAAGAGGCCATTCTCCCAGTAGATCCAGTGGGACCTGGGCTGGTCGCCTGCTGCCGCTTGCCTGTGAGGGAGGGGCAGGTGGTCTGTTCCTGACAGAACTCTTCCCTGGAAGGTCCATTCTCTTGTCGCCACTTTGCCAGTCCAGGTAGGTCACCCAGTTCCACGATCTGTTCTCCTGTAGGGCCCAGGGCACCCCCCTCAGGGTTTGCCTCCTCCCGGATCGCGGGACTGGAGGGGTCCGGCTGCCCATACTCCCCCTCTCCCTCCTCTAAGGCGGGGATCTGGGTCCACGCTCTCCAGCTCCAAGTCCTCTTGAGCACCCATCTTGGCTGCCATGCTTTCCCAGGTATGCCTTCTGCTCCACCTGCGTCGACGGTGAGCTCTCCAGATCGTTGCCCAATAAACAGTCCACAGTCATGGCGGGTCTGACAGCTACTTGCAAGGTGCCTGAGACTTCCCCCCCCCCCCCCCACCCACATCCCATTCAAACACACACTCTGGGCACATTCATACAACCATTCTTTCAGAGTTCACACTACTGCATAGACGCCATAACGTGAATTGAAAAAAGATGTACAACAATTCATAAAATAAACGATGCTGGACAACTCGAAATGATGGAATGGATTGATAATGTAAAAAACAATCCTGTAGCCAGGAGGAATCATGTTATGGCGTCTATGCAGTAGGGTGAGCACATGTATTTTGAACTCTGAAAGAATGGATGTATGAATGTGCCCAGAGTGTGTGTTTGAATGGGATGTGGGTAGTGTGGGACTGTTTTTATTGTTATTAACTATGTGTAAAGATGGATCTATTTTTGCTATATCTACCCATGAGATTTTGAAGATTTAATAAATTATAAATGCTCATTTAAAAAGCATCTGATGTTTTACTCCTTAATGTGGCTCTAGAAGACAGAGTTGGCTCCGAAAATATTTGAGGATCCCAGTGCTGGACCCCATTTCAAACCTGTAGACAGGGTTCTTGTTTTCTTTTGATACCTCGATCCTTTGAAGTCTTGCCGCAGGGTTCCCAGACGACCAGCGGGGAGCGGGGCACTCCCTGGGGGAGGCAGGATGTGTGATCAAAACTACTCCACCCCCCTCACTTGGGAGAGGCTCGCTACCCTCAGGCGGGGGGAGACAGCCTGGCATGGTGCGTTTGGCATCCAGGTTTCCCTTGGTTCGGGCCCTGCGTGGGGGCTATGGAGTCAGGGGTCTTAGGGAAAGGGTGATTTCTAAACTGGGCATTCTATCGTTCTTCTCTATGACTAGGCTTCATGAATCCGGGGGGTCGGGGGTGCTAGGCTGGGGTTTCTGTTATTTCGCCGGGGTCATGGGGGATCTGTGAGGTCAGAGGCCAGGGTTATATTAGGGGTGCTTCGCACGGGGCTACTGTTGGGGGTATGGGGTCGTATAGCCTGAAGAGTGGGTCATGCTCGTGGGAGGCCTGGGGGGGTGGATGTAAGGAGACCCACGCCAAGGATGCTAGGTCTAACACCAGCCAATCATAGCAGCTGGAAAACATTAACCCAATTGTAAAGCAGTAACACCCAGCCAATAACAGTGACACTAACTCCTTGCCCATTCTATGAGAGTGCTGGTCACATTTGACATGTGATTAATTCAGATGGATGAACTTCCTTGGATGGCAAATAAAGCAGTCCCATCCTTTTCCTCTTATATCTTTTTCAAACGTTTAGCACCTTTCAAGTCCATAAAACCCTATGGGTATAAATGAGTTCAACAAATGATAAATGACATAACAGAATGAAGCTTAATAGCATCTAAATCTATAGGTCAAAGGTTGTATGGTTCTGAGGACATATGAGATGGATGTGCGATTGTGCTTATGGCGATGCATGATGTAAGTTGTGTGGACATATTATGGTTGGTGCGTTGCTGTATGATATTTGTTAGACCGGTTGTATGACGTTACAACGCATACTTTTACAACGCATGCCTTTACAACGCATTTTTCGCAACGCAACATCCTTTACAACACATTCCATTACAACGCATGCCATTACAACGAATTGCCTAAAACTACCTTTACAACGCATTCTATTACAACGCATACTACGTTTACAACGCATACCATTACATTGCATGTATGGTAAGTATTGGATAGTATAGGGGTAAAAATTACTATTCTAACTCCAGGGAGTGCAACAGTAGGGTAAGTGTTGGATAGTGTAGGGGTAAAAATGACTATTCTAACTCCAGGGGGTGCAGCAGTAGGGTACGTTTTGGATAGTGTAAGGCTACTATGCGTTGTAATGGTATGTGTTGTAATGGTATGCGTTGTAATGACTGCATTGTAATGACATGCGTTGTGATGATATGCGTTGTAGTGTCATGCGATGTAATGGTTGCATTGTAATGGCATGCGATGTAAGGGATGTTGCGATGTAATGACTGCATTGTAATGGTAGTGCGTTGTAAAAGTTGCGTTGTAAAGGTTGTTTCCCGTTAGACCGGTCAGTCTTCCCTTCCCTTTGTTTGCTGAAGCACCCTCGTTCATCTTTGAAGTCTCACAAGTTCCTCCTGAGACAGCAGCGCCAACCTGGCCTTTGGAAGGTGAGTTTATCATTCACCATCTTTGTGTTGTATTTTTAGGAAATCTGATAGTTACATATTCCTTATTTGAAGCCGTCCTGTTTATTACCCGAATCTCTAGCACTTTCCTTGCCATGTGGTTCTTGCGGAGACTACAGGTACAGCAGCAGTTCTGATTTGTATACCCTCTCGCTGGCTTCTTCACAATTAGCTGCTGAGAGTTATTACTTTCTCACAAAACAGCCAGACCTAATATCTTTGCCTATGGTTGTTTGATTTTTATTGTCTTTTGTAGATCCTTGTATGTTATATTTTAGATTTTGTTGGCCTCAGCACTCTGTGCACTCTCCGCACTTGGTGCACTCTGCACTTTGCCGCTGCTGACAAGTGCTAAAATGCTTGCGCTCACTCCCTAAAACATAGTAACATTGGCTTACAGCTGATTGGCATATTTAATTTAATTATAAGTCCCTAGTTAAGTGGTATACAATACTCCAGGCTGGTAATTGAAATGCTATAAGTGGGCCTGCAGCACTTATTGTGCCACCTACTTAAGTAGCCCCTTGAAAAACTTCCCAGGGCTGACATTGCAGCCTAATGTCAGTCTTGAAATACCAATTTGACTTGGCAAAATAACCCTCTTGCCAGGCCTAAAACTCCCTTTTTATTAACTATTAGTCACCCCTAGAGTAGGCGCTAGACAGCCCATAGGGTAGGGTGTATTGTACTTAAAGTTGGCCATGCACTTTTAAGTTTTAAATGTCCTGGTGGTGAAAAACTCACCAACTCATTTGTTACTGTGGGGCCTGCCTCGCCCAGACAAAAATACTGGGTTCCTTTATTAGATCTAATGAGTGATAACGTTTTGATTCAGAGCACATAGAAAAGTCATGTTTGGTATCTGCGGAATTGTAATCCTCTTGGTAAAGACAGATGTTAAGTCACAATTATGAAAATGTGACTTTTAGAAAGTTGAGAACAAGAACAAGGGGAACCCTACTCACTATGAACCAGGGTATGTCATATGTAACAGAAACAACGGTTTCTAGCGGAAAGTTAGGCTAATCTATAATAATAATCAAATGCACAATCGCAATCGGAAAGACGGGTTAAGCTGATGTCAGAAAGAAAGTGGGCCTTACAGACTTTTTGTTCACATTAGTTCTTTTTATCAGATTTGTAAAATTCGAATTGACATATACATAGACCAAGAAAAAACAATAGTGCTTTTGTGTCCCCAGTGAAATGGAACCATAAAACAAACAGTGAAAATATGTAACCTGTGTACAGCTTGGTTTCCACAATTTTTTAACGGCGACCAAAGATTAACTTAGTAATGATTCCAGCTTCTGTGTACAATAGTCAGAGCTGGTAAACTGGTTCGCTTTCAAATACAGTCAATGGCGTTTCGACCCTTTTACAGTGCAGGATCTCTGCAGGACCAAGGGATAAGTGGACAATCTGATGGCGATTGTTCAGCCTGGTGAGACAGTGAAACAGAGAGACACCGGTAAAGTGAGAGAGGAAAAGGGGAAATACCCACATGGGGACCTTGAGAGACGAACTGGTGGGCTAACAAACGGTCAATGAGCTCATTGTAACCAGGCAGACGACCGGCGCCGTTCGAATTGACTGATTTATCCCAAAGAGTAATACTATCCCCGTGGCACGATTGGTCCCACGGCCGGTTCAATTAAATTGAAGAATCCGCTCCATCTACCACGATTGAGCAACCTATGATTAAGACTTCAGATGGGGGTTTGGTCACCATTTGGGAAGTTTACCAACAGGAAGTGGGCTAAGGGTAACAGTTGATCACTCAAAAAGATTCCACTAGGGGCCTTCTGGAACTAGCCCAGTTTTATGAAGCACAGTGGGGAGGGGATATGGAGTCTCCTACTTCCGATCATTGTCAGAAGCATACTTTTGACCGCGTCCGTCACTCTCAATACCCAGGCCGGTTAAGGGGAACAATACCTGGCTGCACAATGTCGTCTGGGCCCAGTGGAGGAGGGCGCTGTTGGTACGCCGCACTGATGGTCAAAAAGGAACAAGCAATGGACGGGAAATTAGCTGGGAAGCCTCTCAGAAGGAAGAGGCACCACACCCAGCACACGTCGATCAGAGTCACACCCAGGCAATCAGGGCACAACGTCTGGTACGCAGTGATATGAACTGCACCAGGCAATTCTGGTCTCACACAACAAAGAGTTGCAAATTCCGTATCTCCCTGGAAATGAGGCACAACACCTGGTGCACGTTGATACTAGCCATCCAGACAATACCGGTAACGCACAATGAAGAGTTGTAAATTTCGTACCTCCTTGGACATGAGGCACAACTCCTGGTGTGCGTTGATACTGGTTGCACTGTGCAATTCCAATCACACACACATATGCAAGTTCAGCAGTGCCACACGAGGTAGAAGGCAGCAATTGTACAGGCATACCCTCACTTCCGAGTGTTGCACCATGTGAATCAGACACTTGACGCAATCAGCATGCAGATGGCGCGTTGCACAAGAGAGATGCAGCACGACTGACGAGTAGGATCCCACAACAGGATCCACTCATCACCAACAAAACTGTTATATGTGTTAAGGTCTAGGATCCAACAGACGATGTGGGCAATTAAGAGGGCACCGCTATCCAGGTGACACCAGTGGACAGTGTGGGTCCCTCATGGGAGGTCATTGATGTCCATGAGACCTTCCCAAGGGAACAGGGGGCCAGCCACCAAGGCCCTTGAATAGCACTCTTTGGGGTGCCACAGCAGCAGACAGTCAGCCCAGGACAGCCACTATTCAGGAAGGGCACTCCGTCACTTTCAATGGCAATCATCATCTTTGTGCACCACGCAGGTCCAGGTTATCATGTCCCACGTCCCCACAGGTGTATCTTTGCCCTCCTGAAGTGTGGCACCAGCAGTTATACTGTGGGGTGCCTTTGAATTTGGGGGTGGTTCAGAGTAGGCCTGTGTGGAGCTCGTGGAGTTTCAATCTGCGAAATTCCGCAGAGTTCCTGAAAAATTCCAACAAATTCCGCAGAGTAAGGGGGAGATTTACAAGCCTCTTGCGCCACATTTCCCATGTTAAAAGTGACGCAAAAGTGGCGCAAGGGGCTTGTAAATTTGCCCCAAAATCTTTACCCAGGAAAATCCCGTACAATGCATATTGCCTTCACCAACACCTCACTGAATACCCCTATGCCAGCATGATGCAAGGTTATAAGGAAACAGTGTTGTCAAGCCACAGAAAACTATTTAAAAAGCAGATCTCCTAATCAGTGAATATCTAAGCCATAGGTAGTTGGCAATACATACAATATCTTGAACTTACTCTGAAGAGCTGTGAGAAACTGGGTTCTTGTTGCAGTCCCCCTCATAATTTTAGCCTGGCTTCTGATGCAACTTTGACTGAGGTGAACTGGGGCCCTGCTAACCAGGTTTCTAGTACCATGCTCTTACCCTAAAAATGCACAACAATTAGCGCAAATTCAGGCACCACTGGTAGACCCTAATAAATGTTACCCCTGATACCCAGAGCATGGGTACCGAAGAGGGTCCCCCTGGGGCTGCAGCACTGGTTGTGCTATCTCTAGTACCCCTCACCAAGGGTATTCTCTCTGTTATTCCAGGCTGCAGGTCTTGGTGCAGAGAAATCTGAAGGGTAAACAGGGCACACAACCCAGTGTGCCATGCAACCCATATACTGCACGAGATGTAAATGAAATGGAATGAAATTAAATTATAATTTTAGCTGGCCTACCGAAAACATCCACAGCACCACTAAAAGCCTGCCTCAACGCAGCGGCTAGACTCATTACGGGAACGAAGAAATTCGATCACATATCTCCTCACCTGAAAGCACTAAACTGGCTACCTTACGAGGCCAGAATTCAAATGAAGATGGCCTGGATTACCCATAAAGCGGTGCACTACAACATGCCTAGATACCTAGCCAAGAAACTTAAGCTATCAGGAGGTAACAGACCAACTAGAAGCGCAAAGGAGTTGCTACTGCGACCAGCATTTTTCCACAAGAGAAAGACCTACAACCGAGCATTCTCCGGAGCTGCCCCTAGAATCTGGAACTCACTCCCTCCAAACATCAGGAAGATTCAAAATACAGTAACATTCAAACGAGAACTGAAGAGCCACTTGATGAGTAAATACCCTACATAGAGAAACCTACGGATTCCTGGGATGATCATTTACGCTAACAGAGGGTTGTCCTCTTCATGAAAATAGGAAGACCAATATCTGACAATTGACTGATTCCATGTTCTAACCTAGGCTAGACACTTTACTGCTACCTCATATACGTGTGAACTTATATCTATATCTCACAGACAAAACTATATAACCTCTACCTCACTTTATTTACTTATCTATATTATCCTTGATCTGCACTGGAATGCCTTATAACCCTACCTCATCGAGCTTGGAGTGTTACCTTGACACAGGCCAAGCTTTGTTCGCACCTAATGCTAATTGCACAGACATTAGGAATATATATACGTAATCACGTCCAGACAGTATATTGCCTTCTACCCCATATCTATTTTGTTGTTATTAATGCTATTATAATGTCTTTCTGTAATTCTTTCCATGTTAAGCGCTCTGATACCCACGGGTCTTGTCCGCGCTATATAAAACACTATAAATAAATAAATAAATAAATAAATAATGTGCACTGATACCCAGGGGTGACTAGGAGCAGAAGATTTGATTTCTAAAAAGGACTAACAGGAAATGGAAAAGGTTGGTTGAGGGCCTCATTCTATTTGTGAAACAGTCAGGTCTTTAAAAGTTTGCGAAAAACAAGAAGATTGTTTTCTTTCTTAAGTACCAAGGGAAAGAATTCCACAAGCTGACTGTGCCTGCCACACAACCTCTTCTTCCCCCAAGATGCAGCTTTTGCCCTTGGAGTTACAAGATTAAAAGACGATGCCGAACGAAGCTTCCTTTCTAGAACATACCACATAAATCTATATGTAAAATAATCAGGACCAACCCAAGTAGTGCTTTAAAGGCAATGCAGAGGGACTTAAATTCAATTTGCCTTCTAACTGGCAGCCAATACAATATTGCCGGGGCAATCGCCACTGATTGATATTTAGGGATGAGGTGTCACACCCAGATAGAAGCATCTCAGTTTTTCCTACGTTCAACTTGAGACAGCTTTTGGACATCCATTTTTCAACTTCCTGTTTACAGCCATAAAATCTAGAGGCAGTGCAAACTTCAAGAAAACATGGAGCCTGGCTGGAGAGGGTTAGCACCATCTGCCCGTACACTACCTCCAGAGGCAAGCTTCAGGTACTCAAGGGACGCTTCTGTGGAGAGGATAGTACTGCCTGCCTCGTACTCCACCACTGGGTGCAGGGTTCATGCACTCAGGGGCTGGTTTCGGAGGGGCTTGTACCTCCCCAGTACACCATCAGGAATAACCTTCACACACTCAAGGGTTCTTAGTGCAGTGGGCTAGTACCGCAGCCCATTGCAACACCACCAGGTGCAAGTTTTCATATTTGTCCATAGTCCTTAGGTGCAGTCTAAGGCGAATATAGCACGTTACAACGTGCGCTTTTATTATGCGGTATTTAACAACGCGGTCGTTACAACAACCACTTTATTACAACACGATAACCTTACTATGCAAGTCATTAAATCGACTTGTGGTAGATGGCGTCATAACATTAGGAATATATAATTTACTATTCCAACTCCAGCCTACACAACAGTAGGGAAGGTGTTGGAATAGTAAATTATACTATTCCTTATGTTAGAGTGCCATCTACTGCAAGTCGATGTAATGACTTGCGTAGTAATGGCATCCCGTTGTAACAATGCGGTCGTTGTAACGACCACGTTGTAAAGGTATTGCGGTCTAATGACCGCGATGTAAAGGTTGTTTCCCGTCTAAGGCAGTACCGCCAAGTTACTACCCACTATATTCTCATACTATAGTTATTCCATGGGGGGAATCATGTCATTGCCCTGAAGACAATCCAGCACCTTTAAGGGGCATAAAGTGGACTGAAACATGTTGGCATTAGTGTCTTAGGACCATAATATCCCATATGACCCTGTTTTCTTCCTTTTTAATATCCCTGACGCATACAAGAATAAAGGGAAACTGGGATCTGTCTGTGGATTTTTAAAACGTTATCACCCTGGTCAAATACATCTATAAGAGCTCCCTGAAATACGATCGAGCCCACCCTGACTTTTAGGTGTCAGGGTGTCCCAATGATGAAGCATGACACCACTAAGTGTCATAGTGGCTCATGATTCACAGCTTCACATACAGAATTTCCACCACTGCTCGTTCAGGATCCATCCACAATAGTAAACCGGTATATTGGAATGCATTGCACATCCTGGGTAACCCAATGCGTTTAGGCATACATATGCCTTCTTCAGGAGTAACTAAAATACATGTTTGCTTTGTTCGCCCTAAGCTGGCAGAGTATGCCCAGACGTGGGTCCCTTGCTCACTTTGCCACAGGATTCAAGCTGCAAAAAGAACAATTTATGGAAAGAATGCAGAACAATGTCATACATTCACCCCAGTACAGGGATCTGGGCCTAAATCGATTGTTTTATTTGCTCACCATGCCATTCCAGTTTGGACCCAGCCATATGCAAATCATTCTTGACCCTGCGCCCAATGGGAATAGTCCAGCCCGAACTGCCAGGCCAGGTCCTCTCTGGACTGGAAACAAGCATCCTACGACCGGTTTCGGGGTTTCACCCCTCATCAGCCAGGATAGCTTGACTCCAGTGGCATTCAAGCTAGCCTGGCTGATGAAGGATGTTACCCAGAAACCGGTCCGAGGATGCTTGATTCCGGTTCAGGGAAGACCTGGCTTGCCAGTTCCGGCTGGACTGCTCCCATGAGGCACAGGGTCAGACTGATTTGCATATGGCTGGGTCCAAACTGGGGTGGCGAAGTGAGATAATGAATGTTGATGGGTTCAACCCAGATCTTTGACTGGGGGTGAGTGTCTGAAAAGTTTCAGCGCTCCGTCCATCATCTCCTTGTGTTTGCTTTGTTCACCCTAAGTTGGCAGGGTATGCCCTGACATGGGTCTCTTGTTCACTTTGCCACAGGTTTCAAGCTAGCCTGGCTGATGACGGGTGTTACCCAGAAACCTTCCCTGGATGCTTGCTTCCGGTTCAGGGAAGACCTGGCTTGGCAGTTCAGGCTTGACTGTTCCCACGAGGCACAGGGTCAACACTGATTTGCATTTAGCTGTGTCAGAACTGGGGTGGCGAAGTGAGCTAAAGAACGATGATGGATTCAATCAAGATCTTTGACTGGGATGGGTGTCTGAAAAGTTTCAGCGCTCCGTCCATCATCTCCTTGTGTTTGCTTTGTTCACCCTAAGTTGGCAGGGTATGCCCAGACATGGATCTCTTGTTCACTTTGCCACAGGTTTCAAGCTAGCCTGGCTGATGACGGGTGTTACCCAGAAACCTTCCCTGGATGCTGGTTACCGGTTCTGAGAAGACCTGGCTTGGAAGTTCAGGCTTGACTGTTCCCACGAGGCACAAGGTCAACACTGATTTGCATTTAGCTGTGTCAGAACTGGGGTGGCGAAGTGAGCTAAAGAACGATGATGGATTCAATCAAGATCTTTGACTGGGATGAGTGTCTGAAAAGTTTCAGCGCTCCGCCCATCATCTCCTTGTGTTTGCTTTGTTTTCCCTAAGTTGGCAGGGTATGCCCAGACGTGGGAACTTTGCTCACTTTGCCACTGGATTCAAGCTAGCTGGGCTGATGAGGGCTGTTAGCCTGAAACTGGTCCCAGGATGCTTGTTTCCGCTTCAGGAAAGACCTTGCTTGGCAGTTCGGGCTGGACGGCTCCCATGAGGCACAGGGTCAAGACTGATTTGCATATGGCTGTGTCTGAACTGGGGTGGCTGGGTGAGCTAAAGAACGAGGATGGATTCAACTCAGATCTGTGACTGGGGGTGAGTGTCTGAAAAGATTCAGCACTCCATCCATCATCTCCTTGTGTTTGCTTTAAATATTTTTGGCCATGCTGCAAATCATTGTCAAAGTCAACAATGCCCATGCTGTGCAGCTTTAACAAAAGGCAATAGCAGAGCTAATCGTCTAAAAGGCGAGACCTATTGACATTGCCAATGCATGTACAAGGGGAGTCTTCACCTCTGTGTCGGTGTAGGTGATCTATGGTGAGTTATCTGCCCTTCCTGTTGTTGGGTGAGCTAGAGGTGGGTGCCACCCTGCAAGCTCAAGTCGGGCTCGAGTCCGATGCCTGGCTCTAGATCCACCGGGACCTCCAAGCCCAAACAAAGCTGAGCTTTCTTGTGGCTTCAGCCTGTTACCCACGATCTAACCTCATGTGCTTAGAATTGAAGACAAAGCCTGAATCTTTGGTGAAAAGAGGAGAGAGAAAGAGAACCATCTAGTGGCTAAATCACACGTGTATCTCGGCCTTTTGCAGCGCATGGCCTCACAGCCTTTGCTGCCCCGTGGTGGCTGTGAGAGCAAGGGGGGGAGGGGGAGGGGGAGGGGGGGGGTGCTGGCGACTGATTCCTGCTTTTCTCGCTCCGCACGGCTGCAGGTAAGAGCGGGATGGTGAGAGGCTGCAGTCCCCAAAACTCGTGCCGTCTGTGGCGGACCCCCCACCCCCACAACCCCACCTTGCTACGCCACTGGAAATACAAAAACATGGGATCAGTTTCAGCTTCCCCGTATGGATAAACGGTGTGATCCTCGGCAAATATTTGATTCCGCAGCATCTCCTTTTCCTTCTTTACAACACACAAAAGCACCTTGCGATATGCGAGCTCAGTGTGTGCGCTGTACAGACGCCCGCGGCGTTTGATTGAAGAGGGCATAATGGCAGCAGGGGTGATATAATGTTATTCCTTATATAACAAGATGTAAGAATCAAGACCACTTACAGGGTTACACCTTAGTCCTGTAACGATATTGTCATCTGAGAGGGGGTTGTGTGTGTGTGTGTGTGGGGGGGGGGGGGGGGGGGGTGTTTCTAAGTTCATGTTTGATAACCATTTCTTAAAATAAATACCTCTGAATGTAGTGATATAATCTGGCATACTACGGTCAAACGGTTCCGTATTATTTCTGAATCTTGAAGAAAGTTTAGCGTAATTTTACATGATGTTTATCACATGATTTATATATTAAATCTTTTCAAGGCTCGGTACGGGCTCTTGGAGCCACGGCAGAGCTCTGGCTCGGCTCTCTCTGTTCATTTGTCTGGCGTGAGCCCGGTGAGTCGTGCTGCCTTCTTGTGACGGTGAGCGGCATCACGTGACCTCTCCAGCAGTAAGCCACGCCTCCCCCTGGTACGTCACAGCATCAGAAAGGCCCTTGGAAGGACCCGAGTTTGAGATTGCTGGATTTTAGGGGCATATTTACAAGCTCCTATCGCCTTTAATGGCCTTATTTACAAGCCTGCTCTAAGCCACTTAACATGGCATAACACTGCCTTGTAAATAAGGCCCCCTGTCATGCTGTACTTAGAGTGAAAGGGGGGCAATTGGTGTTGCAGTGGGATTTACACCGCAACACCCCTTGATTTTGACGCTGACCCCTATTTACAAGGGTGGCGTAAATATGAGGCAGCTCCAAAATTAAGACCAGGGAAAACCTGGTCTTAAATAGCCGAAACGAGGAGAAATGTTTAATGTCTCCTCGTTTTTGTTGTTTCCACGTGTGCTGCGTTGTGCAGCACACATAACATAGCAAAAGGCCATTGATTATTTATGTGCAGGAAGGTGTCCCTTCCTGCGCATAAACAATAAAAAAAATGACATTTTATAACTTTCATATGTGCTGCATTTAGCAGCACACAAAGAAGTTGCAAAACGCCATTTAGAGACTGTTTTTGCGCAGGAAGCGACACCTTCCTGCACATCCCTATCTAAAATGAATGTTCCCATTATCAAGCGCCCTAGAGTAGGAGGACGGTCCTTTCGCTACTTAGCTCCTCATGCTTGGAATGACCTCCCAATTTCTTTAAGACAGGCTTCTAGCCTTCTGTCCTTCCGAAAGGCCCTTAAAACATGGCTTTTCCCTTAAATTGGTGTTGCTTTCCTGTATCTGTGTGTCCTCTCAGTGTTATGTTCTCCCTTCTTCGGTGGGTACCTTCGACAAAGCGCCGGGATACTCCGTGGAGTGGCCGTGCGCTATAGAAGTATAAAAATAACATAACATAACATAAATAATCTTCCCCTCAATGCAGAGACCCTTGCACTATGGTGCAAGGGTGCTTGCTTTGGCACTAGGCAGCTAAAGTAGGCACCAGCTCAGAGGGAAATGCAGGGCTGCACCATACTTTGTAAATATGGTGCAGCCCTGCATTTCAGAAGTGGTGGAGCATGGCGTTATGCCAAGGAGCCTAAAGCTGTGCTCCGCACTTTGTTGTAAATATGCCCCTTAGTTTATCTATCATTATGCAACGATGCAATGGTACCAAATCCAGTCAAAAGCCATAGAATCAGATTTAATAACCTGAATAAAAACACAACAAGTACAAAGTAGACCCCACCCTCCGACTTCTTGTGATCATCACATCAGTTACCAGTCCCCTCTTCAGCCTTTATTGTTTTACTTACATTCGAAGCATTTGACGTGTTCATAAAATTCTAAAGTGAAACAGCGAAAATATGGAGTTAGAAACAACTTTGAGAAAAATAAATAAATCATGTGAAATCTTTATTATATTTATTTAACTTACCTAATTCAGCGAGGAACGTTTCTGTGTTAAAGAAGAAAAACAAAGATATGCGTTAGGGCCGGTGAGCAGCAGAGACAACCGGAAGCCTCGGCGTTGTACCAAGGGCTCTTTAATCCAGACATTCCTCCCGCCCTCCATCCCTCACCCATCCAGGGCCGCATTTACAACAATGGTACACAGGGCAGCGCTGCGAGCCACTCTGCCGCGCTTCTCCGCATCAAAAGAAAAGGGCAGGAATAGCCATATCAATGAGATGCAGCGCATTCCTTGCCTCTATCACTGCGCTGGCACAAATGCCGTCAAGCACCAGTGTGTTGTTTTGGTGCACAAAGGAACACCTTCCTGCCCCAAAACAACCCTTACGTCACCCCTGGGTTATTCCGCTTTCCCAGATTTATGTTACGTTGTAAATCTGTGAATGTGTCACGTGCAATGGGTGAGACATGGGAGCACCCACCGCAACGCCCACGGCACGCCTCCCTGAGGCAGTCTGAGGCCCTGCCTTACACCTTCTCTATGAGGCCACGTAAAGCCGCGCAGGGTTGCGTTCCTTGGCCTCATAGATGAGATTGCGAGCCCTGCGCCAACGGAGGGTCATTAAAAGTGACGCACCGCCGGCGCAGGCCTCTTGTAAATGAGGCCCTCAGTGTGTAGTTTATTAGACCCCGTAGGCCAACAGCAATAACCCTTCTCACAGCCAAGAGGCGGTAGGCCACGTGTATTGCACTGTAGGACAGGTACTACCTGATGCATGAAGGGAGCCTCAAAACCCATGGGCGTTGTGTGGGAAGAACCACAGCAACACCTTGGACTGAAATAAAAGCAAGGCGGAGACTTCCCATCTTACTCCATACCTACGAGGCCATGCAACGCCGCGCACGATGGCTTTGCATGACCTTCAAAGTTTATTTTTTTTTAGATTTATATAGCGCGAACACGACCCAAAGATATCAGGTATCAGAGTGCTTTACATTCGCACTGTTAGAATTGGGGGTCTCTGGTTGGCAGAGGTATGCCCTTGTGACAAGCAGGGACCCTCTCCTCTAGTCAGGGCAAGGGACTCCTCAGAATAACCCCTGCTCACCCTCTAGGTAGTGTGGCACAAGCAGACAAGGCTAAACTTCAGGGCGATCACTGGTTAAGCATTTATGACAATATACAGTACTTCAATGATCCACCACAAAAGGGACACCAGTCTAGGATGTATGTAAAAATAATTATTCTCTTTATATATATATCTCAAAAATGCAGGCTTAATACAAGCCCATTATAACGTTTTAGATTATGCCACAAAACTTTCTGTACCCGAAGAGTTATTAAAAATACGTGGTTTGAAATAGACTGTGCGAATCGGGCCTCTTAGATTGGCCCTGCGGGAATGGAATGCTGCCACAGTGTTTAAATACGCAAAGCGGACACTCTGGTCTGAAGCGCTTCGATTGCAGGGGGGCGAGTCGCACACAGTACCTGGGGTTTGTCACGGATGCGGCGTTGAGCGAACTTCAAGCGTTACAGGCGGCGCTGTCTTCCTTCGTGTTGCGAGCTACGGCTCGTATGGGCCCAGAGTCGCGTTAATGGAGGAGACTGGGCTTTATGTGGTGCGGGGGCTGCTCGTTGCGGCGTACGCGCCGTACTTGGGGAGCGGATGCCGGGATATGCTTCCTAGCGCAGGCTGATGCTGGCAGTAAGCTCCGATAGTGCGAGCCATACCTGCCGGGGATAATCCTTGAAGCGCAGGCTGAGGCTGGTAGTACGCTCCAATAGTGCGAGACGTACTGCCGGGACAATCCTCTCAGCGCAGGTTGATGCTGGCAGTACACTCCAATTTGCGAGACATACCCGCTGGGATACTCCTGCAAGCGCTGCAGCCAGTCGATGTCAGAAACAGGGTGCAGGGGGAACAGGACGACAAGTAGTCGTGTTGGTAGGGCAGACAGCTGGGCAGGGGTCCTCAGGGTGCGCGGTGATTCTCCACAAGACGCACAAGGCTCCCTGTTTCAGGGCGGCGGGAAAGACTGTGGTTTCAGCTCCTCTCCAGGTCGTTAGAGCCCAATGGTCCTTGGGCTCTGTTCAGGGGGCAAGCTCAGACACAGGCCCTTGGAGATCATTTTTAAGGATGCACAAGTTGAATAGAAGTCACTTTAGTCTTTTTCTCTCCTTCTTGCAGCAAGGCACCCACCACAGGCCAGTCTCCCAGGTCAGAGACATTAGTCCTCCATGCAGCTTTTCCAGGACCTTCTCTACGGGCAGAGTTTCTTCTTGGCGTAAACAGGATCTAATTTCTTGGGAGCAGAACTCCTATTTTTATACACCATTTCTTTTGTTCTTGCAGGCCAGGGGGGCCTTTGCCTAATCCAATCCAGGCCCTGAGCACTTTGTTTTGCAGTTTCTGGCTTCTCCTTTCAGTGACCAGGGCAGGGACATCAGACGCTCCCCAGGGGGCAGAGCCAGCATTGAGGTGGCAGAGCACAGCCCTATTTAGAGTCAAGGGGCACTCTTCCCACCCATCCTGGTGTCAGCCCTCTATTCACCACCTGTCAGCTCCAGCCCTGTCACTCACAGAAACCAGACAGTAGACACACATCCTAGCAGAGGCGGGCTGAAATGGTTAGGCAAGCAAATACGAACTTTCTAAAAGTAGTATTTGCAAACACAGGATATTAAAATAAACTTTACTAAAAGATGTATCTTATTATTCTGAGTTCAGGCAAACTAAACTTGACTTTCCACCATGTTCCCTGAGCCTGCTGGGATTATAGAGTGTAATAATTCCAGCAGCTCATTCTGGCCTATGGAGAACAGGTAGCCTTGCAATAGTGAAAAACGAAAATGGCTGTGATTCACTATTAGGACTTGCCACACACATCAGGGCTTGTCCTACCTTACACTTCCAATGCACCCTGCCCTTGGGCCTACCATTGGAGTGAGTAATATGAAGTTAGGGAAGGTTTAGCGTCTGGCAAGTGGGTGCACTTGCGCAGTCAGCATGACAGTACCAGACTGCACGCAGGTTCTGGAATGGCAGACCATAGACACATTTTACTTGGCAGCTTCTGTGGGTGGCACAACCAGTGCTGCAAGCCCACCAGCAGCATTTGTATTTACAAGCCCTGGCACTCCTGGTGCACTTTACTGAGGTCTGACAGTAAACCAAATAAGCCAATCATGGAAATCAATCAATATACACCTTTTACACAGATAGAGCATATGCACTTTAGCACTGGTCAGCAGTGGTAAAGTGCCCAGAATCATTAAACCAACAAAAACAGGTCAGAGAGAATATTGGAGGAAGGCAAAAAGTTCAGGGATGACCCTGCAGAAAGGGCCAAGTCCAACAAGCACCATTTTTGTTACAGATGAACACATTCATTTTTGTTAGGCACGGGGAGATTAAGTGATTTGCCCAAATTCCCAGGATGTTGAGCGTCATTGCTGAGATTCAAACAGGGTTCCGCAACATCGAGGTCGACCGATCTAGTCGTGAGGATACATCCTCTCCCCTAAGTATGGGTTTGCACACTGTGCCTTTGGAGTGTCACAAAAGTAACACTCCGGAGGTGCAATTGTTCCACAATGGAGCTGTAAATATGCCATAAATTGTAAAAGATTCCTAAAAAAGTCTCAAATGTCTTAAATCGACATATATCTCTGATGCGACAAGGTGGAATCCCTGATTCTCCCAACAGCTTGTTGCACCCTCATAAGCAACCCACATCAACAGCAGACTTGCTTTCACTTTAGCTGTGCCCTCCAAACCATCCTACCCCTCCTCCACTCCTCTGACCTGATCTCTTCTCCTTCCATTAACTCACCACAATCACAGTCTTCATAGCCCACCCACCTCAAGCTGTAGTGTAGTTCCTATTTTCCCTATAGGCCCTGCGCATTGGAATAACATAAACAGTAGTGTAGACGTAGGACTGAGGTCATCTAGGTCTCTACTGACTTATGTTAGACTTAATTTAGGTTTGCGCCAGCTAGCTCAGAGGTCACTGGAAACTTTCTTGACTAAATAGGAAGGGATCAGCTTCCCTGGCTCAAACAAGAAGGGATTCAGCTTCCAACAACCGCATAAACATGACAACTTTGCTCCCTCAGAATAAGAGTAAATCTCTAGAGTCGTGTGAAAACAATAGACAGCTATTTCACTCAGTCAGATGTTCATTCTTAGTTTCACCAGAGTGCAGAGAATAGAGAGACAGGCGTTTTCAATAAAAGGTATTATTTATTGAGCAGTCTTCCTTCTCATGCAAGAGAAATGAATTGCCACAATTGCAATACTTAATGTAAAGGAAAGTACGCACAGTAAAAGGAGTATTATGAAATAATACTGTAAAAGCATTGATATGGTTTCTTAGCCATAAGACACTTTAAAATGGATAAAATATATATACATATATACATAGGCTAACATGCTCAACTGGTGCTTCTGAAATACGCCTACCCCGGTGTACCTGACCTAAGCCTAATACGTGGGAAGGAGTAAGTAAGTAGCAGTTTGAGTTAAGTAGGTTTTTTGCCAAGAATCTGACTCAAGAATTCTCTCTAAGGGTTTAGTCAGCCCTGTACCTTGGGAATAGAATGTAGGAGGTCTGGTATCTCTCTCTCAGGACTCGATATCCCAGTCACCCGCAAGGGTAGGCTGGAAACGCCGGAGCTGGATTTTCTCGGCAGGAGAAAAGCCAGCGTCTTTCTCAGCGCGTCAAAGAGGAGGGGCAGCAACCGTGGGCTCTCCGCGTCTGCTAGGCTCTCGGCAAGTAGATTAGCTGCTCTGCTCCAGAACCACCACCGCGTGTTTGCTTAAGGCAACGTTGGTATATTTATACCTGAAAGGTGCCGAGTTTGACGTAAGGTTTGGACATAAGATGTCAATAAAGATGTCACTAAGAACTGGCCGTTCTTGCAGTGCTCGCAGGAGTTCTATTACAAATCAAAACAAAGCAAGCGGGGATTTCCCAGGTTGCTGGAGGTTTGGTGTGTTGAAAGAACTCGTTCTGCTTTCAAGGAATCTAAGGAAGTAGCTTTTGCCATGCCTTGGGCTGCAAGGGCGATTTACTGAAATATGGATCTGATTCTTATGCCATTATAGGGATATTTATTGATTATAGCCGTGTAAGGGCATAAATTGGTAATATTGATTTAGGTTCCTAGATAAAAACACTACACCCACTCCACGGTTTAATGTCCATCAATTACTAAAAACTAAGCAATAAAGATGCATGTGTATTCCAACCCACCCCAAAATACATTTTGCATTCAAAATGGTGTATGCGAAATACACAAAAGATTATAGGTACTGTACATTTTTTTAGAAGTGTAATCATTAAAAAAAATGCATATATATTTAGCTGAACGATTTGCAAAAATTACACATGAAATGTCTCTTAATTACGGAAAAGAAGGTCGAGACTATTTCATCACATATAAATTAAATTACTTGTAAGTGTGCTAGAGGCTGAGGTAATATTTGTACACGTGCCAAAAAAAGGTAAATATTTTGGAATTTGGAAAAAAATAATTTCGTTTTCAGAGGAAAAACTAGTTCCAAATGTTTTTCAGTAGCATTTGTTTATCAAAGCTGAAGGCTGAATTCAGAGTTCAGGGGAACGCTGTGTGCCGGTTTGCTTAAAAGTTATTCTTTTGGTTCAGGGGAGAACATTACTTTAGATAGATGTGCAAAAAAAGTCTACAGCTTCAGGTGAAAGTTCGACCATGGTAGAAAATGCTGTAACCGGGCAGTCATGAGAATGATTGCTATCATCGGTGTCTGGATCAGCAATGCTCAGAGAAGGTCGTACCTGGGTGATGTTGCTCTCATTTCTTGCTTCACTCCCACCTAATCGTAGTGGTGAAGTTTCAACGAATGCCGTCATCAGGATTGGTAATCGCTGGGTACAACACGATGCATGAGCCGTTACAGGACTTAGCAAAGTATCGATATCCATTGGTACTGCTGATTGTATTGTAAGACAGGTGTCCAACACGCATTCTTCTCCGCATAGCATACATCGAAGCACAGGTAAGATGCAGTTCTGCCATATAGGTCTGAATGAAAAAAACCAGGTCATATTCAGATCTCTTAGCCGGGCTAATCCAAGGACTTTAGTTATGCGGTCCCGGTAGCGTATTGCTAGGATCGTTTCGTTTCTTCCATTGTTGCTGGAGTCATGTCTGCGTTTTGGCTCGCCATAAAAGGGTCAAAAATAAAAAACCTGCTACGAGTCCCAAAAGTAGTGGTAGGCCGCCAAAGACCGAATGGACAAAATTGGGAAAGATGCCCAGGACTGCTTCGAAGGGTGTTAACAGTCCCGTAAAAATTGTCTTAAATACATGTGCGATACCACTGGCATCTGACATATTTAGGATTTGGCTTAGCATTTCTACGAAATGCACGGGGCAATTAGTTGATAAAAGTGTATGTATCTCTGCCGTTGTCCTTGCACCTTGAAGATCATACGTTTCTTTTGATGACGAAATAGGCACTGTTGTCTGTAAAAGCACAGTCTTCATTCTGCTTAAAGTATCAATTTGTATAGAAGAGATATTCAACGGAGGACAAATCGTCACCTCGGCATCAGTAGGGACGTTTGGATACAATGCTTGCATACAGCAAGTGACCATGGAACTAACGCTTACGAGATATGCTTTCCCTGGCACCATGCCACAACAGCTGTGATCTGTTATTAGAACGTAACTCCCGTTAGACAGTTGTCTAAAGAATGGCTCTATTTGTGTTGCAGGTATGCCGTGCTGGTGGCATGAAAGGTTAATTGAAGTCCCCTCACAGGCCCCATGTAAATTAATACCTTGGCACAGAAGTATACCGCTTAGTGATCGTTTACAATTTTTACCACTAAGAAATACATTCTGGTTTTTATCACTATAACATGTATGTGTATAAGGTAATTTCCATGATGACTTAATGTAGCCTTTACCCAGCCTTTCATACTGGCCTGCTGGTATATACCCTTGGCATTTTTTAAATTGGAAAGTTGTTATCGGAATTGTGATTATTCCGTGTATTATCCATTCAAAGACAGGTCTTTCTGACATTGTCAACGGTAATCTCTCAAGTTTTTCAATGCTCAGAATCGTATAGTCTGCTCCTTTTTGTGCCAAACTGATTTGTTTATCAGTAAGGTTAAAGATAGAGAACAATGATGTTGTGTTGATTAAACGCCAAGGCACTTAGCCTGAACGCAGATTTTGCAACGTCCGGCCTAGCTGTACAATAGAACGTAATTGGGACTGACCATGTTGTAACATTAGCAAGTCCTGATCTATTATATCTATAGCAGATGATACAATACTGTCCAGTGAATATATTCTGGAGGACAGAGTCATTAACCCATTGTCCACAACAGAAAGGGATTTTTCCAAATTAATACGATCAATTTCCCGTATTTTCTCTGCTGTCTCAATTTGAGTCACTTTCCATGCTTCGTTGTATGCAGCGTATATACTGGCCGCTATGAAACGTTTTTGAGGCTGTTTGCGTGGTCCCATTATGAAATCGCGCAAGTCAGCACTTTCTTTAAGTAAAGAAAAGTGTTGCTTAATTTCTGCCAGTGTGGATATTTGTAGCCATTCAAGGCATAGTTTCCCTACACTGTATGTTGTTACTATCCCTGGATGTTGTCTCTGGGAGTATCTAGGGTCTTGTCTGGTCATTTTTATCCCCTGTATTTTGTTCAGGAATCTACCTTGACATTTATTTGTGTCTGTTGGCCAGATTAACCACTTTATCCAATCAGGATGTGTTCTATTTTGATGTAAAATTTGGGCTACGTCTATCTCAATATCTGTGGTTGTATTATCAGGCATTGGATTTGGAATAGACGGTTTGTTTAAGTCTTTGATCTTGGCTAGGCCAAAACAGGTAGTTTGTTGAATGGTATCATTCAAGAACATTATTTGTTCTGGGATCATGCAGGCTCGAAATATTGCTTCTAGGCCTTGTACCTGCCATTCTTTTGTACCACAGATGGTTTTTGTTTCAATTTTGTTTTTCCAGAAATCAAAACCAAATGTTATAATTTTTTCATAAAATGTTTCTGAATAAATCAATTTAGTATTTGTTAGCATGGTTTTTGTCCCTGTTTTATCTAACAGTTTGTAAAAAAATGTTTCTGCATCACTTGTGTTAAACCCTGAGAAGTATGGGAATTTATCCTAGAATGTTTTTGAACTGCTTTTAGGTGGAGTTGCACAATGTTCCCATTGATTATATTTAAAAACATTTCTAGGCTGAGCAGATTTATGCAAATAGTGGTGTGCATAGTGGTTATAACAATACATCTGTTCATAGTTCGATGAACCCTGTAAATAATCACGTTCTGTAAATGTTGCTGACATTACTAAATCTGACATCATATTATTTATACTTTCAAGGTCCCAATCATCAGAGAATGTACTTGGTTTTACAAAGTCACTTAATGAAACCTTAAACTGATGAGGATATTTCAAGAGTTCGACCGGGCCATAGATTTCGTAATCCGTTTTGTCCCAAACTACCCCGCCGGGTATTGGAATGGCTGTGACATTCACTGATGACAGTTCTCTTTTCTCGATGTGAGATGACTTGTGTGGCTTTAGGACCAAGTTGATGTTCTGACTTGCTGTGTCCATTGTACTGTAATAACTTTTCCTAAAATTAGAACTAAAATTAGGCAGAGTAGGAGTACGAGTACGCCTATTACAATCCAGAATTCAATCAATGGTGCATTCAGATACGCTTCTTTGAGTTGATGAAAGAATTCTGTTGCTTTGTCTTTAAAAGTTTTTGTTGCTGGCGTTACTTCAGGGTCGCTTTGATCTTCAGAAAAGTTATCGAAATTGATGAAGTAGCCAGATGCAGTTCTGTCAATTGTTGGGATTGCTTTTTAAATTTGTCGTTCATTAGCACAGTCTTAGGCTACATCGTTGTAGACTGGTGTTTCTTGACGAACTGTTTCAATTTGGGTTTCAAGAGGCACAAGTTCCATGGCATTGTTGCATAGTCCTTTTGTATTCACTGCAGGTTTATCAAATGTGATTAGTCTTTCAGTTTGAACCTCTTGGATTGTAGCAAATTTTGGTATTCTGCTAACTCTTGGGAGTCCACTGGGCCTACTACTTATTATTGGCCACATGATTGTGGTTTTACCAGGTCGATTGATACAACTCGGTTCTCCTTTTTACCAGCAAGGGGCGGTAGTACAACTGATCTCGTTCCGTTGACTGCTAAGACAGGTACTGATTTTCTGTAAGAAGGCCTAAATTCCTTCTTCACCGCTATCTTCTCTCTGACCAGATCCCCAATCTTTGGAATCCAGACAGGTCTTGCTGGGACAGGTGGTGTGTCTTCAGTGGTTGTTGGCTGTTGTTTTAACTTTTAGTTGCTCAGGGCTTTTCTTGTTTCATTTAAGTCCTGTAAAACAGCCAAACGATCTTTGATGTCAAAGCATTTTTTCTTATCTTCTACCACTGAAGTCTGACTATCTAAATCCTGAATATACATTCTAGTTCCGAACAATAGTTCGTACGGGCTGAAACCTTTTAGAGAATTTCTTGGCAGATTGTTAAGACTACGTTGGATACTTACTGGACAGCGAACTGGTGGCCACCCTGTCTGGGTCCTACCCCGACCCATGTAAAGAGGCTAAGAACCTGGGGATATGGGTTGACCCCACTCTATCCTACGAGGGCCACATTCGGCGCCTAGTGGGCAAGTGCTTTGGGGTGCTAAAAACACTCAATCAAATCTTGGATCTACTTCCCCTTGAAGCTAGACGCACCTTGACACAAGCCCTCGTGACATCCCGTTTAGACTACGGGATTGTCCTGTTCTTGGGCGCCACGGAAAAAAGTTTGTGACGCTTACAAGTCCTCTAAAACGCGGCTGCTCGTCTAGTGCTGAGACTTCCGAAAAGAGCAGCGTCTAAAACTGCTCTGGCGGCCCTACACTGGCTGCCAGTAAAAAAAAAAAAGAGTGTTATGTACAAAGCTCTCCTCATATGTCATCGGATATTATGGCAGAATGCTCCCTCCTATCTCCATGACCTAATACAAAGATACAAGCCAAAAAGAGCCCTCCGCTCTGTAGGCACGGGCCAGCTGACAGTTCCCCGTGTAAGAAGCGCCAAACTTGGGGGCAAATCCTTTAGAGTGTCAGCTGCTCAAAATTGGAACATACTTCCGATTTGCCTCAGACTGGAAAAATCTGAAGTCAAGTTCAGAAGTCTCTTAAAAACTTACCTGTACAACTCATAAAGCTCTGTGGATGACTGAATTGCTTCCTCTTATTTGGTTGCCTGCTGTACTTCTCTTCATAGCGCGGGGACACACCGGGATGGCGTCACCAAGCGCTCTATAAACTACTTTATTATTATTATTATTAATATTAAATGCTGGACCCACCCATCACCCGAACCTAGTACCTTTGCCGTTATAGATTGCTTTATGTCTCGGTTTTTTCTTTCCACAATCCCGTTTCCCTCAGGATGGAAGGGACAAGAGTACCGCAACCCAATGCCCATGCTGGACATGGCCTCCTTATAAGCTCAAGAGCTAAAAGCAGCTCCCTGGTCAGAATGAAGCATGGCAATTGCGTATGTGCCGATAAAGACTCGCAAATCTTTAATTACAGTTCTGGCGTCAGCCGAGCGCTGGGGCCACATGTTTAAGTGAATCTAGTCTTAAAAAGAAATTAATAGGATGCTGGATTTTACTTATAGATAGCCTTATGCTAACTACAGAAATGGCCATGGCAATACTCCGGTTGGCTTGTTACTGCGATCTCTGTTGCAGTCTGGACAGCTTTTTGCAAATTTATAATGTTGCAGGCTCATCCACCAGTATTCGGATTGTAATTCTGTCAGAGATTCCTTCATCTGTTTGTGCCTCGGACCTTCACCTATGTGTGCGTCTGCTATTAATATGATTCTCCTGTTCATGTTTGGAATTACTCTATCTCCCACTCCAGGGATTTGAGCAAACGGAACTGATTTGCGTTAATTACGTATATATAATTGAGTGGATAGTTCACAGGTAGTGCTGCACAGTGAAGACGCCTTGCCTTTTGAAGACGTTTTTACCGCCAGCATGGTTTCCCCGTCTATGTATTTTTCTGAACGCTTTTTTGTGGCTAAGGAAGCCAGTTTAGTTGCCTCCGCTGTGGCTGTATTAGCCAATGAATTCCCTGCAATGTGAACCCCATCACGTTGATGACTCAATGTGTGTATCACGTGAGTCTTTTGTAGTTCTTTCTGTATAAGAACTACCTGTTTCCAAAGCATTTTATGCTTGATTGTGGCACCTGTGTCATCTTTGTAATCGTTTTGAACCCAGATCTGCAAATCATTATTGTAAGATTTGACGCAGAAATGCGAATCGCACACTATTAGTGTCGGGAATTCACAATGGGCATTTTCAAGCGCCATCTTTAAAGATCTGATTTCAGCTCGCTGAGCCGAACAGTTTCTCAGTGATTCAGTTTTTGTTATTTTCGGTCTGAATTTACCGCACAGCCAGCGACCTTTAACAATCGCGCAGGCTGCATTGTGGGATTTATCATCTACATTGTAATGCTGTACAAATCGGTCCATATAGATTATACAAGAGTATTGTTGGAGAGGCAGAATTTCGATTGGCAGAGGATATTCGGGACAAAATAGTATATCACGTCTTCTGCAGCAAGAGAATTTTCCCACTGTATCCATTTTGGATCCAGTGCCACCGTTTTTAGATTAACTGGGCTGAATAATGCCTCAAAGGCTGATTCTGCTGTAAAAACAGTTATTCTTTTGCCCTGGGCTAGGGCTCTTTCTTTTGCTATAGCCGTCTGAACCGCCTTCACAGTATTTTCTGTAAGACTGAATGTTTTTTCTGCTTTTGTGTACAAGTGTGATTTGTAAATGTATATGTAAATGTAAATGTAAATGTATAGGCATTTATATAGCGCACTACTTACCCGGAGGGTCCCAAGGCGCTTCGACCGCTGCGAAACCCTTCCTGGCTTCCCTGAGAGATGGTCCCTTAATGGGTATCTCCAGGGTGAGACCAGGCATCCCCGGCGGTCTGGTGGGGCCGTTAGTGAAGATGAGGCAAGCTAATGTCCAGAGTTGCCGAGTGTGATCGCTGATCAGAGTGGGCACCGAGGCGAGAGAATTATCGAGTCCGCTGACCCTGGTCCAGAAACCTGCCGCGCCGGGAATCGAACCCTGGTCCCGGGCCATCCTCTGCTCTCGGGTCTGCCGCCTCTAACCAGTGAGCCACACTACTTTAAGCTATTGGTACCGTTTCTCCCTCATTAGAGGTCAAGTACGTGAATCTGCATCTTCCTGGGATGACTCGGATTACAAGATTGCATGTATTGTCGTGTGTTTCTAATTTTGTTTTAGCTAACATGTCTGTTTGCAGTGATCTCAAAATTTCTGTGTGTTTTTGAGTCCAATTTATTGGTTGAAAATCAGGTTTTATTAATTCGTAGAGAGGTTTAACCCTCTCTGCATAATTTAGAATGTAAGTTCTTACGAAATTCAGGAAGCCTAGTATCGATTGTAAGTTCTTCAGCGTTTTTGGTGCTTGGAGTACAGCGCACTTCTCTAAGAAGTTGTCTGCTAGGCTTTTGCCTTTACTTGATAATTCGTATCCTAAAAATAGGACAGTTAGATGGGAAATTCGTGACTTTTTAAAGTTGAATTTGTAACCCTCTGCTGCAAACCCAAGTATTATGGTGTTCACTCTTTTCAAGGGAGTATCCAAGTCGTCGTCTGTGAGATAGATGTCATCGACATAAGATAATGATTCATCATCATACATTTGTAGTAACTCTGTTACTCTTGCTGAGAATAATCCTGGGCTATTCTTGAATCCCTGTGGGAGTCGACAGAAATTTACTGTGACCCCCAATATTGAGAAAGTGGTTAAATACCTGTTTTCTGGTGCGATATTTTGACAAAAGAATCCATTAGAGATGTCTAATGTTGTTTTGTATTTTTTGCGAACGATGTTATTCATTAGTGCAGCACTATGCAAATTCTGTACTGCAAATGTCTTGCAACATGAGTTAAGGTGTCTGTAGTCCAGGACTAGACAATATGAATTGTCTGGTTTGGAGACAGGAAACAAAGGATTGTTCATTTGAGAGGTGCATGTTTCAATCACTCCTTGGTATTCAAGTTGATCCAAGATCTCCCTGACCTGTTTTTTAGCTTCTTGCTTAATTGGATACTGCCTTTGTGCAGTTGGTTGACTTTTTAACTGGATTTTGTGAGGAGGAGAGTCCTCATCCCATCCTACATGTTTCTTATATAATGCAGGTGCTTGAGCTACTGCCCATTTTCTGGCATATATATATTTTCTATGTATTGGAATATGATTTGAGAAGGCAGGCATAATCATTTCTTCGCCACGTGGGCACTCCCTGACAAACTCTGGTGGCCAGTCTTTCTCGGCTAACAGGATGGCATAGCCTTTTGAGAGGTTATCCCAAAACAGACCCCTTACCTTCCTAGTCTTATCTCCCTCTATACGCAAAGTTATTTCGTATATTTTATGAGGTTCGCTAACTCTGGTGTCTGCAGTTTCCACTTGAATGTATTCATTCCTGTCCACTGTCTCCAGATGATTCATCAGGATCTTGCGAGCTATGGTGATTTCTGCTGCGCTGTCTAACATTGTCTGTGCCCACTCTCCGTTTTTCAGCTGTGTCTTCAGTATCCTTGGCATGTTCGATTATTTTAATACTGGCTACCTTCTTTCTTGGAAATTGTATTTTTTTACTTTGAGCAGGTTCCTTGTCTTTGGACTTGGCGTGCTCTTCCCTGTGTTCTGACCGTCCTCTTCTTTCCGATTTCTGCAAAAAAGATCGAGAGGGACGTGTATCAATATCTTGATATCTATCAGGTTTTTTCAAATTATCCCTATTTCTAAGGTTGTATCTTTTTTCAGAGGGCTCCCTTTGGGGAGACTGGTGTTCTCTGCTCGGAGCTCTTTCTCTCCGCTGAGGAGACCTTCCTCTGGACTGGAAACGTTTTTCTTTGGGAGTGGATTGTTTATTTCCATCCCAGCTCCTTTTAGGAGTGTTTAGATTATTTTTAATAAATATCTTTTCAGGATTTTCAGTTAGTTGGGGTTTTACTGGTTTCCCACCCAAACTATCTCTACCTAGTTCTTCATAGGATTTTTCTATGATTCTGGCAAGTTCAATTGGTTGGTCTGTTATATCTGTTTCTTTCAATTTTTGGCGGATCGCCACAGATGCTGCTTCTCGTTTTATGTTGGCTAATAATATAGCCGAGACCTGCTTGAAGTCTTTCAGTAATTTCATACTAAGAGTTAAAGCAGGTTCTGGACCGTATTCATTTTGAATCTGTCTTGTAGGCGCCAGCCTACATAAAAGAAAGGCTCAAGATATACGAACCCAAGCGCGCCCTGCGATCGTCCGGATCTTTTCTGCTATCCTGTCCACGTTTCAAGTTAACAACTAAAGGAGGCAGATCTTTTTCAGTTCAGGCCCCGACCATCTGGAATAAGTTACCGGAGGCGCTTCGCAGAGAACCTAATCTTCTCCATTTTAGGAAGTCCCTGAAAACCTTACTCTTCAAAGACGCTTTTCCATCTCAATAGCCGGCTACTAGATCAGACACCTCTATACTCTTATTCCATCTTTGTTGCTGTACTTGGTCAGTAGCGCTTTGAGACCTGTCGGTAAGTTGGCGCGATACAAAACACAGTTACAAATTACAAATTACAAATTAGTACATCTGGTATTACCGCCAGAGACGGAACACCATGTGTTTTTGTGTAAATGGAAGCAAAGACTGTACCCCAAGTGTCACAGTCCTCCACATGTGGTGCGACCCCCATTGGAAGGCAGATAGTCAGAATTCTGTGTTTCTCAATAGGGGTAGTATTCGGGAATACTGCCTCTATTTGAGTTATTTTCTGTGCTAGCCAGAATGGAATTTGTTCCCGTTTTATGGGTGTTTTACCAAGACATGATTGTATGTTCTGTGGTGTAATTTTATTTGTGTTTCCCTGATGAGGGTTCAGCTGTGGAATGTTAACAGCTGGTTGGACTGTTGCAGTCCGCATTACATATTGATCTAACTGTCTGTGAATTTTAATTAGTAATTTTAGCTGGGCTAAAAGTGCCTTTTCTGACAGTTTATCAATGTCAGGATGTGGTGTGTAGCTTGCTAGAACTGGCCACGTTGCTCCTGGTCTACCTAGCGGACCGAGCCTGGTGATGTGATCATTATGTTTTAGGGCGCCTTTAAACCAGAGCAGGTGCTCTTGGTAATTAGTGGGATTTCCACATCCTCGAAAGGAGTGCATTCTTCCGGAGGTTCCTCTATTTTGTAATAGTGGAATTCGTGTGTTGTAGCGTTTGCCGCTGGAAAGTTTATCCAGGAATAGAATACCTCTGTCTGCCGATATTCGTGTGCCTCTATCACGAAAATGACTGTACCACCTTGTGATGTCAGTCCGTTTTCTATAAGTTTTAAAGTTATAGTTTTTCTTATGTTGACCGGAATGAGGATAGCATTTCGGTCATTCTGTAGGAGACTCGTGTCATCCTCTAGTAGTTGAGCTGCTAATCTAGCTGCATCCCTATCATCTTCCCTTTCCAACATTTTTACTGGCAGAAAGATTTTTGTGTTGCAGATCAAGTTTCAAGGAAACAAAAGATTAGGTGCACAATATTTTGGAACACTGTATCCTTCAACGTTGACTAAACCAAAAACTCTGCATAGGAATCTCTTCCTACTAAGTTCCGGCGGATTTTAACCTTTCACCCACTCCAGACGTCTATTGGAGTATTTATGGGAAAAAGGGTCTGCATAAAAAAGCACGACTGAGTTACTCTAACGTCTTGCGTTAGTTTTATCGCCTTACCAAACGTTGGGCGCCATGTAGTGTAGTTCCTATTTTCCCTATAGGCCCTGCGTATTGAAATAACATAAACAGCAGTGTAGACGTAGGACTGAGGTCATTTAGGTCTCTACTGACTATGTTAGACTTAATTTAGGTTTGCGCCAGCTAGCTCAGAGGTCACTGGAAACTTTCTTGACTGAATAGGTAGGGATCCGCTTCCCTGGCTCAGACAAGAAGGGATTCAGCTTCAGACAGCTGCATAAACATGACAACTTTGCTCCCTCAGAATAAGAGTAAATCTCTAGAGTTGTGTGAAAAACAATAGACAGCTATTTCACTCAGTCAGATGTGCATTCTTAGTTTCACCAGAGTGCAGAGAATAGAGAGACGGGCGTTTTCAATAAAAGGTATTATTTATTGAGCAGTCTTCCTTCTCATGCAAGAGAAATGAATTGCCACAATTGCAATACTTAATGTAAAGTAAAGTACGTACAGTAAAAGGAGTATTGTGAAATAATACTGTAAAAGCATTGATATGGTCTCTTAGCCATAAGACACTTTAAAATTGATAAAATATATATACATATATACATAGGCTAACGTGCTCAACTGGTGCTTCTGAAATACGCCTACCCTGGTGTACCTGACCTAAGCCTAATACGTGGGAAGGAGTAAGTAAGTAGCAGTTTGAGTTAAGTAGGTTTTTTGCCAAGAATCTAACTCAAGAATTCTCTCTAAGGGTTTAGTCAGCACTGTACCTTGGAAATAGAATGTAGGAGGTCTGGTATCTCTCCCTCAGGACTCGATATCCCAGTCACCCGCAAGGGTAGGCTGGAAACGCCGGAGCTGGATTTTCTCGGCAGGAGAAAAGACAGCGTCTTTCTCAGTGCGTCAAAGAGGAGGGGCAGCGTCCGTGGGCTCTCCGCGTCTGCTGGGCTCTCGGCAAATAGATTAGCTGCTCTGCTCCAGAACCACCACCGTGTGTTTGCTTAAGGCAATGTTGGTATATTTATACCTGAAAGGTGCCGAGTTTGACGTAAGGTTTGGACATAAGACGTCAATAAAGATGTCACTAAGAACAGGCTTTTCTTACAGTGCTCGCAGGAGTTCGATTACAAATCAAAACAAAGCAAGCGGAGATTTCCCAGGTTGCTGGAGGTTTGGTGTTTTGAAAGAACTCGTTGTGCTTTCTAGGAATCTAAGGAAGTAGCTTTTGCCATGCCTTGGGCTGCAAGGGCGATTTACTGAAATATGGATCTGATTCTTATGCCATTATAGGGATATTTATTGATTATAGCCGTGTAAGGGCATAAATTGGTAATATTGATTTAGGTTCCTAGATAAAAACACTACAAAGCCTCCTTAACATGACCAAGGGGCTCCATCCTGCCTCACTTTACTTGCACAAGAGTATCTTAGTGACCCTTCCTGACGGTAACGGGGCTGATTCACTTTTACCAAGTCCTCAACCCTAATGTTTTTCTACAGTTACTTAAGACCGCTTGTTAAACCACTTCTTTTGCTTCCATTGACTGGTTCAGCTCACTAGTTACCTTCTGTATGAAAATCAACTTCCTTACAAAACCATGGTGGATTCGTGCTCCGGTTACTAACCGGTAATCTTCATCGTCCGCAGTCCTCATCACAGTCAGTCAATAACTCGTGAGGGGCGCCCACCTCCTAGACAAGATCAAACCAGAAAGCAGGAGCGGTCCTGCACTAATCCCACCCATTTAGAGAGGTAAAAGACCTGGTCATACCCCTTCCACGTCCTGATGTGCCAAGCCATCTCAGGCCAGTAAATTCAGGAACGAGAGTGCTGTATCGACTATGACAAACACTACGGAGTAAAGATCATGAAGATCGCTTTATTTTTTTATTTAATACAATTTTATATAGCGCGAACATTACCCAAAGATGTCAGAGCGCTTTACAAAGAACCAGCTGCGTTACCAGAGCATTATCCCTACGTCCTACGTCCTCGTCACAGTCAATTACTCGTGAGGATACCAAAGCCACGACGGGCCAAACAATCACAGTAATCAGACAAAAACTGGAGAAACCTCTCATGAAGTACAAAAAGAACAGTTGATGGACAGAATGCAGACAATGTCATACATTCTCCCCAGTACAGAGATCTGGGCCTAAATCCATTGTTTTTTTGCTCACCATGCCACTCCAGTTTGCACCCAGCCATATGCAAATCAGCCTTGACTCTGTGCCTCATGGGAATAGCCCAGCCCAAACTGCCAAGTCAGGTCCTCCCTGAACTGGAAACAAGCATCCTAGGACCGGTTTCGGGCTTTCAGCCATCATCAGCCAGGATAGCTTGGTGAGAAGTGAGAGCTACAGACAGTGAGCGGCCAGGGTTCAGGTGAAGAGAAGTGAGAGCTACAGACAGTGAGGGGCCAGGGTTCAGGTGAAGAGTAGTGAGAGCCAGAGACAGTGAGGGGCCAGGGTTCAGGTGAGAAGTGAGAGCCACAGACAGTGAGGGGCCAGGGTTCATGTAAGAAGTGAGACCTACAGACAGTGCAGGGGCCAGGGTTCAGATGAAGAGAAGTGAGAGCCACAGACAGTGAGGGGCCAGGGTTCAGGTGAGAAGTGAGACCTACAGACAGTGCAGGGACCAGGGATCAGGTGAGAAGAGAGAGCTACAGACAGGGAGGGACATGGGTTCAGGTGAGAAGTGAGAGCCAGAGACCGTGAGGGGCCAGGGTTTAGGTGAGAAGTTAAAGCCACAGACAGTGAGGGGCCAGGGTTCAGGTGAAGAGAAGTGAGAGATGCAGACAGTGAGGGGTCAGGGTTCAGGTGAGAAGTGAGACCCACAGACAGTGAGGGTCAGGGTTCAGTTGAAGAGAAGTGAGAGCCACAGACAGTAAGGGGCCAGGGTTCAGGTGAGAAGTGAGAGCTACAGACAGTGAGGGGCCAGGGTTCAGGTGAGAAGTGAGAGCCACAGACAGTGAGGGGCCAGGGTTCAGGTGAAGAGAAGTGAGAGATGCAGACAGTGAGGGGTCAGGGTTCAGGTGAGAAGTGAGACCCACAGACAGTGAGGGTCAGGGTTCAGTTGAAGAGAAGTGAGAGCCACAGACAGTAAGGGGCCAGGGTTCAGGTGAGAAGTGAGAGCTACAGACAGTGAGGGGCCAGGGTTCAGGTGAGAAGTGAGAGCCACAGACAGTGAGGGTCCAGGTTTCAGGTGAGAAGTGAGACCTACAGACAGTACAGGGGCCAGGGTTCAGGTGAGAAGAGAGAGCTACAGACAGGGAGGGACATGGGTTCAAGTGAGAAGTGAGAGCCAGAGACGGTGAGGGGCCAGGGTTCAGGTGAGAAGTGACAGCCACAGACATAGAGGGGCCAGGGTTAAGGTGAGGAGTGAGAGCCACAGACAGTGAGGGGCCAGGGTTCAGGTGAGAAGTGAGAGCTACAGACAGTGAGGGACCAGGGTTCAGGTGAGAAGTGAGAGCTACAGACAGTGAGGGGCCAGGGTTCAGGTGAAGAGAAGTGAGAGCTACAGACAGTGAGGGGCCAGGGCTCAGGTGAAGAGAAGTGAGAGCTACAGACAGTGCAGGGACCAGGGTTCAGGTGAGAAGTGAGAGCCACAGACAGTGAGGGGCCAGGGTTCAGGTGAGAAGTGAGAGCTACAGACAGTGAGGGGCCAGGGTTCAGGTGAAGAGAAGTGAGAGCTACAGACAGTGAGGGGCCAGGGTTCAGGTGAAGAGAAGTGAGAGCCACAGACAGTGAGGGGCCAGGGTTCAGGTGAAGAGAAGTGAGAGCCACAGACAGTGAGGGGCCAGGGTTCAGGTGAGAAGTGAGAGCTACAGACAGTGAGGGGCCAGGGTTCAGGTGAAGAGAAGTGAGAGCTACAGACAGTGAGGGGCCAGGGTTCAGGTGAAGAGAAGTGAGAGCCACAGACAGTGAGGGGCCAGGGTTCAGGTGAAGAGAAGTGAGAGCTACAGACAGCGAGGGACCAGGGTTCAGGTGAAGAGAAGTGAGAGCTACAGACAGTGAGGTGCCAGGGTTCAGGTGAAGAGAAGTTCAAGCCACAGACAGTGAGGGGCCAGGGTTCAGGTGACAGAAGTGAGAGCTACAGACAGTGAGGGGCCAGGGTTCAGGTGAAGAGAAGTGAGAGCTACAGACAGTGAGGGGCCAGGGTTCAGGTGAAGAGAAGTGAGAGACACAGACAGTGAGGGGCCAGGGTTCAGGTGAGAAGAGAGAGCTACAGACAGGGAGGGACATGGGTTCCGGTGAGAAGTGTGAACCAGAGACAGTGAGGTGCCAGGGTTCAGGTGAGAAGTGAGAGCCACAGACAGTGAGGGGCCAGGGTTCAGGTGACAGAAGTGAGAGCCACAGACAGGGAGGGACATGGGTTCAGGTGAGAAGTGAGAGCCAGAGACAGTGAGGGGCCGGGGTTCAGGTGAGAAGTGAGAGCCACAGACAGTGAGGGGCCAGGGTTCAGGTGACAGAAGTGAGAGCCACAGACAGGGAGGGACATGGGTTCAGGTGAAGAGAAGTGAGAGCCACAAACAGTGCAGGGACCAGGGTTCAGGTGACAGAAGTGAGAGCCACAGACAGTGAGGGGCCAGGGTTCAGGTGACAGAAGTGAGAGCCACAGACAGGGAGGGACATGGGTTCAGGTGAGAAGTGAGAGCCAGAGACAGTGAGGGGCCGGGGTTCAGGTGAAGAGAAGTGAGAGCCACAGACAGGGAGGGACCAGGGTTCGGGTGAAGAGAAGTGAGAGCCACAGACAGTGAGGGGCCAGGGTTCAGGTGAAGAGAAGTGAGAGCCACAGACAGTGAGGGGCCAGGGTTCAGGTGAAGAGAAGTGAGAGCCACAGCCAGTGAGGGGCCAAGGTTCAGGAGAAGAGAAGTGAGAGCCACAGACAGTGAGGGGCCCGGGTTCAGGTGAAGAGAAGTGAGAGCTACAGACAGTGAGGGGCCCGGGTTCAGGTGAAGAGAAGTGAGAGCTACAGACAGTGAGGGGCCCGGGTTCAGGTGAAGAGAAGTGAGAGCTACAGACAGTGAGGGCCAGGGTTCAGGTGAAGAGAAGTGAGAGCTACAGACAGTGAGGGGCCGGGGTTCAGGTGACAGAAGTGAGAGCTACAGACAGTGAGGGGCCCGGGTTCAGGTGAAGAGAAGTGAGAGCTACAGACAGTGAGGGGCCCGGGTTCAGGTGAAGAGAAGTGAGAGCTACAGACAGTGAGGAGCCAGGGTTCAGGTGAGAAGTGAGAGCCAGAGACAGTGAGGGGCCGGGGTTCAGGTGACAGAAGTGAGAGCCACAGACAGTGAGGGCCAGGGTTCAGGTGAGAAGTGAGACCTACAGACAGTACAGGGGCCAGGGTTCAGGTGAGAAGAGAGAGCTACAGACAGGGAGGGACATGGGTTCAAGTGAGAAGTGAGAGCCAGAGACGGTGAGGGGCCAGGGTTCAGGTGAGAAGTGACAGCCACAGACATAGAGGGGCCAGGGTTAAGGTGAGGAGTGAGAGCCACAGACAGTGAGGGGCCAGGGTTCAGGTGAGAAGTGAGAGCTACAGACAGTGAGGGGCCAGGGTTCAGGTGAGAAGTGAGGCCTACAGACAGTGAGGAGCCAGGGTTCAGGTGAAGAGAAGTGACAGCTACAGACAGTGAGGGGCCAGGGTTCAGGTGAGAAGTGAGACCTACAGACAGTGAGGAGCCAGGGTTCAGGTGAAGAGAAGTGAGAGCCACAGACAGTGAGAGGCCAGGGTCCAGGTGAAGAGAAGGGAGATCTACAGACAGTGAGGGGCCAGGGTTCAGGTGAAGAGAAATGAGAGCCACAGACAGTGAGGGGCCAGGGTTCAGGTGAAGAGAAGTGAGAGCCACAGACAGTGAGAGGCAAGGGTTAAGATGAGAAGTGAGAGCCACAGACAGTGCGGGGCCAGGGTTCAGGTGAAGAGAAGTGAGAGCCACAGACAGTGAGGGGCCAGGGTTAAGATGAGAAGTGAGAGCCACAGACAGTGAGGAGCCAGGGTTCAGACGAAGAGAAGTGAGAGCCACAGACAGTGAGGGTTCCAGGGTTCAGGTGAAGAGAAGTGAGAGCTACAGACAGTGAGGGGCCAGGGTTCAGGTGAAGAGAAGTGAGAGCCACAGACAGTGAGGGGCAGGGTTCAGGTGAAGAGAAGTGAGAGCCACAGACAATGAGGGGCCAGGGTTCAGGTGAGAAGTGAGAGCTACAGACAGCGAGAGACCAGGGTTCAGGTGAAGAGAAGTGAGAGCCATAGACAGTGAGGGGACAGGGTTCAGGTGAGAAGTGAGAGCCACAGACAGGGAGGGACATGGGTTCAGGTGAAGAGAAGTGAGAGCCACAGACAGTGAGGGGCCAGGGTTCAGGTGAAGAGAAGTGAGAGCCACAGACAGTGAGGGGCCAGGGTTCAGGTGAAGAGAAGGGAGATCTACAGACAGTGAGGGGCCAGGGTTCAGGTGAAGAGAAGGGAAAGCTACAGACAGTGAGGGGCCAGGGTTCAGGTGAAGAGAAGTGAGAGCCACAGACAGTGAGGGGCCAGGGTTCAGGTGAGAAGTGAGAGCTAAAGACAGCGAGGGACCAGGGTTCAGGTGAAGAGAAGTGAGAGCCATAGACAGTGAGGAGCCAGGGTTCAGGTGAGAAGTGAGAGCTAAAGACAGCGAGGGACCAGGGTTCAGGTGAAGAGAAGTGAGAGCCATAGACAGTGAGGAGCCGGGGTTCAGGTGAGAAGTGAGAGCTACAGACAGTGAGGGGCCAGGGTTCAGGTGAAGAGAAGTGAGAGCCACAGACAGTGAGGGGTCAGGGTTCAGATGAAGAGAAGTGAGAGCCACAGACAGTTAGGGGCCAGGGTTCAGGTGAGAAGTGAGAGCCACAGTCAGTGAGGTACCATGGTTCAGGTGAAGAGAAGTGAGAGCCACAGACAGTGACGGGCCAGGGTTCAGGTGAAGAGAAGTGAGAGCCACAGACAGTGAGGGGCCAGGGTTCAGGTGAAGAGAAGTGAGAGCCACAGACAGTGAGGGGCCAGGGTTCAGGTGAGAAGTGAGAGCTACAGACAGTGAGGGGCCAGGGTTCAGGCGAAGAGAAGTGAGAGCTACAGACAGTGAGGGGCCAGGGTTCAGGTGAAGAGAAGTGAGAGCCACAGACAGTGAGGGGCCAGGGTTCAGGTGAAGAGAAGTGAGAGCCACAGACAGTGAGGGGCCAGGGTTCAGGTGAGAAGTGAGAGCTACAGACAGTGAGGGGCCAGGGTTCAGGTGAAGAGAAGTGAGAGCTACAGACAGTGAGGGGCCAGGGTTCAGGTGAAGAGAAGTGAGAGCCACAGACAGTGAGGGGCCAGGGTTCAGGTGAAGAGAAGTGAGAGCTACAGACAGCGAGGGACCAGGGTTCAGGTGAAGAGAAGTGAGAGCTACAGACAGTGAGGTGCCAGGGTTCAGGTGAAGAGAATTTCAAGCCACAGACAGTGAGGGGCCAGGGTTCAGGTGACAGAAGTGAGAGCTACAGACAGTGAGGGGCCAGGGTTCAGGTGAAGAGAAGTGAGAGCTACAGACAGTGAGGGGCCAGGGTTCAGGTGAAGAGAAGTGAGAGCCACAGACAGTGAGGGGCCAGGGTTCAGGTGAAGAGAAGTGAGAGCCACAGACAGTGAGGGGCCAGGGTTCAGGTGAGAAGTGAGAGCCACAGACAGGGAGGTACATGGGTTCAGGTGAAGAGAAGTGAGAGCCACAAACAGTGCAGGGACCAGGGATCAGGTGAGAAGAGAGAGCTACAGACAGGGAGGGACATGGGTTCAAGTGAGAGCCAGAGACGGTGAGGGGCCAGGGTTCAGGTGAAGAGAAGTGAGAGCTACAGACAGTGCGGGGCCAGGGTTCAGGTGAAGAGAAGTGAGAGCCACAGACAGTGAGGGGCAGGGTTCAGGTGAAGAGAAGTGAGAGCCACAGACAGTAAGGGGCCAGGGTTCAGGTGAGAAGTGAGAGCCACAGACAGTGAGGGGCCAGGGTTCAGGTGAGAGGTGAGAGCTACAGACAGTTTGGGGCCAGGGTTCAGGTGAGAAGTGAGAGCCACAGACAGTGAGGGGCCAGGGTTCAGGTGACAGAAGTGAGAGCCACAGACAGGGAGGGACATGGGTTCAGGTGAGAAGTGAGAGCCAGAGACAGTGAGGGGCCGGGGTTCAGGTGAAGAGAAGTGAGAGCCACAGACAGGGAGGGACCAGGGTTCAGGTGAAGAGAAGTGAGAGCCACAGACAGTGAGGGGCCAGGGTTCAGGTGAAGAGAAGTGAGAGCCACAGACAGTGAGGGGCCAGGGGTCAGGTGAAGAGAAGTGAGAGCCACAGCCAGTGAGGGGCCAAGGTTCAGGAGAAGAGAAGTGAGAGCCACAGACAGTGAGGGGCCAGGGTTCAGGTGAAGAGAAGTGAGAGCCAGAGACAGTGAGGGGCCAGGGTTCAGGTGAAGAGAAGTGAGAGCCACAGACAGGGAGGGACCAGGGTTCAGGTGAAGAGAAGTGAGAGCCACAGACAGTGAGGGGCCAGGGTTCAGGTGAGAAGTGAGAGCCACAGACAGTGAGGGGCCCGGGTTCAGGTGAAGAGAAGTGAGAGCTACAGACAGTGAGGGGCCCGGGTTCAGGTGAAGAGAAGTGAGAGCTACAGACAGTGAGGGGCCCGGGTTCAGGTGAAGAGAAGTGAGAGCTACAGACAGTGAGGGCCAGGGTTCAGGTGAAGAGAAGTGAGAGCTACAGACAGTGAGTTGCCGGGGTTCAGGTGACAGAAGTGAGAGCTACAGACAGTGAGGGGCCCGGGTTCAGGTGAAGAGAAGTGAGAGCTACAGACAGTGAGGGGCCCGGGTTCAGGTGAAGAGAAGTGAGAGCTACAGACAGTGAGGAGCCAGGGTTCAGGTGAGAAGTGAGAGCTACAGACAGTGAGGGGCCAGGGTTCAGGTGAGAAGTGAGAGCTACAGACAGTGAGGGGCCGGGGTTCAGGTGACAGAAGTGAGAGCCACAGACAGTGAGGGCCAGGGTTCAGGTGAGAAGTGAGACCTACAGACAGTACAGGGGCCAGGGTTCAGGTGAGAAGAGAGAGCTACAGACAGGGAGGGACATGGGTTCAAGTGAGAAGTGAGAGCCAGAGACGGTGAGGGGCCAGGGTTCAGGTGAGAAGTGACAGCCACAGACATAGAGGGGCCAGGGTTAAGGTGAGGAGTGAGAGCCACAGACAGTGAGGGGCCAGGGTTCAGGTGAGAAGTGAGAGCTACAGACAGTGAGGGGCCAGGGTTCAGGTGAGAAGTGAGGCCTACAGACAGTGAGGAGCCAGGGTTCAGGTGAAGAGAAGTGAGAGCTACAGACAGTGAGTGGCCAGGGTTCAGGTGAGAAGTGAGACCTACAGACAGTGCAGGGGCCAGGGTTCAGGTGAAGAGAAGTGAGAGCCACAGACAGTGAGAGGCAAGGGTTAAGATGAGAAGTGAGAGCCACAGACAGTGAGGAGCCAGGGTTCAGGTGAAGAGAAGTGAGAGCCACAGACAGTGAGAGGCCAGGGTTCAGGTGAAGAGAAGGGAGATCTACAGACCGTGAGGGGCCAGGGTTCAGGTGAAGAGAAGTGAGAGCCACAGACAGTGAGGGGCCAGGGTTCAGGTGAAGAGAAGTGAGAGCCACAGACAGTGAGAGGCAAGGGTTAAGATGAGAAGTGAGAGCCACAGACAGTGCGGGGCCAGGGTTCAGGTGAAGAGAAGTGAGAGCCACAGACAGTGAGGGGCCAGGGTTAAGATGAGAAGTGAGAGCCACAGACAGTGAGGAGCCAGGGTTCAGACGAAGAGAAGTGAGAGCCACAGACAGTGAGGGTTCCAGGGTTCAGGTGAAGAGAAGTGAGAGCTACAAACAGCGAGGGGCCAGGGTTCAGGTGAAGAGAAGTGAGAGCTACAGACAGTGAGGGGCCAGGGTTCAGGTGAAGAGAAGTGAGAGCCACAGACAGTGAGGGGCAGGGTTCAGGTGAAGAGAAGTGAGAGCCACAGACAATGAGGGGCCAGGGTTCAGGTGAGAAGTGAGAGCTACAGACAGCGAGGGACCAGGGTTCAGGTGAAGAGAAGTGAGAGCCATAGACAGTGAGGGGACAGGGTTCAGGTGAGAAGTGAGAGCCACAGACAGGGAGGGACATGGGTTCAGGTGAAGAGAAGTGAGAGCCACAGACAGTGAGGGACCAGGGTTCAGGTGAAGAGAAGTGAGAGCCACAGACAGTGAGGAGCCAGGGTTCAGGTGAAGAGAAGTGAGAGCCACAGACAGTGAGGGGCCAGGGTTCAGGTGAGAAGTGAGAGCTACAGACAGTGAGGGGCCCGGGTTCAGGTGAGAAGTGAGACCTACAGACAGTGCATGGACCAGGGATCAGGTGAGAAGAGAGAGCTACAGACAGGGAGGGGCATGGGTTCAGGTGAAGAGAAGTGAGAGCCACAGACAGTGAGGGGCCAGGGTTCAGGTGAGAAGTGAGAGCCACAGACAGTGAGGGGCCAGGGTTCAGGTGAAGAGAAGTGAGAGCCACAGACAGTGAGGGGCCAGGGTTCAGGTGAAGAGAAGGGAGATCTACAGACAGTGAGGGGCCAGGGTTCAGGTGAAGAGAAGGGAAAGCTACAGACAGTGAGGGGCCAGGGTTCAGGTGAAGAGAAGTGAGAGCCACAGACAGTGAGGAGCCAGGGTTCAGGTGAGAAGTGAGAGCTAAAGACAGCGAGGGGCCAGGGTTCAGGAGAGAAGTGAGAGCTAAAGACAGCGAGGGACCAGGGTTCAGGTGAAGAGAAGTGAGAGCCATAGACAGTGAGGAGCCGGGGTTCAGGTGAGAAGTGAGAGCTACAGACAGTGAGGGGCCAGGGTTCAGGTGAAGAGAAGTGAGAGCCACAGACAGTGAGGGGTCAGGGTTCAGATGAAGAGAAGTGAGAGCCACAGACAGCGAGGGACCAGGGTTCAGGTGAAGAGAAGTGAGAGCCATAGACAGTGAGGGGACAGGGTTCAGGTGAGAAGTGAGAGCCACAGACAGGGAGGGACATGGGTTCAGGTGAAGAGAAGTGAGAGCCACAGACAGTGAGGGACCAGGGTTCAGGTGAAGAGAAGTGAGAGCCACAGACAGTGAGGAGCCAGGGTTCAGGTGAAGAGAAGTGAGAGCTACAGACAGTGAGGGGCCAGGGTTCAGGTGAGAAGTGAGAGCTACAGACAGTGAGGGGCCCGGGTTCAGGTGAAGAGAAGTGAGAGCCACAGACAGTGAGGGGCCAGGGTTCAGGTGAAGAGAAGGGAGATCTACAGACAGTGAGGGGCCAGGGTTCAGGTGAAGAGAAGGGAAAGCTACAGACAGTGAGGGGCCAGGGTTCAGGTGAAGAGAAGTGAGACCTACAGACAGTGCATGGACCAGGGATCAGGTGAGAAGAGAGAGCTACAGACAGGGAGGGGCATGGGTTCAGGTGAAGAGAAGTGAGAGCCACAGACAGTGAGGGGCCAGGGTTCAGGTGAGAAGTGAGAGCCACAGACAGTGAGGGGCCAGGGTTCAGGTGAAGAGAAGTGAGAGCCACAGACAGTGAGGGGCCAGGGTTCAGGTGAAGAGAAGGGAGATCTACAGACAGTGAGGGGCCAGGGTTCAGGTGAAGAGAAGGGAAAGCTACAGACAGTGAGGGGCCAGGGTTCAGGTGAAGAGAAGTGAGAGCCACAGACAGTGAGGAGCCAGGGTTCAGGTGAGAAGTGAGAGCTAAAGACAGCGTGGGGCCAGGGTTCAGGTGAGAAGTGAGAGCTAAAGACAGCGAGGGACCAGGGTTCAGGTGAAGAGAAGTGAGAGCCACAGACAGTGAGGAGCCGGGGTTCAGATGAGAAGTGAGAGCTACAGACAGTGAGGGGCCAGGGTTCAGGTGAAGAGAAGTGAGAGCCACAGACAGTGAGGGGTCAGGGTTCAGATGAAGAGAAGTGAGAGCCACAGACAGTGAGGGGCCAGGGTTCAGGTGAGAAGTGAGAGCCACAGTCAGTGAGGGACCATGGTTCAGGTGAAGAGAAGTGAGAGCCACAGACAGTGACGGGCCAGGGTTCAGGTGAAGAGAAGTGAGAGCCACAGACAGTGAGGGGCCAGGGTTCAGGTGAGACGTGAGAGCTACAGACAGTGAGGGGCCAGGGTTCAGGTGAAGAGAAGTGAGAGCTACAGACAGTGAGGGGCCAGGGTTCAGGTGAAGAGAAGTGAGAGGCACAGACAGTGAGGGGCCAGGGTTCAGGTGAAGAGAAGTGAGAGCCACAGACAGTGAGGGGCCAGGGTTCAGGTGAGAAGTGAGACCTACAGACAGTGAGGGGCCAGTGTTCAGGTGAAGAGAAGTGAGAGCTACAGACAGTGAGGGGCCAGGGTTCAGGTGAGAAGTGGGAGCTAAAGACAGTGAGGGGCCAGGGTTCAGGTGAAGAGAAGTGAGAGCTACAGACAGTGAGGGGCCAGGGTTCAGATGAAGAGAAGTGAGAGCCACAGACAGTGAGGGCCCAGGGTTCAGGTGAAGAGAAGTGAGAGCTACAGACAGTGAGGGGCCAGGGTTCAGATGAAGAGAAGTGAGAGCCACAGACAGTGAGGGGGCCAGGGTTCAGGAGAGAAGTGAGAGCTACAGACAGTGAGGGGCCAGGGTTCAGGTGAAGAGAAGTGAGAGCCACAGACAGTGAGGGGCCAGGGTTCAGGTGAGAAGTGAGAGCTACAGACAGTGAGGTGTCAGGGTTCAGATGAAGAGAAGTGAGAGCCACAGACAGTGAGGGGCCAGGGTTCAGGTGAAGAGAAGTGAGAGCCACAGACAGTGAGGGGCCAGGGTTCAGGTGAAGAGAAGTGAGAGCTACAGACAGCGAGGGACCAGGGTTCAGGTGAAGAGAAGTGAGAGCTACAGACAGTGAGGGGCCAGGGTTCAGGTGAAGAGAAGTTCAAGCCACAGACAGTGAGGGGCCAGGGTTCAGGTGACAGAAGTGAGAGCTACAGACAGTGAGGGGCCAGGGTTCAGGTGAAGAGAAGTGAGAGCTACAGACAGTGAGGGGCCAGGGTTCAGGTGAAGAGAAGTGAGAGCCACAGACAGTGAGGGGCCAGGGTTCAGGTGAAGAGAAGTGAGAGCCACAGACAGTGAGGGGCCAGGGTTCAGGTGAGAAGTGAGAGCCACAGACAGGGAGGGACATGGGTTCAGGTGAAGAGAAGTGAGAGCCACAAACAGTGCAGGGACCAGGGATCAGGTGAGAAGAGAGAGCTACAGACAGGGAGGGACATGGGTTCAAGTGAGAGCCAGAGACGGTGAGGTGCCAGGATTCAGGTGAAGAGAAGTGAGAGCTACAGACAGTGAGGGGTCAGGGTTCAGGTGAGAAGTGAGAGCCACAGACAGTGAGGGGCAGGGTTCAGGTGAAGAGAAGTGAGAGCCACAGACAGTAAGGGGCCAGGGTTCAGGTGAGAAGTGAGAGCCACAGCCAGTGAGGGACCATGGTTCAGGTGAGAAGTGAGAGCCACAGTCAGTGAGGGACCATGGTTCAGGTGAAGAGAAGTGAGAGCCACAGACAGTGAGGGACCATGGTTCAGGTGAGAAATGAGAGCCACAGTCAGTGAGGGGCCAGGGTTCAGGTGAAGAGAAGTGAGAGCCACAGACAGTGAGGGGCCAGGGTTCAGGTGAGAAGGGAGAGCTACAGACAGTGAGGGACATGGGTTTAGGTGAAGAGAAGTGAGAGCCACAGACAGTGAGGGGCCAGGGTTCAGGTGAGAAGTGAGAGCTACAGACAGCGAGGGACCAGGGTTCAGGTGAAGAGAAGTGAGAGCCACAGACAGTGAGGGGCCAGGGTTCAGGTGAGAAGTGAGAGCTAAAGACAGCGAGGGACCAGGGTTCAGGTGAAGAGAAGTGAGAGCCATAGACAGTGAGGGGCCAGGGTTCAGGTGAGAAGTGAGAGCTACAGACAGTGAGGGGCCAGGGTTCAGGTGAGAAGTGAGAGCTACAGACAGTGAGGGGCCAGGGTTCAGGTGAGAAGTGAGAGCCACAGACAGGGAGGGACATGGGTTCAGGTGAAGAGAAGTGAGAGCCACAAACAGTGCAGGGACCAGGGATCAGGTGAGAAGAGAGAGCTACAGACAGGGAGGGACATGGGTTCAAGTGAGAGCCAGAGACGGTGAGGGGCCAGGGTTCAGGTGAAGAGAAGTGAGAGCTACAGACAGTGAGGGGTCAGGGTTCAGGTGAGAAGTGAGACCTACAGACAGTGCAGGGGCCAGGGTTCAGGTGAGAAGTGAGACCTACAGACAATGAGGGGCCAGGGTTCAGGTGAAGAGAAGTGAGAGCTACAGACAGGAAGGGACATGGGTTCAGGTGAGAAGTGAGAGCTATAGACAGTGAGGGGCCAGGGTTCAGGTGAGAAGTGAGAGTCACAGACAGTGAGGGGACTGGGTTCAGGTGAGAAGTGAGAGCCACAGACAGGGGCCAGGGTTCAGGTGAGTAGTGAGAGCTACAGACAGTGAGGGATCAAAATATAATATATAAAACCTGTGTGATGTCCCTCCGTAGTGTTATCACTTGATTACTGTATGTGGTCACAAATGCTTTACACACTGCCTCTGTGATAAGCCTGTCTGCTTGTGCCAAGCTACCAAGGGCGTGTGCATGGGTTATTTTAGGAGTGTACCCCCTTAACTTGGATAGAAGCAAGGGTCCCTATTTGTCACAAGTACCTACCTGTGCCAACTAGATACCCCGAAATCTAACAGTGAGGATGAAGGGGGCACCCCAAGGCTGTTACCTGAGTTTGTGTGTTTAGTTCTGCTGCATGTATGACCCCCCCCAAGCCCCTCCGGCCCCTCAGCTGTGAAGTCCTCAGGGCTGGACTCACTCACCTTTGATCTTCTTCACTCTTTCCATCAGGTAGGAGTGCTGCGAGCAAAACCTCTTCACGGTGTGTTCACGTTCAGCAGCATCATCCTCGGGCTTACAGATCGTCAAATTTTGAGTCCTGAGAACGAGATAAGAGTCAGAGCAGAGATCAGGGGCACACAGGCAAGAGGTGTCAGGCAGAGGCAAGAGATGTCAGGCAGAGGCAAGAGATGTCAGGCAGAGGCAAGAGGTGTCAGGCAGAGGCAAGAGGTGTCAGGCAGAGGCAAGAGGTGTCAGGCACAGGTAAGAGGTGTCAGGCACAGGTAAGAGGTGTCAGCCAGAGGTAAGAGGTGTCAGCCAGAGGCAAGAGGTGTCAGCCAGAGGCAAGAGGTGTCAGCCAGAGGCAAGAGGTGTCAGCCAGAGGCAAGAGGTGTCAGCCAGAGGCAAGAGGTGTCAGCCAGAGGCAAGAGGTGTCAGGCAGAGGCAAGAGGTGACAGGCAGAGGTAAGAGGTGTCAGCCAGAGGAAAGAGGTGTCAGGTACAGGCAAGAGGTGTCAGGCACAGGCAAGAGGTGTCAGACAGAGGCAAGAGGTGTCAGCCACAGGTAAGAGGTATGAAGCAGAGGTAAGAGGTGTCAGCCAGAAGCAAGAGGTGTCAGCCAGAAGCAAGAGGTGTCAGCCAGAGGCAAGATGTGTCAGCCAGAGGCAAGATGTGTCAAGCACAGGCAAGAGGTGTCAGGCACAGGCAAGAGGTGTCAGGCACAGGCAAGAGGTGTCAGGCACAGGCAAGAGGTGTCAGGCACAGGCAAGAGGTGTCAGGCAGAGCAAGAGGTGTCAGGCAGAGGCAAGAGGTGTCAGGCAGAGGTGTCAGGCAGAGGCAAGAGGTGTCAGGCAGAGGCAGAGGCAAGAGGTGTCAGGCAGAGGCAAGAGGTGTCAGGCAGAGGCGTCAGCCAGAGGCAAGAGGTGTCAAGCAGAGGTAAGAGGTGTCAGGCAGAGGCAAGAGGTGTCAGGCAGAGGCAAGAGGTGTCAGGCAGAGGCAAGAGGTGTCAGGCAGGGGCAAGAGGTGTCAGGAAGGGGCAAGAGGTGTCAGGAAGGGGCAAGAGGTGTCAGGCAGAGGCGTCAGCCAGAGGCAAGAGGTGTCAGGCAGAGGTAAGAGGTGTCAGGCAGAGGCAAGAGGTGTCAGGCAGAGGCAAGAGGTGTCAGGCAGAGGTAAGAGGTGTCCGGCAGAGGTAAGAGGTGTCAGGCAGGGGCAAGAGGTGTCAGGCAGGGGCAAGAGGTGTCAGGCAGAGGCAAGAGGTGTCAGGCAGGGGCAAGAGGTGTCAGGCAGGGGCAAGAGGTGTCAGGCAGGGGCAAGAGGTGTCAGGCAGGGGCAAGAGGTGTCAGGCAGGGGCAAGAGGTGTCAGGCAGGGGCAAGAGGTGTCAGGCAGGGGCAAGAGGTGTCAGGCAGGGGCAAGAGGTGTCAGGCAGGGGCAAGAGGTGTCAGGCAGGGGCAAGAGGTGTCAGGCAGGGGCAAGAGGTGTCAGGCAGGGGCAAGAGGTGTCAGGCAGGGGTAAGAGGTGTCGGGCAGGGGCAAGAGGTGTCGGGCAGGGGCAAGAGGTGTCAGGAAGGGGCAAGAGGTGTCAGGAAGGGGCAAGAGGTGTCAGGCAGGGGCAAGAGGTGTCAGGCACAGGCAAGAGGTGTCAGGCAGAGGTAAGAGGTGTCAGGCAGGGGCAAGAGGTGTCAGGCAGAGGCAAGAGGTGCCAGGCAGAGGTAAGAGGTGTCAGGCAGGGGCAAGAGGTGTCAGGCAGGGGCAAGAGGTGTCAGGCAGGGGCAAGAGGTGTCAGGCAGAGGCAAGAGGTGTCAGGCAGGGGCAAGAGGTGTCAGGCAGGGGCAAGAGGTGTCAGGAAGGGGCAAGAGGTGTCAGCCAGAGGCAAGAGGTGTCAGGCACAGGCAAGAGGTGTCAGGCACAGGCAAGAGGTGTCAGGCACAGGCAAGAGGTGTCAGGCACAGGCAAGAGGTGTCAGGCACAGGCAAGAGGTGTCAGGCAGAGGTAAGAGGTGTCAGGCAGAGGTAAGAGGTATCAGGCAGAGGTAAGAGGTGTCAGGCACAGGCAAGAGGTGTCAGGCAGAGGTAAGGGGTGTCAGGCAGACATAATGGGTGTCAGGCAGAGGCAGGAGGGGTCAGGTACAGGATGGGATTATTCCTAGGGCGGCTTTGAAAGGAGGAAGAGACACTAATAGTTTTATGCTAAACTGTACTTTATGCCCTCCAATAGTCTCTTCGCAGTGGCTTAGATCTAATTCCCTCAGGTTTAACTGGGATAAGACTAAGGTAGCTGCTTCCCCGGGCTCCTCCATGGCTTCTTGTAGTGGCTTTTTGGCCCGCTGGACTATAACTCACAATTAATGCGTTGATTGTTTGGAATTAGAAGTTTATATGGACAATGATCTATCCCTCTGTACACATGTTCATAAAACTTTCTTGGACTGAGGAGGCTGTACGTAAAATAGTGTCACTGTTGTCCTCAAGCTCTCTCTTGTGGTGCTGAGCATCATTTTGAGTAGGCGCGACTATGGCCCGCCTTGTTTTAGGGCTTCAAGCCATCTTGTTCACCGCCTGCATTGAAGACACACAGGTGCCGCATCAAACCTTGCTCTCTCTCTGCCGCGTTATTCTTCTACCCCGAGGCCATGGACTCTCTCCATTGGCTCCCAGTGACCCATGACATTCAGTTGAAATCACTGTCTATAGTACATAGGACCTTCCACCACATTGGACCGTCCCTTCTTTGACACAAATCACAACTTTTCATTCCACCTAGACAGTAACGTTTAGCTAATGCTAAATTGTTGAAGGTTTCAAATTTGGGAAAGCCGTGCTTGTGGTAGAGCCTTCTCCAGGCAGACTTCCTTCAACTACACAAGGAACCTTCACGCTTTGGAAAGCTTCGTAGGCCTGCCTCTATGAGCACTTACAATTACTACTTTGTTGCAGACATATTTTACCTGAGAGCAGGAACATACCTGGCGATGGAGTTCTGTGCGACCTAGAAAGAGAAAGAACAAGAGAAAGTCAATATAAACACCCCTGGCATCATGGTGTGAGTTGGTTTAGATGTTGAGGAGACACAGACTTGTCATTTTGGGAGATACTCTGTGCTATGTGCGCTCTCACTGAGTCTTCGGACTCTGCCAGTCTGGGTGATGTCAGGTTACTGAGAAGGTGTCATCAAAAGGCAGCGGGATGTTAGCCTGGAGTGCTCCACCACTGCCGGCTGGGGGGGTCTCTCCAGAATGGTCTGACCTACTTTCCTCATGCTCCCGGTGAGATAGAGCCTGGAGCTAGGACAGGCTGAAAATGTGTAAAATTGTGTTGTGTTACCTGGTACTTGGAATAGACTTATGTTACCTACACCTGGTATGGGATAATTTGGGATAATGCCAATATTCTGCATTAAAATCTTGTTAATATTCTGAGTTTGACAGAGCGGGCGCCTCTCCGCACAATGCTGGCGCTCACACTGCACCAGTCTGCTGGTTGCTCCACTCAGTCTAGAGTGGGGAGAAACACGTGGGGCAGATTTATCATTTATTGCCGCAAGACAGCGCCGCAAGACAGCTGGCTGTGCTGCATGGAATGGAGAGGGCAGGAAAGCATCCTATTTACCGTGATAGGACTCACCCCTGCTCTAGCCCGGCCTTGGTGCACAATCTGTTGTCCAGCGCCAACGCAGAAACCCTTGCCCCATGGTGTAAGGGTGCCTGCATTGACGGGACACCTTCCTGCACACAAACAATAGTTTGAAGTGTTTTTCTTTTTGTGAGAGTCCTCAACAGGAAACAGGAAACTCCTGATGCAGCTCTGTCGAAGGCGCACAATTATGAGACATTCCCAGGGTCACCGGTGTTGGTAAATCAGGGAATGTTCCAGAAAGCACCTTGGAATGTCTTCCTAGTGCAGAGCACCGCACGACAGCGACTGGGTCTGCCCTGCATTAGTCCAACATTACCAAGCAACGCAGAGCCACGCAGGGCCACATAGAGCCACGTAGGGCCACGCATGGCCACGCAGGTCCACAGAGGGCCACGCAGGGCAACGCAGGGCCACGCAGGGCCACGCAGGGCCACGCAGGGCCACGCAGGGCCATGTAGGGCCACGCAGGGCCATGTAGGGCCATGCAGGGCAACGGAGGGCCACGCAGGGCCCGTAGGGCAACGCAGGTCCACCCAGGGCCACGCAGGGCCACATTAGGCCACGCAGGGCAACGCAGGGCAACGCAGGGCCACGCAAGGCCACGCAGGTCAACGCAGGGTAAACCTGACTTCAGGCAACCGATTGATAATAGGCCTGGGTTTGCACAATCCAGCTGTGGGCATTCTATGGTTGGTTGTTTTTAAACTGTCCACATAGAAATCATTATTTTCTGCTTTTGGGGGCGCAGAGAAAGCGGCACCTCCAGGCTTTGGCTGGGTAGGAATTGGTGGGGGTGCTGTGACCTTGTCTGGCTTCATGAACTCTGGTAGGTTGTGTTTTCAGCTCTTTATGATAATGCTCATTATTGATTTGTGTATGTGCAATTGTTGTTTTTATCTATACATTACATTCTAATGAACATATGTTGAGCTATCAGCCCACGTTGATGGTGAAAATTGACTTTTGCGCATTACATACTCGCTGTGGCTATCACCAAAGATCTCTAAGGGAAGCCGTCTCACCTCATCAAACACCAGTCCCTTCCGGGACAACACAGAGAAACTGCCCTGGTTCTGTGGGGGGGGGGCAGAAGAAATGAAAGGGTCAGAATGGCCCACTGTGAGACTGTAAGGTCATGGTGGCCATAAAAGGAAGCCGCCTCATGGTGGAAGGACCCCACCTGTGTATCAAAGGAGAGACCTTGTGGTGCCATGAGGAGGTGATAATGGAGGGCAGTGGAAGCGTCAGAGGTTATGATTTTCAACTGCAGGGTCAGCGTGGGACCCCCAAGTAACTTTATAAACAAACAGCATGTGTGCTGCTCTCAAAGGGTACGATGTTTTAGGTAATAGTTTTTAGTGTTTTATTTTTTAAATCAGCAGAAAAACAACAGTAGAATTATTGGAAGCTGAGACAAAGACAAATAATGCACCAATCCTAGAAGGAAGCAGGCACTGAACAGCCCTAAAAATTGAGGCACATGACAATCCGGCCAAAATTACCAAGGTAACTGCAAAATGTATTTATTTATTTATTTATTTATTGATATTTGTAGAGCGCGGCGAATACCCGTGGGCGTCTCGGCGCTAAATAATCCCAGCGTTTTATAAGAAGTATCCCATTAAAACAAACTACACTCTCCACTTATCATCACTCCTTACAAACCAGACAGCACAAGAAAAATGAAAGATCAACATCAAACAGCAACCCCAGAGAACCCCACAATCATCCACACCAAAGTGTAAACAATAGCACCTGCTGCCCCATCCGTGGGAATGGAAGCATTCGAACAGTGCCACAATGGATACTGTTTATAGACAACTGAGGTTCTTGCTGCATTGACCCTCCATCCCCAGTGCTACCCCAACTGCATGTGTTCACCCCATGAAAATCCTAAACTGGAACTTTTCAGGTCTCCGCCCTAAGATACACCTCCCAGAGCGGCAGCTCTTCGTGAGCAGCTATGGTATTCTGATGCTGCAGGAAACCTGTAAACTTGGCATCTCCAGCCTCTTGTGTAAACCTGGCGTCTCCAGCCTCTCGTGTAAACCTGGCGTCTCCAGCCTCTCGTGTAAACCTGACATCCAGGCCTCTTGTGTAAACCTGCCGTCTCCAGCGTCTTGTGTGAACCTGGCATCGCCAGCCTCTTGTGTGAACCTGGCATCGCCAGCCTCTTGTGTGAACCTGGCATCGCCAGCCTCTTGTGTGAACCTGGCATCGCCAGCCTCGCGTGTAAACCTGGCATCACCAGCCCCTTGTGTAAACCTGGCATCTCCAGCCTCCAGTGTAAACCTGGCATCTCCAGCCTCGCATGTAAACCTAGCATCCAGTCTCTTCTGTAAACCTGGCATCTCCAGCCTCGCATGTAAACCTAGCATCCAGTCTCTTCTGTAAACCTGGCATCTCCAGCCTCTCGTGTAAACCTGGCATCTCCAGCCTCTCATGTAAACCTGGCATCACCAGCATCTTGTGTGAACCCGGCATCGCCAGCCTCTTGTCTAAACCTGGCATCTCCAGCCTCTCGTGTAAACTTGGCATCTCCAGCCTCTTGTCTAAACCTGGCATCTCCAATCTCTTTTGTAAACCTGGCATCTCCAATCTCTTGTGTAAACCTGGCATCTCCAGCCCCTTGTGTAAACCTGGAATCTCCAGCCTCTTGTGTAAACCTGGAATCTCCAGCCTCTTGTGTAAGCCTGGCATCTCCAGCCTCTTGTGTAAGCCTGGCATCTCCAGCCTCTTGTGTAAACCTGGCATCTCCAGCCTCTTGTGTAAACCTGGCATCTCCAGCCTCTTGTGTAAACCTGGCATCTCCAGCCTCTTGTGTAAACCTGGCATCTCCAGCCTCTTGTGTAAACCTGGCATCTCCAGCCTCTTGTGTAAACCTGGCATCTCCAGCCTCTTGTGTAAACCTGGCATCTCCAATCTCTTGTGTAAACCTGGCATCTCCAGCCTCTTGTGTAAGCCTGGCATCTCCAGCCTCTTGTGTAAGCCTGGCATCTCCAGCCTCTTGTGTAAACCTGGCATCTCCAGCCTCTTGTGTAAACCTGGCATCTCCAGCCTCTTGTGTAAACCTGGCATCTCCAGCCTCTAGTGTAAACCTGGCATCTCCAGCCTCTTGTGTAAACCTGGCATCTCCAGCCTCTTGTGTAAACCTGGCATCTCCAGCCTCTTGTGTAAACCTGCATCTCCAATCTCTTGTGTAAACCTGGCATCTCCAATCTCTTGTGTAAACCTGGCATCTCCGGCCTCTTGTGTAAACCTGGCATCCCCAGCCTCTTGTGTAAACCTGGCATCTCCAGCCTATTGTGTAAACTTGGTACAAAATGGGGGGGTGATGGACGGAGCATCTGAACCAATCAAACACTCACACCCAGTCAACAGATCTGGGTTTAATCCATCACCGTTCTTTAGCCCACTCTGCCACCCCAGTTCAGACGTGAGTCCCTTGCTCACTTTGCCACTGGATTCAAGCAAGCCTGGCTGAAGACGGCTGTGATGCCATAAACCGGTCCTATGAAGCTTGTTTCCGGTCCAGGGAAGGCATGGCTTGGCAGTTCGGGCTGGACTGTTCCCATGAGCCACAGGGTCAGATTGATTTGCATATGGCCATGTCTGAACTGGGGTGGCAAAGTGGGCTAGAGAACGGTGATGAATTAAACCCAGATCTGTTGACTGGATGCGAGTGTTTGATTGGTTCAGATGCTCCGTCCATCACCACCCCTTTTGTACCGTCTCGTGTAAACTTGGCATCTCGAGCCTCTTGTGTAAACCTGGGATCTCTGGCCTATTGTTTAACCCTGGCATGTAAACCTGGCACCTCCAGCCTATTGTGTAAACCTGGCATCTCCAGCCTCTCGTGTAAACCTGGCACCTCCAGCCTCTCGTGTAAACTTGGGATCTCCAGCCTCTTGTCTAAACCTGGCATCTCCAGCCTCTTGTGTAAACCTGGCATCTCCAGCCTCTTGTGTAAACCTGGCATCCAGTCTCTTCTGTAAACCTGGCATCTCCAGCCTCTCGTATAAACTTGGCATCACCAGCCTCTCGTGTAAACTTGGCATCTGCAGCCTCTCGTGTAAACCTGGCATCCCCAGCCTCTTGTGTAAACCTGGCGTCCCCAGCCTCTTGTGTAAACCTGGCGTCCCCAACCTCTTGTGTAAACCTGGCGTCCCCAACCTCTTGTGTAAACCTGGCGTCCCCAGCCTCTTGTGTAAACCTGGCGTGCCCAGCCTCTTGTGTAAACCTGGCGTCCCCAGCCTCTTGTGTAAACCTGGCGTCCCCAGCCTCTTGTGTAAACCTGGCGTCCCCAGCCTCTTGTGTAAACTTGGCGTCTCCAGCCTCTTGTGTAAACGTGACATCTACAGCCTCTCGAGTAAACCTGGCATCTCCAGCCTCTCGTGTAAACCTGGCATCTCCAGGCTCTTGTGTAAACCTGGGCTCTCCAGCCTATTGTGCAAATGTGGGATCTCCAGCCCATTGTGTAAACCTCAGTACAAAAGGGGGTGGTGATGGACGGAGCATCTGAATCAATCAAACACTCACACCCAGTCAAAAGATCTGGGTTTAATCCATCACCGTTCTTTAGCCCACTCTGCCACCCCAGTTCAGACATGGCTATATGCAAATCAGTCTGACCCTGTGCCTCATGGGAACAGTCCAGCCCGAACTGCCAAGTCATGTCTTCCCTGGACCGGAAACAAGCTTCCGAGGACCGGTTTCTGGCATTCCAGCCATCTTCAGCCCGGCTTGCTTGAATCCAGTGGCAAAGTGAGCAAGGGACTCACGTCTGAGTATACCCTGCCACACTTATGGCGGCCAAAAGCGGTACAAAAGGGGGATCAAACCCAGATCTTTTGACTGGGTGTGAGTGTTTGATTGATTCAGATGCTCCGTCCATCACCACCCCCTGTTTTGAATCTGCTATTGAAAGAGGGTCAGGACATATTGTGTTTTGAATCATTGAGTGGGGGGTTGACTGAGTTCCCAGAAGGACATCAGCGAGATCCTCATTGTAGAGCAATAGGGGTTCAGATGAAGAAGCCCCAGGCTGAAGCCCTTTGTCACCATTGCATAAGAAGATCCCTCTTTCATAGCTACGGTAGGTGGAGAGAGCAAACAGTATCTGGAGAGGTGTCCAGTTCATTGGGTTCTCCAAGATGATCATACCAGTCCAAAGTGTCACTAGGGGTGTACAACTAGTGTTCTGAAGGGTCCCAGTGACCCACAAGCTCTTGTCGCCAGGGATGAGAATGGGACTGGTGCAGCCGTTGGGAACCAGCGGCACCGGGAGCACTGACATCGGGACTAGCACCGGATAAGGTGTTGATCCAAGATTGAATCATTGAGACTCCGTCAGAGCAGAGGACAGAGCCATTGGAGAGTAACCTGATGGAGCCTTCCTCCCCAACCCCACGGGTCGCATGGCCTTGTAAATCTCATTTGAGTAGAGATCAATCCGGCTCGCCGGAAATGGGGGCGCGAAGTGCAAACTATGACCTGCAACATTGATGTTCCCCACTCGTCTTGTCAATTGACGGATGAGGTGAAGTCAAAGTGTTTAGACATCATCTTCTTCTTGTGCCTCTTCCCAGAGTGTCCTAAGAACCTCGAGTCTGAAGAAGAGGACTTGGAGCTCCTGTAGTGGTCCTGCGACCTTCTTCTAGATCGATACCGAGACCTCATAGGAGTTGCGCTAGATGGTGTCGACGGTCAGGCCGTAAGCATCTTTAAGGACCGCTTCCTCAAAGCTTTTGAGGAAGCGGCGTCATGGTCCGACAGTCTGAACGACTTTGAGTCATGGTCGTCCTTTAGACACCATAAGCACACATGGTGCAGGTCGGTAATTGAAATGGTGCGGTGACAGGTGCCACGCGGCCTGAACCCTATCTTCCTATAGGACATTCCGTTGACACACAAACAAAGAATTTTTGACAAAATATCAAGAAAAGTCTGTCAAAAAGCGACAAAGGGGTAGCTCTTCTCCAGATCAATGCTAACTGGTGCAGAAAGAAAAGAACCGATGTCCGCACATCAACAAAGCCAATGAGGCCACATGGTACAGAACAAAGCCACTCAATGGCGCACAAGGGTACTGCTCATGGAAAAGTTTGCGGATCCAGTCTGACGGCTGGGAATTTCAAAGGTAAGGAATCTGCAGCTAGAAGTCTCGATCAGATTAGCAGTAAGTACAGTGAAGTGATACAGTGTGCAGTCATAGACTAAGAGATTGATTTAGATCTTGTCGGATCAGGCTATGCCTCTGCCTTTTATGATGGCTTCACCGCCGGCGTAATTGCCAGTCTGCCTGCTGTGTTTAGATGCCTGTGAGTCTATGGACGAAAAACTACCATAGTCCCGACGACCCCGCCTGGATTTGTCACCTGCGTCGATGGCATTATAGGCAGAAGCGGCTATCAGCGGCACTGTAGCCAAGGTTACTGCCAAGCCAATCACAATGTGCCTTTTCATTGAGTCAACTGTAGCAGGAATCCCTCCTAATCTGAGTTGGGGGAATCCAAGGACATTAGGTAAAAACGTACCTTTTTTACATTTACATTTACATCTTGTACCCCATCATCTAGGTACCTCCTTTGCTGCTCCAACTCAACCACGATGGCAAATGACTTCTATGTTGCGAGATCGAAGGTAAGCTACTTGTACAATTGTCCCATGCATCATGAGTTGACAATTGTCCTAGTCTCGTGTTTTTCTGCATTTCTTTTACAGACAATATTTCTCTGAAATGCAATATTGTTCATTTTCCTACCTATCAAGAGAAATTGAAACCACCTGTATTGACACAGAAAAATATTGCTGTTATGATGCTTGGGGATGTTGTGCTAGTGGTGCCTGTGGGTGGCAATTCAATAGTGTGTTCATGCAAAAATCATCAAAAGATGGGAGCAAGAGGTCGCTCTCCACTCGCAGAATCTATTCAAAAATGACCTCGATCGACAAAACACTTTAGATTTTTGTAACTTGTATTAAGCTGGTATTGTAAACTCACATGCTTGGCTATGCTAAATTATTTAGTCATGCCTACCTCTAAGTTTTTCTCGTTTCATTTTTTTTGTTCAACCATCCATAGATAATCTCACAGCCACCAAAGAACAAAATGTGAGAGAAGTCACAAAGTTCCTCACGCATGCACCATCCATGGAGCTACTGGTTGGTTCTCACCAGTTTGATCTTTCTGTCATCATTGCGACTCTCTTGATAGAAACTTATTAGAAAGAAAAGAAGTGTAACCTAACTCTTAGGCGCGCTTGAAGTGGTGAGAAAACATAATCACGTGTGGATAATGGTGTCTTCTATCGAACGTCTAGCCCCCGTAGTGTAAAGGAAAGTGAATAAACCTCCAAATAAAATATGAACAACTATTCCACACATTCTTTATTTTAATACACTCAGTTAAAAGAAGTGGCATAATTAGACCATTTTAACTTCAACAACAACATGTTTCATTGCCCACACAATTATCGCCAATTTCATCAGGGCGCGGGGACGGATCTCCACCTCACTGATGCTTTGAATCTGTAATGGTTGATAAAAAACAATGGGGGAGAGAATGGTAGTGCCAGAGACAGGGGAGAACAACATTTGTAGACAGTTCTCATGTGTTGACACTTTCAGGTTGCAGCACAACTCATGCGATGAGTTATCACAGAATGACTTGATTACAGTCTGGTTGCCAGGTGGACTCCTACCAGCAACTCACCAAGGGGGTAAAACTTTGCCTCCCCGCAGGGTACAGTGCAGCGAAACAGTGCACCTGTGAATGGACATAAATACAGCTTCACCGTCCTTAACGTAATGGTGAAAAGTCTTATTAATCCTCCAACATCGTTTGATTGATAAGAGTTAGAGGTAGGGTGACCAACCGTCCGTAAATTTCACGGACAGTCCGTAATTTCGGCCGTCTGCCCGTTGTCCGTGAAGGATTCTTTAACGGACGCCATTTGTCCGTAATTTTAACCCCAGGCACCGGTCGCACTACCCTACAGCAGGCACAGCTCCCACCCACCTCCCTTCTCGACTCTGTTCCAAAGCTCAGAAACCAGCAGCATTGAAGCGTCACAGCGGGATGGCAAACCTCACACCTCCAGCCCTTGATGACCCGTTAAGAGGTGCTTGAAGGTGACTGAGAGGGAGGGGCTGCAGCTTCAGGAGCAGGGGCATCTATTCAGATGCAAACAGCCCTGAATGCGCCATGTCTCTGCGATTTAGGAGGGCTTCACACATTTCCTTACTGCCCAGGGCCCCAAACATCCTAGAACCGGCCCTGATTACACAGCGGCGCAGCACTGGTTCTCTTCACAGAGCTTAATTAAATATTGTCACTACATTGTGAACAAACCTCAGTTCTTCAAACATGCAGTCTTAATGTAATAAAATAAAGAAATGGCACAATCGCACCCACACTGATTAACAAAATATGGAGGACAATCAGTCTCCTGGAGTATCTCCTGTAAGTGCTGTACATCACAGTGGGGGATGGCAAAACTAACATTTTGGAAAGAGCCCTACCCCACCCGGAAGAGACCAAGATTATACTAGAATACTGCATGCCCACCCTGGTGGATCCTGTTCCCCCTCCTGTGATGGCTCCTTCCCCGCCCCAGTGATGGCTCCCCCCCCCACCTCCACCCCCCCTCCCCCGCCGCCTGTGATGGCTCCTGTCCCCCCCTGTGGTGGATCCTGTCTCTGCCCTGGGTGGCTTCTGTCCCAGTCCTGGAATGGCTCATGCAGCGCAGGTGAAGTTCTTGAGGGGCCTCTTGTCAAAAAGGCTCAGCTCAAAATTAATATGAAAAGGTGGGCGAGTGAGTAAGTGAAGGGATGGCTGGATGAATTAGTGAAAGGGTGAATGGATGAATGAAAGATTGAATAGATGGATAATGAGAGAGGATGGATGGATTGATGAGTGAGTGGAAGGAGGGAAGAGAGAAAAGGGAAATAGCGGGATGTATGGGTGGAAGGGTAGCTGGATGGGTAAAAGGGTGGATGGGTGAGTGAAAGCATGGATGAGTGAAAAGGTGGATGATGAGTGAGTGAGTGGGAGGATGGATGAGTGACATGATGGATGGGTTGATGAATTTATAAATGCAAGGGTGAATGGATGGACGAATGAGTGAAAGGGTGGATGCACGGATGGATGAGTGAGTGAAAGGGAGGGTAGATGGACAAAAGGATAAATAGATGAGTGAAGGAGTGAAAGGATAAATGGATGAGAGAAAGGATGGATGAGTGATAGGGTCAATGGATGGATTCATGAGTGGATTAGTAGATGGATGAGTGGGTGGATGGATGGAAGGAAGGATGGCTAAGTGAAAGGGTTGATGGAGAGAGAAAGGGAGGATGGATGGATGACTAAAAGGGTGAATGGGTGGAAGGGTGAGTGGATGGATGAGTAAGTGAAAGGATGGCTGGATGTGTGAAAGGGTAAATGGCTGGATGGATGAGTGAATGGACATGTATGACCCCTTTACTTATTAGTATGAGTTGTCTTATTACTCACATGATTGGCTTTGCAGCCACCTATTTGTACTGGGTGATCTATTGATTTATTTGTTTAACTATGTTCCCTCATGTACCCCTCTATGTAGCGCTCTGATATCTGCGAAGATCTTGTTCGCGCTATATAAAACTTTGAAAATAAATAAATAAATAAATGGATGGGTGGGTGGAAGAGTGGATGGATGAGTGTACAGATGGATAGGGTGAAAGCGTGGATGGATGGATAATGGATGGATGAGTGAAAGGGTGGATGGAGGGATGGATGAGTGAAATGATAGATGGAAGGATGCATGATGGATAGGTTTGCAAATTGTTGAATATGTTTGGATATGGCTGGGCTTACTTCTATAGTATTGCGCGACCTCTGATGTGTCTGTAAAACGTATCAAATTGTCCTGTAGTTTTGTCCTGAATTTTGACCTCCTGTCCTGAATTTGTGTCCTGAATTTCGACCCTTTGTCCTGAATTTTTACACTCACCGTCCTGAATTTGCACCAATGCCAGTTGGTCACCCTAGTTAGAGGTGGATTTAAAAGTGTACTCCCATCGCGATCTGAAAAGGACATGTCTTCGGAATCGTGGGGAAACGGGCCAGGTCTGTATACTGACGCATATTACCTGTTGATTGTCCCGCTGTTAAATACAGAAAGCGTCTATCTGTAACGAGACCCAGCGTCTTGTATCTGTATCAAGAAAAGCCTCCTCTCTTACCGCTACGCCAGCTGTCTGCGCTCCAACGCTCCACAGGCACCGGAGACCCGAGCACCCTGCAAGGACCGGACCGGACCGGAGGGAGGCTCCTCCCCATCCTCCGGATGGAAACGAGCAGCATAGCAACTGATCGGTGACCGCGGGACCGGGGAGGGGGTTCTCCATGCTCAGACGTCACCAACAAGTTCACCGGAGGCCACGGACTCCTGGGGGCAATTCCAGCCATATCCCAGCCACACGCTCAGTCACAGCGGGCGCCATGCCGCCATCTCCCAATAGTGCCTATTTATATACACAGCATATCATGAACCCTACAAACACTTTGCACTTTTAACTAAACCTGCATTCTGAAGGGGCAAGAATAAGTGACGGCTGATCTATCAGCCCACTCATGGCCTACTGAAAAAGCTTTGCATTGAAGCCCTAGATCCCTGAATATGCATAAAAAACACCCCCACACACAGGGAACCAAGATTGCACACATACCACTCGGGGTTCAACCCTTCTGAACTGAAATTAATTCCGCCAGCGTCAGGGGTAGGCAGCCATTACTTCCTCGCTTCTTATATATGTACCTGTTTTGTGCCCCAAGTTGGCCCATATTAGCTATAGGTAGCTGGTCCATTTTACTGATGGTGCCCACGCGGTTCAATGTATGTCACCTCCTTACAGTATGTCTCAAGTCGTGAGGCTGGGGTCATCTGCCTACCCTATTCCAGTCAATGGAGTCATTTAACCCACCTGATCTACTTTTTCAGAAAACATCCAATCGTGCAAACATCACATACAAGTGTATAGACACAGCAATAAGTTATGCTTACCAGTCTCCACTCCACCAGGAACTCACTCAGCGAACCACAGCCAGGACTCCGCCAGCACAGCAGGACTTATAAATCCGCTTGGCACAAACCTGACGGCCTGAGGGCAAGGGAGTACTGCTAGCCAGCACAGAAGACCACTGCCAAGGTGGTGTATGGTCTATTGCCGCAACATCTAATTACAGCGGGCTGACAGCTGTCAGCTTCATGGAGCACTTGAAGCCACGGTGCGAAGCCAGTAGTCGCCGCGGTGCGATGTCGGTAGTCGCCGCTGTGCGATGTCAGTAGTCGCCGCAGTGCGACGCCAGTAGTTGCCGCAGTGAGAGGTCGGTAGTCGCCGCAGTGCGACACCGGTAGTTGCCGCAGTGAGAGGTCGGTAGTCGCCGCAGTGCGACGCCGGTAGTTGCCGTGGTGCGAGGTTGGTAGTCGCAGCTGTGCGAAGTCGGTAGTCGCGGCGTTGCGAGGTCGGTAGTCGCCGCGGTGCAAAGCCGGTAGTTGCCGCAGTGAGAGGTCGGTAGTCGCCGCAGTGCGACGCCGGTAGTTGCCGCAGTGAGAGGTCAGTAGTCGCCGCAGTGCGACGCCGGTAGTTGCTGTGGTGCGAGGTTGGTAGTCGCGGCTGTGCGAAGTCGGTAGTCGCGGCGTTGCGAGGTCGGTAGTCGCCGCGGTGCAAAGCCGGTAGTTGCCACGGTGTGATGCCGGTAGTCGCCGCGGTACGACGTCAGTAGTCGCCGCGGTGCGAGGTTGGTAGTTGCCGTGGTGCGCCGTCGGTATTCAACACGGTGCGACGCCGGTAGTTGCCGTGGTGCGACGCCGGTAGTTGCCGCGGTGCGACACCGGTAGTTGCCGCAGTGCGAGGTCGGTAGTTGCCGCAGTGCGAGGTCGGTAGTTGCCACGGTGCGAGGTCGGTAGTCGCCGTGGTGCGACGCCGGTAGTTGCCGCGGTGCGACGCCGGTAGTTGCCGTGGTGCGACGCCGGTAGTTGCCGCGGTGCGAAGTCGGTAGTCGCCGCGGTGCAAGGTCGGTAGTCACCGCGGTGCGAGGTCGGTAGCTGCCGCGGTGCGAGGTCGGTAGTCGCCACGGTGCGAGGTCGGTAGTCGCCACGGTGCGAGGTCGGTAGTCGCCACGGTGCGAGGTCGGTAGTCGCCGCGGTGCGAGGTCGGTAGTCCCACCAAGATCTAAAGCAGGCCCTAAATGTCTTATGTAGTCAACGACTGGCACCAACAGTCGGTTGTGCCATGGCCTGCTCATTAGGGGGGGCTTTAACCAATCACAGCCGAGAACTACACGTGATGGATCCTTCAGGTTCCCAAAGCCTTGAATCCTGTCGGGAAGCAGCGAGCAAAGTCCTATGAAGCACCTGTAACGGGACTCCGGCACAAGGCTCTTCCACAAGAAAGAATACGAGGTGAACCAGCAAAGTGGATTGAGGAGCGGGGTGGAATATGGGGATCAGGCCAGGTATCTTGAACCCCAGCAACTATGATGGTTGTGCATGGTATGTCGCTGATTTCATGGCAAAATAAACACTTTTCGTCCAGTTCTGTAGGTAGCTACCCCTTCTCTACTTCAGTTACTCCATGTCCAGTGCCAGGATACCCCTCGCGGGCGATAGTACGCTCTACAAATACACATAACATAACAAACCATTTGCTGCATTCTGCCTCTCTAGTCAAGTTCCTCAGCATGCACTTTCTGCCCACTCCCCCTGAATGATATGTAGAGTTGTGCGTGTGCCCTCTAGGGCCTAGCCCTCAATAAGTAAAGATTAACTCTAGTTCATTACAGCTCTGATCCCTTCTCACCTTCAGGAAATCGATGTCTGGCAGGAGACACCGCTCTTCAATTTCTGTCAGCAGTTTGGTGAAGAAGTTCTGTTGCTTCTCCAAAGCTGGCACTTTCCCCTGATTCTTCTTGAGGGTCTCTTGATGTTCCTTCTCCAAGTGGGTGAGGAGGATTCGCTTCTCCTTTTCAAGAAACTGTTCCAGTTCAATAAACGGGAGCAATATTTTTGGATGCTGGCTTCTGAATATTCCCTTTAAGGAAAAAGATGTAAAGAGATATAAATGCAAATATTTCTGAGTTGTAATTATTTAAAGTACATTTATAGCTCTTATACTGACATGGTTAGTAATCGTGTGTCTTAAGTGTCCTAGAGACAGCAGCTCCCTTTTCACTGAAACATTAGGGCGCATATTTATGAACAAATTCACAGAATGATGCCAAAAACTTCGCGAATCTTCAGCCGCACAAATACATTTTGTGAAATCAATATAAAGAGCAAACACCATTCTGAATTGGTGCTTTCCTGCCACCAGGGGCGTGATATCCACTACCAAGGAGCCCCTTGTCGGACCTGGCCCAGCATGTACTCATCAAAGAAAACACAAACCACGCAAGGAAGTGCACAGGTATAACATGCATCCTTTGACCCGGATGTTCTCTCCAGGACAGACAGGCTTCTGCCTCCAGCCTCATCACGCAGGTTGTAAACACAGGTCTGTCCCTGACAGGCGCTTCCTGCCTGTGCTGTGCCGCCATCACTGCCGCCACCATCACTGCCCCAGCATCACTGCCCCCCCCCATCACTGCCCCCCATTACTGCCCCCCATCACTGCTGCCACCATCACTGCCGCCCCCAGCATCACTGCCGCCCCCAGCATCACTGCCGCCCCCAGCATCACTGCCGCCCCCAGCATTCACTGCCGCCCCCAGCATCACTGCCCCACCATCACTGGCACTCCCCCTGAAAGATATATAGCCATGATATATACGGCCATCTGGTCGCCCCATTGCAAAGCATTGCGTGTGACCAGGTGGCCAAGGAGAAAGGTGCGACCAGATGGCCGAGTCTGAAAGGACTCCCAGCTGCTCTCGCCTGCCTATGCAGGGCAAGGCTCGGGGGCTCCACTTCCTGTGGGCTCGGGGACCCTGGCTGGGCCTCAGGCACGGGGATGACCACCAGAGCTCTCGGGCCCAGACGGCTCTCGGGAGGACTGTCCGGGACCCATAGAGCTCGCCCCGGGACTTTGCCATGCCATTGGCCCGGAGGAGGGAGCCCCGGACGCCTGGGGGAGGACTGCCCGGGAAACATGGCGCCCATCCCTGGCGCTTAGCCATGCCCTTGGCCTGGAGGAGGGAACCCCGGATGCCCGGGGGAGGACTGCCCAGGAACGATGGAGCCTGTCCTGGGCACTTTGCCATGCCACTGGCACGGAGGAGGGAGCTCTGAATGCCCGGGGGAGGATTGCTTGGGAACCATGGAGCCTGTCCCGGGCACTTTGCCACTCTGTTGGCCAGGAGGAGGGAGCCCCGGATGCAGGGGGAAGACTGCCCGGGAACCATGGAGCCCGTCCCAGGCACTTTGCCACACCATTGGCCTGGAGGAGGGAGCCCCAGATGCCTGTGGGAGGACTGCCCGGGAACCAAGGAGCCTGTCCCAGGCACTTTGCCATGCTGTGGGCCCGAGGAGGGAGCCCTAGATGCCTAGGAAGGTGTTGACGGGGAATAGCCCACCTGATCCCCGGCAGAGAACCGCCAGCCCAGGAGGGGTGTCCGGGCATACCCTGCCCCTAGTAATTCAGAGGAAGGCTAACCCGCTTTCTGGGAACCCGCACGCACAGAGTGACGGAGGGGACCCAGGCCGCAGAGGTGCCAGGCCGTGGAGGTGCCCGACCTCCTGGAGCCCACCATGGCAGCGGGGAGGCAAATGGCACCTCATCCGGGCTTCCAGGGAAGACCGGCCATCTGGTCGCACTATTGGAAAGCATTGCGTACGACCAGATAGCCCAGGGGAAAGGTGCGACCAGATGGCCGAGACCGAAAGGACTCCCAGCTGCTCCCGCCTGCATACACAGGGCAGGGCTCGGGTACTCCGCTTCCCCTGGGCTCGGTGACCCTTGCTGGGCCTCAGGCACGGGAGGTCTGCCGGAGCTCTCGGGCTCAGACGCCCGGGGGAGGACTGCCTGGGACCAATGGAGCCTGTCCTGGGCACTTTACCATGCTGTTGGCCCGGAGGAGGGAGCCTCAGACGCCCGTGGGGAGGACTGCCTGAGACCCATGGAGCCCGTCCCGGGCACTTTGCCAAGCCGTTGGCCTGGAGGAGAGAGCCCCGGACGCCCCAGGGGAGAACTGCCCGGGACCCATGGACCTCATCCTGGGCACTTTGCCACACCATTGGCCTGGAGGAGGGAGCCTCGGACGCCCGGGGGAAGTCTGCCGGGGAACCATGGAGCACGTCCCGGGCACTTTGCCATGCCGTTGGCCTGGAGGAGGGAGCCCAGGATGCCCGGGGGAGGACTGCCTGGGACCCATGGAGCCCGTTCCGGGCATGTTTCCATGCCATGGGCCGGAGGAGTGAGCCCCATATGCCTAGGGATGTGTTGCCCGGGCATAGCCCATCTGGTCCCCGGGAGAGAACCGCAAGCCCAGAGAGATGTCCGGGCATACTCTGTCCCTAGTAATCCAGAGGAAGGCTCCCCTTCTTTCTGGGAACCCGCGCGCACAGAGTGACGGAAGGGACCCAGGTCGCGGACGCGCCCGACCTCCTGGAGCCCTCCCTGGGTTCGGGGAGACAAATGGCATTTCATGGGGTCTTCCAGGGAAGACCGGCCATCTGGTCGCCCCACTGGAAACCATTGCATGCAACCAGATGGCCAGGACTCCCAGCTGCTCCCTCCTGCCTACACAGGGCAGGGCTTGGGGGCTCCGCTTCCCGTGGGCTCAGGGACCCCGGCTGGGCCTCAGGCACAGGGACGACCTTCGTAGCTCTCGGGCCCAGACACCTGGGGGAGGACTGCCCCGGACCCATGGAGCCTGTCCGGGGCACTTTGCCATGCTGTGGGCTGGAGGAGGGAGCCCCCAATGCCTAGGTAGGTCTTGCCCGGGCTTAGCCCAGGCAATAGCATGGTCCCCGGCAGAAAACCGCCATCCCGAGAGGGGTGTTTGGGCATACCCTGCCCCATGTAATCCGGAGGAAGGCTACCCCGCTTTCTGAGAATCCATGTGCACAGAGTGATGGAGGGGACCCAGGCTGCCGATGAGCCCGACCTCCTGGAACCCTCCCTGGAATCGCGGAGGCAAATGGCACCTCATCGGGACTTCCAGGGAAGACCGGCCATCTGGTCGCCCCATTGGAAAGCATTGCATGCGACCAGATGGTCAAGGGGAATGGTTTCCTAAGGTGCTGGGCCCCCAGGTTAAGGTAAAGGCCATTACAGGAATCTAATCTGGCCAATATCAACGCGCACATGACCAGTCATTGTGAATTTACTGGGATGAAAGAAAGGATCTTTCTAATTTTCCTCAGGATAAAAAAAGTAGAAGCTGTCAGGGCATTGATTTTTGGACCGGGCATGTTGTAAGCGCCCTTTCAAAATACTAAGGTATCAATCTTTTGCTACCTAAATGCGGTCGCAAATCATGAACAAATTACCCATCCCTGAGTTGGGGAGGTAGGCCATTTGCAGACGGGGGTCCCTTTACATTTCTGTATGTTGAAAACTTTGGGCCCGATTCAAAGGCAAACTTACACTTTTATGTAGGTTTACTATTTTTTTGCAATTCATGAATTTCCAGTTATTAGTAGGTTTACAACTGCAGGGACTCCGCAGTTGGAGCGGAGCGCTCCACGCATAAAAAGATAAGATTGTGTGGAGTTCTCCACCCCGAAAGCGCAGTCTCCAAAGTCAAAAACGTATTATAAACTTGAGTTTGTGAGTAGCAAAAAAATTGTGAATTTACACAAAATTTTACTTTTGTGAATCAAGAACTTTCTTTTTCTAATGCAGCAGCAAACAGTATACTTTATTGAAGACAGTCACAGACATGGTGGCCTGCTGAGCTCTCAGGCCAACATACCCGTGAGGGCCATCAATCACAGTAAGTAGCAATTTGTCGCCTAACTCATGAATATTAAGGCAGTAGTGCGGATTATGTGCCCTATTAGTACAAGTTGCTGCCAGTGCTTTGAACGAGTCTTTAGTAAGCCAGGCCCCACGTGCTGTCGCAGATGCTCTCGAGTAGTGTTGACAAGTTTGGTGGAGCTGGGAAATGGGGCAGTTTAGCCTTATACTTCTTGATACTCTTTTTTTCCTTTGCTTTCTGAGTTGGGATTCTGTGTCAGAATCCTGAAAAGGCTTCCCTATCCCTTTGTTGGTGTTCTAGAGATGAAGGAATAAACTTATGCCATGAGCTGAAGCAGATTCAGAAAAGGGGGTGGTGATGAACAGAGTGTCTGAATTGAGCAGACCACTCTTACCCAGTCCAAAGATCAGGGCTTGATCCATCACCGTTATTTATCTCACTGCCCCATCCCAGCTCAGAACCTGGCTATATGCAAATCAATCTGTCCCTGGCCCAGTGCATCATGGGAACAGAGCAGACTAAACTACCAAGCCAATTCTTCACCAGAAAGGAAACAAGCTACCGGGGACCGGTTTCTGGCATTTCAGCCGTCTTCGGCCCGGCTTGCTTGAATCCTGATGGAGCAGTGAGAAAGGGACTCATGTCTGAGTATACCCTGCCACACCTATAGTGGCCAAAATCGATTCAGAAAAGGGGGTGGTGATGAACAGAGTGTCTGAATTGAGCAGACCACTCTTACCCAGTCCAAAGATCAGGGCTTGATCCATCACCGTTATTTATCTCACTGCCCCATCCCAGCTCAGAACCTGGCTATATGCAAATCAATCTGTCCCTGGCCCAGTGCATCATGGGAACAGAGCAGACTAAACTACCAAGCCAATTCTTCACCAGAAAGGAAACAAGCTACCGGGGACCGGTTTCTGGCATTTCAGCCGTCTTCGGCCCGGCTTGCTTGAATCCTGATGGAGCAGTGAGAAAGGGACTCATGTCTGAGTATACCCTGCCACACCTATAGTGGCCAAAATCGATTCAGAAAAGGGGGTGGTGATGAACAGAGTGTCTGAATTGAGCAGACCACTCTTACCCAGTCCAAAGATCAGGGCTTGATCCATCACCGTTATTTATCTCACTGCCCCATCCCAGCTCAGCACCTGGCTATATGCAAATCAATCTGTCCCTGGCCCAGTGCATCATGGGAACAGAGCAGACTAAACTACCAAGCCAATTCTTCACCAGAAAGGAAACAAGCTACCGGGGACCGGTTTCTGGCATTTCAGCCGTCTTCGGCCCGGCTTGCTTGAATCCTGATGGAGCAGTGAGAAAGGGACTCATGTCTGAGTATACCCTGCCACACCTATAGTGGCCAAAATCGATTCAGAAAAGGGGGTGGTGATGAACAGAGTGTCTGAATTGAGCAGACCACTCTTACCCAGTCCCAGGATTCAAGCAAGCCGGGCCGAAGAGGCTGAAATGCCAGAAACCGGTCCCCGGTAGCTTGTTTCCTTCCCAGTGTAAGAATTGGCTTTTGTAGTTTGGTTTGCCCTGTTCCCATCATGCACTGGGACAGGAACAGACTAATTTGCATACAGCCAGGTTCTGAAACTGGGATGGTGCAGTGAGCTAAAAAACGGTGTTGGATCTAGCCCTGATCTTTTGACTGGGTGAGAGTATTCTGTTTAATTCAGAGACTCTGTCCCTCACCACCCCTTGTTGTTAATATTTTTGTCCACCCTAAGCGTGGAAGGGTATACTCAGATGTGAGTCCCTTGCTCATTGCACCATCAGGATTCAAGCAAGCCGGGCCGAAGAGGCTGAAATGCCAGAAACCGGTCCCCGGTAGCTTGTTTCCTTCCCAGTGTAAGAATTGGCTTTTGTAGTTTGGTTTGCCCTGTTCCCATCATGCACTGGGACAGGAACAGACTAATTTGCATACAGCCAGGTTCTGAAACTGGGATGGTGCAGTGAGCTAAAAAACGGTGTTGGATCTAGCCCTGATCTTTTGACTGGGTGAGAGTATTCTGTTTAATTCAGAGACTCTGTCCCTCACCACCCCTTGTTGTTAATATTTTTGTCCACCCTAAGCGTGGAAGGGTATACTCAGATGTGAGTCCCTTGCTCATTGCACCATCAGGATTCAAGCAAGCCGGGCCGAAGAGGCTGAAATGCCAGAAACCGGTCCCCGGTAGCTTGTTTCCTTCCCAGTGTAAGAATTGGCTTTTGTAGTTTGGTTTGCCCTGTTCCCATCATGCACTGGGACAGGAACAGACTAATTTGCATACAGCCAGGTTCTGAAACTGGGATGGTGCAGTGAGCTAAAAAACGGTGTTGGATCTAGCCCTGATCTTTTGACTGGGTGAGAGTATTCTGTTTAATTCAGAGACTCTGTCCCTTGAGGTAATATAAATTTTATGGTCATGTTGTGTTCCCTAGCGAGTACCCCACCGACTCCATGTACGAGTTAAAAGTGCATGTAACTTCCCTCCTGTACCAGCTATGAAGACGCAAATACGTTTGCGTCCAACGTTAACTTGTCCTCTTTCAGACCCACCATGAATGGGTTTGATGGTCCGTTCCTAAGTATGCTATGCCAACGTCTTTTTGAAGTGTATTCCTACGTTTTTCAGCCTGGCTGAACGTAGGCCCTGAATCTCTGCCATCGAGCCTCTTCTCTGGCTTCTGACTGCGAGGGCCTCTGCCCAAGCAGCCCCCGTACCCGTGAACTCTGACTTACTTCTAGCGCGGCCCTCCGTGCTCAGCTCAGCCTGCTGCCTGCCAAGATTGACTATAACCTTCGAGTTATCTGTTTTCCTCCCCGAAGATACATTCCAGCCTGCTAGTTTCAGTAAACATCCTTCCTCAGCTACAGGGCTAAAGGGCCAACCTGTCTTTATGCAAGTAATTCATAGCCTCTGTTGCCATGCTTCCATGGAAGGCCCCGTGCCCCCACGCTTCTCATACAGACACTCAGGCGCTTATACACGCACTCACAGCAAGTATAGAATAGCTTCTGCTCTAGAGACCTTTCTGCCCAGATAGCTTAGTTCCTAAACATCAGATACCAGATATGATAGAAGCACAAGTTGATCTGACATGCCAGACTTCTGTCTCTTTCCGTCAGTGTAAATGTCAAGTCCCCTGCACCCCGTCTATCACACGTCATGCAGCTGCGCGCGCATCCAAGCTTCCGATTTCTGCTGACATTGCAACATTCTGTTAGCACCACCCCTTGGTGCCACCCACTTGCGTCACCTATCAGTGACGTTTCTAGCACACACGCCTAGTTTACGCCTCTTGATGATGTACTAGCACCACGTGTATACTGTTATCTTGTCTTCTCTCAGCTGTTACGCCTCTTACATTGAACATTATGATGTAAATCAAGTATATAAGCTATGTATTGTCAATAAACGTGGGCGCGCTCATCTATCCCTTCTGACACCCTGTGTGGTGGTCAGAACATGATATCCTGATTCCTTTATGAGGAATAAAACCCTTAGAAACTCTTACACCACGGACTCTGTTTTCCTTCATTTCGATTGAGTTATTATTGATTAAGTACTTACCTGCATAGAAATTAAGAGAGTAAATTAATTATTTACATCATTTTGGCGCCCGAACAGGGACCCCTCCCCCACCTCACGCGCCGGAAGGTGCGTTGCAGTCCGTGTCCCCTGCCATCAGTTAGACGGACAACACGTGTACTGGCAGGATTTCCTGCATCCCCCTCTGACACACGGAGGTGACGAAGACTGCGATCAGTGCCCAGACGAGGCGGTGAGGAGTGCGGAGGATCCCAACCAGAGCCCAGCCGAAGGAAGCAAGGTCCGAGGTGTGAAGAGGCCCACCAGTTTTCCGAAGTTTTCCGAAGTTTTCCGAAGTTTTCCGAAGTTTTCCGAAGTTTTCCGAAGTTTTCCGAAGTTCCGAGTCGAGTCCAGTCGAGTTTCCAAGGCCTTCTGTTTTCCGCGCTTCCCGGTGAGTACCATTGCTGGGTCGTATCTAGACGGGTTTGGGTACGCAAGTCCGGTCTGCACTGTTTTTAGGCAGTGTATCTGTACTGTTTAGCAGTATATAAAAGTATTCCGAATTTCTGCACTGTTACAGCAGTGTATCTGTATCGTTGAGCGGTACATTCAGAGTAGGGGGAAGTTAGCTATGTCTTTAAATGTTTCATGTGATTAATGTCGTGGTATGAATGTGATTGTTTTTTGTGCATTATTGTGTTTTTGTATAAATAGTTACAGTTGACATTAAGTATCAAGGATCAAGCATTCCAGTATCAAGTAGGCACAATGCCGTTTTTCAACAAATTAAAGCAGATAGGAACTAGGAAAGGGATGTTAGAGGAAGAGATTCCAATCCCCCCTAGGGACACTCCAGGTAATTTTATGTACAATAAACATGGCATAGACGCCATCCTGTATCTCGAGTTATGGACCGATTATACCAAACACCTAGAGGAAAGATACCGATGGCCAGTTAACGGAACATGGGATGCCGAGTGCATCATAAAGGTAGAAGAAATATTACGGAAAAAGAAAGCTAGACAATCTCAGAAAGACGCCATAGAATTTTGGCGTAAGGAATCACGTAAGCGTGCTGATAGAGCACTCCGTAGAGAAGACAGGCTTAAAGAATCAGAAAAAGCCCAAGAAAACGAACTAGTTACTGAGGGAATTCGAGTAAAAGTAGAGCAAATAGATCGTATCCAAAATGGCAAAGTGAACAACATGTATCTTTTGGCCGATGGTACCCCTGACGCCATTTCAGAAATACCGAAAAATTTGCCGTCACCATTAGTTCCAACTAAAGTAATGCATAAGACTACTAAAGACATATTCCTAAATTCATACCTCGAAGATGTAGCGCCAGCTTACACCAATCTGCCTGTTCGTGCCCTGCCTACTGACGGGGCCGGGGGTGGTACTGCCCCCCAAGATCACTCTCAGCCGACACCGAAAAAGACTAGTTCCGTTCCGCCAGCTCCGCCACTTCCCTCACCTAAAACTGATTTACCGAAACCACTTCAATCAGATCCTACTAAAAGACAAATCCAGATACTGACTACACACAGAGATAATGCCCAAGCTTCCGCTTCAGGAGGTGCGATCGGGGGTCTCCAGACCCCGCCACCGACCCACAGATTAAATCTCAGAGGCATGCAGAGTCCTCTTACGCACAGATCCCCCCGTTCTTCTAATTCATCCCGTCTTGATGCACTAAAAGAAAATATGTCAGTTTGTAGATATGATCCAGAACCTGGACAGGACGACTTAATGGTATTAGCGTCTTTACGGTTAAGATCTGCTACTGATAGTTTGTTATGTTATGCAGGAATGAAGGAACGTCTAGATAGAATATATGAGTTCGTTCAAACGGGAAAGGACCCCGACAGTATTAAGGATGCCCTGGAGAAACAGAAAGTTAACATGCAAGCACTGATATTACGATTTTTCATAAATTGTCTAATAAGAGAACGAGACAGGCCCGGAACAGATCAGAGTGAATTAGATGCATTGAACAAGTGGGGTCAAAATATAGCCGACGGAAAACATGACAGACAAAATTGCATAGAGGCCATGTATAAAAAGATTAAGAAAGCAGTGATAGCAGTACACGAGAAAGAGAAAGAAAAGGCTCCCTCCGAGGAGGAAGAAGAATCTGAAGAACCAGAACCAACTACAAGTACTATAGCATATGTAGGTAGGGGAAACTACCTTAGGAAAGGTGTCCGTCCGGAAAGCAAGAGAGTTTACTTCTCTGCCTTAACGAATCCGAATTCTGCTGAGCATCAGTTCCAGGAAACTGATAAACGGCTTCGAGATCGAGTTGGGTACCATGTACTCAATTCTATGGATGAACAAGAATTAGCCCGATCAGCGGTATCATGGGCCGAAAATGCAGACATATATAATGATGACACCGTAGCACAGACATTTCTGAACCTCTCCCCCGACGAACAGAAATTAGCAGGGGTATATATGATTCAGCACCTTCTCATTAAGTACAGAAAACATTATTCCGACCCAGGTCCTTTACATGAGACACTAGAAGCACTACTGATGGATAGATGGAGAGGCCTAAGCACTAAATTAGTTCAAATAATTCTAGAACAACGACGCAGATATGACACCTTTGTAAGTCCTGAATATGTTCCCGCCCCACCCCCAGAAAGGAAAATGTACCATATGCAGTGCGGGAGTGGTATAGAAAGTCAGAACCCCTTGCGAGAAGTGCACCCTGTTATGGGTGAGGATAAAATTTTGAAACGCGTGTATGTACACACGCCTCTGACTAAATTAGAACTGTTAGAAATGAAGAAATTAGTACCATGCCATGATAAAGACCCTGCAGGTTTCCATAGAGAGCTTAAAGACATGTTATTAATGGGGGACTACACATATGATGATATCATGAAAATGTTGAAAGTATTATTGCCTACGGGTATATTCGAGAAATTAAAGGAAAAGGAATGGGAGGTGGGAGACACAAAGATTGCCTGGGCAGAAATCGAAGACGAAGAGAAAAAACGGGTTCCAGGGTTAGGCCTTGGGGACAAAACTAAAGCATTACCAGGTTTGATAGTACAGGTCCTGCCCAGATTATTGACAACTAGAAAGGAGGATTGGGATGCAATCTCGTCCTGTAAACAGAAACATGATGAAGATACTAGCGACTTTTATTCAAGATTCGAGAAATGTTTTATTATCAATAGTGGCCTCCAGCCAAGTAGCGAGTCGTACCCACATCTTTTTGTATCAAAGTTAGTCGAGAATTCCCTACCGTTAGTTAAAAATAGAGTGTATAAAGTCGAGAGTACATGGCAAGCAAATACGCCATCCCAGATGTTACAAATGTTACAATATCACCAGAACAGAATTAGGGAAGAACAAGATCAGGAACAGAAACGTATGAAAGACACGAAAATGAAAATGTTAGTAGCCCAGACGGTCCCATCCGACAATCACAGGAAAGGTACGACCCAGACAAGTCACGCTGCAGCTCCTGTTAAAGGGACATGCAATTATTGCAAGCAGCCAGGTCACTACGTACACGAATGTGCAGTTCTGAAACATAACATAGCGACAGGTAAGACTAAAGAGAGACCGCATCCGCCTAGACAAGACCATAACCAGCATCAGTCTACACAGAATACACAGCCCATGCATGCATCTGCACAGACAGCACAGACCGTAGCAGTACCACAGCCACAGCCCATTGCTGCAACTCAACAAGTCTCACAACAGATGTACCAGTATGCCCAGTCTGCTTACCCCGAATATTCCAGATATACATGAAACAGCCTAGAGAGGGAAGGTGGCTTGCCTCTTATCGAGATTCCTGTAGATCAAGAAGGTCCTTATGTACACAGTCAAGTATTGGGGAAAGATAGAAAGTTTTTAATTGACACAGGGGCAAGTCGCACTACAATAAGTCATGACGAAGTTCCAGGGGCACCCCTCTCAGGCTCACAAAATGTTTCCCTTGGTTTTTCAGGACAACCTATTGTAAATGAAGTATCAGAACCAGTTCCCCTGGCTGTGGGTCCATTATCACGTGTTACAGACCTGTTACTAACAAAATCATGTCCCGAAAATCTGCTAGGAATTAAAACACTGAAGGCTCTAGGAGCTATAATATGCTGCTCCCCAGAGGGGGTTAGACTCTTTCTGCGGGATTTCAAGGGTCATTACGTTCTTCGTGAGTTTGATGTCAGATTGAAAAATGTACCTGATTACTTGTGGGCAAAAGGCCCAACTGATGTAGGATGTATGCACATTACACCATACCGTGTTACCCTCAAGGCAGGTGTTGTATTACCCAGAATCAGACAATATAAGTTACCACCCGATGCTGTAGCGGCTTTACTGAAAATCATTGAAGAGCTCATTGCCCAAGGAGTGGTCGTCGAAACCGACTCCAATATCTGTAATTCACCCATCATTCCGATTCTTAAACGTACTGATCCCAATGCACCGCCAGTATATCGGCTGGTGATTGATCTTCGAGAATTGAATAAATGCATTATCCCACAGTATCCTGTGGTCCCCGATATATCATCTCTCTTGACTGCTATTGATTCAGAAGCAACGTTCTTTACTGTAATTGATCTCAAGAACGCCTTCTTCAGCGTACCTATTGATCCAGAGAGCCAATATCTCTTCGGATTCTGTTTAAATGGACGCAGTTTCAAATTTTCGCGCGCACCTCAAGGATTCACAGAAAGCCCCAGCATCTATAGTCAAGCACTGAAAAGACAACTAGATTGTATTCAAATGCCAGTTAACACCGCTTTACTACAATACGTCGATGATCTGCTGATCACCGCACGAAGTGAGCCCGAATGTGAAAAAGCATCACTGACAGTTTTACATTTCCTGGCCGACAAGGGACACAAGGTGTCTCCTTCGAAGCTACAATTCTGTGTTCAGCAAGTTGTGTACTTGGGTCACTTGCTGTCCAAAGTGGGGAGACAGCTCACTCCCGATCGCATCCAGTTAATTGTGAACATGCCGCAACCCAAGACACAAAAGGAAGTGCGGGCCTTCATAGGCCTCACCTCGTACTGCAGACAATGGATTCCCCAGTATGCATTTCTAGCTAAACCACTCATCCAGTTAACAACACAGGAGGCAGCGACTTCGACTGTCCTCCCTTGGACTCAGGAACACACACAAGCTTTTGAAGAATTAAAGAAAGTTTTATGCCAAGCACCAGTTTTAGCGACACCATGTTACAGCAAACCGTTTACACTTTTTGTTACAGAACGTGATGGCACAGCGTTGTCTGTCCTCACTCAAGACCAAGCAGGTTCACATAAGCCTTGTGCTTATTTTTCTAGTACATTGGATTCAGTAGCTCAAGCACTCCCTGCGTGCTTAAAGTCAGTAGCAGCAACAGCGTTAGCAATAAGACAAAGTGATTCAATTGTTTTAGGTCATCAGTTAACAGTTCAAGTACCACATTCTGTAGAGGTTTTGTTAAACAGAACCCAGACTCAACACTTAACTATAGCACGACTGACAGGTTATGAATTAACACTATTCCAGCCACACATAGAAATCAGACGTTGCAGCATCCTGAACCCAGCAACACTGTTACCTACAGTTATGACAGATCCAGCTCCGCATGATTGTATAGAAATAATTAATGCAGTAACTAAGCCTAGACGAGACTTAACAGATGTCCCATTGACAAATCCAGACCTGACACTTTATGTGGATGGTTCATGCATGAGAACAAGTACAGGAGAATTAGTGGCCGCGTACGCCGTGACCACTGAAACTGAAATTAAAGAAACACATCGTATTGACACCCTGTCTGCTCAAGCAGCAGAGCTCATCGCTCTGACCCGAGCTTGTATTCTAGCCAAGAACAGAAATGTTAACATATACACAGATTCCCGCTATGCCTTCGGAGTTGTACACGACTTCGGAGTCCTCTGGCAAGAACGAGGTTTTCTGACTTCTCATGGGGCCAAAATCCAACATGGCCCCCTCATTCAAGCACTGTTAGAAGCAATACATTTGCCCTCGGGCATATCAGTCATGAAGTGTAAGGCACATACTAAAGTCACAGATTCTGTTTCCCAGGGTAACGACCTGGCAGACCAGACAGCAAAACGTACAGCACTGACTCACACCCAGACTACTGATGTGACAAAGACAATAGTCCAGACCCAGTGTATGGCAGTTAGAGATCCCGCCCTAGATGTAATTGATATCCAGACACATGCTACCCCAGAGGAGATAAAGAAATGGACTGAACTAGGAGGGATTCAGACAGATCAAGGTTGGGTGACGAAGGGAAAATCCATATGGTTTCTCCCCGACTCAATGGTTCAAGTCATGATAAATACAGCACATAGTCCTGCCCATCTTGGAGAGAAAGCCATGTTAGACAGTTTACAGAATCTCTGGTACAACAAACACTTACGAGCAGCAGCAAAACAGAAAGTGCGTACTTGCATGATCTGTTGTCAGTTCAATCCAGGTAAAAGTGTCCCTGTTGAGCAAGGTGGATTCCATCCTCCCGATCACCCTTTTGAAGTCCTCCAGATGGATTATATCCAGATGAATAGCTGTAGAGGATTTAAGTATGTCCTTGTAATTGTTTGTGCTCTGTCCCGCTGGACCGAAGCATACCCAGTCCCAGACTACACTGCTCCGACCACTGCCAGACAGTTGGTTCGTGAATTCTTCCCACGGTACGGTTTGCCCCGTGTCGTGTATTCAGATAACGGACAGCCGTTCTCGTCCGAGTTGATGAAACAAGTTTCCCTCTTGCTAGGATATCAGTGGAGGTTCCACTGTGTCCGACATCCCGAAGCAGCTGGCCTTGTAGAAAGGCATAATCAGACACTAAAAATACGTCTTGCCAAGATCTGTCAGGAAAAAGGGGTTGACTGGATAGTCGCCCTGCCCGTGGCACTATTCTATATGAGAATGGTCGCCCACTCAAGATCAGGGCTATCCCCGTACGAAGTGGTCTTTGGCAGACCGCCGAATATGTGGGGGACGCCCGTTCCGAAAAAGATCACTGATATTGACTGTAACATGTTGACAGATTACCTTGCCTCCTTGATGTCTGCACTCCAATCATGTCGTTCACAGGTTGCCGCAGCCTTCCCTGACAACACCGATGTAAAGGCGCATGAGGTCCGTCCAGGGGACCTGGTAGTCGTCCGGAATTTCGACCGGAAAAGTCCGCTGGAGCCCCGCTGGAAGTCTCCAAAGACCGTTCTGCTTACCACCAGGACCGCCGTGAAAATCGAGGGGAGAAAGGGGTGGGTCCACACGAGTCACATCAAACTATGCAATGAACTAAAAAACGGACTGAAACAGGACTCTGACTCGTCCACCCCCACCAAAGACTGTGTTGAAGCACAAGACGTTACTGTGCCTAAAAGAGAAAAGACTCCTCAAGAACTTTTCCGTATGAAGCTTCGATCTAGCAAGTCAGACAGTTTAATTGTTTAAGTCCTCCCCTAGGTGAATCGGTTAAATAGTTTCTGACATGTATCCCCTAGATCGAGTTAGAGAGAGAGAGGAAAAGAGAAAAACATATTGCAAATCACTTCGTAGTCACTGCATAGTGACACTAATAATCATGTTTATTCTGAGTATTCTAATTATTATTGCCAGCATTCTGCTTCCTATGTACTGGCCTATTTTCAGGCGTGAACAATCTGCTTACAATGTTTCTGCTGAACACACTTTTAGTGAACTTCCCGCACATGAACTCTCTTACAGACTTGCGCTGCGCAACAATACATTCATTAGTATGTTACACCATTCCCATCAGACAAATAATGCTACAGACTGTTGGATATGTGGCCGACTCCCTCCCTACCAGAATTACAAGGGAGCTCTGCCTCTCTTTCCGTACCCATTCACTCACAATGGCTCCTGTGGAGCATGGTTTAAAATAATTAATTCCTTAGAACCTGATATTGCTGTTTTCGATGGGGGCTGGGTTTGGGGAAACTTGAACTTAGTCCTGCTCAACGTCTGTTATCCTGATAAAGAGGGACTTCCCACTCGAATAGGAACTGATCTAGAAAATGAAGTATATGGATTAGGTAATTACACAATTAGCCTTATGATCCTCACTGTTGAATCTGAAACTGCCCCAGTTTTGCCCCATATGTTAGTATTACCAGTCACAGGTGAATTATGTGTTAGCAAGAAAGGTTCAGTACACGTAGGTCATAGTAAATGTACTACTGTGGTCGAGTTCAGTGACCATGGTAAATCGTCTTTTAAAGCTACCAGTCATTCCTACTTTGTTTGTGGTCATACCGCATACATACGTTTGCCTCCAGATTGGGATGGTACCTGTTACATTGCTTTCCTTCTGCCACCTGTTTTTCTAGCTCCCCCTGATTACCATAGAAATACGAATCTAGCACCGAATAGACCCAAAAGAGATATTCCCCTTGTCGACTACACAGAAACGGCATGGGAACAGTACACTGATTTCAATAAAGGATTCTTTTTCTTCCTAGGACCTGTCCAAAACAGTAAATTAATACGCAGATTAACAAGAACACTCGAAGCGGTAGTGAACGAAACTGCCTCCGCTCTAGGTAACTTAACAGAGGAGCAGTCTGCTATACGGACTGTTGTCCTTCAAAATCGTCTTGTGATTGACGTCATCTTGGCAGATAGAGGTGGAGCCTGTAAGGTCATCGGGTCAAGCTGCTGTGTTTTCATTCCACAAAATGCACCATCTGTCTATCAAGCTATTACCCGTTTACATAAAATTGCAAATCAGATACATCAGAATCCAGGCACCTGGACTTGGTCCGGCTGGTTCTGGACTACGTTAACAGCTTGGGGATGGAAGATCTTATCCTTCCTAGGCATTGGTCTTGTTATAGTATTCAGTTGTTGCCTATGCCTGCAGTGTGGGCCAGCGATATGTGGACTGTGTGCCACATCCTGCATTGAGCATTCCAGTTGCCTCTCAAACAGTCAAAGAAAGAAAGACGAACATATAATGTTACAAGAACAAACAGATCGATTTATGAGGATCGATATATCATGAAGGGTCCGTAGGGAACAAGGAGGGAATGAGGTAATATAAATTTTATGGTCATGTTGTGTTCCCTAGCGAGTACCCCACCGACTCCATGTACGAGTTAAAAGTGCATGTAACTTCCCTCCTGTACCAGCTATGAAGACGCAAATACGTTTGCGTCCAACGTTAACTTGTCCTCTTTCAGACCCACCATGAATGGGTTTGATGGTCCGTTCCTAAGTATGCTATGCCAACGTCTTTTTGAAGTGTATTCCTACGTTTTTCAGCCTGGCTGAACGTAGGCCCTGAATCTCTGCCATCGAGCCTCTTCTCTGGCTTCTGACTGCGAGGGCCTCTGCCCAAGCAGCCCCCGTACCCGTGAACTCTGACTTACTTCTAGCGCGGCCCTCCGTGCTCAGCTCAGCCTGCTGCCTGCCAAGATTGACTATAACCTTCGAGTTATCTGTTTTCCTCCCCGAAGATACATTCCAGCCTGCTAGTTTCAGTAAACATCCTTCCTCAGCTACAGGGCTAAAGGGCCAACCTGTCTTTATGCAAGTAATTCATAGCCTCTGTTGCCATGCTTCCATGGAAGGCCCCGTGCCCCCACGCTTCTCATACAGACACTCAGGCGCTTATACACGCACTCACAGCAAGTATAGAATAGCTTCTGCTCTAGAGACCTTTCTGCCCAGATAGCTTAGTTCCTAAACATCAGATACCAGATATGATAGAAGCACAAGTTGATCTGACATGCCAGACTTCTGTCTCTTTCCGTCAGTGTAAATGTCAAGTCCCCTGCACCCCGTCTATCACACGTCATGCAGCTGCGCGCGCATCCAAGCTTCCGATTTCTGCTGACATTGCAACATTCTGTTAGCACCACCCCTTGGTGCCACCCACTTGCGTCACCTATCAGTGACGTTTCTAGCACACACGCCTAGTTTACGCCTCTTGATGATGTACTAGCACCACGTGTATACTGTTATCTTGTCTTCTCTCAGCTGTTACGCCTCTTACATTGAACATTATGATGTAAATCAAGTATATAAGCTATGTATTGTCAATAAACGTGGGCGCGCTCATCTATCCCTTCTGACACCCTGTGTGGTGGTCAGAACATGATATCCTGATTCCTTTATGAGGAATAAAACCCTTAGAAACTCTTACACCACGGACTCTGTTTTCCTTCATTTCGATTGAGTTATTATTGATTAAGTACTTACCTGCATAGAAATTAAGAGAGTAAATTAATTATTTACATCACCCTCACCACCCCTTGTTGTTAATATTTTTGTCCACCCTAAGCGTGGAAGGGTATACTCAGATGTGAGTCCCTTGCTCATTGCACCATCAGGATTCAAGCAAGCCGGGCCGAAGAGGCTGAAATGCCAGAAACCGGTCCCCGGTAGCTTGTTTCCTTCCCAGTGTAAGAATTGGCTTTTGTAGTTTGGTTTGCCCTGTTCCCATCATGCACTGGGACAGGAACAGACTAATTTGCATACAGCCAGGTTCTGAAACTGGGATGGTGCAGTGAGCTAAAAAACGGTGTTGGATCTAGCCCTGATCTTTTGACTGGGTGAGAGTATTCTGTTTAATTCAGAGACTCTGTCCCTCACCACCCCTTGTTGTTAATATTTTTGTCCACCCTAAGCGTGGAAGGGTATACTCAGATGTGAGTCCCTTGCTCATTGCACCATCAGGATTCAAGCAAGCCGGGCCGAAGAGGCTGAAATGCCAGAAACCGGTCCCCGGTAGCTTGTTTCCTTCCCAGTGTAAGAATTGGCTTTTGTAGTTTGGTTTGCCCTGTTCCCATCATGCACTGGGACAGGAACAGACTAATTTGCATACAGCCAGGTTCTGAAACTGGGATGGTGCAGTGAGCTAAAAAACGGTGTTGGATCTAGCCCTGATCTTTTGACTGGGTGAGAGTATTCTGTTTAATTCAGAGACTCTGTCCCTCACCACCCCTTGTTGTTAATATTTTTGTCCACCCTAAGCGTGGAAGGGTATACTCAGATGTGAGTCCCTTGCTCATTGCACCATCAGGATTCAAGCAAGCTGGGCCGAAGAGGCTGAAATGCCAGAAACCGGTCCCCGGTAGCTTGTTTCCTTCCCAGTGTAAGAATTGGCTTTTGTAGTTTGGTTTGCCCTGTTCCCATCATGCACTGGGACAGGAACAGACTAATTTGCATACAGCCAGGTTCTGAAACTGGGATGGTGCAGTGAGCTAAAAAACGGTGTTGGATCTAGCCCTGATCTTTTGACTGGGTGAGAGTATTCTGTTTAATTCAGAGACTCTGTCCCTCACCACCCCTTGTTGTTAATATTTTTGTCCACCCTAAGCGTGGAAGGGTATACTCAGATGTGAGTCCCTTGCTCATTGCACCATCAGGATTCAAGCAAGCCGGGCCGAAGAGGCTGAAATGCCAGAAACCGGTCCCCGGTAGCTTGTTTCCTTCCCAGTGTAAGAACTGGCTTTTGTAGTTTGGTTTGCCCTGTTCCCATCATGCACTGGGACAGGAACAGACTAATTTGCATACAGCCAGGTTCTGAAACTGGGATGGTGCAGTGAGCTAAAAAACGGTGTTGGATCTAGCCCTGATCTTTTGACTGGGTGAGAGTATTCTGTTTAATTCAGAGACTCTGTCCCTCACCACCCCTTGTTGTTAATATTTTTGTCCACCCTAAGCGTGGAAGGGTATACTCAGATGTGAGTCCCTTGCTCATTGCACCATCAGGATTCAAGCAAGCCGGGCCGAAGAGGCTGAAATGCCAGAAACCGGTCCCCGGTAGCTTGTTTCCTTCCCAGTGTAAGAATTGGCTTTTGTAGTTTGGTTTGCCCTGTTCCCATCATGCACTGGGACAGGAACAGACTAATTTGCATACAGCCAGGTTCTGAAACTGGGATGGTGCAGTGAGCTAAAAAACGGTGTTGGATCTAGCCCTGATCTTTTGACTGGGTGAGAGTATTCTGTTTAATTCAGAGACTCTGTCCCTCACCACCCCTTGTTGTTAATATTTTTGTCCACCCTAAGCGTGGAAGGGTATACTCAGATGTGAGTCCCTTGCTCATTGCACCATCAGGATTCAAGCAAGCCGGGCCGAAGAGGCTGAAATGCCAGAAACCGGTCCCCGGTAGCTTGTTTCCTTCCCAGTGTAAGAATTGGCTTTTGTAGTTTGGTTTGCCCTGTTCCCATCATGCACTGGGACAGGAACAGACTAATTTGCATACAGCCAGGTTCTGAAACTGGGATGGTGCAGTGAGCTAAAAAACGGTGTTGGATCTAGCCCTGATCTTTTGACTGGGTGAGAGTATTCTGTTTAATTCAGAGACTCTGTCCCTCACCACCCCTTGTTGTTAATATTTTTGTCCACCCTAAGCGTGGAAGGGTATACTCAGATGTGAGTCCCTTGCTCATTGCACCATCAGGATTCAAGCAAGCCGGGCCGGAGAGGCTGAAATGCCAGAAACCGGTCCCCGGTAGCTTGTTTCCTTCCCAGTGTAAGAATTGGCTTTTGTAGTTTGGTTTGCCCTGTTCCCATCATGCACTGGGACAGGAACAGACTAATTTGCATACAGCCAGGTTCTGAAACTGGGATGGTGCAGTGAGCTAAAAAACGGTGTTGGATCTAGCCCTGATCTTTTGACTGGGTGAGAGTATTCTGTTTAATTCAGAGACTCTGTCCCTCACCACCCCTTGTTGTTAATATATATGAGCTGAAGCAGAAGCATTTATTAATATGATGACTACGCAGTGCCTAGAAGACTAATGTATGGTTTGTGAGCAGCACAGAAGGGGGTTGGTGTCATGAAAGTCATGCTAACTTTAACATATGACATGTTATGGCGTGTTTAGTAGACCAGTAACCCGGAGCTCTCATTTGGCAGCATGAAGGTGTTTGTTTGTATCCTGGTACCTGTACGGCCTTGTTTTGAGTAGAGGCTTCAGACGGTGACTAGCCTGGACTCCTGCGTAAAACTCTAGTCTAGAAACGTCTCCATTTTGATATACACGTGTGTGCTGTGTTTGCCTCTTTGCCAATGCTTGTTAAATAATAGCAATCAGTACATATGATAGAGAAAATGTATTGTAGAAGACAAGATAATACAAATACGTGCAGCACGGAGACAGTCAGCAGAGCCGCTGAGTGTCCAACAAGGAGGAGTCTTCAAAGCTATTTATTGGTGAAAACCACAAGAGGAAAATAGTCACTATTCATGCAAATATGTTCAGTAAAGTGCAGGATTATGACACTTCTTAAGAAATAAAGCAAAGTGGGCGGCTCCGGTCCATCAGTAGCCTCAGAAATGTACACAAGTATAGAACACTAGGCCAATCAGAAGAGGCCAACACTGTGTGATACCTGCCTGGACGGAGGGGGCGGCTCCAGCCCATCAGTAGCCTCAGCAAGTTACACAAGTATAGAACACTAGGCCAATCAGAAGAGGCCAACACTGTGTGATACCTGCCTGGCCGGAGAGGGCGGCTCCGGCCCATCAGTAGCCTCAGCAAGTTACACAAGTATAGAACACTAGGCCAATCAGAAGAGGCCAACACTGTGCGATACCTGCCTGGACGGAGGGGGCGGCTCCGGCCCATCAGTAGCCTCAGCAAGTTACACAAGTATAGAACACTAGGCCAATCAGAAGAGGCCAACACTGTGCGATACCTGCCTGGACGGAGGGGGCGGCTCCAGCCCATCAGTAGCCTCAGCAAGTTACACAAGTATAGAACACTAGGCCAATCAGAAGAGGCCAACACTGTGTGATACCTGCCTGGCCGGAGAGGGCGGCTCCGGCCCATCAGTAGCCTCAGCAAGTTACACAAGTATAGAACACTAGGCCAATCAGAAGAGGCCAACACTGTGCGATACCTGCCTGGACGGAGGGGGCGGCTCCGGCCCATCAGTAGCCTCAGCAAGTTACACAAGTATAGAACACTAGGCCAATCAGAAGGGGCCAACACTGTGCGATACCTGCCTGGACGGAGGGGGCGGCTCCAGCCCATCAGTAGCCTCAGCAAGTTACACAAGTATAGAACACTAGGCCAATCAGAAGAGGCCAACACTGTGTGATACCTGCCTGGCCGGAGGGGGCGGCTCCGGCCCATCAGTAGCCTCAGCAAGTTACACAAGTATAGAACACTAGGCCAATCAGAAGAGGCCAGCACTGTGTGATACCTGCCTGGACGGAGGGGGCGGCTCCGGCCCATCAGTAGCCTCAGCAAGTTACACAAGTATAGAACACTAGGCCAATCAGAAGAGGCCAACACTGTGCGATACCTGCCTGGACGGAGGGGGCGGCTCCGGCCCATCAGTAGCCTCAGCAGGTTACACAAGTATAGAACACTAGGTCAATCAGAAGAGGCCAACACTGTGTGATACCTGCCTGGCCGGAGAGGGCGGCTCCAGCCCATCAAGCCTCAGAAATGTACACAAGTATAGAACACTAGGCCAATCAGAAGAGGCCAACACTGTTTGATACCTGCCTGGACGGAGGGGGCGGCTCCGGCCCATCAGTAGCCTCAGCAAGTTACACAAGTATAGAACACTAGGCCAATCAGAAGAGGCCAACACTGTGTGATTCCTGCCTGGCCGGAGGGGGCGGCTCCGGCCCATCAGTAGCCTCAGCAAGTTACACAAGTATAGAACACTAGGCCAATCAGAAGAGGCCAACACTGTGCGATACCTGCCTGGACGGAGGGGGCGGCTCCAGCCCATCAGTAGCATCAGCAAGTTACACAAGTATAGAACACAAGGCCAATCAGAAGAGGCCAACACTGTGTGATACCTGCCTGGCCGGAGAGGGCGGCTCCGGCCCATCAGTAGCCTCAGCAAGTTACACAAGTATAGAACACTAGGCCAATCAGAAGAGGCCAACACTGTGCGATACCTGCCTGGACGGAGGGGGCGGCTCCGGCCCATCAGTAGCCTCAGCAAGTTACACAAGTATAGAACACTAGGCCAATCAGAAGAGGCCAACACTGTGCGATACCTGCCTGGACGGAGGGTGCGGCTCCAGCCCATCAGTAGCCTCAGCAAGTTACACAAGTATAGAACACTAGGCCAATCAGAAGAGGCCAACACTGTGCGATACCTGCCTGGCCGGAGAGGGCGGCTCCGGCCCATCAGTAGCCTCAGCAAGTTACACAAGTATAGAACACTAGGCCAATCAGAAGAGGCCAACACTGTGCGATACCTGCCTGGACGGAGGGGGCGGCTCCGGCCCATCAGTAGCCTCAGCAAGTTACACAAGTATAGAACACTAGGCCAATCAGAAGAGGCCAACACTGTGCGATACCTGCCTGGACGGAGGGGGCGGCTCCAGCCCATCAGTAGCCTCAGCAAGTTACACAAGTATAGAACACTAGGCCAATCAGAAGAGGCCAACACTGTGTGATACCTGTCTGGCCGGAGGGGGCGGCTCCGGCCCATCAGTAGCCTCAGCAAGTTACACAAGTATAGAACACTAGGCCAATCAGAAGAGGCCAGCACTGTGTGATACCTGCCTGGACGGAGGGGGCGGCTCCGGCCCATCAGTAGCCTCAGCAAGTTACACAAGTATAGAACACTAGGCCAATCAGAAGAGGCTAACACTGTATGATACCTGCCTGGCCGGAGGGGGCGGCTCCGGCCCATCAGTAGCCTCAGCAAGTTACACAAGTATAGAACACTAGTCCAATCAGAAGAGGCCAACACTGTGCGATACCTGCCTGGCCGGAGAGGGCGGCTCCGGCCCATCAGTAGCCTCAGCAAGTTACACAAGTATAGAACACTAGGCCAATCAGAAGAGGCTAACACTGTATGATACCTGCCTGGCCAGAGGGGGCGGCTCCGGCCCATCAGTAGCCTCAGCAAGTTACACAAGTATAGAACACTAGGCTAATCAGAAGAGGCCAACACTGTGCGATACCTGCCTGGCCGGAGGGGGCGGCTCCGGCCCATCAGTAGCCTCAGCAAGTTACACAAGTATAGAACACTAGGCCAATCAGAAGAGGCCAACACTGTGCGATACCTGCCTGGCCGGAGAGGGCGGCTCCGGCCCATCAGTAGCCTCAGCAAGTTACACAAGTATAGAACACTAGGCCAATCAGAAGAGGCCAACACTGTGTGATACCTGCCTGGACGGAGGGGGCGGCTCCAGCCCATCAAGCCTCAGAAATGTACACAAGTATAGAACACTAGGCCAATCAGAAGAGGCCAACACTGTGTGATACCTGCCTGGACGGAGGGGGCGGCTCCGGCCCATCAGTAGCCTCAGCAAGTTACACAAGTATAGAACACTAGGCCAATCAGAAGAGGCCAACACTGTGCGATACCTGCCTGGCCGGAGGGGGCGGCTTCGGCCCATCAGTAGCCTCAGCAAGTTACACAAGTATAGAACACTAGGCCAATCAGAAGAGGCCAGCACTGTGTGATACCTGCCTGGACGGAGGGGGCGGCTCCGGCCCATCAGTAGCCTCAGCAAGTTACACAAGTATAGAACACTAGGCCAATCAGAAGAGGCCAACACTGTGCGATACCTGCCTGGACGGAGGGGGCGGCTCCGGCCCATCAGTAGCCTCAGTAAGTTACACAAGTATAGAACACTAGGCCAATCAGAAGAGGCCAACACTGTGCGATACCTTGCACCCACAGCAATCTGGCTTCCGCTCCGGCCACTCCACAGAGACCGCTTTGATTGAGTTGTCAGACACCATCAAGTTCTTGCAGGATGAGGGCAGGCAGGCCGTCCTCATTCTGCTCGACCTTACCGCGGCCTTCGACACCATCTCACATGTTGTTCTAATTAATAGGATGCGTGAGATTGGTGTCTCGGGCTCCGCACTTGTCTGGATAACCTCATTCCTATCCAATCGTTCTCAAACGGTCTCCCTGGGCCCCTTTTTTTCCGATGAACGTTCCATCATCTCGGGGGTACCCCAGGGTTCCATCCTGAGCCCCCTCTTTTTCAATGTGTATATGGCCCCCCTTCTCACGTTGATCGAGTCACATGGGATTCTCGTGACATCCTACGCTGACGACACCCAGCTTGTCGTCACCATCGATAAAAAACTTCCGGATGCGGCCATCAGATTTCAAAACTGTCTGTCAGAAGTCTTTTCTTGGCTTAATCTGCATCATTTAAAATGCAACAGCGCCAAAACAGAAATAATTCCCCTAGGCAAAGGCACATTCTTCTCCCCCAAAGACTGGTGGCCTCATAACTCTGAAGCACCACCAAGCGCGGTTGCCTCAGCCCGCAACTTGGGCGTTCAATTTGACGCTTCCCTCAGCTTCGATGAACATGTGCGCATTACCGCTGGGCGCTGTTTCAGCCTGATCAGGCAATTAAAGAAATTTTTCAATTTTCTGCCCATCACAGCCAGGAAATCAGTCGCCGTGGCGCTTATCCTTTCCCGGCTGGACTATTGTAACGGCCTCTTAGCAGGCATCAAGAAGTCCTCTCTGAAAAAGCTGCAGAGTGTCCAACATGCAGCAGCCAGGCTTGTTTTGAAACTCCCCCGCAGGTCCTCAGCCTCTGCAGCCCTCAACACCCTTCATTGGCTGCCCCTCCATAAGAGAATCTTATTCAAGCTCCTAGTCACTGTATTTAAAGCAAACAGGGGCTTGGGTCCATCTTACCTGACCAAGCGCTTCCAGCGCTACATCCCTATCCGCTGCTTGAGGTCATCTGGTGCCAATTTCATTTCGGAACCCCGCATAAAACTAAAATCCAAGGGTGGAAAGACCTTCTCCCTTCTGGCGGCTAAGGCATGGAACCGTCTCCCCCCCAACCTTAGGCACGCTCCCTCAGAAAGCCTATTCAGGAAATCTCTGAAAACCTGGATTTATTCTCAGTCTGACTCCTCAGTCCTCGCAGCTATCTAATCCATGCACCCCCAGACGACCTTCTGTGTGCTCAGCGCCAAGATGCTCCCTCCGGAGCGAAAGTTAGCGCTCTACAAATGTCAATAAATATCAAATATCAAATACCTGCCTGGACGGAGGGGGCGGCTCCAGCCCATCAAGCCTCAGAAATGTACACAAGTATAGAACACTAGGCCAATCAGAAGAGGCCAACACTGTGCGATACCTGCCTGGCCGGAGGGGGCGGCTCCGGCCCATCAGTAGCCTCAGCAAGTTACACAAGTATAGAACACTAGGCCAATCAGAAGAGGCCAACACTGTGCGATACCTGCCTGGACGGAGGGGGCGGCTCCGGCCCATCAGTAGCCTCAGCAAGTTACACAAGTATAGAACACTAGGCCAATCAGAAGAGGCCAACACTGTGTGATACCTGCCTGGACGGAGGGGGCGGCTCCGGCCCATCAGTAGCCTCAGCAAGTTACACAAGTATAGAACACTAGGCCAATCAGAAGAGGCCAACACTGTGTGATACCTGCCTGGACGGAGGGGGCGGCTCCGGCCCATCAGTAGCCTCAGCAAGTTACACAAGTATAGAACACTAGGCCAATCAGAAGAGGCCAACACTGTGTGATACCTGCCTGGACGGAGGGTGCGGCTCCGGCCCATCAGTAGCCTCAGCAAGTTACACAAGTATAGAACACTAGGCCAATCAGAAGAGGCCAACACTGTGTGATACCTGCCTGGACGGAGGGGACGGCTCCAGCCCATCAGTAGCCTCAGCAAGTTACACAAGTATAGAACACTAGGCCAATCAGAAGAGGCCAACACTGTGTGATACCTGCCTGGACGGAGGGGGCGGCTCCAGCCCATCAGTAGCCTCAGCAAGTTACACAAGTATAGAACACTAGGCCAATCAGAAGAGGCCAGCACTGTGTGATACCTGCCTGGACGGAGGGGGCGGCTCCGGCCCATCAGTAGCCTCAGCAAGTTACACAAGTATAGAACACTAGGCCAATCAGAAGAGGCCAACACTGTTTGATACCTGCCTGGACGGAGGGGGCGGCTCCGGCCCATCAGTAGCCTCAGCAAGTTACACAAGTATAGAACACTAGGCCAATCAGAAGAGGCCAGCACTGTGCGATACCTGCCTGGACGGAGGGGGCGGCTCCGGCCCATCAGTAGCCTCAGCAAGTTACACAAGTATAGAACACTAGGCCAATCAGAAGAGGCCAACACTGTGCGATACCTGCCTGGACGGAGGGGGCGGCTCCGGCCCATCAGTAGCCTCAGCAAGTTACACAAGTATAGAACACTAGGCCAATCAGAAGAGGCTAACACTGTATGATACCTGCCTGGACGGAGGGGGCGGCTCCGGCCCATCAGTAGCCTCAGCAAGTTACACAAGTATAGAACACTAGGCCAATCAGAAGAGGCTAACACTGTATGATACCTGCCTGGACGGAGGGGGCGGCTCCGGCCCATCAGTAGCCTCAGCAAGTTTCACAAGTATAGAACACTAAGCCAATCAGAAGAGGCCAACACTGTGTGATACCTGCCTGGCCGGAGAGGGCGGCTCCGGCCCATCAGTAGCCTCAGCAAGTTACACAAGTATAGAACACTAGGCCAATCAGAAGAGGCCAACACTGTGTGATACCTGCCTGGACGGAGGGGGCGGCTCCAGCCCATCAGTAGCCTCAGCAAGTTACACAAGTATAGAACACTAGGCCAATCAGAAGAGGCCAACACTGTGCGATACCTGCCTGGACGGAGGGGGCGGCTCCAGCCCATCAGTAGCCTCAGCAAGTTACACAAGTATAGAACACTAGGCCAATCAGAAGAGGCTAACACTGTATGATACCTGCCTGGACGGAGGGGGCGGCTCCGGCCCATCAGTAGCCTCAGAAATGTACACAAGTATAGAACACTAGGCCAATCAGAAGAGGCCAACACTGTGCGATACCTGCCTGGACGGAGGGGGCGGCTCCGGCCCATCAGTAGCCTCAGCAGGTTACACAAGTATAGAACACTAGGCCAATCAGAAGAGGCCAACACTGTGCGATACCTGCCTGGACGGAGGGGGCGGCTCCGGCCCATCAGTAGCCTCAGAAATGTACACAAGTATAGAACACTAGGCCAATCAGAAGAGGCCAACACTGTGCGATACCTGCCTGGACGGAGGGGGCGGCTCCGGCCCATCAGTAGCCTCAGCAAGTTACACAAGTATAGAACACTAGGCCAATCAGAAGAGGCTAACACTGTATGATACCTGCCTGGACGGAGGGGGCGGCTCCGGCCCATCAGTAGCCTCAGAAATGTACACAAGTATAGAACACTAGGCCAATCAGAAGAGGCCAACACTGTGCGATACCTGCCTGGACGGAGGGGGCGGCTCCGGCCCATCAGTAGCCTCAGCAGGTTACACAAGTATAGAACACTAGGCCAATCAGAAGAGGCCAACACTGTGTGATACCTGCCTGGCCGGAGGGGGCGGCTCCGGCCCATCAGTAGCCTCAGCAGGTTACACAAGTATAGAACACTAGGCCAATCAGAAGAGGCCAACACTGTGTGATACCTGCCTGGTCGGAGGGGGCGGCTCCGGCCCATCAGTAGCCTCAGCAAGTTACACAAGTATAGAACACTAGGCCAATCAGAAGAGGCCAACACTGTGCGATACCTGCCTGGACGGAGGGGGCGGCTCCGGCCCATCAGTAGCCTCAGCAAGTTACACAAGTATAGAACACTAGGCCAATCAGAAGAGGCTAACACTGTATGATACCTGCCTGGACGGAGGGGGCGGCTCCGGCCCATCAGTAGCCTCAGCAAGTTACACAAGTATAGAACACTAGGCCAATCAGAAGAGGCTAACACTGTATGATACCTGCCTGGACGGAGGGGGCGGCTCCGGCCCATCAGTAGCCTCAGCAAGTTTCACAAGTATAGAACACTAAGCCAATCAGAAGAGGCCAACACTGTGTGATACCTGCCGGGCCAGAGAGGGCGGCTCCGGCCCATCAGTAGCCTCAGCAAGTTACACAAGTATAGAACACTAGGCCAATCAGAAGAGGCCAACACTGTGTGATACCTGCCTGGACGGAGGGGGCGGCTCCAGCCCATCAGTAGCCTCAGCAAGTTACACAAGTATAGAACACTAGGCCAATCAGAAGAGGCCAACACTGTGCGATACCTGCCTGGACGGAGGGGGCGGCTCCAGCCCATCAGTAGCCTCAGCAAGTTACACAAGTATAGAACACTAGGCCAATCAGAAGAGGCCAACACTGTGCGATACCTGCCTGGACGGAGGGGGCGGCTCCAGCCCATCAGTAGCCTCAGCAAGTTACACAAGTATAGAACACTAGGCCAATCAGAAGAGGCCAACACTGTGTGATACCTGCCTGGACGGAGGGGGCGGCTCCAGCCCATCAGTAGCCTCAGCAAGTTACACAAGTATAGAACACTAGGCCAATCAGAAGAGGCCAACACTGTGTGATACCTGCCTGGCCGGAGGGGGCGGCTCCGGCCCATCAGTAGCCTCAGCAAGTTACACAAGTATAGAACACTAGGCCAATCAGAAGAGGCCAACACTGTGCGATACCTGCCTGGACGGAGGGGGCGGCTCCAGCCCATCAGTAGCCTCAGCAAGTTACACAAGTATAGAACACTAGGCCAATCAGAAGAGGCCAACACTGTGTGATACCTGCCTGGCCGGAGAGGGCGGCTCCGGCCCATCAGTAGCCTCAGAAAGTTACACAAGTATAGAACACTAGGCCAATCAGAAGAGGCCAACATTGTGCGATACCTGCCTGGACGGAGGGGGCGGCTCCGGCCCATCAGTAGCCTCAGCAAGTTACACAAGTATAGAACACTAGGCCAATCAGAAGAGGCCAACACTGTGCGATACCTGCCTGGACGGAGGGGGCGGCTCCGGCCCATCAGTAGCCTCAGCAAGTTACACAAGTATAGAACACTAGGCCAATCAGAAGAGGCCAACACTGTGCGATACCTGCCTGGACGGAGGGGGCGGCTCCGGCCCATCAGTAGCCTCAGCAAGTTACACAAGTATAGAACACTAGGCCAATCAGAAGAGGCCAGCACTGTGTGATACCTGCCTGGACGGAGGGGGCGGCTCCGGCCCATCAGTAGCCTCAGCAAGTTACACAAGTATGGAACACTAGGCCAATCAGAAGAGGCCAGCACTGTGCGATACCTGCCTGGACGGAGGGGGCGGCTCCGGCCCATCAGTAGCCTCAGCAAGTTACACAAGTATAGAACACTAGGCCAATCAGAAGAGGCCAACACTGTGCGATACCTGCCTGGACGGAGGGGGCGGCTCCGGCCCATCAGTAGCCTCAGCAAGTTACACAAGTATAGAACACTAGGCCAATCAGAAGAGGCCAACACTGTGTGATACCTGCCTGGCCGGAGGGGGCGGCTCCGGCCCATCAGTAGCCTCAGCAAGTTACCCAAGTATAGAACACTAGGCCAATCAGAAGAGGCCAGCACTGTGTGATACCTGCCTTAACGGAGGGGGCGGCTCCGGCCCATCAGTAGCCTCAGCAAGTTACACAAGTATAGAACACTAGGCCAATCAGAAGAGGCCAACACTGTGCGATACCTGCCTGGACGGAGGGGGCGGCTCCGGCCCATCAGTAGCCTCAGCAAGTTACACAAGTATAGAACACTAGGCCAATCAGAAGAGGCCAACACTGTGTGATACCTGCCTGGCCGGAGAGGGCGGCTCCAGCCCATCAAGCCTCAGAAATGTACACAAGTATAGAACACTAGGCCAATCAGAAGAGGCCAACACTGTGTGATACCTGCCTGGACGGAGGGTGCGGCTCCAGCCCATCAGTAGCCTCAGCAAGTTACCAAAGTATAGAACACTAGGCCAATCAGAAGAGGCCAACACTGTGCGATACCTGCCTGGACGGAGGGGGCGGCTCCGGCCCATCAGTAGCCTCAGCAAGTTACCCAAGTATAGAACACTAGGCCAATCAGAAGAGGCCAACACTGTGCGATACCTGCCTGGACGGAGGGGGCGGCTCCGGCCCATCAGTAGCCTCAGCAAGTTACACAAGTATAGAACACTAGGCCAATCAGAAGAGGCCAACACTGTGTGATACCTGCCTGGACGGAGGGGGCGGCTCCAGCCCATCAGTAGCCTCAGCAAGTTACACAAGTATAGAACACTAGGCCAATCAGAAGAGGCCAACACTGTGCGATACCTGCCTGGACGGAGAGGGCGGCTCCAGCCCATCAGTAGCCTCAGCAAGTTACACAAGTATAGAACACTAGGCCAATCAGAAGAGGCTAACACTGTGCGATACCTGCCTGGATGGAGGGGGCGGCTCCGGCCCATCAGTAGCCTCAGAAATGTACACAAGTATAGAACACTAGGCCAATCAGAAGAGGCCAACACTGTGCGATACCTGCCTGGACGGAGGGGGCGGCTCCGGCCCATCAGTAGCCTCAGCAAGTTACACAAGTATAGAACACTAGGCCAATCAGAAGAGGCTAACACTGTATGATACCTGCCTGGACGGAGGGGGCGGCTCCGGCCCATCAGTAGCCTCAGAAATGTACACAAGTATAGAACACTAGGCCAATCAGAAGAGGCCAACACTGTGCGATACCTGCCTGGACGGAGGGGGCGGCTCCGGCCCATCAGTAGCCTCAGCAGGTTACACAAGTATAGAACACTAGGCCAATCAGAAGAGGCCAACACTGTGTGATACCTGCCTGGCCGGAGGGGGCGGCTCCGGCCCATCAGTAGCCTCAGCAGGTTACACAAGTATAGAACACTAGGCCAATCAGAAGAGGCCAACACTGTGTGATACCTGCCTGGCCGGTGGGGGCGGCTCCGGCCCATCAGTAGCCTCAGCAAGTTACACAAGTATAGAACACTAGGCCAATCAGAAGAGGCCAACACTGTGCGATACCTGCCTGGACGGTGGGGGCGGCTCCGGCCCATCAGTAGCCTCAGCAAGTTACACAAGTATAGAACACTAGGCCAATCAGAAGAGGCTAACACTGTATGATACCTGCCTGGACGGAGGGGCGGCTCCGGCCCATCAGTAGCCTCAGCAAGTTACACAAGTATAGAACACTAGGCCAATCAGAAGAGGCTAACACTGTATGATACCTGCCTGGACGGAGGGGGCGGCTCCGGCCCATCAGTAGCCTCAGCAAGTTTCACAAGTATAGAACACTAAGCCAATCAGAAGAGGCCAACACTGTGTGATACCTGCCTGGCCGGAGAGGGCGGCTCCGGCCCATCAGTAGCCTCAGCAAGTTACACAAGTATAGAACACTAGGCCAATCAGAAGAGGCCAACACTGTGTGAAACCTGCCTGGACGGAGGGGGCGGCTCCAGCCCATCAGTAGCCTCAGCAAGTTACACAAGTATAGAACACTAGGCCAATCAGAAGAGGCCAACACTGTGCGATACCTGCCTGGACGGAGGGGGCGGCTCCAGCCCATCAGTAGCCTCAGCAAGTTACACAAGTATAGAACACTAGGCCAATCAGAAGAGGCCAACACTGTGCGATACCTGCCTGGACGGAGGGGGCGGCTCCAGCCCATCAGTAGCCTCAGCAAGTTACACAAGTATAGAACACTAGGCCAATCAGAAGAGGCCAACACTGTGTGATACCTGCCTGGACGGAGGGGGCGGCTCCGGCCCATCAGTAGCCTCAGCAAGTTACACAAGTATAGAACACTAGGCCAATCAGAAGAGGCCAACACTGTGTGATACCTGCCTGGACGGAGAGGGCGGCTCCAGCCCATCAGTAGCCTCAGCAAGTTACACAAGTATAGAACACTAGGCCAATCAGAAGAGGCCAACACTGTGTGATACCTGCCTGGCCGGAGGGGGCGGCTCCGGCCCATCAGTAGCCTCAGCAAGTTACACAAGTATAGAACACTAGGCCAATCAGAAGAGGCCAACACTGTGCGATACCTGCCTGGACGGAGGGGGCGGCTCCGGCCCATCAGTAGCCTCAGCAAGTTACACAAGTATAGAACACTAGGCCAATCAGAAGAGGCCAACACTGTGTGATACCTGCCTGGCCGGAGGGGGCGGCTCCGGCCCATCAGTAGCCTCAGCAAGTTACACAAGTATAGAACACTAGGCCAATCAGAAGAGGCCAACACTGTGCGATACCTGCCTGGACGGAGGGGGCGGCTCCAGCCCATCAGTAGCCTCAGCAAGTTACACAAGTATAGAACACTAGGCCAATCAGAAGAGGCCAACACTGTGTGATACCTGCCTGGCCGGAGAGGGCGGCTCCGGCCCATCAGTAGCCTCAGCAAGTTACACAAGTATAGAACACTAGGCCAATCAGAAGAGGCCAACACTGTGCGATACCTGCCTGGACAGAGGGGGCGGCTCCGGCCCATCAGTAGACTCAGCAAGTTACACAAGTATAGAACACTAGGCCAATCAGAAGAGGCCAACACTGTGCGATACCTGCCTGGACGGAGGGGGCGGCTCCGGCCCATCAGTAGCCTCAGCAAGTTACACAAGTATAGAACACTAGGCCAATCAGAAGAGGCCAGCACTGTGTGATACCTGCCTGGACGGAGGGGGCGGCTCCGGCCCATCAGTAGCCTCAGCAAGTTACACAAGTATGGAACACTAGGCCAATCAGAAGAGGCCAGCACTGTGCGATACCTGCCTGGACGGAGGGGGCGGCTCCGGCCCATCAGTAGCCTCAGCAAGTTACACAAGTATAGAACACTAGGCCAATCAGAAGAGGCCAACACTGTGCGATACCTGCCTGGACGGAGGGGGCGGCTCCGGCCCATCAGTAGCCTCAGCAAGTTACACAAGTATAGAACACTAGGCCAATCAGAAGAGGCCAACACTGTGTGATACCTGCCTGGCCGGAGGGGGCGGCTCCGGCCCATCAGTAGCCTCAGCAAGTTACCCAAGTATAGAACACTAGGCCAATCAGAAGAGGCCAGCACTGTGTGATACCTGCCTGGACGGAGGGGGTGGCTCCGGCCCATCAGTAGCCTCAGCAAGTTACACAAGTATAGAACACTAGGCCAATCAGAAGAGGCCAACACTGTGCGATACCTGCCTGGACGGAGGGGGCGGCTCCGGCCCATCAGTAGCCTCAGCAAGTTACACAAGTATAGAACACTAGGCCAATCAGAAGAGGCCAACACTGTGTGATACCTGCCTGGCCGGAGAGGGCGGCTCCAGCCCATCAAGCCTCAGAAATGTACACAAGTATAGAACACTAGGCCAATCAGAAGAGGCCAACACTGTGTGATACCTGCCTGGACGGAGGGTGCGGCTCCAGCCCATCAGTAGCCTCAGCAAGTTACCAAAGTATAGAACACTAGGCCAATCAGAAGAGGCCAACACTGTGCGATACCTGCCTGGACGGAGGGGGCGGCTCCGGCCCATCAGTAGCCTCAGCAAGTTACCCAAGTATAGAACACTAGGCCAATCAGAAGAGGCCAACACAGTGCGATACCTGCCTGGACGGAGGGGGCGGCTCCGGCCCATCAGTAGCCTCAGCAAGTTACCCAAGTATAGAACACTAGGCCAATCAGAAGAGGCCAACACTGTGTGATACCTGCCTGGACGGAGGGGGCGGCTCCAGCCCATCAGTAGCCTCAGCAAGTTACCCAAGTATAGAACACTAGGCCAATCAGAAGAGGCCAACACTGTGCGATACCTGCCTGGACGGAGGGGGCGGCTCCAGCCCATCAGTAGCCTCAGCAAGTTACACAAGTATAGAACACTAGGCCAATCAGAAGAGGCCAACACTGTGCGATACCTGCCTGGACGGAGGGGGCGGCTCCGGCCCATCAGTAGCCTCAGCAAGTTACACAAGTATAGAACACTAGGCCAATCAGAAGAGGCTAACACTGTGTGATACCTGCCTGGCCGGAGAGGGCGGCTCCGGCCCATCAGTAGCCTCAGCAAGTTACACAAGTATAGAACACTAGGCCAATCAGAAGAGGCCAACACTGTGCGATACCTGCCTGGACGGAGGGGGCGGCTCCGGCCCATCAGTAGCCTCAGCAAGTTACACAAGTATAGAACACTAGGCCAATCAGAAGAGGCCAACACTGTGCGATACCTGCCTGGACGGAGGGGGCGGCTCCGGCCCATCAGTAGCCTCAGCAAGTTACACAAGTATAGAACACTAGGCCAATCAGAAGAGGCCAACACTGTGTGATACCTGCCTGGACGGAGGGGGCGGCTCCAGCCCATCAGTAGCCTCAGCAAGTTACACAAGTATAGAACACTAGGCCAATCAGAAGAGGCCAACACTGTGCGATACCTGCCTGGACGGAGAGGGCGGCTCCAGCCCATCAGTAGCCTCAGCAAGTTACACAAGTATAGAACACTAGGCCAATCAGAAGAGGCTAACACTGTGCGATACCTGCCTGGACGGAGGGGGCGGCTCCGGCCCATCAGTAGCCTCAGAAATGTACACAAGTATAGAACACTAGGCCAATCAGAAGAGGCCAACACTGTGCGATACCTGCCTGGACGGAGGGGGCGGCTCCGGCCCATCAGTAGCCTCAGCAAGTTACACAAGTATAGAACACTAGGCCAATCAGAAGAGGCTAACACTGTATGATACCTGCCTGGACGGAGGGGGCGGCTCCGGCCCATCAGTAGCCTCAGAAATGTACACAAGTATAGAACACTAGGCCAATCAGAAGAGGCCAACACTGTGCGATACCTGCCTGGACGGAGGGGGCGGCTCCGGCCCATCAGTAGCCTCAGCAGGTTACACAAGTATAGAACACTAGGCCAATCAGAAGAGGCCAACACTGTGTGATACCTGCCTGGCCGGAGGGGGCGGCTCCGGCCCATCAGTAGCCTCAGCAGGTTACACAAGTATAGAACACTAGGCCAATCAGAAGAGGCCAACACTGTGTGATACCTGCCTGGCCGGAGGGGGCGGCTCCGGCCCATCAGTAGCCTCAGCAAGTTACACAAGTATAGAACACTAGGCCAATCAGAAGAGGCCAACACTGTGCGATACCTGCCTGGACGGAGGGGGCGGCTCCGGCCCATCAGTAGCCTCAGCAAGTTACACAAGTATAGAACACTAGGCCAATCAGAAGAGGCTAACACTGTATGATACCTGCCTGGACGGAGGGGGCGGCTCCGGCCCATCAGTAGCCTCAGCAAGTTACACAAGTATAGAACACTAGGCCAATCAGAAGAGGCTAACACTGTATGATACCTGCCTGGACGGAGGGGGCGGCTCCGGCCCATCAGTAGCCTCAGCAAGTTTCACAAGTATAGAACACTAAGCCAATCAGAAGAGGCCAACACTGTGTGATACCTGCCTGGCCGGAGAGGGCGGCTCCGGCCCATCAGTAGCCTCAGCAAGTTACACAAGTATAGAACACTAGGCCAATCAGAAGAGGCCAACACTGTGTGATACCTGCCTGGACGGAGGGGGCGGCTCCAGCCCATCAGTAGCCTCAGCAAGTTACACAAGTATAGAACACTAGGCCAATCAGAAGAGGCCAACACTGTGCGATACCTGCCTGGACGGAGGGGGCGGCTCCAGCCCATCAGTAGCCTCAGCAAGTTACACAAGTATAGAACACTAGGCCAATCAGAAGAGGCCAACACTGTGCGATACCTGCCTGGACGGAGGGGGCGGCTCCAGCCCATCAGTAGCCTCAGCAAGTTACACAAGTATAGAACACTAGGCCAATCAGAAGAGGCCAACACTGTGTGATACCTGCCTGGCCGGAGAGGGCGGCTCCAGCCCATCAAGCCTCAGAAATGTACACAAGTATAGAACACTAGGCCAATCAGAAGAGGCCAACACTGTGTGATACCTGCCTGGACGGAGGGGGCGGCTCCAGCCCATCAGTAGCCTCAGCAAGTTACACAAGTATAGAACACTAGGCCAATCAGAAGAGGCCAACACTGTGCGATACCTGCCTGGACGGAGGGGGCGGCTCCGGCCCATCAGTAGCCTCAGCAAGTTACACAAGTATAGAACACTAGGCCAATCAGAAGAGGCTAACACTGTGTGATACCTGCCTGGCCGGAGAGGGCGGCTCCGGCCCATCAGTAGCCTCAGCAAGTTACACAAGTATAGAACACTAGGCCAATCAGAAGAGGCCAACACTGTGCGATACCTGCCTGGACGGAGTTGGCGGCTCCGGCCCATCAGTAGCCTCAGCAAGTTACACAAGTATAGAACACTAGGCCAATCAGAAGAGGCCAACACTGTGCGATACCTGCCTGGACGGAGGGGGCGGCTCCGGCCCATCAGTAGCCTCAGCAAGTTACACAAGTATAGAACAGTAGGCCAATCAGAAGAGGCCAGCACTGTGTGATACCTGCCTGGACGGAGGGGGCGGCTCCAGCCCATCAGTAGCCTCAGCAAGTTACACAAGTATAGAACACTAAGCCAATCAGAAGAGGCCAACACTGTGCGATACCTGCCTGGACGGAGGGGGCGGCTCCGGCCCATCAGTAGCCTCAGCAAGTTACACAAGTATAGAACACTAGGCCAATCAGAAGAGGCCAACACTGTGTGATACCTGCCTGGACGGAGGGGGCGGCTCCAGCCCATCAGTAGCCTCAGCAAGTTACACAAGTATAGAACACTAGGCCAATCAGAAGAGGCCAACACTGTGCGATACCTGCCTGGACGGAGAGGGCGGCTCCAGCCCATCAGTAGCCTCAGCAAGTTACACAAGTATAGAACACTAGGCCAATCAGAAGAGGCTAACACTGTGCGATACCTGCCTGGACGGAGGGGGCGGCTCCGGCCCATCAGTAGCCTCAGAAATGTACACAAGTATAGAACACTAGGCCAATCAGAAGAGGCCAACACTGTGTGATACCTGCCTGGCCGGAGAGGGCGGCTCCAGCCCATCAAGCCTCAGAAATGTACACAAGTATAGAACACTAGGCCAATCAGAAGAGGCCAACACTGTGTGATACCTGCCTGGACGGAGGGTGCGGCTCCAGCCCATCAGTAGCCTCAGCAAGTTACCAAAGTATAGAACACTAGGCCAATCAGAAGAGGCCAACACTGTGCGATACCTGCCTGGACGGAGGGGGCGGCTCCGGCCCATCAGTAGCCTCAGCAAGTTACCCAAGTATAGAACACTAGGCCAATCAGAAGAGGCCAACACAGTGCGATACCTGCCTGGACGGAGGGGGCGGCTCCGGCCCATCAGTAGCCTCAGCAAGTTACCCAAGTATAGAACACTAGGCCAATCAGAAGAGGCCAACACTGTGTGATACCTGCCTGGACGGAGGGGGCGGCTCCAGCCCATCAGTAGCCTCAGCAAGTTACCCAAGTATAGAACACTAGGCCAATCAGAAGAGGCCAACACTGTGCGATACCTGCCTGGACGGAGGGGGCGGCTCCAGCCCATCAGTAGCCTCAGCAAGTTACACAAGTATAGAACACTAGGCCAATCAGAAGAGGCCAACACTGTGCGATACCTGCCTGGACGGAGGGGGCGGCTCCGGCCCATCAGTAGCCTCAGCAAGTTACACAAGTATAGAACACTAGGCCAATCAGAAGAGGCCAACACTGTGTGATACCTGCCTGGCCGGAGAGGGCGGCTCCAGCCCATCAAGCCTCAGAAATGTACACAAGTATAGAACACTAGGCCAATCAGAAGAGGCCAACACTGTGTGATACCTGCCTGGACGGAGGGGGCGGCTCCAGCCCATCAGTAGCCTCAGCAAGTTACACAAGTATAGAACACTAGGCCAATCAGAAGAGGCCAACACTGTGCGATACCTGCCTGGACGGAGGGGGCGGCTCCGGCCCATCAGTAGCCTCAGCAAGTTACACAAGTATAGAACACTAGGCCAATCAGAAGAGGCTAACACTGTGTGATACCTGCCTGGCCGGAGAGGGCGGCTCCGGCCCATCAGTAGCCTCAGCAAGTTACACAAGTATAGAACACTAGGCCAATCAGAAGAGGCCAACACTGTGCGATACCTGCCTGGACGGAGTTGGCGGCTCCGGCCCATCAGTAGCCTCAGCAAGTTACACAAGTATAGAACACTAGGCCAATCAGAAGAGGCCAACACTGTGCGATACCTGCCTGGACGGAGGGGGCGGCTCCGGCCCATCAGTAGCCTCAGCAAGTTACACAAGTATAGAACACTAGGCCAATCAGAAGAGGCCAGCACTGTGTGATACCTGCCTGGACGGAGGGGGCGGCTCCAGCCCATCAGTAGCCTCAGCAAGTTACACAAGTATAGAACACTAAGCCAATCAGAAGAGGCCAACACTGTGCGATACCTGCCTGGACGGAGGGGGCGGCTCCGGCCCATCAGTAGCCTCAGCAAGTTACACAAGTATAGAACACTAGGCCAATCAGAAGAGGCCAACACTGTGTGATACCTGCCTGGACGGAGGGGGCGGCTCCAGCCCATCAGTAGCCTCAGCAAGTTACACAAGTATAGAACACTAGGCCAATCAGAAGAGGCCAACACTGTGCGATACCTGCCTGGACGGAGAGGGCGGCTCCAGCCCATCAGTAGCCTCAGCAAGTTACACAAGTATAGAACACTAGGCCAATCAGAAGAGGCTAACACTGTGCGATACCTGCCTGGACGGAGGGGGCGGCTCCGGCCCATCAGTAGCCTCAGAAATGTACACAAGTATAGAACACTAGGCCAATCAGAAGAGGCCAACACTGTGTGATACCTGCCTGGCCGGAGAGGGCGGCTCCAGCCCATCAAGCCTCAGAAATGTACACAAGTATAGAACACTAGGCCAATCAGAAGAGGCCAACACTGTGTGATACCTGCCTGGACGGAGGGTGCGGCTCCAGCCCATCAGTAGCCTCAGCAAGTTACCAAAGTATAGCACACTAGGCCAATCAGAAGAGGCCAACACTGTGCGATACCTGCCTGGACGGAGGGGGCGGCTCCGGCCCATCAGTAGCCTCAGCAAGTTACCCAAGTATAGAACACTAGGCCAATCAGAAGAGGCCAACACAGTGCGATACCTGCCTGGACGGAGGGGGCGGCTCCGGCCCATCAGTAGCCTCAGCAAGTTACCCAAGTATAGAACACTAGGCCAATCAGAAGAGGCCAACACTGTGTGATACCTGCCTGGACGGAGGGGGCGGCTCCAGCCCATCAGTAGCCTCAGCAAGTTACCCAAGTATAGAACACTAGGCCAATCAGAAGAGGCCAACACTGTGCGATACCTGCCTGGACGGAGGGGGCGGCTCCAGCCCATCAGTAGCCTCAGCAAGTTACACAAGTATAGAACACTAGGCCAATCAGAAGAGGCCAACACTGTGCGATACCTGCCTGGACGGAGGGGGCGGCTCCGGCCCATCAGTAGCCTCAGCAAGTTACACAAGTATAGAACACTAGGCCAATCAGAAGAGGCTAACACTGTGTGATACCTGCCTGGCCGGAGAGGGCGGCTCCGGCCCATCAGTAGCCTCAGCAAGTTACACAAGTATAGAACACTAGGCCAATCAGAAGAGGCCAACACTGTGCGATACCTGCCTGGATGGAGGGGGCGGCTCCGGCCCATCAGTAGCCTCAGCAAGTTACACAAGTATAGAACACTAGGCCAATCAGAAGAGGCCAACACTGTGCGATACCTGCCTGGACGGAGGGGGCGGCTCCGGCCCATCAGTAGCCTCAGCAAGTTACACAAGTATAGAACACTAGGCCAATCAGAAGAGGCCAACACTGTGTGATACCTGCCTGGACGGAGGGGGCGGCTCCAGCCCATCAGTAGCCTCAGCAAGTTACACAAGTATAGAACACTAGGCCAATCAGAAGAGGCCAACACTGTGCGATACCTGCCTGGACGGAGAGGGCGGCTCCAGCCCATCAGTAGCCTCAGCAAGTTACACAAGTATAGAACACTAGGCCAATCAGAAGAGGCTAACACTGTGCGATACCTGCCTGGACGGAGGGGGCGGCTCCGGCCCATCAGTAGCCTCAGAAATGTACACAAGTATAGAACACTAGGCCAATCAGAAGAGGCCAACACTGTGCGATACCTGCCTGGACGGAGGGGGCGGCTCCGGCCCATCAGTAGCCTCAGCAAGTTACACAAGTATAGAACACTAGGCCAATCAGAAGAGGCTAACACTGTATGATACCTGCCTGGACGGAGGGGGCGGCTCCGGCCCATCAGTAGCCTCAGAAATGTACACAAGTATAGAACACTAGGCCAATCAGAAGAGGCCAACACTGTGCGATACCTGCCTGGACGGAGGGGGCGGCTCCGGCCCATCAGTAGCCTCAGCAGGTTACACAAGTATAGAACACTAGGCCAATCAGAAGAGGCCAACACTGTGTGATACCTGCCTGGCCGGAGGGGGCGGCTCCGGCCCATCAGTAGCCTCAGCAGGTTACACAAGTATAGAACACTAGGCCAATCAGAAGAGGCCAACACTGTGTGATACCTGCCTGGCCGGAGGGGGCGGCTCCGGCCCATCAGTAGCCTCAGCAAGTTACACAAGTATAGAACACTAGGCCAATCAGAAGAGGCCAACACTGTGCGATACCTGCCTGGACGGAGGGGGCGGCTCCGGCCCATCAGTAGCCTCAGCAAGTTACACAAGTATAGAACACTAGGCCAATCAGAAGAGGCTAACACTGTATGATACCTGCCTGGACGGAGGGGGCGGCTCCGGCCCATCAGTAGCCTCAGCAAGTTACACAAGTATAGAACACTAGGCCAATCAGAAGAGGCTAACACTGTATGATACCTGCCTGGACGGAGGGGGCGGCTCCGGCCCATCAGTAGCCTCAGCAAGTTTCACAAGTATAGAACACTAAGCCAATCAGAAGAGGCCAACACTGTGTGATACCTGCCTGGCCGGAGAGGGCGGCTCCGGCCCATCAGTAGCCTCAGCAAGTTACACAAGTATAGAACACTAGGCCAATCAGAAGAGGCCAACACTGTGTGATACCTGCCTGGACGGAGGGGGCGGCTCCAGCCCATCAGTAGCCTCAGCAAGTTACACAAGTATAGAACACTAGGCCAATCAGAAGAGGCCAACACTGTGCGATACCTGCCTGGACGGAGGGGGCGGCTCCAGCCCATCAGTAGCCTCAGCAAGTTACACAAGTATAGAACACTAGGCCAATCAGAAGAGGCCAACACTGTGCGATACCTGCCTGGACGGAGGGGGCGGCTCCAGCCCATCAGTAGCCTCAGCAAGTTACACAAGTATAGAACACTAGGCCAATCAGAAGAGGCCAACACTGTGTGATACCTGCCTGGCCGGAGAGGGCGGCTCCAGCCCATCAAGCCTCAGAAATGTACACAAGTATAGAACACTAGGCCAATCAGAAGAGGCCAACACTGTGTGATACCTGCCTGGACGGAGGGGGCGGCTCCAGCCCATCAGTAGCCTCAGCAAGTTACACAAGTATAGAACACTAGGCCAATCAGAAGAGGCCAACACTGTGCGATACCTGCCTGGACGGAGGGGGCGGCTCCGGCCCATCAGTAGCCTCAGCAAGTTACACAAGTATAGAACACTAGGCCAATCAGAAGAGGCTAACACTGTGTGATACCTGCCTGGCCGGAGAGGGCGGCTCCGGCCCATCAGTAGCCTCAGCAAGTTACACAAGTATAGAACACTAGGCCAATCAGAAGAGGCCAACACTGTGCGATACCTGCCTGGACGGAGTTGGCGGCTCCGGCCCATCAGTAGCCTCAGCAAGTTACACAAGTATAGAACACTAGGCCAATCAGAAGAGGCCAACACTGTGCGATACCTGCCTGGACGGAGGGGGCGGCTCCGGCCCATCAGTAGCCTCAGCAAGTTACACAAGTATAGAACACTAGGCCAATCAGAAGAGGCCAGCACTGTGTGATACCTGCCTGGACGGAGGGGGCGGCTCCAGCCCATCAGTAGCCTCAGCAAGTTACACAAGTATAGAACACTAGGCCAATCAGAAGAGGCCAACACTGTGCGATACCTGCCTGGACGGAGGGGGCGGCACCGGCCCATCAGTAGCCTCAGCAAGTTACACAAGTATAAAACACTAGGCCAATCAGAAGAGGCCAACACTGTGTGATACCTGCCTGGACGGAGGGGGCGGCTCCAGCCCATCAGTAGCCTCAGCAAGTTACACAAGTATAGAACACTAGGCCAATCAGAAGAGGCCAACACTGTGCGATACCTGCCTGGACGGAGAGGGCGGCTCCAGCCCATCAGTAGCCTCAGCAAGTTACACAAGTATAGAACACTAGGCCAATCAGAAGAGGCTAACACTGTGCGATACCTGCCTGGACGGAGGGGGCGGCTCCGGCCCATCAGTAGCCTCAGAAATGTACACAAGTATAGAACACTAGGCCAATCAGAAGAGGCCAACACTGTGCGATACCTGCCTGGACGGAGGGGGCGGCTCCGGCCCATCAGTAGCCTCAGCAAGTTACACAAGTATAGAACACTAGGCCAATCAGAAGAGGCTAACACTGTATGATACCTGCCTGGACGGAGGGGGCGGCTCCGGCCCATCAGTAGCCTCAGAAATGTACACAAGTATAGAACACTAGGCCAATCAGAAGAGGCCAACACTGTGCGATACCTGCCTGGACGGAGGGGGCGGCTCCGGCCCATCAGTAGCCTCAGCAGGTTACACAAGTATAGAACACTAGGCCAATCAGAAGAGGCCAACACTGTGCGATACCTGCCTGGACGGAGGGGGCGGCTCCGGCCCATCAGTAGCCTCAGCAAGTTACACAAGTATAGAACACTAGGCCAATCAGAAGAGGCTAACACTGTATGATACCTGCCTGGACAGAGGGGGCGGCTCCGGCCCATCAGTAGCCTCAGCAAGTTACACAAGTATAGAACACTAGGCCAATCAGAAGAGGCTAACACTGTATGATACCTGCCTGGACGGAGGGGGCGGCTCCGGCCCATCAGTAGCCTCAGCAAGTTTCACAAGTATAGAACACTAAGCCAATCAGAAGAGGCCAACACTGTGTGATACCTGCCTGGCCGGAGAGGGCGGCTCCGGCCCATCAGTAGCCTCAGCAAGTTACACAAGTATAGAACACTAGGCCAATCAGAAGAGGCCAACACTGTGTGATACCTGCCTGGACGGAGGGGGCGGCTCCAGCCCATCAGTAGCCTCAGCAAGTTACACAAGTATAGAACACTAGGCCAATCAGAAGAGGCCAACACTGTGCGATACCTGCCTGGACGGAGGGGGCGGCTCCAGCCCATCAGTAGCCTCAGCAAGTTACACAAGTATAGAACACTAGGCCAATCAGAAGAGGCCAACACTGTGCGATACCTGCCTGGACGGAGGGGGCGGCTCCAGCCCATCAGTAGCCTCAGCAAGTTACACAAGTATAGAACACTAGGCCAATCAGAAGAGGCCAACACTGTGTGATACCTGCCTGGCCGGAGAGGGCGGCTCCAGCCCATCAAGCCTCAGAAATGTACACAAGTATAGAACACTAGGCCAATCAGAAGAGGCCAACACTGTGTGATACCTGCCTGGACGGAGGGTGCGGCTCCAGCCCATCAGTAGCCTCAGCAAGTTACCAAAGTATAGAACACTAGGCCAATCAGAAGAGGCCAACACTGTGCGCTACCTGCCGGGACGGAGGGGGCGGCTCCGGCCCATCAGTAGCCTCAGCAAGTTACCCAAGTATAGAACACTAGGCCAATCAGAAGAGGCCAACACTGTGCGATACCTGCCTGGACGGAGGGGGCGGCTCCGGCCCATCAGTAGCCTCAGCAAGTTACCCAAGTATAGAACACTAGGCCAATCAGAAGAGGCCAACACTGTGTGATACCTGCCTGGACGGAGGGGGCGGCTCCAGTCCATCAGTAGCCTCAGCAAGTTACCCAAGTATAGAACACTAGGCCAATCAGAAGAGGCCAACACTGTGCGATACCTGCCTGGACGGAGGGGGCGGCTCCAGCCCATCAGTAGCCTCAGCAAGTTACACAAGTATAGAACACTAGGCCAATCAGAAGAGGCCAGCACTGTGTGATACCTGCCTGGACGGAGGGGGCGGCTCCGGCCCATCAGTAGCCTCAGCAAGTTACACAAGTATAGAACACTAGGCCAATCAGAAGAGGCCAACACTGTGCGATACCTGCCTGGACGGAGGGGGCGGCTCCGGCCCATCAGTAGCCTCAGCAAGTTACACAAGTATAGAACACTAGGCCAATCAGAAGAGGCCAACACTGTGCGATACCTGCCTGGCCGGAGGGGGTGGCTCCGGCCCATCAGTAGCCTCAGAAATGTACACAAGTATAGAACACTAGGCCAATCAGAAGAGGCCAACACTGTGTGATACCTGCCTGGACGGAGGGGGCGGCTCCGGCCCATCAGTAGCCTCAGCAAGTTACACAAGTATAGAACACTAGGCCAATCAGAAGAGGCCAACACTGTGCGATACCTGCCTGGACGGAGGGGGCGGCTCCGGCCCATCAGTAGCCTCAGCAAGTTACCCAAGTATAGAACACTAGGCCAATCAGAAGAGGCCAACACTGTGTGATACCTGCCTGGACGGAGGGGGCGGCTCCAGCCCATCAGTAGCCTCAGCAAGTTACCCAAGTATAGAACACTAGGCCAATCAGAAGAGGCCAACACTGTGCGATACCTGCCTGGACGGAGGGGGCGGCTCCAGCCCATCAGTAGCCTCAGCAAGTTACACAAGTATAGAACACTAGGCCAATCAGAAGAGGCCAGCACTGTGTGATACCTGCCTGGACGGAGGGGGCGGCTCCGGCCCATCAGTAGCCTCAGCAAGTTACACAAGTATAGAACACTAGGCCAATCAGAAGAGGCCAACACTGTGCGATACCTGCCTGGACGGAGGGGGCGGCTCCGGCCCATCAGTAGCCTCAGCAAGTTACACAAGTATAGAACACTAGGCCAATCAGAAGAGGCCAACACTGTGCGATACCTGCCTGGCCGGAGGGGGCGGCTCCAGCCCATCAGTAGCCTCAGAAATGTACACAAGTATAGAACACTAGGCCAATCAGAAGAGGCCAACACTGTGCGATACCTGCCTAGGCGGAGGTGCTGTGACTTGTTGCTACCCACATATTTTTAGTGACATTTTGGGACTGTCTAAGCTAATGCAATTTACCAGTAATGGTAATTTCTGCAGAGACTTTGCAACACCTGGTCTAGTGACATGCACGTAGAATGTGCTATTTCTCATATTGTGTGCCCAAGCTCATGTGGCGAAGCTCGCATCATAGACTGTCTGAGTGTGGATCTTGAGCAAGCCTTTTTTTTTTTTTTTTTTTTTTTTTTTCCTTTTTAACTATTTATTGTAATAGTTTCAATTGTTTTCTTCTTTTTTAAACTACAATGTATTTTATTGTTGGCCTTGAGAATGTATTTTTTTTTTTTTTTTTTTTTTTTTTTTATTTTGTAATTTTCTTTATTACAACAAATAATTATGAGCATTTCCGATACAACAAGTCTTGATTATCAAAATACAGTAGACTTATGGCCAAACACAAAGTACACCAAGATATCAATCTTCTAAAAGAAAAATAAAAGAAAACATAAACTGAGATCATTGCTGTTAGAAGCCCAAAACAAACATTTAACTTCAAAACTAAAGACTAGTACTTCCCTCTACCCCTAGTTATTCCTTCTTTGACCCTCTTTCCATTTGCATAATGGCTCCCAGATTCTTCTCCCCAACCGTCTTCCACTCCTACCTTTCCGAGCAAAAATTTTTTCCTCTATATTATACGCATATAGAGTGTTTGCCAGCCAGCATTGCATATTCGGAGGGTTTTTATCGAGCCATGCCCTGGCTAATGTTAATCTATAGACAGCCATTACCACAAAGAGGAATTCAGCATATTCGGGATAATTTGTCTGCACATCGTCACTCACCCCTAACATAACCAAAGCTGGCGTAAGTGTTATCGTAATATCCAAAGAGTTCGCCAAAAACCCCTCAATTCCCCTAATCAAAGTTCTTAACTGTGGGCATGAAGCAAAGATGTGTACGCTGTCTGCTTCCACTTCATTACATCTAGGACAATTGATTCCTTGATTCCCACCCCATTTAGCAATCTTTGCTGGTGTAAAGTACAGAGAGTACAATGTTTTATAATGCTGCGATTGCAGCGGGGCAGCGCATAATATCGTTGCTCCAAATTTCAGTGAATCATAAAAGCATCTTGGATCAATGCCCAATTTGTCTTCCCATTTTTTACTAAATTTATCTAAGTCATCCTGCTTACCTTCCACCAATGCTGCATAGAGCGTTTTAATAGTGCAATCTCCTGCCAGTTTTATTTTTTCCAATATACCAACTTTATTGAAGCCTGCAGGACCCCCGACTTTGTTATTGAGGAAACTTCTGACCTGTAGGTATTTAAAAAATCCCCTGTTATCTAACCCATATTTCCCTCTCAGCTCTGAAAATTGCATAAAGCCATCTTGTGCATACAGGTCTCCAATTTGTGTAACCCCCTTCAGTGCCCATTCTGCCATAATATGATCTCCAAAAATGTCTTTTGGTAGTGATCTATTGTTAGTTAATAAAACATATCTGTTATATCTCCCAAGTTTTACCCTTTTCAAAAATGCATTCCATGTCGTAACGGCTGCCTTAACAGTTTTAAACTTAGTCCTCTTGAAATAACTGTAATCAATACACTTTAAAAAACAATTCTCTGCATTTACCCCAAGGGTTACAGCATACACATCTGTAGACATTTTCTGGATTCTATCATCGTCAGGGCTTCCACCAATAAGACCTTGGATATACTGCAGCACACAAGCCATATAATACAAACGAAAGTCTGGTGCCCCCCACCCCCCTTTTTCTCTCGGAAGTGTCATGTATCTATATGCTCTCCGGGTTTTACCTTGGGCCCAGATAAACCTATTGCATATAGCTTCTATACAATTAAACCAACTGGCTTCAACCAGTAATGGTACCGCCCTAAATATATACAGAAATTTTGGTAAAATCAGCATTTTGATAATATTTGTACAGCCAACTAGTGATAGGTGCAAATTGTTCATTCTATCTAAGTCTTTTTTCATTTGAGTTATCAAGGGATCCATATTATTCTCCACAATTTTACTTATCTCTGCCGTCATTTGTACCCCTAAATAGGATGCTGTACTTGTCACTCTTTCATCATTACATCTTGCCCACTGGTTTTTAACTATCTGTGACTTAGTTGTATTCAGCTTATAACCAGAGAACTGGCCAAAAATCTCAGCTTCCGATTCAATTGCCCTAATGGCGGCTACTGGTTCTGGAGTCAAAATAGCAACGTCATCCGCATAAGCTAAAGATTTAAGTCTGCGCCCATTTATTACCAATGGCAATATTTGCTGGTTCATCTCCAGTTTGCGAATATAAGGGTCAAGGTACAAAGCAAACAGCAAGGGAGAAGAGGGGCACCCCTGTCTTGTGCCTCTCTGAATGTTAACTGCATTTGTATAACCTCTACTAATTCTTATCTTGGCCGTAGGTGCTATATATAGCGTTTGCATAGCCTTTATAAAGCCTGGTCCTATGCCATGCCACCTTAAAACTTCCCACAGATATCCCCATGAGACCCTATCGAAAGCCTTTTCGGCGTCGAGGAACACTGCTGCCATAGGTTCTTCCAGAATATCTGCAGCATCGAATGCCGTGATAACCTGCCTGGTGTGGTGAGTTGTCCCTCTCCCTGGAATAAATCCGTGCTGAGAGGGAATAACTAAGGATTCGACTTTCTTAGAGAGTCTTTTTGCCATTATTTTTGAGAACACCTTTGCATCGGCGTTCATCAAAGTGATGGGCCGGTAGGAGCCTGGGACGTCTGGCGGTTTACCTTTCTTAGGAATAACTATGATGTCTGCGCCACCCCAGGAACATGGAACAGTTTCACCCAGTTGTGCCAGCTCCATTATTTTAAACATATCCTCTAGCAGAGGAGTCTGAAATACCTTATAAAATTCAACTGGGATCTGGTCTGGGCCAGCAGCCTTTCCAGATGGCAGTTCCTTCAGTGCTTCTACAAATTCCTCCACCTTAAACTTTTCTTCCAGCTCAACTCTGTCTGACTCCTCCAGGTGAGATGGCTCAATATCCCTCAGGTACGCCTGCATATCCTCCTCACTTCCATGTCCATCTGCCTTATACAATTCCATATAATATTGCCTAAAAACCTCCCTAATCTGCTCCGTATCTTTAACTTTATCCCCGCGACTGTTTTTCATCTCCTTAATATCAGCCATCCCGTCTCTCTGTCTAGCTCGCACCGCTAGAATATGCCCCACCCTCTCGCTAAGTTCATATGCCTTTTCTTTATTGGCTAAATATTTCTCCACCGTCTTTTTTGCCATCCCTTCCATAGCTACAGCTTTAAGGGCAACTAATTTTAACAGATTCTGCTCCACTGGCGCATGTGCTTGTATGGCCAACATAAGCTCCTCCTCAGCCTCCCTTAGTGCTTCATTATTTCTTTCCAGTTCCTCCCTTTCTCTTCTTTGTAATCGGATAACATAGCTTAAGGTCTCTCCTCTTATACCAGCTTTAAAAGCATCCCACACAACTCCTGGCGATGAAGTACCTCTATTGATTGTCCAGAATTCGTTAATCCATGCCACCATCCTTTCCCTATATTCACTATCTTGCAAGAGTACTCTATCAAAGGTCCACTGTGTTGGCTCCTTATTTCTCCTTTGCCCAATATTTACGTCTAATACAAGTGGGCTGTGGTCTGAAATGATCCTCGGTTCTCTTTCTATCCTGGCATCTGTTATTAGCCCTCTTGTTATTAAAAAATAATCCAGCCTGACTAAAATCTGGTGTGGTGCTGAGAAGAAAGTACTCCCGTTGAGATTCGGATGACAATGTACCCAGGGATCCTCTAAAGAGTTATTCTTTACCAAGTCTACTAGAGCCCTATAGGTTCTTTTTTTCCTCCCTACGTACCTCCTTTTAGGGTCTAAAAAACTACTATCTAAATCATGAATATTCAGGTCACCACATAGTATAATAGGCTCAGGCCAACAAGCAAGTTCAGTGTCTAGAAATTGTAAAATATCTGGATCATCTCCGGTAGAGCCATAAACTGAGACAAGTGTAAGAGTTTCCCCCCTAAACAGTAGTTCAACTATGGCCCACCTCCCCCAATTATCCTCCAGCTTTCTTTTAACTATTATATCCTGTTTCCTGCCCAGTATCGCCACTCCTCTTGTTTTAGTATTCTGATTGGTTTTTGCCAACACCTTAAAGCCTAATTGGTCAAGTAAACAGGCCTTTGTCCCCTCTATATGTGTTTCCTGAATACACACTAAATCTGTTTTAAAAGATTTTAACAGTGCCGCTGTTTTTAACCTCTTATTAATCTCATTAAGACCACAGATATTAATTGATACAATTCTACAGGACATTAGTAATTCTTGACATTACCATTTCCCATTTAAACCAGCCGAGATTAATAGTTACCCTTTTATTGTGCGCCTCAGCCCCTACAGCCTTTTTTTTTTTTGACATAAAGCCTTTTTTACCTCCTTTTGCCACACCACTACTGTGCTCATACCCATCCTGTATGTCTCTCCCCTCCCCTCCCCCCTCCCCCATCCCCCCCTTGCCCCCCACCCCTTGGAAGCCCCCCCCCCCTTGCTACAGGCAAATAGGCCAATCCTGGCCTATGTGTAGCCGACCGAACTCTGCAGTGTCGCTACTCTCTCCCATCCTTTCAACAACTCATTTGATAGTGCCATCTGCACCAAATGGCACTACCATCTAACTTCCTTATGGAGTTTTTGGTGGAGTTCTCCGGGGAGACTGTGATAGGGTTCTGGTTCTTGCACCCCTCTCCTTCCCTTTATTTCTCTCTGTGACTTCTGCCAGATACTCTGCTGCTTTTATCTCAGATGTAAACATCTTGACATAGCCGTTCTTGATGACTTTTAATCTAGATGGAAACAGAAGGTATGCTTCTGCCCCCTGTTTCTGGAAAGGACCAATCATCTGTCTTAATTTCCACCTTCTTTCCACGGTGACGTGGCAAAAATCTGGCCTTGAGAAAAAAGTGTTACCATCCACTGTAATTCTTGAATCAGGCCTAGCTTTGTCGATTATCTCCTGTCTTGCTAGGAAATTACCCAAAAAGACCAACATTGCTCTTGGGAGTTCCTTCTCCTGCCCTCCCCGGGGTTTCTTCTTGAACAGTGGGTCCCTATGTGCTCTTTGCACCTCCAGATCCCATTGCCATTTTGAGTTAGGAAAGGCCTCTTCCAAGATCCTAACCACATACCCTCTAGGATCCTGTCCCTCTTTTCCCTCTTCCACCCCCAAAAGTCTCACATTGTTCCTTCTTTGACGATTTTCAAAGCTTTCCAGCTTCCACTGGAGGTCTTCCACCACTTTTTCTTGATCCGTCTTAAAAGTCTGCCAATCAGTCACTTCGTCTTCCACCCTACTAGTCCTCTCTTCCACTTGTAACACTCTTTCCTCGACCTCTTCCTGCTTTCTGCTTACTTTCCTTAATGATAGTTGCAGCTTTTTCGTGTCTCTTTTCGCCCTTCTGCTCTCAGTCCTTGCCTCCTTTTGCATCTGCTTCAGGGTTCCAAACAACATTTCTAAGGTTACCCTTTGGTTATCCTGCTTTCCCTCCTTTTCCCCTCTTTCCTGCTCACTTTCTTTGTAGGTTTCTGAAGTAGCGGCGTAGTCCCATGATAATTTCTTAGACATACTGCTTCTTGAGCCTCTTCCACTTCTTGTCTTTGCTCCCAAAGTACCCTTTTTCTTTTTTGTACCTAATTCACTGGGACAGTTGCTAATGTCTGAGTTGGGAGTAGATTCGGACCCACTTTCCCCCTCCTCTGTTTCCAACTCACTTAGTTCTGATGAGTCTGTTCCCTCATTAACCGAAAAAAACTCTGGTGAGCCTCCCCTCGCGCTTCTGTCAAGGCTTTTATTATTTCTCCCTGAGTCTTGAACCAGACAGAGCCCGTGCTGTGACCCCTGCTGCTCCGTTAGACTCTGCGTGCTGCCCCAGCTTGCTTCAGTAGTCTTCAGGCGATTATCAGGCAGTTCCGCCTCTACTGCCAAAAGAGCGTCTAGCATTAGCTCGTTATTTATATTTATAGTTATAGTTTGTTTAGGGGCATTACTATTGTCAATGTTACTGACCGGTTCGTATTCCACTGTTGTACCCGCCGCTGACTCCGTCTGCTCACCTCTCACGGCATCTGGAGCTTCTGGTTGCTGCTCCGCGTTCTCCATACCGCCTCCAACGCTGGTTCTCTGTTGCCTAGCAACCGAGGCTTCGCTGCCGCTGCCTGCGTCCTCGCGGTCTGTGGCGTCTGCTTCCGCGTTTGTCTCTTTCTGCTCGCCGGTAACTGTCGGCTGCTGTCCCTTCTGCCGCTGTGTGTCTGCGGGGAGCTCTATGCGGGGGATCGCCAGAGGGATCTTCGTAGTAAACGACTCAGGTAAAGTCGCTTGCCTCTTCTGGTCCCTTCCAATTCCATGCGCTGCATGCGCTCGCTGGGGCTTCCCGTCTGGTGCGTTCTCTTTTACCAATTTGTGCAGTGCTGATCGGGTCTCAGGTCCCGCTTCTACTTTCTTCTCCTGCTGCTTTACTGGCGTAATCTTCATATTACGGCTCGGTAGATCCAACGCTTTCCTTGCAGGGGCTGTCTTTGGGATAGCCCCCTCTCTCATAGCGGCGCCTGAAGATTTACTCGATCCTGGTGCTGCAGGTTTATCTTTATCCGCTTTCAATCTTTGGGACATCTTTGGGAATACTTTCATGCCGTTTAGAAAACCTCTCCAACAGCTAAGCCAGTCTGTCAGTTTCCTCTTTACTACTATTACAGGGGATTCCCACGATCCCCTCAACCAGACCGGGATAAGTACATCAGCTGTATCCAGGGAAGTACGGTCAGTCAGAAACCACATCCCTGGGGTCACCAATACTCCATCATCCTAGGAAGGGAGAGAGTATAGAGTGCGACTTCTCTCTACAGAGTCACGGCGGCCATCTTGCCTCTCCAAGTATAGAACACTAGGCCAATCAGAAGAGGCCAACACTGTGCGATACCTGCCTGGCCGGAGGGGGTGGCTCCGGCCCATCAGTAGCCTCAGAAATGTACACAAGTATAGAACACTAGGCCAATCAGAAGAGGCCAACACTGTGTGATACCTGCCTGGACGGAGGGGGCGGCTCCGGCCCATCAGTAGCCTCAGCAAGTTACACAAGTATAGAACACTAGGCCAATCAGAAGAGGCCAACACTGTGCGATACCTGCCTGGACGGAGGGGGCGGCTCCGGCCCATCAGTAGCCTCAGCAAGTTACCCAAGTATAGAACACTAGGCCAATCAGAAGAGGCCAACACTGTGCGATACCTGCCTGGACGGAGGGGGCGGCTCCAGCCCATCAGTAGCCTCAGCAAGTTACACAAGTATAGAACACTAGGCCAATCAGAAGAGGCCAGCACTGTGTGATACCTGCCTGGACGGAGGGGGCGGCTCCGGCCCATCAGTAGCCTCAGCAAGTTACACAAGTATAGAACACTAGGCCAATCAGAAGAGGCCAACACTGTGCGATACCTGCCTGGACGGAGGGGGCGGCTCCGGCCCATCAGTAGCCTCAGCAAGTTACACAAGTATAGAACACTAGGCCAATCAGAAGAGGCCAACACTGTGCGATACCTGCCTGGCCGGAGGGGGCGGCTCCAGCCCATCAGTAGCCTCAGAAATGTACACAAGTATAGAACACTAGGCCAATCAGAAGAGGCCAACACTGTGCGATACCTGCCTAGGCGGAGGTGCTGTGACTTGTTGCTACCCACATATTTTTAGTGACATTTTGGGACTGTCTAAGCTAATGCAATTTACCAGTAATGGTAATTTCTGCAGAGACTTTGCAACACCTGGTCTAGTGACATGCACGTAGAATGTGCTATTTCTCATATTGTGTGCCCAAGCTCATGTGGCGAAGCTCGCATCATAGACTGTCTGAGTGTGGATCTTGAGCAAGCCTTGTGTTACAAAAGCAGCTTGACTTTGAGCCGTGGAAAGGTACACACATTTGTCTGGTGATTTTATGTCAACTTTGCGAGGGCCTGAAAAGAAAGACATGTGGTATCAAAGTTGGTTTGCACAGTTAGACGTCTGCTCCCAATCAGAGCTGTTTTTTAATAATTGCATTCTGCAGACCCGCCCTAAATGCAAGGCGCTGCAGTTATTTAACAATAACCGCTCAGAATCCTCTCACCTCCCACTCAGCAGATGTCGCTTCCTTCTCGCTTTTCCAATTTTGAAGTGTTGCCAGGGTACCTTTCAGGTTTGGCAGCATGTTCTTAAGAGGAACCTAAAAATAAACACATACAATGTTACAAATGAATGATTCAATGAACGTTCATCAATGATTAATTAATCAGCAAAAACGTGATTGTTCCAATTTCCAATTAACCACACCCTGACACCTCCCAGGATATTACACAGTTCCTGTCAGAGTCCGCCCCTGAACCATGAGGGCCCATGTGCGTAGAACATCAGCATGCCACATTCACCACAACCCCATGGGACTCTTCAGCCGAGCTAGTCATTCTCCCACTGACAGTCATTCAGCTACAGTCAGTCATTCTCTCCCAGTCAGTCATTCTCCCAGTCATTCACCCACTGACAGTCATTCACCCACTGACAGTCATTCACCCACTGACAGTCATTCACCTACAGTCAGTCATTCACCTACAGTCAGTCATTCTCCCACTGACAGTCATTCCCCCGCTGACAGTCATTCCCCCGCTGACAGTCATTCCCCCGCTGACAGTCATTCACCCGCTGACAGTCATTCTCTCGCTGACCGTCATTCTCCTCACTGACCGTCATTCTCCTCACTGACCGTCATTCTCCTCACTGACAGTAATTCACCCCACAGTCATTCCCCCCACTGACAGTCATTCCCCCCACTGACAGTCATTCCCCCCACTGACAGTCATTCCCCCCACTGACAGTCATTCCTCCCACTGACAGTCATTCCCCCCACTGACAGTCATTCCCCCACTGACAGTCATTTCCCCCACTGACAGTCATTCCCCCACAGACAGTCATTCCCCCACAGACAGTCATTCCCCCACAGACAGTCATTACCCCACAGACAGTCATTCCCCCACAGACAGTCAATTCCCCCACAGACAGTCATTCCCCCACAGACAGTTTTTCCCCCACAGACAGTTTTTCCCCCTCTGACAGTCATTCACCTGCTGACAGTCATTCACCCGCTGACAGTCATTCTCCTCACTGACCGTCATTCTCCTCACTGACCGTCATTCTCCTCACTGACAGTCATTCCCCCCACTGACAGTCATTCCCCCCACTGACAGTCATTCCCCCCATTGACAGTCATTCCCCCCACTGACAGTCATTCCCCCCACTGACAGTCATTCCCCCACTGACAGTCATTCCCACACTGACAGTCATTCCCCCACAGACAGTCATTCCCCCACAGACAGTCATTCCCCCACTGACAGTCGTTACCCCACAGACAGTCGTTACCCCACAGACAGTCGTTACCCCACAGACAGTCATTCCCCCACTGACAGTCATTCACCCGCTGACAGTCATTCACCTGCTGACAGTCATTCCCCAGCTGACTGTCATTCACCTGCTGACAGTCATTCACCTACAGTCAGTCATTCTCCCACAGTCATTCTCCCACTGTCAGTCATTCTCCCACTGACAGTCATTCTCCTCACTGACAGTCATTCTCCTCACTGACAGTCATTCTCCTCACTGACAGTCATTCTCCTCACTGACAGTCATTCTCCTCACTGACAGTCATTCTCCTCACTGACAGTCATTCTCCCACTGTCGGTCATTCTCCCACTGACAGTCATTCTCCCACTGACAGTCATTCTCCCACTGACAGTCATTCAGCTACAGTCAGTCATTCTCCCACAGTGATTCTCCCACAGTCAGTCATTCTCCCAGTCATTCACTCACTGACAGTCATTCACCCACTGACAGTCATTCACCCACTGACAGTCATTCACCCACTGACAGTCATTCTCCCACTGACAGTCATTCTCCCACTGACAGTCATTCTCCCACTGTCAGTCATTCTCCCACTGACAGTCATTCTCCTCACTGACAGTCATTCTCCTCACTGACAGTCATTCTCCTCACTGACAGTCATTCTCCTCACTGACAGTCATTCTCCTCACTGTCAGTCATTCTCCCACTGACAGTCATTCTCCCACTGACAGTCATTCTCCTCACTGACAGTCATTCTCCTCACTGACAGTCATTCTCCTCACTGACAGTCATTCTCCTCACTGACAGTCATTCTCCCCACTGACAGTCATTCACCCACTGACAGTCATTCACCCACTGACAGTCATTCACCCACTGACAGTCATTCTCCCACTGACAGTCATTCTCCCACTGACAGTCATTCTCCCACTGACATTTCCCCCACAGACAGTCATTCCCCCACAGACAGTCATTCCCCCACAGACAGTCATTCTCCCACAGTCATTCAACCACTGACAGTCCTACAACCACTGACAGTCATTCAACCACTGTCATTCAACCACAGTCATTCAACCACAGTCATTTAACCACAGGCTTTCTCCCACAGGCTTTCTCCCACAGGCTTTCTCCCACTAACAGTCATTCACCCGCCGACAGTCATTCACCCACCGACAGTCATTCACCCGCCGACAGTCATTCACCCGCCGACAGTCATTCACCCGCCGACAGTCATTCACCCGCCGACAGTCATTCACCCGCCGACAGTCATTCACCCGCTGACAGTCAATCACCCGCTGACAGTCATTCACCCTCTGATAGTCATTCACCCGTGACAGTCATTCACCCGCTGACAGTCATTCAGCTACAGTCAGTCATTCTCCCACAGTGATTCTCCCACAGTCAGTCATTCTCCCAGTCATTCACTCACTGACAGTCATTCACCCACTGACAGTCATTCACCCACTGACAGTCATTCACCCACTGACAGTCATTCTGCCACTGACAGTCATTCTCCCACTGACCGTCATTCTCCCACAGTCAGTCATTCTCCCAGTCACTCACTCACTGACACTCATTCACCCACTGACAGTCATTCGCCCACTGCACCACAGCAGACAAACGGTTAACTTGAAAACCATTCCCCTGAAAGAAACCTGCCTCAAAATACACCTTGTGCTCTTCAGTAGCTCTTTGAGGGGTTCACAGTGCCAGGAGTGTGACCCCACGCTTGTCACATACACCTTGGGCCTCATTTATAAAAAGTGACGCATCACTGAGAGAAAACAGCGATGAGTCACTTTCATTGCGCCCTCCTTGTGACACCGATGATGAGTCATATTTACAGTATGACGCATCATGGTAAGAGTTGGTTAATCACCCGCAAGTGTATCCTGGCTCTGAGCAGGTGGGTGCCTAGCCTGGCCTGTGGTAAGTTGGTTAATCACCTGCGAGGATGTCCTGGCTCTGAGAAGGTGTGCATGCAGGGGCCCTGCTCAAGGCAGGTCTGTTCATCACTCGCGAGAGTATCCTGGATCCGAGCAGATGTGCGTCTAGCCGTGCCTGTGGTAAGTTGATTAATCACCCACTAGTGTATCCTGGATCCGAGCAGATGTGTGTCTAGCCACGCCTGTGGTAAGAGTTGGTTAACCACCTGCGAGGATGTCCTGGCTCTGAGCAGGTGTGCATGCCGGGCCCCGCCCAGGGCAGGTCTGTTCATCACCCGCGAGAGTATCCTGGATCCGAGCAGATGTGTGTCTAGCTGTGCCTGTGGTAAGTTGGTTAATCACCCACAAGTGTCTCCTGGCTCTGAGCAGGTGTGTGCCTAGCCGTGCCTGTGGTAAGTTGGTTAATCACCCGCCAGTGTATCCTGGCTCTGAGCAGGTGTGTGTCTAGCCTGGCCTGTGGTAAGTTGGTTAATCACCCACAAGTGTCTCCTGGCTCTGAGCAGGTGTGTGCCTAGCCACGCCTGTGGTAAGTAAGTTAATCACCCGCGAGTGTATCCTGGATCCGAGCAGATGTGTGTCTAGCCTGGCCTGTGGTAAGTTGGTTAATCACCTGCGAGGATGTCCTGGCTCTGAGCAGGTGTGCATGCCGGGCCCTGCTCAAGGCAGGTCTGTTCATCACTCGCGAGAGTATCCTGGATCCGAGCAGATGTGCGTCTAGCCGTGCCTGTGGTAAGTTGATGAATCACCCGTAAGGGTATCCTGGCTCTGAGCAGGTGTGTGCCTAGCCACGCCTGTGGTAAGTAAGTTAATCACCCGCGAGTGTATCCTGGATCCGAGCAGATGTGTGTCTAGCCTGGCCTGTGGTAAGTTGGTTAATCACCTGCGAGGATGTCCTGGCTCTGAGCAGGTGTGCATGCCGGGCCCTGCCCAGGGCAGGTCTGTTCATCACCCGCGAGCGTATCCTGGATCCGAGCAGAAGTGTGTCTAGCCTGGTCTATGGTAAGATGGTTAATCACCCACAAGTGTCTCCTGGCTCTGAGCAGGTGTGTGCCTAGCCGTGCCTGTGGTAAGTAAGTTAATCACCCGCGAGTGTATCCTGGCTCTGAGCAGGTGTGTGTCTAGCCACGTCTGTGGTAAGTTGATTAATCACCCGTAAGGGTATCCTGGCTCTGAGCAGGTGTGTGCCTAGCCGTACCTGTGGTAAGTTGGTTTATCACCCGCAAGTGTATCCTGGCTCTGAGCAGGTGTGTGCCTAGCCGTACCTGTGGTAAGTAAGTTAATCACCCGCGAGTGTATCCTGGCTCTGAGCAGGTGTGTGCCTAGCCATGCCTGTGGTAAGTAAGTTAATCACCCGCGAGTGTATCCTGGCTCTGAACAGGTGTGTGCCTAGCCACGTCTGTGGTAAGTTGATTAATCACCCGTAAGGGTATCCTGGCTCTGAGCAGGTGTGTGCCTAGCCGTACCTGTGGTAAGTTGGTTTATCACCCGCAAGTGTATCCTGGCTCTGAGCAGGTGTGTGCCTAGCCATACCTGTGGTAAGTTGGTTTATCACCCGCGAGTGTATCCTGGCTCTGAGCAGGTGTGTGCCTAGCCATGCCTGTGGTAAGTAAGTTAATCACCCGCGAGTGTATCCCGGCTCTGAGCAGGTGTGTGCCTAGCCACGCCTGTGGTAAGTTGGTTAATCACCAGCGAGTGTATCCTGGCTCTGAGCAGGTGTGTGCCTAGCCGTGCCTGTGGTAAGTAAGTTAATCACCCGCGAGTGTATCCTGGCTCTGAGCAGGTGTGTGCCTAGCCACGCCTGTGGTAAGTTGGTTAATCACCAGCGAGTGTATCCTGGCTCTGAGCAGGTGTGTGCCTAGCCATGCCTGTGGTAGGTTGGTTAATCACCAGCGAGGATGTCCTGGCTCTGAGCAGGTGTGCATGCCGGGCCCTGCTCAGGGCAGGTCTGTTCATCACCCGCGAGTGTATCCTTGCTCTGAGCAGGTGTGTGCCTAGCCATGCCTGTGGTAAGTTGGTTAATCACCTTCGAGAGTATCCTGGCTCTGAGCAAGTGTGTGCCTAGCCACGCCTGTGATAGGTTGATTAATCACCCGTAAGGGTATCCTGGCTCTGAGCAGGTGTGTGCCTAGCCACGCCTGTGATAGGTTGATTAATCACCCGCGAGTGTATCCTTGCTCTGAGCAGGTGTGTGCCTAGCCACGCCTGTGGTAAGTTGGTTTATCACCCGCGAGTGTATCCTGGCTCTGAGCAGGTGTGTGCCTAGCCACGCCTGTGGTAAGTTGGTTTATCACCCGCGAGTGCATCCTGGCTCTGAGCAGGTGTGCGCCTAGCCTCACCTGTGGTAAGCTGGTTTATCACCCGCGAGTGTATCCTGGCTCTGAGCAGGTGTGTGCCTAGCCGTACCTGTGGTAAGCTGGTTTATCACCCACGAGTGTATCCTGGCTCTGAGCAGGTGTGTGCCTAGCCACGCCTGTGGTAAGTTGGTTTATCACCCGCGAGTGTATCCTGGCTCTGAGCAGGTGGGTGCCTAGCCTCACCTGATGTAAGTTGGTTTATCACCCGTGAGTGTATCCTGGCTCTGAGCAGGTGTGCATGCCGGGCCCTGCTCAGGGCAGGTCTGTTCATCACCCGCGAGTGTATCCTTGCTCTGAGCAGGTGTGTGCCTAGCCATACCTGTGGTAAGTTGGTTAATCACCCGCAAGTGTCTCCTGGCTCTGAGCAGGTGTGGGCCTAGCCGTGCCTGTGGTAAGAGTTGGTTAATCATCTTCGAGTGTATCCTGGCTCTGAGCAAGTGTATGCCTAGCCACGCCTGTGATAAGTTGATTAATCACCCGTAAGGGTATCCTGGCTCTGGGGTGGTGTGTGCCTAGCCACCCTTTGGTAAGTTGGTTAATAATCACCCGCAAGTGTATCCTGGCTCTGAGCAGGTGTGTGCTTAGCCACGCCTATGGTAAGTTGGTTAATCTCCCATGAGTGTATCCTAGGTCTACACAGTCCCATTCTCCCACTGACCGTCATTCTCCCACAGTCAGTCATTCTCCCAGTCACTCACTCACTGACACTCATTCACCCACTGACAGTCATTCGCCCACTGCACCACAGCAGACAAACGGTTAACTTGAAAACCATTCCCCTGAAAGAAACCTGCCTCAAAATACACCTTGTGCTCTTCAGTAGCTCTTTGAGGGGTTCACAGTGCCAGGAGTGTGACCCCACGCTTGTCACATACACCTTGGGCCTCATTTATAAAAAGTGACGCATCACTGCGAGAAAACAGCGATGAGTCACTTTCATTGCGCCCTCCTTGTGACACCGATGATGAGTCATATTTACAGTATGACGCATCATGGTAAGAGTTGGTTAATCACCCGCAAGTGTATCCTGGCTCTGAGCAGGTGGGTGCCTAGCCTGGCCTGTGGTAAGTTGGTTAATCACCTGCGAGGATGTCCTGGCTCTGAGAAGGTGTGCATGCAGGGGCCCTGCTCAAGGCAGGTCTGTTCATCACTCGCGAGAGTATCCTGGATCCGAGCAGATGTGCGTCTAGCCGTGCCTGTGGTAAGTTGATTAATCACCCACTAGTGTATCCTGGATCCGAGCAGATGTGTGTCTAGCCACGCCTGTGGTAAGAGTTGGTTAATCACCTGCGAGGATGTCCTGGCTCTGAGCAGGTGTGCATGCCGGGCCCCGCCCAGGGCAGGTCTGTTCATCACCCGCGAGAGTATCCTGGATCCGAGCAGATGTGTGTCTAGCTGTGCCTGTGGTAAGTTGGTTAATCACCCACAAGTGTCTCCTGGCTCTGAGCAGGTGTGTGCCTAGCCGTGCCTGTGGTAAGTAAGTTAATCACCCGCGAGTGTATCCTGGATCCGAGCAGATGTGTGTCTAGCCACGCCTGTGGTAAGTTGGTTAATCACCCGCGAGTGTATCCTGGCTCTGAGCAGGTGTGTGTCTAGCCTGGCCTGTGGTAAGTTGGTTAATCACCCACAAGTGTCTCCTGGCTCTGAGCAGGTGTGTGCCTAGCCACGCCTGTGGTAAGTAAGTTAATCACCCGCGAGTGTATCCTGGATCCGAGCAGATGTGTGTCTAGCCTGGCCTGTGGTAAGTTGGTTAATCACCTGCGAGGATGTCCTGGCTCTGAGCAGGTGTGCATGCCGGGCCCTGCTCAAGGCAGGTCTGTTCATCACTCGCGAGAGTATCCTGGATCCGAGCAGATGTGCGTCTAGCAGTGCCTGTGGTAAGTTGATGAATCACCCGTAAGGGTATCCTGGCTCTGAGCAGGTGTGTGCCTAGCCACGCCTGTGGTAAGTAAGTTAATCACCCGCGAGTGTATCCTGGATCCGAGCAGATGTGTGTCTAGCCTGGCCTGTGGTAAGTTGGTTAATCACCTGCGAGGATGTCCTGGCTCTGAGCAGGTGTGCATGCCGGGCCCTGCCCAGGGCAGGTCTGTTCATCACCCGCGAGCGTATCCTGGATCCGAGCAGAAGTGTGTCTAGCCTGGTCTATGGTAAGATGGTTAATCACCCACAAGTGTCTCCTGGCTCTGAGCAGGTGTGTGCCTAGCCGTGCCTGTGGTAAGTAAGTTAATCACCCGCGAGTGTATCCTGGCTCTGAGCAGGTGTGTGCCTAGCCACGTCTGTGGTAAGTTGATTAATCACCCGTAAGGGTATCCTGGCTCTGAGCAGGTGTGTGCCTAGCCGTACCTGTGGTAAGTTGGTTTATCACCCGCAAGTGTATCCTGGCTCTGAGCAGGTGTGTGCCTAGCCGTACCTGTGGTAAGTAAGTTAATCACCCGCGAGTGTATCCTGGCTCTGAGCAGGTGTGTGCCTAGCCATGCCTGTGGTAAGTAAGTTAATCACCCGCGAGTGTATCCTGGCTCTGAACAGGTGTGTGCCTAGCCACGTCTGTGGTAAGTTGATTAATCACCCGTAAGGGTATCCTGGCTCTGAGCAGGTGTGTGCCTAGCCGTACCTGTGGTAAATTGGTTTATCACCCGCAAGTGTATCCTGGCTCTGAGCAGGTGTGTGCCTAGCCGTACCTGTGGTAAGTTGGTTTATCACCCGCGAGTGTATCCTGGCTCTGAGCAGGTGTTTGCCTAGCCATGCCTGTGGTAAGCAAGTTAATCACCCGCGAGTGTATCCTGGCTCTGAGCAGGTGTGTGCCTAGCCACGCCTGTGGTAAGTTGGTTAATCACCAGCGAGTGTATCCTGGCTCTGAGCAGGTGTGTGCCTAGCCGTGCCTGTGGTAAGTAAGTTAATCACCCGCGAGTGTATCCTGGCTCTGAGCAGGTGTGTGCCTAGCCACGCCTGTGGTAAGTTGGTTAATCACCAGCGAGTGTATCCTGGCTCTGAGCAGGTGTGTGCCTAGCCATGCCTGTGGTAGGTTGGTTAATCACCAGCGAGGATGTCCTGGCTCTGAGCAGGTGTGCATGCCGGGCCCTGCTCAGGGCAGGTCTGTTCATCACCCGCGAGTGTATCCTTGCTCTGAGCAGGTGTGTGCCTAGCCATGCCTGTGGTAAGTTGGTTAATCACCTTCGAGAGTATCCTGGCTCTGAGCAAGTGTGTGCCTAGCCACGCCTGTGATAGGTTGATTAATCACCCGTAAGGGTATCCTGGCTCTGAGCAGGTGTGTGCCTAGCCACGCCTGTGGTAAGTTGGTTTATCACCCGCGAGTGCATCCTGGCTCTGAGCAGGTGTGCGCCTAGCCTCACCTGTGGTAAGCTGGTTTATCACCCGCGAGTGTACCCTGGCTCTGAGCAGGTGTGTGCCTAGCCACGTCTGTGGTAAGTTGGTTAATCACCCGTAAGGGTATCCTGGCTCTGAGCAGGTGTGTGCCTAGCCGTACCTGTGGTAAGCTGGTTTATCACCCACGAGTGTATCCTGGCTCTGAGCAGGTGGGTGCCTAGCCTCACCTGATGTAAGTTGGTTTATCACCCGCGAGTGTATCCTGGCTCTGAGCAGGTGGGTGCCTAGCCTCACCTGATGTAAGTTGGTTTATCACCCGTGAGTGTATCCTGGCTCTGAGCAGGTGGGTGCCTAGCCACGCCTGTGGTAAGTTGGTTAATCACCCGCAAGTGTCTCCTGGCTCTGAGCAGGTGTGGGCCTAGCCGTGCCTGTGGTAAGAGTTGGTTAATCACCTTCGAGTGTATCCTGGCTCTGAGCAAGTGTGTGCCTAGCCACGCCTGTGATAAGTTGATTAATCACCCGTAAGGGTATCCTGGCTCTGGGGTGGTGTGTGCCTAGCCACGCCTTTGGTAAGTTGGTTAATAATCACCCGCAAGTGTATCCTGGCTCTGAGCAGGTGTGTGCTTAGCCACGCCTATGGTAAGTTGGTTAATCTCCCGTGAGTGTATCCTAGGTCTACACAGGTGTGTGCCTAGTCACGCCTGTGGTAAGTTGGTTAATTACCCACGATGGTATCCTCAATCAGGCGTTTGTTAAGGTGACTACTGACCTGTAAGGGTCTCAAGGCACTGGGGGGAGGCCCTTTCTCTGCGTGACTCTCCAGATGGACCTGCTGGCAGCCACGCAATGCCCCTGAGCCCCCAAGACACACTCTGCGCCACTGGCACGGTCCACAGCGCCCAGATAATAGCGTCACCTGACGAGATTTTATCGAGACACTGCCTACCTGCGCATGCTCAGTGAGAGCTGAAGCACTTCATTTTTGTTCAACCAATAACGCTGATTCACACATACAACATGAATAACTGCCTTGGTTCCTATGGGAAAAAAAGCTTTTGCAATGAAATAGGACTCACTTTTTCTGTAAATAACACGTCTGTACAGTGTAACACTCGTAGTAAAGGGGCCAGTAGGCACGGAAGGATACAAATGACGACATGACATAATAAGGCGGGACTAACAAGCCTCATTATCAATCAGAAGACAGAATTTAAGATGGACAAACACAGAAGCCAATGAATAATATGGGTGCAGAGTGAGGGAAGCTTGACTTCCTATATTGGTCTACTGCATGCCTCGCAGAGCGAACAGCACATGCACGCTGCCACTAAAGCTCGAACTAAAAAGGATCCAACACCACGTTAGAGAAATACAGCACAATTTAATAAGTAAAACAAGGCCGAAATGACAAACATCCAGTCAGTAGAATCACAGTTATGATTTTTTAAGAATTAACTGCAATACAAAACGTAAAAGCATAAAGTGCCAATGCAGCTAGCTAGTCGTGCTAGACCAAATCAAATTCAAAAGTTCAGACTGACTGCGATGGAGCACGGGTCGGATACAGTCCTAGATGAGTCCTGCTGAAGGCTTACCATCTCAAGTTTTGTGCCAAGAATCCCATTTGCATTGGACAGGGTCGTGGGGATCAAGGAGAGAGTTGCTGGCGGTGATTGGCGTGGTGGGAAGAGCAGGCTGGGTGTCGCAGACGGGCTGGTTGAAGTGCTGTGTTGGCTTTCTTGCAAAGTGATCGAAGCTTGCTGTACGAGGACACTGGTTGGAGGTGGCTTGTGCTGAATTTCAGTGTGAGCAGCGCAGTTCCAGTATGTATGGGATCATCGGGAAGAGCGGAAAAGCTTGATTTAAGAGACTGTTGAGTGACAGGGGTCCAGGATCTGAGGAGTACCATTTGGAAGGTCAGGAACTCGCTGAAGACGGGTCCAGGAGCTCTTGGGTAGCCTATGTCCCATGGTTCAGATCAGGAGGCTAGCAGACTAGCCCTTTGAGTCACTCTGGGGTCCTGGGTCCAGGTGGAGTTGCAGGTTCAGTTCTTCTTCCCCAGACAACGGGTCAGCACAGTAGGGCAGCAGTTCCTTGTGAATCACCAGTCCAGCTGAGTGGCAGCCCTCAGAGCAAGGCAGCAGTACTTTGTTCCGGGCAGAGTATCCACAGGTCTTGAAGTGTACCGAAGTGGTTGTGTCTGAGGTTCCTCTTTTATACCGGATATCCTGGTTCTAGAAGGTGAGAGAAGCTTCTAGACACTGTCTTTGAAGTGCATGGAATTCAATAACTCCCTACACTTCCTCCAGACTGGCTGAAGTGACAATGCAGGGCCCTTAGGGAGACAGCCTACTCAGGTGTAAGTGAGGTTGGCCCCAGCTCCTCCCTCCCATCTTGCCAGTGATGGCCCATCCAGTCATACCTAAGCTCCAATTAGGTGTGGCTGTTTAGGAGGAATGCACAAAGTTGGGCTGCCAAACTACACCCTATAACGTGACCAGAGACAGGCCCCAAGCACCACATGGGTAAGGCAAGAAAATGCTGAATTCCTAAAGGGGCATTTTCAAAACTGTATTTCAATTCCAACTTCACCTTAAGTTAGTATTTTACCTTAGACTTACAGAGACAACAAACATGAAATGGTAATCCCTTCCTGTTTAGAAATTTGGGGCTAGATGTAGGTAATTCCCATTTACAGGCTCTTAAATACCGAATTTTACCGATTCGGTATTTAAGAGTCTGTAAATGGGAAGGGGGCAGATGTAGGTAATTCCGAAATCAGGAATACCGAATCTGTAAGATTTGGTATTTACCGATTCCGTAAATACCGAATCGGTATTGCCCATTGATTCCTATGGGCCTTGAAGCGCATAGGAATCAATGGGCAATACCGATTTGGTATTTACTGAATCGGTAAATACCGAATCCTGCAAGGGTGCCGGGGGTGTCACTTTGACACCCTCTAGCACCCCAAGTACAGGCTTGTGTGACATGTGGCACACATACATGCTCTAAGGGCATGTCTGTGTGTCACATTGCACAGGTGTGCATGCACAGATGTGCATGCACACCTGAATTCGGTATTTTACCACACAATAGGATTGTGTGGTAAAATACAGACTCTTAAGGGCCTGTGGCACTGTAAACTGTGCCACCTACATTTGGAATTACAGAATTGGTATATTTACCCATTCGGTAATTTACCGAATGGGTAAATATACAGATTCTGTAATTTTCATCCCCCTACATCTGAAAACCCTAATACCGGTCGGAACGGGCGAAATCGGCCGTTTCCAACCGGTATTAGGGCTCCTACATCTGGTCCTAAATGTATAAAATATAACAAGGCAACTCCAATGTTAATCTATGGGAGCAATAGGCCTTACAAGTAGTGAAACAAACGTAAGAGTTTTCTACTACCCGAACATGTAAAACCTCAAAGTGCCTGGGAGCAAAGAGAGAGCACAGGGACCAGCAGGCCTTGGGAGCAGGGAGAGCACAGGGTGCAACATGCCAGGGGAGGAGAGAGAGCAAAGAGGGCAGTAGGCCTGGGCAGTAGGGAGAGAGCACAGGGATCAGCAGGCCTGGGGGGGGGGGGGAGAGAGGGAGAGCGAGCGAGCACAGGGTCTGAGGAGCAGAGTGAGCAGCAGGCCTGGGAGCAGAGAGAGAACAGGGAGCAGGAGGTCTGGGGAGTAGGGGGAAGAGCACAGGGACCGGCAGGCCTGAAGAGCAGAAGGTTAACAAGGAGCAGCAGGCATGGGGAGCAGGGGGAGCAGCAGGACTGGGAAGTAGAGAGAGAACAGGGAGCAGGAGGCCTGGGAAGCAGAGAGAGACCAGGGAGCTGCAGGCCTGGGAGCAGAGGGAGTACAGGGACCAGCTGGCTGGAGAGCAGAGAGAGAACAGGGAGCAGCAGGTCTGGGGAGCAGAGAAGGCAAAGCGAGCAACAGGCCTGGGGAGCAGAAAGAGAACAGGGAGCAGCTGGCCTGGGGAGCAGAGAGAGAACAGGGAGCAGCAGGCCTGGGGAGCAGAAAGAGAACAGGGAGCAGCAGGCCTGGGGAGCAGAGAGAGAACAGCGCGCAGCAGGCCTGTGGAGCAAAGAGGGCAGAGGGAGCAGCAGGCCTGGGAAGCAGAGAGAGAACAGGGACCAGCAGGTCTGAGCAGCAGAGAGGGCAGAGGGAGCAGCAGGCCTGGGGAGCAGAGGGAGCAGCAGGCCTGGGGAGCAGAGAGAGAGCAGGGAGCAGCGGGCCTGGGGAGCAGAGAGAGCAGAGAGACCAGCAGTCCTGGGGAGCAGAGAGAGCACAGGGACCAACAGGCCTGGGGAGCAGAGAGAGCACAGGGACCAACAGGCCTGCGGAGCAGAGAGAGCACAGGGACCAACAGGCCTGGGGAGCAGGGAGAGAACGGGGAGTAGCAGGGCTGGGGAGTAGCAGGGCTGAGGAGCAGAAGGGCAGAGGGAGCAGCAGGGCTGGGGATCAGAGAGAGGACAGGGAGCAGCAGGCATGGGGAGCAGAGAGAGAACAGGGAGCAGCAGGCCTGGGGAGCAGAGAGAGAACAGGGACCAGCAGGTCTGAGCAGCAGAGAGGGCAGAGGGAGCAGCAGGCCTGGGGGAGTAGAGAGAGAACAGGGGGCAGCAGGCCTGGGGAGTAGAGAGAGAACAGGGGGCAGCAGGCCTGGGAAGCAGGGAGAACACAGAGACCAGCAGGCCTGGGGAGCAGAGGGAGCAGAGGGAGCGGCAGGCTTGGGGAGCAGAGAGGGCAGAGGGAACAGCATGCCTGGAGAGCAGAAGGAGAACAGGGAGCAGCAGGCCTGGAGAGCAGAAAGAGCAGAGGGAGCAGCAGGCCTGGGGAGCAGAGAGGAAAGAGGGAGCAGCAGGCCCGAGGAGCAGAGCAGAGAGAGAGAACAGGGAGCAGCAGGACTGGGGAGCAGAGAGAGAACAGGGAGCAGCAAGCCTGGGGAGCAGAGAGAGAACAGAGAGCAGCAAGCCTGGGGAGCAGAGAAGGTAAAGGGAGCAGCAGGTCTGAGCAGCAGAAGGAGAACAGGGAGCAGCAGGCCTGGGGAGCAGAGAGAGAGAACAGGGAGCAGCAAGCCTGGGGAGCAGAGAGAGAGAGAACAGGGAGCAGTAGGCCTGGGGAGCAGAGAGAGAGAAGAGGTAGCAGCAAGCCTGGGGAGCAGAGAGAGAGAGAACAGGGTGCAGTAGGCCTGGGGAGCAGAGAGAGAACAGCGATCAGCAAGCCTAGGGAGCAGAGAGAGAACAGGGAACAGCAGGCCTGGGGAGCAGAGGAGGCAAAGGGAGCAACAGGCCTGGGGAGGGGAGAGAGAGAGAGAACAGGGAGCAGTAGGTCTGAGCAGCAGAGGGAGCAGCAGGCCTGGAGAGCGGAAGGAGAACAGGGAGCAGCAGGCCTGGGGAGCCGAGGGAGCAGCAGGCCTGGGGAGGAGAGAGAGAACAGGGAGCAGCAGCCTGGGGTGCAGAGAGGGCAGAGGGAGCAACAGGCCTGGGGAGGAGAGAGAGAACAGGGAGCAGCAGATATGAGCAGCAGAGAGGGCAGAGGGAGCTGCAGGCCTGGGGAGCAAAGAGAGAACAGGGAGCAGCGGGCCTGGGGAGCAGAGAGAGCACCGGGACCAGCAGGCCTGGGGAGCAGAGAGAGCACAGGGACCAACAGGCCTGGGGAGCAGAGAGAGCACAGGGAGCAGCAGGCCTGGGGAGCAGAGAGAGCACAGGGAGAAGCAGGCCTGGGGAGCAGAGAGAGAAGAGGGACCAGCAGGTCTGAGCAGCAGAAGGTTAGAGGAAGCCGCAGGCATGGGGAGCAAAGAGGTCAGAGGGAGCAGCAGGCCTGAGAGCAGAGAAAGCAGAGGGAGCAGCAGGGCTGGGGAGCAGAGAAAGAACAGGGAGCAACAGGCCTAGGGAGCAGAGAGAGCACAGGGAGCAGCAGGCCTGGGGAGCAGGGAGAGAACAGGGAGTAGCAGACCTGGGGAGCAGGGAGAGAGCAGGGAGCAGCAGGCCTGGGGAGCAGAGAGAGCACAGGGAGCAACAGGCCTGGGGAGCAGAGAGAGCACAGGGAGCAGCAGGCCTGGGGAGCAGGGAGAGAACAGGGAGTAGCAGACCTGGGGAGCAGGGAGAGAGCAGGGAGCAGCAGGACTGAGGAACAGAAGGGCAGAGGGAGCAACAGGGCTGGGGAGCAGAGAGAGAACAGGGAGCAGCAGGCCTGGGGAGAAAAGATATAACAGGGAGAAGCAGGCCTGAGGAGTAGAGAGAGAACAGCGAGCAGTAGGCCTGTGAGCAGAGAGAGAACATGGAGCAGCAGGCCTGGGGAGCAGAGAGAGAAGAGGGACCAGCAGGTCTGAGCAGCAGAAGGTTAGAGGAAGCCGCAGGCATGGGGAGCAAAGAGGTCAGAGGGAGCAGCAGGCCTGAGAGCAGAGAAAGCAGAGGGAGCAGCAGGGCTGGGGAGCAGAGAAAGAACAGGGAGCAGCAGTCCTGGGGAGGAGAGAGGGCAGAGGGAGCAGCAGGCCTGGGGAGCAGAGAGAGAAGAGGGACCAGCAGGTCTGAGCAGCAGAAGGTTAGAGGAAGCCGCAGGCATGGGGAGCAAAGAGGTCAGAGGGAGCAGCAGGCCTGAGAGCAGAGAAAGCAGAGGGAGCAGCAGGGCTGGGGAGCAGAGAAAGAACAGGGAGCAGCAGTCCTGCGGAGGAGAGAGGGCAGAGGGAGCAGCAGGCCTGGGGAGCAGAGAGAGAGAACAGGGTGCAGAAGGCCTGGGGAGCAGATAGAGAACAGGGAGCAGCAGGCTGGAGAGCAGAGGAGGTAAAGGGAACAACATGCCTGGGGAGGAGAGAGAGAGAACCAGGAGCAGCAGGTCTGAGCAGCAGAGAGGGCAGAGGGAGCAGCAGGCCTGGGGAGCAGTCAGAGAGAGAGAACAAGGAGCAGTAGGCCTAGGGAGCACAGAGAGAGAACAGGGAGCAGCAAGCCTGGGGAGCAGAGAGAGAGAGAGAACAGGGAGCAGCAGGCCTGGGGAGCAGAGAGAGAACAGGGAACAGCAGGCCTGGGGAGCAGAGAGAGAACAGGGACCAGCAGGTCTGAGCAGCAGAGAGGGCAGAGGGAGCAGCAGGCCTGGAGAGCAGGAGGAGAACAGTGAGCAGCAGGCCTGGGGAGCAGAGGGAGCAGCAAGCCTGAGGAGCAGAGGGAGCAGAAGGCCTGGAGAGCAGAAGCAGAACAGGGAGCAGCAGGCCTGGGGAGCAGAGAGAGCAGAGGGAGCAGCAGGGCTGGGGAGCAGAGAGAGAAAAGGGAGCAGCAGCCTGGGGAGGAGAGAGAGAACAGGGAGCAGCAGGTCTGAGCAGCAGAGAGGGCAGAGGGAGCAGCAGGCGTGGGGAGCAGCGAGGGCAGAGGGAGCAGCGGTCCTGGAGAGCAGAAGGAGAACAGGGAGCAGCAGGCCTGGGGAGCAGAGAGAGCAGAGGGAGCAGCAGTCCTGGGGAGCAGAGAGAACACAGGAACCAGCAGGCCTGGAGAGCAGAGAGAGAACAGGGAGCAGGGCGCCTGCGGAGCAGGGAGGGCAGAGGGAGCAGGAAGAGGGGGAGAGGGAATGGGAGGGAGAGGGGGAGAGAGAGAGAGCACGCAGGCAGCAGCAGGCCGAGGAGCAGAAAGGGCATAGGGAGCAGCAGGATTTCTGAATAGATAGGGGCCTGAAACTCAATATGACCAAAACCAAGCTGATGACTTCCAACCCCCATGAACTTGTTTAAAAGGGCCTAGAATGGGGGGCGGGGGGTGCACCATTAGAAATTGTTCACAGCTTCACGTATCTGGGCATCATTTTTAGCATTAACATGCCTTTGAAGCCTCACTTGATAAAAGTGGATTTAAAGCTCAAGCCACTAACGGGAGCCGCTAAGAAAGACTGTAAAGCCCCCCTACACTGAACCTCCGAGGCCTCTCACCATTTATATGAGTCCAGGGTGTTGGGGTCAGTGTTCTGTGGGGCAGAGTTATGGGGACGCACAAAAATGACCTGTGAGCAAGAGGCAAATATGTCAAAGCTAGACTTTGTCCCTGTCATATTGGAGGCGAGTATGGTCCACTCCAGAACTGGCCCCTTCTACTTCTGCCCTCCAGGATGTCCTCTCTCCCGGTCACTCCGTCCACATCCCCTGGCTCTTGCATATACAAGAGCTGCTACCCTTCATCAGGGCTCCTGTGCTCGTCTGGTTTGCTTGTCCCGCCTCCAACTGTCGTGCTAGCACTGGTTAGCCCCCACTCGCCTGTCCCCACAAGAACTGGTTAGCTCCCACTCGGACGTCCCCACAAGTACTGGCTAGCCCCAACTCACACATCCCCACAAGCACTGGTTATCCCCCACTCGCCTGTCCCCGGAAGCACTGGTTAGCCCCCACGCGGACATCCTGGTAAGCACTGGTTAGCCCCCACTCGGACATCCCCGCAAGCACTGGCTAGCCCCCACTTGGACGTCCAGTCAAGCACTTGTTAGACCCCACTACCACTGGTTAGCCCCCACTCGCACCTCCCAGCAAGCACTGGTTAGCCCCCACTACCACTGGTTAGCCCCCACTCGCATGTCGCCACTCGTACTGGTTAGCCCCCACTCGCACGTCCCCACGAGCACTGGTTAGCCCCCACTCGCACCTCCCTGCAAGCACTGGTTAGCCCCCACTCGCACTTCCCGCAAGTACTGTTAGCCCCCACTCGCACCTCCCCGCAAGCACTGGTTGGTCCCCACTCGCAAATCCCCACAAGCACTGGATAGCCCACACTCGCACATTCCCACAAGTACTAGTTAGCCCCACTCGCACCTCTCTGCAAGCAATGGTTAGCCCCCACTCACACCTCCCTGCAAGCACTGGTGAGCCCCCATTTGCATGTCCACACAAGCACTGGTTAGCCTCCACTTGCACATCCCCGCAAGCACTGGTTAGCCCCCATTCGCACCTCTCCGCAAGTACTGGTTAGCCCCCCCTTGCACCAGCCCACAAGTACTGGTTTGCCCCAACTCGCATGTCCCCACAAGCACTGGTTACCCCCACTCGGTCGTCCCCACAAGTGCTGGCTAGCCCCACTCGCGCCTCCCCGCAAGCACTGGTTAGTCCCCACTCCCCTGTCACTGCAAGCAGTGGTTAGCCCCAACTTGCACGCCTCCGCAAGCACTGAAAAGCCCCCACTCGGACATCCCCACAAGTACTGTATAGTCCCCACTCGGAAGTTCCGGCAAGCACTGGTTAGCCCCGACTTGCACGTCCCTGAAAGCACTGGTTAGCCCCCACTACCACTGGTAAGCCCCCACTTGCACCTCCCTGCACGCACTGGTTAGCCCCCACTCGCACGTCCCCGCAAGTACTGGTTAGCCGACACTCGCACCTCCCCACAAGTACTTGTTAGCCCCCACTTGCACATCCCCACAAGTACTGGTTAGCCCGCACTCGCATCGCCCTGCGAGCACTGGTTAGCCCCCACTCGCATGCCCCTGCAAGGACTGGTTAGCCCCCACTTGCACGTCCCCGCAAGCACTGGTTAGTCCCCACTTGCACGTCCCCACAAGCACTGGTTAGCCCTCAATAGCACGTCCCCGCAGGCACTGGTTAGCCCCCACTCGCACCAGCCCGCAAGCACTGGTTAGCCCCCACTTGCACCTCCCTGCAAGTACTGGTTAGCCCCCACTTGCACCTCCCCACAAGCACTGGTTTGCCACATTTCGCCTGTCCCTGCAAGAGATGGTGAGTCCCCACTCGCACCTTCCCGCAAGCACTGGTTTGCCCCATCTTGCATGTCCCCGCAAGCATTGGTTAGCCCCCACTCGCAGCTCCTCGCAAGCACTGGTTTGCCCCTTCTCGCATGTCCCCGCAAACACTGGTTAGTCCCCACTTGCACTACATCTCTGCAAGCACTGGTTAGCCCCCACTCGCACATCTGCAAAAGCACTGGTTAGCCTCCACTCGCCTGTCCCCGCAAGCACTGGTTAGCCCCCACTCGCACGTCCCTACAAGCAATGGTTAGCCCCCACTCGCAAGTCCCTGCAAGGACTGGTTAGCCCCCACTCGCATGTCCCTGCAAGTACTGGTTAGCCCCCACTCGCACCTCCCCACAAGTACTTGTTAGCCCCCACTTGCACATCACCTGTCCCTCCAAGCAGTGCTTAGCCCAACTTGCACGCCTCCGCAAGCACTGGAAAGCCCCCACTCGGACATCCCCACAAGCACTGTTTAGCCACCACTCGGACGTTCCCGCATGCACGTCCCTGAAAACACTGGTTAGCCCACACTACCACTTGTAAGCCCCCACTCGCACATCCCCACAAGCACCAGTTAGCCCCCACTTGCACCTGCCTGCAAGCACTGGTTAGCCCCCACTTGCACGTCCCCACAAGCACGGGTTAGCCAAGTCCCCGCAAGCACTGGTTAGCCCCCAAAGCACATCCCCACAAGCACTGGTTAGTCCCCACAAGCAATGGTAAGCCCCACTCGCACCTCCCCACAAGATCTGGTTAGCCTCCACTACCACTGGTTAGCAGCCACTTGCACCTCCGTGCAAGCACTGGTTAGCCCCCACTTGCACCTCCCTGCAAGCACTGGTTAGCCCCCACTTGCACCTCCCCACAAGCACTGGTTTGCCACATTTCGCCTGTCCCCGCAAGAGATGGTGAGTCCCCACTCGCACCTTCCCGCAAGCACTGGTTTGCCCCATCTTGCATGTCCCCGCAAGCATTGGATACCCCCCACTCGCAGCTCCTCGAAAGCACTGGTTTGCCCCTTCTCGCATGTCCCCGCAAACACTGGTTAGTCCCCACTTGCACTACATCTCTGCAAGCACTGGTTAGCCCCCAGTCGCACATCTGCAAAAGCACTGGTTAGCCTCCACTCGCCTGTCCCCGCAAGCACTGGTTAGCCCCCACTCGCACATCTCCGCAAGCACTGGTTAGCCCACACTTGCAAGTCCCCACAAGCACTGGTTAGCCCCCACTCGCAAGTCCCCGCAAGGACTGGTTAGCCCCCACAGCACATCCCCACAAGCACTGGTTAGCGCCCACAAGCAGTGGTTAGCACCCACAAGCACTGGTAAGCCCCCCTCACACCTCCCCGCAAGCACTGGTTAGCCCCCACTACCACTGGTTAGCCCCCACTCGTACATCCCCGCAAGTACTGGTTAGCCCCCACTCGCACCTCCCCGCAAGCACTGGTTGGTCCCCACTCGCAAATCCACACAAGCACTGGATAGCCCACACTCGCACATCCCCACAAGTACTGGTTAGCCCCCACTCGCACCTCCCTGCAAGCAATGGTTAGCCCCCACTCACACCTCCCCGCAAGCACTGGTGAGCCCCCATTCGCATGTCCACACAAGCACTGGTTAGCCACCACTTGCACGTCCCCGCAAGCACTGGTTAGCCCCCATTCGCACCTCTCCGCAAGTACTGGTTAGCCCCCCCTTGCACCACCCCACAAGTACCAGTTTGCCCCAACTCGGACGTACCCGCAAGCACTGGTAACCCCCACTCGGTCTTCCCCACAACTACTGGCTAGCCCTACTTGCGCCTACCCGCAAGCACTGGTTAGTCCCCACTCGCCTGTCCCAGCAAGCAGTGGTTATCCCCAACTTGCACGCCTCCGCAAGCACTGGAAAGTCCCCACTCGGACATTCCAACAAGCACTATTTAGCACCCACTCGGACGTTCCCGCAAGCACTGGTTAGCCCCCACTTGCACATCCCTGAAAGCACTGGTTAGCCCCCTCTACCACTGGTAAGCCCCCACTTGCACATCCCCACAAGCAATAATTAGCCCCCACTTGCACCTTCCTGCAAGCACTGGTTAGCCCCCACGAGCACGTCCCCACGAGCACTGGTTATCCCCCACTCGCAAGTCTCTGCAAGCACTGGTTAGCCGCCACAGCACATCCCCCACAAGCACTGGTTAGCCCCCACAAGCAATGGTAAGCCCCACTTGCACCTCCGCGCAAGTACTGGTTAGCCTCCACTACCACTGATTAGCCCCCGCTCGCACGTCCCCGCAAGCACTGGTTAGCCCCCACTTGCACCTCACTGCAAGGACTGGTTAGCCCCCACTTGCTGTGCCCGCAAGTACTGCTTAGCCCCCACACGCACCTCCCCGCAAGCACTGGTTAGCCCTCAATCTCACCTCCCCGCAAGCACTGGTTAGCCCCCACTCGCACATCCCCACAAGTACTTGTTAGCCCCAACTTGAACATCCCCACAAGTACTGGTTAGCCCGCACTCGCATCTCCCGGCGAGCACTGGTTAGCCCCCACTCGCACGTCCCTGCAAGCAATGGTTAGCCCCCACTCGCACGTCCCTGCAAGGACTGGTTAGCCCCCACTCGCATGTCCCTGCAAGTACTGGTTAGCCCCCACTCGCACCTCCCCACAAGTACTTGTTAGCCCCCACTTGCACATCACCTGTCCCTGCAAGCAGTGGTTAGCCCAACTTGCACGCCTCCGCAAGCACTGGAAAGCCCCCACTCGGACATCCCCACAAGCACTGTTTAGCCACCACTCGGACGTTCCCGCATGCACTGGTAAGCCCCCACTTGCACGTCCCTGAAAACACTGGTTAGCCCACACTACCACTTGTAAGCCCCCACTCGCACATCCCCACAAGCACTAGTTAGCCCCCACTTGCACCTGCCTGCAAGCACTGGTTAGCCCCCAAAGCACATCCCCACAAGCACTGGTTAGCCCCCACAAGCAATGGTAAGCCCCACTCGCACCTCCCCACAAGACCTGGTTAGCCTCCACTACCACTGGTTAGCAGCCACTTGCACCTCCGTGCAAGCACTGGTTAGCCCCCACTTGCACCTCCCTGCAAGCACTGGTTAGCCCCCACTTGCACGTCCCAGCAAGTACTGGTTAGCCCCCACACGCACCTCCCCGCAAGCACTGGTTAGCCTCCACTACCACTGGTTAGCCCCACTCGCACGTCCCCGCAAGCACTGGTTAGCCCTCACTCGCACGTCCCCGCAAGCACTGGATAGCCCCCACTCGCACTTCCCCGCAAGTACTGGTTAACCCCCACTCGCACCTCCCTACAAGTACTTGTTAGCCCCCACTTGCACATCCCCACAAGTACTGGTTAGCCCGCACTCGCATCTCCCTGCGAGCACTGGTTAGCCCCCATTTACACGCCCCTGCAAGGACTGGTTAGCCCCCACTCGCACTTCCCCGCAAGTACTTGTTATCCCCCACTCGGAGCTCCCCGCAAGCACTGGTTAGTCCCCACTTGAACGTCCCCACAAGCACTGGTTAGCCCTCAATGCCACGTCCCCGGAGGCAATGGTTAGCCCCCACTCGCACATCCCCACAAGTACTTGTTAGCCCCCGCTTGCACAGCCCCACAAGTACTTGTTAGCCCCCGCTTGCACATCCCCACAAGTACTGGTTAGCCCCCACTCACACCACCCCGCAAGCACTGGTTAGCCCCCACTTGTACATCCCCACAAGCACTGGTTAGCCCCCACTTGCACCTCCCTGCAAGTACTGGTTAGCCCCCACTTGCACCTCCCCACAAGCACTGGTTTGCCCCTTTTCGTCTGTCCCCGCAAGCACTGGTTAGTCCCCACTCGCACCTTCCCGCAAGCACTGGTTTATCCCATCTCGCATGTCCCCGCAAGTATTGGTTAGCCCCCACTCGCAGCTCCTCGCAAGCACTGGTTTGCCCCCTCTCGCATGTCCCCACAAACACTGGTTAGTCCCCACTTGCACCACATCTCTGCAAGCACTGGTTAGCCCCCACTCGCACATCTGCAAAAGCACTGGTTAGCCTCCACTCGCCTGTCCCCGCAAGCACTGGTTAGCCCCCACATGCCTGTTCCCGCAAGCACTGGTTAGCCCCCACTCGAACATCTCCGCAAGCACTGGTTAGCCCACACTTGCAAGTCCCCACAAGCACTGGTTAGCCCCCACTCGCAAGTCCCTGCAAGGACTGGTTAGCCCCCGCAGCACATCCCCAAAAGCACTGGTTAGCGCCCACAAGCAGTGGTTAGCACCCACAAGCACTGGTAAGCCCCACTCGCACCTCCCCGCAAGCACTGGTTAGCCCCCACTGCCACTGGTTAGCCCCCACTCGCACATCCCCGCAAGTACTGGTTAGCCCCCACTCGCACCTCCCCGCAAGCACTGGTTGGTCCCCACTCGCAAATCCCCACAAGCACTGGATAGCCCACACTCGCACATCCCCACAAGTACTGGTTAGCCCCCACTCTCACCTCCCCGCAAGCACTGGTGAGACCCCATTCGCATGTCCACACAAGCACTGGTTAGCCACCACTTGCACGTCCCCGCAAGCACTGGTTAGCCCCCATTCGCACCTCTCCGCAAGTACTGGTTAGCCCCCCCTTGCACCACCCCACAAGTACTAGTTTGCCCCAACTCGTATGTCCCCACAAACACTGGTTACCCCCACTCGGTCTTCTCCACAACTACTGGCTAGCCCTACTTGCGCCTCCCCGCAAGCACTGGTTAGTCCCCACTTGCCTGTCCCAGCAAGCAGTGGTTATCCCCAACTTGCACGCCTCCGCAAGCATTGGAAAGTCCCCACTCGGACATCCCTACAAGCACTGTTTAGCACCCACTCGGACGTTCCCGCAAGCATTGGTTAGCCCCCACTTGCACATCCCTGAAAGCACTGGTTAGCCCCCTCTACCACTGGTAAGCCCCCACTCGCACATCTTCACAAGCACTAGTTAGCCCCCACTTGCACCTCCCTGCAAGCACTGGTTAGCCCCCACTTGCACGTCCCCACGAGCACTGGTTATCCCCCACTCGCAAGTCCCTGCAAGCACTGGTTAGCCCCCACAAGCACTGGTTAGCCCCCACAAGCAATGGTAAGCCCCACTTGCACCTCCGCGCAAGTACTGGTTAGCCTCCACTACTACTGATTAGCCCCCACTCGCACGTTCCCGCAAGCACTGGTTAGCCCCCACTTGCACCTCCCTGCAAGCACTGGTTAGCCCCCACTTGCACGTGCCCGCAAGTACTGGTTAGCCCCCACACGCACCTCCCCACAAGCACTGGTTAGCCCTCAATCTCACCTCCCCGCAAGCACTGGTTAGCTCCCACTCGCACATCCCCACAAGTACTTGTTAGCCCCAACTTGCACATCCCCACAAGTACTGGTTAGCCCGCACTCGCATCTCCCCGCGAGCACTGGTTAGCCCCCACTCGCACGTCCCTGCAAGCAATGGTTAGCCCCCACTCGCACGTCCCTGCAAGGACTGGGTAGCCCCCACTCGCACGTCCCTGCAAGGACTGGTTAGCCCCCACTCGCAGTTCCCCGCAAGTACTGGTTAGCCCTCACTACCACTGGTTAGCCCCCACTTTCACGTCCCCACAAGCACTGGTGAGCCCCCACTTGTGCGTCCCCGTAAGCACTGGTGAGCCCCCACTTGTGCGTCCCCGCAAGTACTGGTTAGCCCCCACTTGCACCTCCCCACAAGCACTGGTTTGCCCCCTCTCGCATGTCCCCGCAAACACTGGTTAGTCCCCACTCGCACCTACCCGCAAGCACTGGTTTGCTCCATCTCGCATGTCCCCGCAAGCACTGGTTAGGCCCCGCTCGCAGCTCCTCGCAAGCACTGGTTAACCCCCTCTCGCATGTCCCCACAAACACTGGTTAGTCCCCACTCGCACCACATCTCTGCAAGCACTTGTTAGCCCCCACTCGCACATCCGCAAAAGCACTGGTAAGCCTCCACTTGCCCTTCCCTGCAAGCACTGGTTAGCCCCCACTCGCATGTCCCTGCAAGCACTGGTTAGCCCCCACTTGCACGTCCCAGCAAGCACTAGTTATCCCCCACTCACACTTCCCCGCAAGTACTGGTTAGCCCCCACTCGCACCTCCACGCAAGCACTGGTTAGCCCCCATTGGCGGCCCTGTGTCTCTCTGCCAGTTTTTGCCTTCTGTTGCTTAGCTGCCCCTGCATTTCTGTGACCTTTCTGCCTTCTGTGCCACTCGTTTCCCCAGTTTGTGACCTTTCTGCCCTTTCTTGTGACCTTTTGCCCTCTGTGCCACTCGTTTCCCCCCGTTTTCTGTGACCTTTTTGCCCTTCCGTGACCTTTTTTCCTTCTGTGCCACTCGTTTCCCCCGTTTGTGACATTTCTGCCCTTTCTTGCGACCTTTCTGCCCTCTGTGCCACTCGTTTCCCCCTCAATTGTTGTGCCCTTTTGCCTTCTGTTTCCTTCACCGCCCCCGCAACTGCGTCCCCTGAGGCTCCGCCCCCTAACGGCCCATTTGCTGCCCCCGCCTCCAGCCTCCCAGCTGCTCCTCACTCCCACCTCCCCACACATGCCGGCCGCAGCTCGGTCGCGCGGCAAGCCCATATGTGCCTGCCCGCACCTTTATCTCGCCCAGCACAAGAACCCCTGGCCCCCGCACCCGCCAACACTACGATGCCAGCACTCTGCACGCTCTCAACCCCGATTGGACCCATAACTGCTTCAAGGCCGCCCGAAACGCACACACGGTACCTTTACCTGCCGGAACTCCAGCCACACCAGCCACAGAGCTAACAAACCACCCGCCAAGAAAGACCTCAACCACCTCCGATGTATACTACTGAACCCCGCTCCGCACGCAAACACACCGCCGAGCTCTGGGACCTGCTCAACACAACCTCCCCAGACGTCGCCTTCCTGACAGAGACCTGGTTGAACAATTCCTCCGCACCCGACATCACGATAGCCATCTCAGATGGATACAAGATCACCCGCAGATACCGCACCATCGGAGTTGGAGGAGGAATCGCCATTGTCCACAAGATCAGCATCAGGGTCTCGACTAGCACTGACGACGCACTCAGCACCACCAAACACATACATTTCCACCCTCAGAGGCACCCTCGCCTACCGACCCCCCCGGACCCCTCCCCCAGTTCAGCGACTCCATCGCCGACTTCATCAGCACGCCCTGACCTCCACCGACTGCATCCTCCTCGGAGACCTGAACTTTCACCTTGAGAACAACAACGAAAACAACTCCACAACCCTGATCGATAACCTCGCCAACCTCGGACTGAGACAACTCGTCACAATGCCATCCCACTCTGCCGGCAACACGCTCGACCCGGTCTTCTCCTCAAGCCCGCACGTCTCCGTCAGCCACACCACCAAACTCCTTTGGACCGAACACCGCTGCATCTACTTCACCTTCCAGAAACCCACCACACACCACCGCACCCAACAGATCCCCCGCCGCTGCTGGAGCAAAATCACCGAAGACCAACTAAATGCAAACCTTGCTCTCAGCCCACCCACCGAACCCTCCAACACCGACGTCGCTGCCCACAACCTCTGATGCTGGATCGAGGACTGCGCCAACACCCTCTCCCTGATGAAGAAACCCCCCCACAGAGACGCCAGCAAGAGGGCCAGCTGGTTCACCCCAGAACTCCTAGATTCCAATCAAGCTTGTTGGAAACTAGAGAAGAAATGGCACAGTGAACAAACTCCGGACAGCCATGCAGCAAACAAGGACGGTGTCCACAACCACCACCACCTCATCAGGGCTGCCAAGCAGACCTCCTTCAAAGACCGCCTCGACAACAACGCACACGACAGCAAGGAGCTCTTCAACATCGTGAAGGAACTCTCCAACCCCAGCTAAAACACCGACATCCCGCCATCGCAAGCCCTGTGCAACTCCCTCGCCACCTTCTTCCACCGCAAGATAGCAGACATCCACGACCGCTTCAACACCCAGACAGCCCCAACAGACAGCAACACAACAGACCCTCCGCACATCATCGACCACATCCACTTGCTAGCCTCAACCAGCATGAGCGTTGATGACACCATTAAGACCATGAGCACAATCCACTCCGGCTCTCCGTCAGACCCATTCCCGCACCACGTCTTCAACAAAGCAAGCAGCTCCACCGCACCCCACCTACGCAACGTCATCAATCTCTCCCTTGAGACCGCGAACTTCCCAGAGAGCTGGAAACACGCCGAGATCAACGCCCTACCCAAAAAACCCAAGGCAGACCCAAGAGACCTCAAGAACTTCCGACCCATCTCTCTGCTCCCCTTCCCGGCCAAGGTCATCGAGAAAATTGTTAACAGACAGCTAACCCGATACCTCGAAGAGAACAGAATCCTGGACCTTCCCAGTCAGGGTTCCGCAGCAACCACAGCACCAAGACCGCCCTCATTGCCGCCACCGACGACATCAGGACCCTGTAGACAACGGGGACACTGCACCACTCATCCTCCTAGACCTCTCCGCCGCCTTCGAGACAGTCTGCCACCGCACACTACGTGCACACCCCCACGCCGCAGGGATCCGAGACAAGGCTCTGGAATGGACCACCTCCTTCCTTTCCGGCAGAACCCAGAGCGTCCACCTCCCCCCGTTCCGAAGCCTCAGAGATCATCTGCGGCGTACCTCAAGGATCCTCCCTCAGCTCGACACTGTTCAACATTTACATGGCCGCGCTCGCACAAGGCGCCCGACCGCACAACCTCAATATAATCTCCTACGCCGACGACACTCAACTGATACTCTCCCTTACCAAGGACCCCATCACCATCAAAGCCAACCTCCATGAAGTAATGAAGGGCGTTGCCGACTGGATGAAGATCAGCCATCTGAAGCTGAACTCGGACAAGACGGGGGTCCTCATCCTGGGACAACTCCTGGTGGCCAACGGCACTGGGGGCAGCCCCGACCAAGCATGCAACCTGGGAATCATCCTCGACTCAACGCTCTCAATGACCAAGCAAGGCAACGCCGTCTCCTCCTCCTGCTTCAACACCCTCCGCATGCTCCGCAAGATCTACAGATGGATCCTGACAGATACAAGAAAGACAGTCACCCAGGCCCTCGTCAGCAGCAGACTCAACTACTGAAACGCCCTCTACTCGGGAGCCCCGACAAAGATCATCAATCGACTACAACGCATCCAAAACGCCTCGGCATGACTGATCCTCGATGTGCCACAACACGGCCACATCACCCCCAACCTGAGAAACCTACACTGGCTCCCCGTCAACTAGAGGATATCCTTCAAGCTCCTCATCCACGCACACAAGGCACTCCACAAGACCGGCCCAGCCTACTTCAACAGACGGCTCTCCTTCCACACCCCCAACCGCCAGCTACGCTCCACCGACCTCTCACTCGCCACCGTCCCACGCATCCAAAGAACAACCACTGGCAGAAGATCCTTCTCCCACTTCGCCGCCAGGACATGGAACACCCTCCCACTGAGCCTACGACAGACCCAAGACCTGCTGACCTTCAGGAGGGTACTAAAGACCTGGCTGTTCGATCAGTAGCGGCCCCCACCTACCCCGCCACAGCGCCTTGAAACCCTCGTGGGTATGTAGTGCGCTTAACAAATTACTGATTGATTTGATTGACTGATTGACTGGCACGTCCCAGCAAGTACTGTTTAGCCCCCACTTGCACCTACCCGCAAGCACTGGTTAGCCCCCACTCGGTTGTCCCCACAAGCACTGGTTAGCCCCTAATCACATGTCCCTGCAAGTGCTGGTTAGCCATCACTCGCATATCCCCGAAAGCACTTGTTAGCCCCCACTCGCACATCCTCACAAGTGCTGGTTAGCCCCCACTCGCATGTCCGCACAAGTACTGGTTAACCCCAACTCGCACACGCTGATGCCACCGTAGCCAGTTAGCCATTCTCTGCACTTTGAGGGCGGATTGCTGCTTATCTTTGGTTGTCCCTGTCACTAAGTTCCTTGGGGCTTTGTGGATATTGTGCAGGTCACCTTAATAATGCAAGTGACATCCTTGTTTCACTGTAGTTAGCACCTAGAGGTATTACTGTGCTTTTATATTGATGCTTTTTAACCATCTTTTTTTTATCACTGAACCTTTTTCTTATCACAATTATATTGCATCTTATTTTGCTTGTTTTATCATACCTCTTGGGTATTATGCATGTACTTTTATGGCCTTGGAAGCTGAAATAAAGTATTTTAGAATTTCTAAAAGAGTTGTGATTGTTTTCCAATTGTGCTTGGCAGGGGAGAGGTTTTATCTTAAGAGGAGTCCTCACTACAGACCCGGCCCCTCATCCCAACCCGCTCCCGTTTCCCACCTCCCAGCTGAGCGTCACTCCCCTATATAATGCGGACCGCTGCGCAGGCGCGCCGCTGGCACGCCAAAGGTGCACCTAAGACAGGCTCAGCTGCGCCCGTCCGTGACCCGATTGCGACTAGCGCCAAGAACCCTGGCTCTCCCAGGCCCCACCGCTAATACTCTACCCTCCTTAACGTACTCAATCCCGGAATACACACAGACTGCGTAAGATCCTCGCCGAATACCACCCATGGAGAGTTCTTCATCTATAGACTGCTGGGACCGCACCCACCATCGCTGACCTTGCCAACCCCACTCGATCACCTCCACGGACTACGTCCTACTCAGGGACCTAAACTTCCACCTCAACAACCGGAACGACCCCGACTCTATCACTCTCCTCGACAACCTCGACAACCTCCGACTGAAGCAGCTGGTGAACATGCCCACACACAGAGCTGGACACACCCTCGACCCTATCTTCGCGGGAGGAACAAACACCTGCTTCAGCCACATCACCCAGCCTCTCTGGATGGACCACCGCTGCGTTCATTTCAGTTTCAACACCACCACCGCACCCAAGTCCTACAGGAAACCAGATGCAAGAAACCAGATGCCTAGAGAAAACCTGGAAAAACCAGAAAACCACGGAAACACAGAACAACCACAGTGCTCTAAAGGAATACCACCAGTGCAAACGGACCTTCATAAGAGACAAAGTCCTGACCAACGTGACCAATGCCAAGGAACTGTTCAACATCATTCAACAGTTCACAAAACACCCCAGCGAAGCCACAGAAGTCACACCTTCCCAGCAACTCCGTAACAAGCTCAGCTCATCTGAAGATCAAAGCCCTCTACGACACCTTCAGCGAACCGATGCCGGACATCATCCCACCCCCAAACGCTGCCGCTCAGCCTACCATCTTGACCTGGATTCCTGCTACTGTCGAACACATCACCGCTAACATGAAGAAAATGCACTCAGGAGCCCCAACGGACCCCTGCCCACCGCACATATTCCACAGGGCAACCACTACATCACACCCGAACGGGGACAGACCATCAACACCTCCTTCACGTCCGGCATTTTCCCAGGCGACTGGAAGCAAGCGGAGGTAACACCCCTCCTCAAGAAACCCACAGCCGACCCAACAGACCTGAAAAACTACCGGCCCATCTCTCTCCCCCCTTTCGTGGCCAAAGTCCCCAAGGTACTCGTGAATGCCGTCCATCATCCCCTTTTGTATCACTCGTGAATGCCCAGCTGACCACCTTCATCGAAGAAAACTCTATACTAGATGCCTCCCAGTCTGAATTCCACAGCAACCACAGTACCGATACCGCTCTCCTTGCCGCCACTTACGACATCCGCATGCTATTCCACCAGGGACACGCCGCAGCCCTCATCCTTCTAGACCTCTCCGCACCTTTCAACACTGTTTCCCATCGCATGCTTGCAGCCAGACTTCACGACACAGGGATACAAGGAGCCGCCCTCAACTGGATCCAAACCTTTCTCTCCGGCCGAACCCAGAGGATCAGGATCTTCCTCTCTGAACCCACCGATATCAACTGTGGAGTACCGCTAGGATCATCGCTCACCCCCACGCTCTTCAACATCTACATGGCCCCTCTCACCGCCATCGTCAGACAGCAAAGGCTCTGCATCGTATCCTACACTGACGACACCCAACTCATTCTATCACTCACAAAGAACCTCAAAGACACTAGACTCTGCTTCCTGGAATGAATGAAGAACGTGGCGGCCTGGATGAAGGACAGCTGCCTGAAGCTCAACTCAGAGAAGACCAAGGTCCTCGTCCTCGGACCCTGCAACTCCACCTGGGACAACACCTGGTTGTCCACCGCCCTCGGGAACCCTCCCACTCCTACTGACCACGCATGAAACCTCGGCATCATCCTCGACTCCTCCCTCTCCATGAACCGCCAGGTCAGCGCCATCGCCTCCATCAGCTTCAAGTGCCTGCGCATCTGACTCACCTGGGAGAGCACCCCCGCATCCACAGAAACAGAATAGGCGGGAGAGGCTTCTCCTACATCGCAGCAAAGACCTGGAACAAGATCCCCGTGAACATCAGGAAGGACATCAAGACCTGGCTCTTCAACTGATCCGGAGCTGCCCCCCGCCCCCCAAAAAGAGCCCTGAGACCCTCACAGGTGAGTAGTGCGCTACATAAACCCTTGATTGATTGATTTTTCAGTAGCATGGTATTGTCCATGGTGTCCTAGCCCCCTAGGGTAGCGATCTGGGGGTTGCTCCATAAGTCCTCTTTCTCACTTGTGCTCTCTGAACCCAGAGCCGCCTTTAGCACTGGTGGCGCCTGATGCGACAATGTTTGTTGGCGCCCCCCCCCCCCCATGACCACCTCCACCAAGGATTCCCTCACCACCACCCTTTAACAGTGACCAAGTCTCCATAACCACTTTCTCTCAGATGCATTGAATTAGTTACATGAAAATAGCATCACTCATATCAGTGAAGGATGTCAGAGCACTTTGCATCAGACACACATTACACAGAGACAATCAAGCATACATGTGGAAATCAGTGTGTAAGAAATGTTACATAAGCCAAAGGACCACAAGTGTAGGAGTCACATGTCATCCATACTGGTAGACAGTACAGTTTAGGAGTGCTTGGTGTGGAGAAGCCCAAACTCAGAGTCGAAAAAGAAACAGCATAGTTGGGAGTTTTCCTTACTAATTAGTATCGATTTCTACCCAAATTAGCCCTTTTAGCAACACTAATCTATGCTCAAATGTATACTATGCAGTGTGTATGCATTTCTCTGATGAAGGTTAATAGCTCACTGTTCTGTATTAGGACTTTAAGTTATAAATTGCAAGTAACAAAAGGATGTCTCTTTTAAAAGCAGTAACCTGCTGATGTGTTTACATTATATGCACTCTGTAATCTACATGGTGCACTTTCTTGGCAACAGGCACATTAACCCTCTGCACTACCTTCACATAAGTCAAAACCTCAACTATACCAAACTCCAATCTCTCTCCAGAAAGAAAATTAATCACAGGCATGGTCTTGACATTTTTGGAATGCCTGGTAATTGCTGGAGGAGAGGAGCGTGGCAACAGGTGCATTAAAAACATAATAATCTTGCAAACACGGAGGCCTGAGGTAGCCAGCACTTGGTGCAGTGGCACCAGTTGCACTGCCCTAGAACCGGCCCTGTCTGCACCCCAACAGGAAGCCTTCATGGTGCGGAACAATTCTGGACCAGCCATGGACCCGGGATCTGAAGCAGGGGAGGCGAGGAAGCCCCCTACCTCAGGTCCCGGCAGGGGCGGTCCTCACCTCCCCGGCCCCGGACTCTTCCTATGATCTCGATTGTCTCTGATAAAACCTGGACTACTGCACTGTCCCCCGTCATCCACCATATGCGCCATCTCTGGGTGGTTCTTCCAGACAGCTTATGGGAAGTACGGGTTGGATCTCTGGTCCCAACTGCTATCAGCGACTCGTGTACACCTGTCAGTGGTTCATGGTCTTGACTGGACTCTGGGCTCCTCTTGGGTGCTCAGTCAAAGTTCTAGCTTGACCTAATGGTCCCAAGTCTTTTGTCTATCATTCACCACAAACGACGAAGCTACAACACCAGAAGCCTGAACATACTCTGCGTCACCATGCTACTGAAGAAATTCTCAGCAGACCAGCAAGCTCACAAACTACTCACCTATCTCCTGCTTACCTTACCCACCAAAGATTCTAGAGAAAACAATCAACAGATGCCTCACAGAACACCTCGTCAACCTCCAGCCCGATTGCACAAAAACCGCTTTCATCACAATGACAGATGACATCTTCAGGATCTGCTCTTTCCCGAGAGGCAGAGTGTAGGAGAGTAGAGTCTGCTATCCTATGGTCACCCCAAATTTTTGCTTTTTGCTTCACTGGTTTAGGACTTAATGTGGCTGTGGGCCTGCTAATCAGACCCACAGCCTGCTGTTCTCTCTCTAAATTACTGCCAATGCACTCTAGGTGCATTACGAATTGGAACTGGTTCATCTTATTGGCCCCTGTAACAGTGTACCCTAGGTACCCAGGGCATAGGTGTTTCCAAGGCCTACCAGGGGCTGCAGCATGTATTGTGCCACCCCTGGCCTGGCCTCCATATTTGACACAACTGGTGATCACTCAGCTGGGGTAAGTTGGTGTAATCACCTCTTGCTTAGACATAGTATCCCTATATCTAACCTAACTGGACACATGTTAACCTACAAGCCATTCCTATGGAAGGTCCCTGCAATCCTGGGGGCAGAGTGCGTGGTTTCATGTGAGATGGTGCTCTAGCATGAGCTGAGCCTGTCTGTAGCAGTCGGGAACAACTCCCTTAGCTGATCCGGGATATTGCCATACCATATATTCTTAAGTGCATTATAATCCTCGTGGTTATATGCTAACTTTGGTTTGGCTTTATCAAAACATGTCGAGTAAGGTGTCATACGATTTGGAATACTATCCCCTCGACAGTTCTGTCGACGGGGATAGCATTCCACCCTTCTAGAGAGACACGACATGTACATAACCTTAACCCCGGTTAAAGTTAACCAGAGCCTCAGCATCACAAAATGGATGCTGCCACCACAGACACAAGTCTGACCTCCTGCTGCTGGGAGTCCTTCCAGTGAGGGAGGCTTGGACAAAGGGTTTCCTGCCTTGGGAGGTGCGAGCACCACCCCAGACAGGATTTTGTGTATGGGGTAGGACAGGGCTGAATAGAATCAGACATGCCCGGGGCACACAAGGTGTCCCCGTGCATAAGCCAGTCCAAACCGGTCCTGGGACTTTCCAGACCCAGGCCTGGCGAGGAGCTGGACAAAGGAAAGGGGGTGTAATCGCCCCCCTTCCTGGTCCCACCCAGAGGAGGGACCTAGCAGGTGATCCACCCCTCAGATTGGGAATAAGAGTGGGAGCAGTGCCATAGCACCTCAGATCATCCTGAATCAACTTGAAACTAAGAAGACGACTGGACTTCGACATTCTGCTGCACAGAAGACTGAAGAGCATCTCCCTTGTGGCCTAGAAGTGGCCACCCTGTGAACACAGGCACCATCCAGCAACTCAATGTCTGCTTTGCCGCCGCCCCCCGCCCGAGCCCAGAGCCTGACAAGACTCAGACTCCCAGACTTCTCACAGCCCGTTCCACAGTCCCTGCAAAGAAGGGACCCATGGAGGCACCGAGAGATGTGGGACCGGACCTCTTGAAAGACCCTGAGACGCTGACTGCGCAGCACCCGAGGCACCCTCGACGCTGTGCTTTGGGGTTTGAGAAGCCCCACAACCAAGCAGCCCTTGCACCGAAGATCAGCCCCCCAGCATCTCCAGGATCTGCGTGGGGCCCTTTTGCATCGTGCCACTCGACGCGCCATCCCGGCCACTTGCCACGTGGTCAGCGGCCATCTTGGCGACGAAACCTACAAACTACACTGCGGGTCTGGTTGCTCCAGACTTGCCCTCACTCCTGTAAAAGAGAGCACGCGCTCTGACCTTGCTGGTCCGAGTGATAAGCCTTTTTTTTGATTCCTGCGTGGCTTGCATTAACCAAGGCCTGTTTGCTCCAATCAAGTTGCCGACACCGCCAACAGTGAGAAGCCTGCGTGGGACAGCTCGTGATTGACTCCTGGACGTCCTCGACCTCTTCGTGTCCACGTGGCTGCAGAGAGAAGCTACACCTCATCCCCTGTTTGCACCCGACATCGCCTGGTTCCAATCTGGTTCCACTGTAGTCACTGGCTAGTGACTTTGAACATTGTCCCCTCTGCTTTCAGGTCTTCACCACTTCAGATCCACCCTTGGATCCACCGGAACTCTTCACATCGAGCCGCCTGCAGCATCTTCAGCTCCAAGCACCATCGACCTGCGTGACGAAACCCGACACTACTTCGACCCTATGCACCCGCTTCCTGTGGGTGAGGTAACTCAGCAACGCCGGTGTTCCCACACTGGTACACACCTCTAGTGTCTGTGTCTAAAGTTTCAGCTTTCTAGGTCACTCGGAAGGTTCCTAAAACACTAACTTTGCAACTTTTACGCACCATAGACTTAACATTGGTGAATGCGTGCACTTTAAACACTGCACCCGAGTCCCGCGGGCCTTTCCCGACTTAGTCACTGCTAGTCCCGATCAGCTCCAGCGATTCCCAAGGCCCTAGGCCTGTTTCCTTTTCGAGTGGTATCTCTTATACCACTTTCTTAGTATATGGTTTGAGTGGCCACCCGCCCTCATCCATATTGTGCAACTTTTGTGTATTTAAACTGTGTTTTGTTTTAACGCTTGTGCTTCTGTGCTCATAAAGAGTATAGGGGATATTTGTAGTTAATAAATATATATATATTTTCAATATATATCTGTGTGGTGTCCTTTCATTTGGTATTCAAGGGGATTGTGTATGGTAATGCAGCTGGCTTCACATGCCTTTCAGAGTTTAGCCTAAGACTGCTTTGTCCACGTTACCACTAGGATAACTGGTCTATAAGGTTAACTTACAACCAATCATCATAAGGGTTGTTTGGCATGGTACAAGGTGATCACTAGAACTAGTGAGCATCATATACCAGGCCAACTTCTCACACAGAGAAATACCAGTCACCTGGCCTTACACTCATCAGAAGCCTGGGAGCTCGTGTGCAAAGAGCCCTCAGACTCATCACTCAGCCCCACCCTCTTCAACACCTACATGACCCTCTGGCCAACATCCTCCACACCTTCGACAGTAGGACCCTCTTCTATGCCAGTGATAAGCAACTCATACTGTCCTTCTCGGACAGAGAACCCAACACAAGGATCACGTTCACCACTAGCATGTCTGAAGAGGCCACTGGACAAAGACCAACTGTCTCAAACTTAACACTGTCATGGCAGAGAAAGTGCTCTTTGGAAATAACATCTCTCCGTGGGACTCCAAGTGACCAGTTGACCTCAGAGCTACTCCCACTCCCGCAGAACACACCAGAAACTTCTGGACTGTCATTGACAATGAGGGGAACATGTATGCTCAAGTCAAAGGCCTCACCTCATCATGATTCCTCACTCTGAAGATGCTATGGAAGATTTTCAAATGGCTTCCGAGCAACGTCTGAAAAACTGTTACCCATGCCCTCGTCACTAGCATGCTGGAAAAGAAAACTCTTTATAATGGGTTCGCAGAGCATATCACCATACGACTGCAAACCATCCAGAATTCAGTGGGCAGACTCATTCTCAACCTACCATGCATGACTCACATGCCACCACATCTGTGGGAGCTCCAGGGGCTCGCAATACACATGTGTCAACGGTTCAAGATTGTTAGACCTGGCACCATTGGCGTGGGTCTCCCTTCCATTTTTTGCTGTTGCCTCGTGTTTCTGCTGGTTATAGATGCTTTGGGCACTGTGCCACTGCTATTCAGTGCCACAGTGCAAGTGCCCCTATGGTAAATTGATGTATGGATTAGTGACTCCATGATTGGCTGGTTTGGTTTAATTGTCTGACACTAGCACAGTGCATTGCATGTGCCCAGGGCTTGTAAATCGAATGCTGCTGGTGGGCTTGCAGCACTGGTTGTGCCATCCACAGAAGCAGCCTGTAAAGTGCGTCTCAGGTCAGCTATAGCAGAGCCTGTGTGCAGGCTGGTACTGCCATGTTGACTGGGCAAGTGCACCCACTTACCAGTCCCTAAACCTTCCCTTTTCTGAATATTAGTCACCACTATTGTAGGCCCAATGGCAGGGTGCATTGTTGGTAAAAGTTAGGACACACCCTGAGGTGTGTGGCATGTCTGGATAATGAATTACAGCCATTTTCGTTTTTCTCTATTGCAAGGCTACCTGTTCCCCATAGGCCAGAATGGGCAGTTTGATTATAACTTCTTATAATCCTAACTGACTCAGGGAACTAGGTAGAAATGTGAGTTTAGTATGCCTGAACTCAGAATGATAAAATACATCTTTTAGTAAAGTTGATTTTAACATTCTGTGTTTGAAAATACCACTTTTAGAAAGTAGGTATTTTCTTGCCTAACTGTCCAATCCTGCCTCTGCTAGGTGGTGTATTCCTTGTATGGTGTTTGAGTGACAGGGGCAGGGGGATTCCAGGAGACAGGGTGAGTCAGCACAGGGCTGAATAGACCCATCTGCATGTAGAGTGAGGGGAGGGGAGCACCTGGGCCTGAACAGGGATGTCCTGACCTCCACAATGCTGGCTTCACCTCCTGTGGTGCGTCTGATGTCCCTGACCCACACTGTAAAAGGAAAGAAGGAGTCTTGTCAACCAAGTGCTCCAGGACTGACCCGAACTGGTTTGTGCTGGGTACAGGACCCTCTGCTTTCAGAGGAAAAAGGATTTGCTAGTATAAATATGGGGACCCAGACCCCAGAACTTTAGATCACTTTTGGGAAACAAGAAGAAACTTTGCTGAGGAGAGGAACCAGAGAAATTAAAGGAGGAGACTATCCCTAAGCGGAGTGCTGTTTGGGGTATTGGCCTGCAGTGGTTGGCTGACTGCATGACCTTCTACACGCCCACACGCCAGCTACAAACAACCAGCCACGCCCTCACCACCATACCACGCATCCGCAGAGCCACCGCCGGAGGAAGATCCTTCTCCTACCTGGCAGCCAAGACCTGGAACTCCCTCCCCACCCACCTTCGGCGAACCCAGGACCATTTCTCCTTCAGGAAACAGCTCAAGACCTGGCTGTTCGAGCAGTAACATACCCCCCCCCAGCGCCTTGAGACCCTCCTGGGTGAGTAGCGCGCTTTATAAATGCACTGATTGATTGATTGATTGACTGACTGCCAAAGAAAGGATAAAGGAACTTTGTGCTACTTTCATCAACTTGTAAAGGATCTCCAAGGGCTTGGAAATTGATCTTGCCTCCTGCTGAAGTCTCAGGGATAACAGGCTTCACCATCCAGCTCCCCTGAATTCCCTTTCTGGGAATTTGAAGTGCCTACTGTTGTGCTGGGCCTTCTGTGGGCCTGCGTGTTGGAAGGTGCTGGAAGCGTGACTCACGAAGTAGAAGCGGGACGCCGCCGCAACCACTGTAGTCGCATCACTGAAGAAGGGTGTCGCCGCTGCCGATGTCGCATTGCATCACCGAAGTGCCTCGCATCGCCGGAGAATAGTGTCACCATCGCAGCAGGCGCCGTCACATCGCTGGAGAAGCGTGATGCCGGGTGCAGCCGTCGCATCACTTCAGAAGGGTGTCACCACTGTCGCATCGCCGGAGTGCCTCGCATTGACGGAGAAGAGTGTTGCTGTTGCAGCAGACACCACCGCATCACCAGAGAAGCATGTTGCATGGCCTGTCGCATGCACGCATCGTTGTCGCATCAAGAAGAAGACGCTTTTTTCTTTCATTGCTCCAGGTCTTCATCGCATCATGACGTTGCGGGTCGCATTGCCACGGAAGGGCAGTAAGAAACAGATGCATCACCTCCCCACGTGGAGAAGAACCGGCACATCACCGTCCCCTACGCAGCAGTAGGGAACAGACGCATCACCGTTCTTGCCTGTAAGGAACCAACGCAACACGTTCCCTGCAACTCTTTCGTTATTAGTGTTACGCATCCTAAGGTACATTGAACATAAAGTGTCGCATTTACCATCTAAAGAGAACTAATCTATTTCTACCATTCTAAAGTACAGTATTGTGGTTTTTTGTCGTTTGTGGTCTTGTGTTAAGTCTATATAAAAATATTTGTTTTTATACTACAACTTATGTGGTGTCCATCTGTAGTGTTGTCACTGGCTTACTGTATGTGTTCACAAAAGCTTTAAACACTGAGATAAGCATGTATGCTTGTGCCAAGCTACCAAGGGGGTGAGCAGGGGTTATTTTAGGAGTGTACCCCCTTACTAGATGCAAGGGTCCCCATTTGGTCAAAGATACCTACCTCTGTCAAGTAGAGACTTCCAAATCTAACAAAGCTCCTCACCCACAAGTTCAAAGCACTACACAACATAGGACAGGCCTACCTAACAGCCACGTCTCCTTCCAACGAAGATCGGGACATCTCTGCTCAGCAGGACTCCTACACACATACACAGGAACAGACTCAGTGGCCGCGCCTTCTCATTCGTGGCTTCTCATGTGTGAGAGAGTCTCACAGCCCACCTCAGGGCCCCCTCGCTTCTTGAACTCTACAAAGAGCTGAAGACCTGACATTTGGACTAGTGCCCGTGGCCAGACTTCCAGCCCTGCACAGCACCGAGACACTCAGCAGGGATAATCCGCTCCACAAATGCACATAACACAACATGCCATCACAAAGTGCCTTTCTCTTAATTGTAATTACAAATTAATTTTTTAACATTAGATTGTATTTGAAATAACTATTAATAAGAGTCTTTGAAATATATTAATGGCCGCTTCCGAACCAAAATGATATTAAAGGTAATAATGTATCACAGTGTTCTCCTGTGGAACAGTCTTATCCTAAGGGGGTGCATGGAATCAGTCTGCACAATCAATCAATCAATCAAAGTATTTATAGAGCGCACTACATACCCTTGAGGGTCTCAAGGCGCTGGGGGGGAGGGGAGGATGTTGCTACTGTTCGAAGAGCCAGGTCTTGAGAAGTCTCCTGAAGGTTAGGAGGTCTTCGGTCTGTCGGCGGATGGGGAGGGTGTTCCATGTCTTGGCGGCGAGGTGGGAGAATGATTTGCCACTGGTGGTCATTCTTTGGAAGCGGGGGACGTGGTGAGGGCGCTATCTGCAGAGCGGAGCTGGCGGGTGGGGATGTAGAGGCCGAGTTGGCTGTTGAGGTACGCAGGTCCAGTGTCGTGGGGTGTCTTGTTTGCGTGGGTGAGGAGCTTGAAGGTTATCCTCTTTTTGATGGGGAGCCAGTGCAGGTCTCTCAGGTGAGGTGTGATGTGACTGCGGTGAAGGATGTCGAGGATGAGGCGTGCGGCGGCGTTCCAGATGCATTGGAGCCATTTCAGGAGTTTGGCCGGGGCTCCTGCATAGAGTGTGTTGGCAAAGTCCAGTCTACTGCTGACGAGAGCCTGGGTCACCGTCCTTCTCGTTTCGGTGGGGATCTACTTGAAGATCCTGCGAAGCATGCAGGGGGTGTTGAAGCAGGAGGAGGAGACGGCGTTCACCTGCTTCGTCATGGAGAGGGTGGAGTCGAGGATGACCCCTAGGTTGCGTGCGTGGTCGGTGGGTGTAGGGGGTGCTCCTATAGCAGTTGGCCACCAGGTGTCGTCCCAGGCCGAGGGGGTGGGTCCGAGGATGAGAACCTCAGTCTTGTCCGAGTTCAGCTTCAGTCGGCTGTTTCTCATCCAGTCGGCGATGGCCTGCATTCCTTCATGGAGGTTGGTTTTGTTGGTGTGGGGGTCTTTGGTGAGGGAGAGGATCAGCTGGGTGTCGTCGGCATAGGAGATAATGTTGAGGTCGTGTCGTTGTGCTACGTGGGCGAGTGGTGCCATGTATACGTTGAATAGTGTTGGGCTGGGGGACGAGCCTTGGGGGACGCCGCAGATGATCTTGGTGGCTTCGGTGTGGAAGGGGGGGGAAGGAGGCGGATGCTCTGAGTTCTGCCAGAGAGGAAGAAGGTGGTCCAGTTCAAGGCCTTCTCTTGGATTCTGGCGTCGTGGAGGTGGGTTCTTAGTGTGCGGAGGCAGGCCGTGTCGAAGGCTGCTGACAGGTCCAGGAGGATGAGGGCCGTGGTTTCTCCATTGTCAAGCAGGGTCCTGATGTCGTCGGTTGCAGCGATGAAGGCAGTTTTGGTGCTGTGGTTGCTGCGGGACCCGGACTGGGACAGGTCCAGGATGTTGTTTTCCTCGAGGAAGCTGGTCAGTTGTTTGTTGACGGCCTTTTCGATGACCTTTGCCGGGAACGGGAGCAAGGAGATGGGTCGGAAGTTCTTGAGGTCCTTGGGGGTCCGCCTTGGGTTTTTTGAGTAAGGCGTTGATCTCTGCGTGCTTCCAGCTCTCCGGGAAAGTCGCTGTCTCAAAGGAAATGTTGATGGTTTTCCGGAGGTGGGGTGCGAACGTTCTGTTGGCTTTGTTGAAGATGTGGTGTGGGCAGGGGTCCTGCGGGGATCCGAAGTGGGCGGTGTTCATGATTTTAATTGTGTCTTCATCGTTGATGTTGGTCCAGGTCAGCAGTTGATTGATGCGGGTGTTTATCGTGGGAGAGGGGGTGTCAGCGGTTGCTGCGGTGGTGACGGCATTGAAGCTGTCATGGATGTCTGCGATCTTGCAATGGAAGAAGGTGGCCAGAGTGTTGCATAGGGTTTGGGACGGTGGGATGTCGTTGGTGTTGGAGAGTTCCTTCACGATGCTGAAGAGCTCTTTGCTGTTGTGTGCGTTGTTGTCTAGGAAGTCTTTGAAAGAGGTCTTTTTGGTGGATCTGATGAGGCGGTGTTGTGTGCGGGTGGCGTTCTTGTGAGCTGTATACCTTTCCGGTGTTTGTTCACGGGTCCAGTTCTTTGAGTTTTTGGCAGGTTCGCTTGGAGGCCTGGAGGTCTTCGGTGAACCAGCTGGCTCTCTTGCTGGTGTGGGTGTTGGGGGGTTTCTTGAGCGGGGCGAGGGTGTTCGCGCAGTCGTTGATCCACTGTCTGAGGCTGCGGGGTCGGTCGGGTCTGCGAGTGGGCTCTTGGCGAGGACGGTGGTAAGCTGGTCCTCGGTGACCTTGCTCCAGTTGCGGCGAGGCATCTGTTGGGTTTGGTGGGTTTCCGGAAGGTGAAGTGGATGCAGCAGTGGTCGGTCAAGTGGAGTTCGGTGGTGTGGTTGAAGGAGACATGGGTGCTTGCTGAGAAGATGGGGTTAAGCGTGTGGCCAGCGGAGTGGGTAGGTGTTGTGACGAGTTGTCTGAGTCCAAGGTTGACGAGGTTGTCGATCAGGGTGGAAGAGTTGGGGTCGTTTTTGTTCTCGAGGTGGAAGTTCAGGTCCCCGAGGAGGATGGAGGCGAGGGCGTGTGTGCGCTGATGAAGTCAGCGATGGAGTCGCTGAACTGCGGTCAGGGTCCGGGGGGTCTGTAGATGAGGGTGCCTCTGAGGGTGGTGTTGGGGTCAGTGTGGATCTGGAAGAGCAGGTGTTCGGCGGTGCTGAGGGTGTCGTTTGTGTTGATTGAGACTTTGAGTGTGTTTCTGTGGATGATGGCGATTCCTACTCCTACTCCTTTGGTGCAGTCCTTGCGGGTGATCTTGTAGCCTTCCGGGATGGCTATGGCGATGTCGGGTGCCGAGGAGGGGTTCAGCCAGGTTTCCGTCAGGAAGGCGACGTCTGGGGCGTCGGTGTCGAGTAGGTCCCAGAGTTCAATGGCGTGTTTGCGGGCGGAGCGGGTGCTGAGCAGGATGCATCTGAGGAAGTTGGGTTCCTTTTTGGGGGGGTTGGCGGGACGGATGCTAATGAAGCTGCATAGCCGGCAGGAGAAGGATGTAGTCCATGGAAGCGAGGGCGTGTGTGCTGATGAAGTCGGCGATGGAGTCGCTGAACTGTGGTCGGGGTCCGGGGGGTCTGTAGATGAGGGTGCCTTTGAGGGTGGTGTTGAGGTCAGTGTGGATCTGGAAGTGCAGGTGTTCGGCGGTGCTGAGGGTGTTGTTGGTGTTGGTTAAGACTTTGAGTGTGTTCCTGTGGATGATGGCGATTCCTCCTCCTACTCCGTTGGTGCGGTCCTTGCAGGTGATCTTGTAGCCTTCCGGGATGGCTATGGCGATGTCGGGTGCCGAGGAGGGGTTCAGACAGATTTCCGTCAGGAAGGAGACGTCTGGGGCGTCTGTGTCGAGTAGGTCCCAGAGTTCGATGGCGTGTTTGCGTGTGGAGCGGGTGTTGAGTAGGATGCATCTGAGGAAGTTTGGTTCCTTTTTTGGGGGTTGGCGGGCCGGAGGCTGGTGAAGCTGCATAGCCGGCAGGAGAAGGGTCCTTGGGTGCGTTTCGGGGCGACCTGGTAGCAGGTGCGAGATCGTCCGGCATTGAGTGCGTGGAGAGTTCTGGAGTCATAGCGGAGGCGGGCGTCGTGGTGTGTGCGGGGGCCAGCGGTCCAGGTGCTGGGCACGGTCCAGGTGCGGACGGGCGCAGACGGGCTTGCCTTAGGTGCACTTTTTACTCGCCAGCGGCGCGGCCGCTGCGGGGCCTCTATATGAGGGGATGTGGGAGGGAGGAGCAGCTGGGAGGCGGGAGCGGGCTGGCGAATGGGTTTGGAGGGGCGCAGGGCCACAGGAGAGCAGCGGCCGGAAGCTGAGGGGGGGAGCGGGTGGGGGTCACAGAGGCAAGGGACAACAAGAGAAGGGGGCACACGGGAGAAAAAACGGGCACAAAATACCAGCAGTGGGGGAACAGAAAGAGGTCAAGAAAAACGAGGCCGGCAGTGCAGAGGCTAGTGAAATAAAGCAGAGAGCAAGCGGGATACCGGCATACTGGCGGCAGCAGCAGTGCACAGGTCACACAGGGGGCTGTGGGACTGTGAGGGGAGCGACCTGCCCTCATCCTCCTCGACCTCTCTGCAGCATTCGACACAGTCTGCCACTGCACCCTTCTACAATGCCTCAATAACATCGGAATCCAAGGAAAAGCACTTGAATGGATCACCTCGTTCCTCACCGGAAGAACCCAGAGAGTCCGCCTTCCTCCATTCAAGTCCGAGGCCTCTGAAGTCATCTGCGGCGTACCTCAAGGATCCTCACTCAGTCCCACCCTCTTCAACGTATACATGAGCCCCCTCGCGGCCATCGCCCGCCAACACAACCTCAACATCATCTCTTACGCGGATGACACTCAACTGATCCTTTCTCTCACCAAGGACCCCAGCACCGCCAAAACTAACCTACACGAAGGAATGAAAGAAGTCGCCGAATGGATGAAACAAAGCCGTCTGAAACTGAACTCAGACAAAACAGAAGTCCTCATCTTAGGTACATCCCCCTCTGCCTGGGACGACTCCTGGTGGCCGGAAGCCCTCGGAAAAGCACCCATCCCGACTGACCACGCACGGAACCTTGGCGTCATCCTGGATTCTTCACTCTCAATGAACAGACAAGTCAGCGCCGTATCCTCTTCCTGCTTCAACATTCTTCGCATGCTCAGAAAAACATTTCGCTGGATCCCCTCCGAAACAAGGAAAACAGTCACCCACGCTCTGGTCACGAGCCGACTGGACTACGGAAACACCCTCTACGCAGGTACCACCGCTAAACTCCAGAAGAAACTCCAACGAATCCAAAACGCCTCAGCCAGGCTCATATTAGACATCCCACGCAACGAACACATCTCTGGTCACCTTAAAGACCTCCACTGGCTACCCGTCAATAAGAGGATCACTTTCCGACTGCTTACCCACGCACACAAATCACTCTACGACATCGGACCAGATTGCCTCAACTCTCGACTGTCCTTCTACACCCCCTCCCGCCAACTACGTTCTTCCAGCCAAGCCTTCGCCACTGTACCTCGCATCAACAAGACCACCATGGGAGGCAGATCCTTTTCATACCTGGCTGCTAAAACATGGAACTCACTCCCCGCTTACCTTCGCCTCACCCAGAACCACCTAGCGTTCAGAAAGCAGCTTAAAACGTGGATATTTGACAAATAATCCTCCCCCCCTTCCTAAGCGCCTTGAAACCCTCTGGGTATGTAGTGCGCTATACAAATTTTATGACTTGACTGGACTTGACTTGACAGGGTGAAGGGTCCCAAAGGTTATCCTGTCCACAAACGCCAGTCCTATCATAGGGTGGAAACTGCGTGACGGCCTGTCTTGAGGGCAGTGAGCCTCACTGTGGATGACTTATAAACATTTAAAAGGCGGCGCAGTCCTGCCACAGAGGGCAACTTTCACAGGTCTATTGTGCACTTTACCTGCACAGCCAGGCTGCACAGGGCAGGCCTGCAGTCATGTTTACAGTGTTGCTGTAGTGGATGCATAATAGGTGCTGGGGTCCACTGAGGGCATTTAAATGACAGGCCCTGGGTACACATTATGTACCATATACCACGGACATATAGGTCCATTATGGTAAAATGGCAATTTCATCATGTTGAAATGGGGAGCACAGACGCTTTACAGCTGGTCAGCAAGAGGAAAGGGTACAGACGTCTAGAGTCAGCAAAGGCAGTCGATGCAAAGATCTGGGACAGAACCGCGCAGGAGGTGGTCACTTCCAACATGTCATGTAAAGTTCTGTGATGTCATCATTACATGACTTGCTTCCTTTCAAAGATGAAGCATTTCTGCCTCGGGCCGCCAGGGAAGGGCCCTCCGGCCCCCATAGAAGGGCCCTCGGGCCGCCAGGGAAGGGCCCTCCGGCTGTCAGGCAAGGGCTCTCGCTTCTGGTGTGCATCCCACAGTTTACATGAGAGTTCTGCCAACATCTGTCTTACAACTGTCTAGATATGGTGGGCCAGATGAAAGATCATTCCAAATTGCGAGTCACAATTTGCACTCATTTGTGAGTCACAAATTGCGAGTCGCACTTTGGAATGTACAACAGTGTCAGAGACACTGATTGTGATTCCCAATGGAGTCGCAAAATGCGAGCATGAATATTAATGAGCCTCTCACAATTTGCGACCCCATCGGGAATGGCAGGCCTTCCCAGGGATGCTGGCCTGCTGGGCTCAGCAGACCTCCATGTCTGGGACTGCTTTTCAATAAAGCCACTTTTTTTAGGTCGAGGACGGAGAAGGCTGCGCTTGTGCAGTCTCCGGGAGGAGAATTAATGCTTCTTAATAGGGCTGTAGAACCCGCCTCCTGCCCAGTTTCTCCTCCATTGGCTGGCTTCCTAAACGGAGGCCAGCCATTGGAGGAGAGAGCCGTCCCTCCAAAGAAGCTCCGTCTTTTTCGGATTCGGGGAGTACATTTTGCTGTTCTTTAGCCAGTGACATCATCCGTCACTCAAAATAAAAAATACACGCCCCGAATCCAAAAATTTTCAGAGTTGCCGGCCGCCATTTTCCTGCTCGAGCAGCGTCTACCGAGGACATGAGGTAAGCCTCTGCCCCCCTGTTTGTGCCGTTCTTAGTGCGCTCGTCAACACATGGGGCCGCTTGGGGGAGAAAGAAGACTGCTCTTGAGCCTCTCTGGGCTCTGCCACGCACTTTGCCCCCTGAGCCCTCCTGGGCTCTACAGAAATGCGGCCGTCACGGTGGAGTCCCCCATTGGGGACTCGGAACTTGCAATTGCCCCCGAGAGCCTCGGGGCTCCAAATCACCAAATGCCGCCTTGAGATAGGGGAGCGGCCCGCTGTCTGCTGGGGCCGCTCTACCTCACACTGCGAGGCCCCCACCCGGGTCGCTGCACCCACCGGTACTTGGCGCGGGGCTCCCCTCCTCTGGGGCCTCGCCGGCGGCCGCGCCTCTGTCACTGCTCTCCTTTGTCTCCCGCAGAAAGTTAAATGTACCCATTGCATTCCCAGATGTTTCTCGACACTTTACAGGATCAGTGATTTTGTACAAAATAAACAGCCCGGGAAGCGAAGCGCTGAGCTCAGCAGTTCTGTGAAAGAGAATGGCTTCTCCCAGCTCCGGCGGTGCCCTGGTTAGCATTCCAGGGGCGCAGGGCGGGAACGACAGACAGCAGGGTAGGCGGGCTGCAGACCCGAGTCACCGGGGTCGGACTGCTCGACGGGACCGGGACAGGAGGATTGGAGAGCTACTGAGATTAGAAAATATACGGCTACAGTAACTGGAAGGCGAGGAGGCCGCTGATTGGAAGACTTGAAAGCCACCGGGATCTGATGGTTTGATAACTCACTGGTTTATTTCAGGCCATAGGATAGCTCATTTATTGTCCCGTACGTGCATTATTTAGGCTATTGTGCATCACTAAAATGATGGAGTGACTGTTCTTCATGTCGTATGTACAGTCAACGTCCCCAGTTCTGTTGTGCTTGCTTTCTGAGGGAACAGTCCTGTTTTTTTTAGCCTGGAAAATGCTTGTACTTTTAAGTGAAGTGCAATAATCTGTCTCTCTCTCATCTGTCCCTCCTCAAAGTACGCCACTTCACTTAAACTTTTGGTGTTTTGTGCAGAACATCTTGCACGGAGTAAAGAATGGCCCCGAGCACAAAGCGCAGAGTACGGATTAGACTCGAATTAAAAAAAACCAAGCATTTACAATGCAATGGTTTTGCCTTTGTTAAAGTTAGAGCTATTGGCATTGCTCTTGACATTATTTTTATTTATGTTTTTTTTTTAACATAAATAAATGGCATTGTCATTTACAATGCCACTAGCTTTATCTCTTGCAAATGACACACACAAACACACACAGAGCCCCTCCACACAGAGCCCCCCACACACACAGCCACACAGAGCCCCCCACACACACAGCCACACAAAGCCCCCCACACACACAGCCACACAAAGCCCCCCCACGCACAGCCACTGTAGCATTTTTAGTAACACAATCACTGTCTCTGTAACTATCTACTGTAGACAGTCACTGACACAGTATCAATTGAACATAGTAACACTGCCACAGACAGTAAAACAATCTTAGTAATACAGTCACTGATTAACATTTAACCGAGACACACTGACTCAGTAACAACAGTAGTTATGTACAATGTCTAGCAATGTTACACTGTGACAGTCACTGAAGCAATATCAATTGTTTATGGTAAAACGTCCTCAGATACTAAAACAATCTTAGTAACACAGTCACTGACTCTAACATTTAACCCAGACACACTTACTCAGTAACAACCGTAGAACCGTCGTTATATAAAATTATCTAACAATGCTTCACAGTGACAGTTACTGACACAATACCAATTGTGCACAGTAACACTGCCACAGACACTGTAACAATCTTGAAACTGTAAATGTACAGGCACCATACGAAGGGGACAACGTCACGGACATTAAAAGATAGCAGAGGTGGTCTTGTGCACAGACCCCGTGAGACACCTCACTGAGACACAGGCTCACCACAGGGACGCACACTCACTACAGGATAGACACACACTCACTGCAGGATAGATGCACACTCACTGCAGGATAGATGCATACTCACTGCAGGACAGACACCCACTCACTGCAGGACAGGCACACACTCACTGCAGGACAGGCACACACTCACTGCAGGACAGGCACACACTCACTGCAGGATATACACACCCTCACTGCAGAATAGACACACATTCACTGCAGGATAGGCACGCACTCACCCGCTCACCAGGACACACACACACTCTGGGTGCAGTGACACACACCCGCTCACCAGAACACACACACACACTGTCGGTGCAGTGACATACACCCGCTCACCAGGACACACTCTCGGTGCAGTGACACACACCCGCTCACCAGGACACACACACTCTGGGTGCAGTGACATACACCCCCTCTCAGCAGGACACGCATGCCCTTGGTGCAGTGACACACACCCACTCACCAGGGCACACACTCTCAGTGCAGTGACACACACCCGCTCACCAGGACACACACTCTCGGTGCAGTGACAGACACCCGCTCACCAGGACACACACGCTCGTAAAAGTGCAAAGGGTTCTTACGAAGTTGGCCGTCAGTCGGGGGGCGTCGGTGATGTACTCCAAGGCGTGGGCTCCTCCGAGGCTGAGGCAGAGCAGGGTCAGAAGGGCGCCGAGGGCTCGCCCCATGGGCAGGGTCAGAGGTCAGCCTCCCTGGAGCATGGCTGGAGCCGGGCATCCGCTCCAGGGGCTGCGCACAGCCTCACCTGTCAGGGGCAAGAGGGGGCATCGGGCAGCCCAGGGCGTCCAGGTCTAACAATGCTTCACAGTGACAGTTACTGACACAATACCAATTGTGCACAGTAACACTGCCACAGGCACTGTAACAATCTTGAAACTGTAAATGTACAGGCACCATACGAAGGGGACAACGTCACGGACATTAAAAGATAGCAGAGGTGGTCTTGTGCACAGACCCCGTGAGACACCTCACTGAGACACAGGCTCACCACAGGGACACACACTCACTACAGGATAGACACACACTCACTGCAGGATAGATGCACACTCACTGCAGGATAGATGCACACTCACTGCAGGATAGACGCACACTCACTGCAGGACAGACGCACACTCACTGCAGGACAGGCACACACTCACTGCAGGATAGGCACACACTCACTGCAGGATATACACACCCTCACTGCAGAATAGACACACATTCACTGTAGGATAGGCACGCACTCACCCGCTCACCAGGACACACACACACTCTGGGTGCAGTGACACACACCAGCTCACCAGGACACACTCTCGGTGCAGTGACACACCCGCTCACCAGGACACACACACTCTGGGTGCAGTGACATACACCCCCTCTCAGCAGGACACGCATGCCCTTGGTGCAGTGACACACACCCACTCACCAGGGCACACACTCTCGTTGCAGTGACAGACACCCGCTCACCAGGACACACACTCTCGGTGCAGTGACACACACCCGCTCACCAGGACGCACACTCTTGGTGCAGTGACAGAAACCCGCTCACCAGGACACACACTCTTGGTGCAGTGACAGACACCCGCTCACCAGGACACACTCTCGGTGCAGTGACACACACCCGCTCACCAGGACACACACACTCTGGGTGCAGTGACATACACCCCCTCTCAGCAGGACACACACACTCTGGGTGCAGTGACACACACCCACTCACCAGGGCACACACTCTCAGTGCAGTGACACACACCCGCTCACCAGGACGCACACTCTCGGTGCAGTGACAGACACCCGCTCACCAGGACACACACTCTCGGTGCAGTGACAGACACCCGCTCACCAGGAAACACACGCTCGTAAAAGTGCAAAGGGTTCTTACGAAGTTGGCCGTCAGTCGGGGGCGTCGGTGATGTACTCCAAGGCGTGGGCTCCTCCGAGGCTGAGGCAGAGCAGGGTCAGGAGGGCGCCGAGGGCTCGCCCCATGGGCAGGGTCAGAGGTCAGCCCCCCTGACGCATGGCTGGAGCCGGGCATCCGCTCCAGGGGCTACGCACAGCCTTACCTGTCAGGGGCAAGAGGGGGCATCGGGCAGCCCAGGGCGTCCAGGTAGGGCAGAGAGGGCTGCCGCTCCCGGGGCTGGCACCGGTGGGCACAGCGCGGCTGTTGCTCCTGGGTGCTGCTGGCACCAGTGGGCACAGGGCGGGTGCTGCTGGCACAGGTGGGCGGGTGTTTGTTCCTCCGGTTAGCTCATGTGGTTTCTGTGGCTCCTGCTTGGGACGACGCTGGCTGCGGCTCGGTGCCCCTCCCTCGGCTCTCACCTGCTGGCAGGGCACCCTCCGTGGGTCCCTCCCTCCCGGACAGACTCCTCCCTCGCCAGCCTACATTCAGACTCGGACTGCGGCGTCCCAAACACCCCGGGCCGCCTCTGAGCGGAGCTCACTTCTGGCTGACGTGCACAAGAGGCTCCCCCCAGAGGACGCCGGTGTACATTTGTAATATAGAAAGTAATGCTTAGCCGCACATGTGGCACAAACCTGCCCCTTATAAAGTCCACTCGGCCAAATGGGACTCTTCCCACAAGCATAAAAAAAACAAATTCCAAAATAAAACCAACAAGCAATTGAAACACATAGTTCACCCTTGGAAAGGAGACGTCAGCATTCTCCCTGGGACAATACCTTATTTTCTGAGAACAGAGTTGTTTTGCTTTGTGCAAATACGCAGGGGAAAAAAACGAAATTAATGAGGCCGGATGGTAAATAGCAGAGAGCAGGGGTGAGTGGTAAATGGTGACAGCTCTTAAAACATTGCTGAAATTCCCGTGAACAGCTGTTAGACACAGAAACCCCTTATTCTCCTCCCGGCTCATACATCACATGGCTTTCCTTGTGCTGTCATAAAAATACAGGAGGATGTAAATGCCTGAGCGGGTCATCCATCTTGCACGTAGTAAACACGCAAACGTTACTAACCCCGCCACTCGGCCTGCCGCCATGCTTCACTCTGAATGAAAGGTTTGTCACGAACAGGAAGACGCGGCCCGTCTAGTGCCGAGCGAAATAAATAAGAGCAAATTAATACCACAGCGATGAAAGATGTGGCGGGCTATTGATTGCAGGAAGCGGCCAAACAGCGTTCTAGTCTCCTTGCATTGCACGAAGTCATATTTATAAAGGAAACGTCGACAGTTTTAAAACGTATGTCCCGTAGAGTGAAAAAAAAACAGTCGACAAGGCATTTATTCAGTTTTTTTATGTACGTGGTTTGTCACGCCACGCTACAGAGTTGATTGTCTTGTCTAGAGATGCGAAGTTATCCTTCGTCGGAGCGGGCTGAGGAGAAACGATGGCGTGCGTCACGTGTGCGCATTCACAGTTCTGTCTGGTGGAAGAGTAACCTACACATTCGCGCAAGAAATCACTGTCCACACTTCTTCAAGGAGCAAGAAAGGCCACTTTATTTTAAGACAGGTGCATAATACATTTCTTGACCACATTCATTATTTATTTATTTCATAAATTCCAATCTACAGTATGCCTAAACATCCCTACCTAACAGAACCCGAAACTAACTCTTGACTACTACCCCTAGGATTACCCAACGAGCTACCCTTCAGGATGGCCAACCCGCTCCAGGCTACCCACCCCACTAGCAAAAACCGCCTCCTAAAAGAACAGAGACACCTGTCCTAACAGTGGCAAAGCCCTAAGACCCGAGCAGCGCCTAGAGCACCGCAAAATAAAAAACCTAACTAAAGGAATAAAGGGAGGGTGGGTGGGGCAAAAAGAACCTCCCTTCCCTTGCCTCCCGCTACGCAGTTCCCAACCGCCAGCCTGACTTCCCCTTATCTACTCCCCTAATCAACCCCACCTGCTTCCTGATTGCTCGCGCGAACGCACCCAGGGAAAGACCAGCTCGCGCCTGGGCCCCCCCCCCCCCTTGTTCTTACGCATTTGTGGAAGAAATGATTAGCGCTCCTCTGTGGTTTGGAATGAGAACAGGGGCGCCAGAGTATGGGTATGTATAGAGCGGAATCGGAAAAATGCTACAAGCTGCTTTTTGTTGTCTCATCTTTTCGATGGTGGGTACCTTTCACTCTAGTTGGCTGGTTTGATTGAGTGTGGGGCAAAAGTTAATGACAACTGCACACTGACAGCGGAGGGGGGTGGGGAGCGGGAACAGACACACACGGACACACTGACAGCGGAGGGGGGGGAGCGGGAACAGACACACACGGACACACTGACAGCGGAGGGGGGGGGCGGGAACAGACACACACGGACACACTGACAGCGGAGGGGGGGAGCAATAACAGACACACACGGACACACTAACAGCGGAGGGGGGGGAGCGGGAACAGACACACACGGACACACTGACAGCGGAGGGGGGGAGCGGGAACAGACACACACGGACACACTGACAGCGGAGGGGGGGAGCGGGAACAGACACACACGGACACACTGACAGCGGAGGGGGGGGAGCGGGAACAGACACACACGGACACACTGACAGCGGAGGGGGGGAGCGGGAACAGACACACACAGACACACTGACAGCGGAGGGGGGGGAGCGGGAACAGACACACACGGACATAAGGCAAAAAAAAACAAAGCACTCACGCAAGCAGGAAGGCGGGTGCCGGCTCAATGCCGGACCAGATTCGGGGGCGTTCCCGAGGGCTTTTGGCTGACGTAGCATGACGTAGCCAAAAGCCAAAAAATCTCGGGAACGCCCCCGAATCTGGTCCGGCATTGACGGACAGGCCCGTCTTCCAATGGCTAGCCTCCATTTATGGAGCTAGCCAATGGGAAGAGGGGGCGGAGACCCGACGCCACACACAACTCATAAGGTTTTTTGGCGCATGCGTACTTCGTACGCATCGCCAGTCAAAACCTAAAAAAGTGTGTGCGAGAGCAGGCCAACTAGCACCCCCCTCCCCACCCGGCGCTCACACTGCTCCACATAAGGAGAAAGTGGGCCGGGGAGGAGGGAGGTCGACACCAGCCGCACCGGGGGGCTTGATGCCTCGTGATAAACATGCTTGGCCCCCTCCCGGGGATGAAGGCAGACGCCGGGCGGCGGCAGAGTGTGGGTACAGCTGCAGCCGGACTCCTGTAGGCGGCTGCACTCTTGGGTAAAGGGGGTTGCTGAGTTAATAATGACAAAGGTTACCTGGAAAGGGGTGGATAAAGTTTAGATAGCTCTCAACCTACCATGGATTTTTATCAAAGTTACCTGACAGTGGAAGTTCTGGTACAGGGTAAACGTTCCACTGAAGTGATGAGAATTTGGGGAATAGGGCAGAGTCTGTTCCGCTTTTGGGAACGGGGAAACGAATTGTCTCACGGGTCCTTCAGCAATTGCACCACCTCAAACAAGGAATGTGAATATTATAATGTAAACAGATTATTAGTTTGTGGAGACCTAGCTTCTGCTCTTGAAGGGAGGGCCCGCCTCACCTGTTTACACACGTGCAGATGTGCTGTGCTTTCTGACCAGATGTGCCGTCCCGTCTGCCAAGCTACCTATTTTCAAACTTCATTTATAAATGGAAACAGTTATAATTTGCAAGAACGCGGATAATTTGCAATAACTGTCCCCCCATCACGCGTTATCCAAAGTGTAACTGGTGCATTTGAAGTACATGGCAACAGACTGGGATGAATAATTTGCTCTCCCACCGCCTGGGGTGCAGCACCTGTGTAATTGGGGTCACTTTGAGGTCAGTCATTGATCACAATTACCAGGGCTCAAGCTGACAGTCTGACAGATGACTGCGAGTCTAGGAGCCTGCTAAAAGTTCACATTTTCACGGTTTCCCTCGAGCCCTCTATGAGGTAATCTCGAGGGCGGTGGTGCGCATGCGCGCAGACTGCAGACTCATCCTCTGGTGCACGTGTACACTTGATGGTGCTGCTGACCGTCCTCACATTGTTTACAATTGACTATGCTTTCAGTCCCCCACATACAGATCTTTGATACGCAACAATTTATCTGACAGTAAGATGCTCAAGAGGTCAGGCTTAAATAGGTTGCCCTGTTCCCTCACAACAATTGTGCTAAAAGTTACACATCCTCCTGAAATGCTGAGTTCAGAAACACATTCAGCTTTTTGTTGCAAAAACGTAATTTTCCTGTATTTCTCCACACACAGGAACATGTCTCCCATTGTACCTGAGAAGGCACCCGTGTCATTCTTTCACGTTCTCACTTCTACAGTGCTGTGCTGGTTTGTCTAGCCCTACCCCTGGACTTTGTACATGACAGACAGCATGAGGAGCATAGTGGATTCCAAACTAGTCCACGGCGAGCAGGTGTGCTGCAGAACTTGCGTTTCCTTCGGTTCTGGGGCTTGGCTACCAATAGTGCAGCAGGTGCAGTGGCACCGGGAACCTGAGGTATGAGTCTGACAACAAATCATGATTGTGAGGTGCCGGGTTTTTAGGAACCCGGTGGTGCCAGGGGTAACACCCGGGGACCTCTGAGTTCTCCCTGTTTCGGACCACAGAAACACAGAGTCTTCTAGTTGAAGTCAGAGATCGAGTTTTATTGGCTGCAACCAAGTAACATGTGTCCTAGAAGTCAATCAATCAATCAATCGCAGACATTTATAGAGCGCACTACTTACCCGGAGGGTCTCAAGGCGCTTTGGGAGGGGGGGGGGGGGGAGTCCTGCTACTGCTCGAACAGCCAGGTCTTGAGCTTCTTCCTGAAGGAGAGGTGGTCTTGGGTCAGGCGCAGGTTGGTCGGGAGGGAGTTCCAGGTCTTGGCGGCCAGGTAGGAGAAGGACCTTCCTCCTGTTGTCGTTCTTGTGATGCGGGGGACGGCGGCGAGGGCGTGGCTGTCTGATCGGAGATGTCGTTTGGGAGCGTAGAAGTTGATGCGGTTGTTGAGGTAGCTCGGGCCTTGATCGTGTAGGGCTTTGTGTGCGTGGGTGAGGAGGCGGAAGGTGATTCTTTTGTTGACGGGGAGCCAATGCAGGTCTCTCAGATGTCCAGAGATGTGGCTATGTCGTGGGATGTCGAGGATGAGTCTGGCTGAGGCGTTCTGGATCCGCTGGAGTCTCTTCTGGAGCTTGGCGGTGGTTCCGGCGTAGAGGGCGTTGCCGTAGTCCAGTCGGCTGGTGACGAGGGCCTGGGTGACCGTCTTCCTGGTCTCGGTGGGGATCCACCTGAAGATCTTCCGTAGCATGCGCAGGATGTTGAAGCATGACGAGGAGATGGCGTTGACTTGTCTGGTCATGGTGAGGGAGGAGTCCAAGATGAAGTCCAGGTTGCGTGCGTGGTCTGTCGGTTTGGGTGCGCTGCCCAGAGCGGGGGGCCACCAGGAGTCGTCCCAGGCGGAGGGCGAGGAGCCAAGGATGAGGACTTCCGTCTTGTCTGAGTTCAGTTTCAGGCGGCTGGTCGTCATCCACTCGGCTACGTCTTTCATCCCTTCGTGAAGGATGGCTCTGGCGGCGGCGGGGTCGTTGGTCAGGGAGAGGATCAGCTGGGTGTCGTCAGCGTAGGAGATGATGTTGAGGTTGTGTTGGCGTGCGATGGCCACGAGGGGGCTCATGTAGACGTTGAAGAGGGTGGGGCTCAGCGAGGATCCTTGAGGGACGCCGCAGATGACTTCGGTGGCCTCTGACTTGTACGGTGGTAGACGGACTCTCTGTGTTCTTCCGTTGAGGAAGGAGATGATCCATTCCAGTGCCTTCTCCTGGATTCCGACGTTGCTGAGGCGCTGCACTAGGGTGCGGTGGCAGACAGTGTCGAATGCCGCGGAGAGGTCTAGGAGGATGAGGGCCGCGGTTTCTCCGTTGTCCATCAGGGTTCGGATGTCATTGGTGGCAGCGATTAGGGCGGTCTCGGTGCTGTGGTTGGCTCGGAAGCCAGACTGTGAGGGGTCGAGGGATCCATTCGTCTCGAGGAAGGCGGCCAGCTGTTTGTTGATGGTCTTCTCGATGACTTTGGCTGGGAACGGGAGGAGCGAGATGGGGCGGTAATTCTTGAGTTCGGTGGGGTCCGCTGTGGGTTTCTTCAGCAGGGCGCTGAGTTCGGCGTGCTTCCAGCTCTCCGGGAAGGTGGCGGTGTCGAAGGAGGTGTTGATGATGTCCCGCAGGTGGGGTGCGATGACAGCGTCGGCCTTGTTGAAGACGTGGTGAGGGCAGGGGTCGGTCGGAGATCCGGAGTGGATGGAGTTCATCATGCGGATGGTGTCTTTGGTGCTGATTGGAGTCCAGGCGCTGAGGGTGGTGGTGGGGGGCGGTGGTTCGGTAGTGGCGTGCGTCGGTTGAGTGCTGAAGCTGTTGTGTATGTCCGCGATCTTGTTGTGGAAGTAGGAGGCGAGGGAATTGCAGAGGTCTTGCGATGGGGTGATGTCGTTGTTTCCGGCGTTGGGGTTGGAGAGCTCTTTGACGATGTTGAAGAGTTCCTTGCAATTGTGTGCGTTGTTGTCCAGCCGGTCCTTGAATGCAGTTTTCTTGGTGGCGCGGATCAGTTGGTGGTGCTTCCGGGTGGCAAGCTTGAGGGCGGTCATTTTGTCCGGTGTTGGTTCCCTTCTCCAGGCTTTCTCGAGGGCTCCACAGTTCTTCTTGGAGCTCTTGAGTTCGTCGGTGAACCATGGGGCCTTCTTGCTGCCGGGTCTGCTGGGCGGGGTCCTCAGTGGGGCGAGTTCGTCCGCGCAGTTGTTGATCCACTTCGTGAGGTTGTCGGCGGCCTGGCTGGGGTTCGCTGAGCTGGCGGGGGGTTGCTGGCTCAGGGAAGCGGCGAGCTGGTCGGCTGTGATCTTGTTCCAGCTTCTTCGAGCAACCGGTTGCTGGTGGTGGTGGATCGTCGTTCTTTGGAAGGTGAAGTGGACGCAGCTGTGGTCCGTCCAGTGGAGTCCAGTGGCGTGGCTGAAGCTGATGTCTTTGCTGGAAGAAAAGACTGCGTCGAGTGTGTGTCCGGCGAGGTGGGTGGGGGTGGATACCAGCTGCTTGAGTCTGAGGTTGGCGAGGTTGTCGAGCAGGGTGATGGTTTTGCGGTCATTGTTGTTCTCCAGGTGGAAGTTGAGGTCCCCCAGGAGGATGTAGTCAGCGGAGGGGAGGGCATGCGGGCTGACGAAGTCGGCGATGTCCTCGCTGAATTGTGTGCGTGGTCCCGGGGGTCGGTAGATCAGGGTGCCCCTTTGGGTGGTCTTCGGGTCGGTGTGGATCTGGAAGTGCAGGTGTTCGGCGGTTTTCAGGGTGTCGTCGGTGTTGGTCGAGATGTGGATGGTGTCCCTGTGGATGATGGCGATGCCTCCTCCAGTCTGTTTGACGCGGTCTCTTCGGGTGATCTTGTATCCCTCTGGGATGGCGATGGCGATGTCGGGTGCTGAGGAGTCGTTCATCCAGGTTTCCGTGAGGAAGGCGACGTCTGGATCAGTTGTGTCGAGGAGGTTCCAGAGTTCGATGGCGTGCCTGTGGACGGAGCGGGTGTTGAGCAGGATGCACTTGAGGTGGTTGCTGCTGGTGTTCGGCTTGGCGGGTGCTGGTGTGGGGCGGGTCCGGATGCAGGTGAACTTGCAGGCGTGGCAGCTGAAGGGTCCGTGGGTGTGCCTCGGGGTGGCTCGGTAACATCCAGGGATGCAGCCGGTGTTGAGTGCGATGAGTTCGGTGGCGTTGTAGGTCATTCGGGTCGTCTTCCGTCGGTGGGGGCCAGGGGTCCTGGCACTGGGCGCGGTCCAGGCGCGGACGGGCGCAGACGGGCTTACCTTTGGCGTGCCTTCGGCGCACAATCGGCGCGCCCGCTGCGCGTGACCGCTGCGCGTTCGCACGGTCGCCATATATGGCGAAGTGCGAGGGAGGGGGGGGAGCAGCTGGGAGGCGGGAGCGGGGAGGGTACAGAAGGGGAAAAGGGGCGTGGTTAGCGGCGGTGGCGGGAAGCGGGGAGCGGAGAGGGATGAGACGGGGGCACTAAAACAGCCAAACAGGCACAAAAGAAATACAAATCACAATACAATACAAGAAATTACAGGGGCACAGGGCAAGAAAACGGGGCACAGGAGCCTGCAGGACAGACGAGCACAGACCACGCCGCTCGGTGGCAGGGGGGCGTGGTCACGCGGCGGCAGACGGGGCAGCGAGGCAGGCAGGCGGGAGGCACATGCAGCAGCTGGTGGCCGTGCGGCGCGGGGGGTGTCCTAAACTAGGTCACACTCACCTGCGTCGCACAGTCGCCATATATGGCCAAGTGCGAGGGAGGGCGGAGCAGCTGGGAGACGGGAGCGGGGAGGGTACAGAAGGGGAAAAGGGGCGTGGTTAGCGGCGGTGGCGGGAAGCGGGGAGCGGGGAGGGATGAGATGGGGGCACCAAAACAGGCAAACAGGCACAAAAGAAATACAAATCACAATACAATACAAGAAATTACAGGGGCACAGGGCAAGAAAACGGGGCACAGGAGCCTGCAGGACAGGCGAGCACAGACCACGCCGCTCGGTGGCAGGGGGGCGTGGTCACGCGGCGGCAGACGGGGCAGCGAGGCAGGCAGGCGAGAGGCACACGCAGCATCTGGTGGCCGTGCGGCGCGGGGGTGTCCTGAACTACGGCAGCACGGGCCGTAAGTTCTCAGGAGACTGTTTGTTTTTACAGAACCAGCCTTCTCCTTATATACATGAATAATAGCTGCGGGCAAGAATTCTTGGGTTTATGATATGGTTATACACATATTTCGACAACAATACAAAGAGCGAAGTCATGCTGGTCAGCACATATTTTAGATGTCCAGTTTGTGATGGATTACCCCGCCAGATCCAGGACTCCCATCAGATATCGATGAAACACCCATAAGGTCGGGCACCCTCCCATCATAAAACGGGTCATAAACAAGAAGCATGGACAGGTGTATGTGTATGGAAAACATGGTCTGTATGTAGTGAATGGTTTATGACATGTTGTGCCTTGATGCTATCTTGCTCGGCCACTGGGCGAGGAGCTGCCCAAACAGGCTTGGCTGGAGGCAATGGAGTCAGTTCGGCCAGGTCATGGGGAAGTCAGCTACGGTGGACGTGTCCTTTCACATCAAACTCGGTCTTAATCAATTGACTATATATGAGGGCAAGTCATAAGATGGATGCCGTTTACAAAATGGAATCTGAGGGTTTGGGACGGAAACCATGATTTAATGGTGTTAGCATCACTCAATCATGACGCAAATGCATAGGGGTAATGTCCTAATCATTACCGGTCCGTGGATACCAAATTCGTCATGGTACGACGATGTTTTGTGACACGAGTGCTGGACCCCGGGACCGGGTGAACAGCAGGGTCCGGAATTGCGGTACCACAATTGCCTTTTTCTACCAAACTGTCTGCAGACAGTCACGGTTTCTTTCCTTGCATAATAGGCCAATGACTCCCTTGCTACGTCACTGTTCGTTTTAACATGTTGTTGGGGTGCACTGCTGTTTGTGCATTTCAGCGAGGATTGAGGAATAAATTGTGGTATTGCTTTCATGTTGGTATTCCCGCCAATTCTACCTTTCGCTGCACAAAGCTCTGTGAATATGGAAACAGGACAACCACAGTTCACCACTGAGAGGAAGTTGCCCTGTGTGCAGCCGGGTGCACGGCACACATTAAAGGAACCCGAACTACACATATACCAGCTGACGCAGGTTGGGTGATGTTTAATATTAATGTGTGTACATATTTTTGCAGATGTTATATGTTATATTAACCAAAATCTGACTTGGGATTCCCATTGTACTAGGGCCATCATGAAATTAAGACAGCTAACAGGTGGGATCTGTAGGATGGCAAGCAGGTCTACCCTTATCCACATCTATAAAATGCAGGCAAGAGGGGCCGTTAGCTACGGCGGAGAATTGTAGGGCCATGAAACTGCCAAGAAACTGCAGATCAGTGAGAACAATTTTATAAGGCAGCTGGCAGCCTTACCATCTGGCTAGACCTGGGTCTTAGACCTATTTCTGAAGAATTGGGACTGAAACCTCTAACCTATTGGCGCAGAATCTGGAGCTCACCAGACTTATCGAGCTACAGTAACGAGCTCACAGAGATCCTAGGCCTACCAAACGCCTCCTAGATACCCTGGCTGAGATACATCAGGCTAACATGTGAGTCTCTAGGAAGGACGGAATTATGGCAGGACCCGGGTAACGCTTGTGGCAGGACCTCTCGGAAACTTCTGTCTAGAGAGTTCTATGAGCGAAAGCGACTTGTCTCGATCGAGAGTACACGTGAAGGGTCCCTAACCAATTTGTTCACTATGTCTAAGGACCTATACTTCCCCGAGCCAGTCCTTGATGGAATTAGTCCCGTCCTGACAAGGAAACTTTTCATGCAGTGGGGTAATGGCAAACTGCCTCTTGGGGCTTTCACGGATCAATGGGACAGGTCACAGCCCCCCACACAGTGCCCAGCCTGTCGACACCCTTGTGAAAATGATCTCCACATTGCAACGACATATGGACAGGTTTTTTCTTTTTATTGGTGAACGTAAACTGGTCATTAACAAATCCAAAACTTATGTTATGGAATGTGGTAAAGGCAGGGGGAAACATCACCCATATTTTATTGATGGCCAGAAGGTCCAACTTGTAGATAAATTCTGCTACTTGGGTATTACGTTTTCTAAAAATAAAGGCTGGGGTTGTGAGCTCAACAACGTTAGGGCCAAAATGGTGAAAAGCGCTCACAGTGTATGCAAATTTGCAACCAAATTGGGTGACAGGCGGATCGAAGACATGCTTAAGATCTATGAGGCGAGATCCCTATCGATTGCAATTTATGGAGCTGGGATATGGGGTTCTGCATCTGTAAGTAGTCTCCAGGTGGAGGAAAGTTGTTTCCTAAAAAAACTTTTGTGCTTACCCAAATCATCATCTAATGACTTAGCCCACAAGGAACTAGGTATCCCCCATCTGTCTGATGTAATCGCTTTAAGACCCCTAATGTTATGGCGTGCTGTGTGGGCGAAGGAAGAAACGTCCTTGAACAGAGCTATTATAGGGGACTGTCTTTCCCTTGAGAATTACCTTAAAATCCCCTGGATTAAATATGTAATTAACACCTTTAAGGAGATCATTGGAATTGATGTCAAGGGAGACAGCCTAGCAGCCTCCGACTTGTCTAAAGCTGAACTGAAGAAAGCGTTCTTAATGTTTAAGTCTGAACAGCGGCGATGTAATGAAGCTAATTTATCCACATGTTCCTACTATACCAAATATAATGAAAGAGCGGGTTTTCAACCTTATCTAAGGCATGTTAATAGGGCGTCCCACCGGTTTGTTTTGACTCGAATGGGGCTGGGGATTGTGCACCATTTGGTGGCTTTCCCTTCCCTGTATAAGCACCCAGAGGGCGCGTGCCCATGTGATAATAGCTCCACACAAAGCACTACGCACTTTGTTCTGATATGTAAGTTATATGAAAATCTTCGTATCGCCTTTTTAAAACCTGTTTTTGTTAAGTTTGGAGTTAGGACAGTTCATGATGCCTTGAAATTGCTTTTTAATTTAAATCATGCTGATATCTGTTTTTTTCCTGCTACTTTTCTTCTGAAAGCGATTAGGGCCAGGAAAAGTATGATTTTTTAACTCATGGATTATTGCTTTTCTTCTGATGAATGTACTTCGCTGTATTTGTTGTGCTTTTATGGACATTGTTTTTATGCTTTGAAATAAAGCTTTATGAACTGAACTGATCTCCACATTCTGTTTTTTTGCAAAGCCTACCAAAGACCAAGAAAATATTGGCTTGTTCCACTCTTGAAAAATCTCGGGTTTAGACTATATCTCCCAGCCTACAGAATATTAAAGACAGACCTATCCCCCCCTATTGTGTTTGCTGTGGCGAAGTTTTTAACAGCTGGGTGGCACATTCGTAATCGCTGTATCAAGCTAAATACGGTTAAAAGCATTGCTTGATGATTTTTAAATTGTTACATTTTCTAACCGTTCTTTTTATAATGTTCTCCTGAATGCTTATTAACTGCTTACTTTTATGGTTTTCCCTAATTTTTAAATTACAATCTGATTTCTTTCCGTTTTAACTATTTTACCTTTTGCTGTAATCTTTTATGATCTATAGTGATCGAAATAAAGAATGTAATATGATATGATATGAGATGTTATTTAGAGAGTATATCTCACCGTACATCCGGAATACTTTTTGTTTTCTAAAATACAGGGATGACTTCAAACGAAGGGCAAAGTCTGCGTTTGAAAGTTAAATAGACTTCAGCGCGGTGGCGTTTGTAGAAGGCAATCAACGTGTGTAAGGGTATAGACGTCTGTTCTTAAATAGGTTATGCTCCATGCATTTGTATAGCCCATTATACCCATCTGTACAATGCAGACCGCCTTTGGACTCTGGGCACACTTTACGTGCTGAGGTGCTCGCTCAGAGGCACGCTGTTCTGTGCATTTTGCATTTCCTTGTTCTCTGTTGATTCAGTGATGATTCTATTGGACATTGGCCGGCCTTGTTTACTGAAAGGACGGTCTCGCATTGGGCCGGCTAGATCCGGTTATGTATTTCTGCAGGATACTGTGTGCATGGATATGTTTGTAGGAGTTTGCGATTGTTTTCTTCTTTTGGGGTGCACGCCTGTGAAGTGTTGGGCATCATTGGCATCTGGTGGGAGCTGCAGGTCACGAGTTCGAATCCGACCTACGCCAAATGTCTCATCTTTAACGTGCCGGTAATTTGATCACCATTTTATTGGGAAGAATAAAACTGGCTATTTACAACATTTTGAAACCGAAGTAATTTAAGGAGCAGTGTTAAAAACGTATTTTACAACAGATGTTCTATTTCAAATAATTCTTTCCAAAAACCATGTTCAAGATATTTCCAGTTATAGTCTGTTTATGTGATTACAGTACATCGGCCAAGGATCATACTTGTCCCTGGCCTCCCTCATCACTGTCCCCTCACTTGTAAACATCACGTCAAATTTTTATTTTCTTACCAGTAGATTTTCTGTGAGCAAACATACAAACGCTGCTCAATTGACGTTACCTTTGATACAAGAACGTTTTCAGTTCATTCAGAATTCTTGGTGTATTTACTATGAAAGGATAACCTAATCTACACTGAATGATTTATTAATAATTTAATTATATTGCATGAGAAATATAATGCTGGAAAAGGAAAAAAGCAGTGTAGGAGCCATAACAACGTGGCGGCAGATGGTGGGCGGAGCCCAGCGGGCCAGAGATAGGCACAGTCAGCCTATTCATTATTTTTACAACCTCTCTTCTGCAAAGAAATTGGCTAAAAGGTGAAAAGCTTCAGTAAAAACCGTTCTGGCTTACTTTACAAGTCTCAGTAGAGCACATTTTCTAACTGTACTGCCTTTTGTCACTTCCCCTAGCAGAGTTCAAATTCTGGTGAGAATACACTCCTGTTTCTGGCACGAAAGCTTGAGACTTTTCTTTTTTTTACAAAATGGCCCAAGTAGTACGTTTTTGATCAGCCTCATCTCTATGTGTCCATCAACTGTGTTTTTTGGGTCATGTGCTGATGCCAGGATTAGAACCCATTTCTGCAGGTTACAAGGAAAAAATTAGTATATTTGAATATGGCAATAAAAACCTGGGTTCTGAAATGAAAAGAAGCCTATGGGTAGGTAACTTGCAACTTGTTCCCCCGTCCTACTTTACAATTATATAAATGGGTGCCTTCCAACAATAGGGAGAATGGATTTTTAGGAAGGAAAAATATGTCAAATGCTTACGTAATTGCTATGGGTAGGGTAAAAAGGGAAGGTCGGAAGAATGATCTGAAATGGATGTTAGTAAATGTATCTCCTGCTTACGAATAAAAGAAGGAGGTGTGATGTTAAGCTTGATTTAATGATTTGCCAAATTCTAGAAATCATGCTCCTTTGGAACATCAAATAGTTCAGTGCTGTTCTCATTAAAAATACTCATCATGATCGACCAGAGCACAAGTGGCTGCTATACGTCTCTGTTTCTTCCTCCCCGGCCCTCTTCACTGTTTCTCTCCCTCTCCGAGGCCGCTCTGCCCGAGACACAGAGATCATACCGGCGAGCAGTCACACTGAGGAGAAGAACCCGGGGGAGTGTGCAGGTACGGGCGTGAGTGCAGCAGCGTGTGACGGTTGGACGAAGTAATCAGAGCAGAGAAATAGCCTTCCTCCGGGGGGTGGGGGCAAGAAGTAAATCATGTAGACTGGGCTTTAAGTGGGATGGAAAAAACTGGGGGTCTCAAAAGGGCGTGGCCAATATAATTAAGGGCGTGGCTTAAAAACATGTAAACCAAAAGTCTGTGCTTAATAGTATAGTGTGTTTCCGGCCTATGTTTTGCTGTTTCTGTCATTACATACAGATATATGATAAAAGTAACATATCTGCAACACGTCAAGACTATTGACTTTGTTAATAGTCATTAGTTACATAAGATAAATAAGCAGCAACTATGGGTTGCATATAATATTGGAAAAGCTTCGACTTAAAGCCCTGGTGACACCAAGACAATGACCAAGACAATGTTGCTGCTCCTTAGTTTCAAAAAGAGAAGGGAAATCTAGAGAGAAAATGACTCTCTTTAAAGGATTCCCTTTCCCCTACAACGCTCATGCCGTAACTTCTCCACTAGTGAGAAGTGAGCAGTGTGAGCACACACACATCAATGCTCAGCTATTGCCATTGTAAATGACAATGCCATTTATTTATCTGTTTTCAAAACCAACACATAAATAAAATAAATTGTCATTTACAATGCCAATAGCTCTAACTTTTGCAAAGGTGAAACTGTTGCACTGTAAATGTGTGGGGGGCTCTCTGTGTGTGTGGGGAGGGGGGCTCTCTGTGTGTGTTTGTGGGGGCTCTCTGTGTGCGTGTGTGCGGGGCTCTTTATGTGTGAGGTGCTCTGTGTGTGTGTGTGTGGGGGTGCTCTCTGTGTGTGCGTGTGGGGCTCTGTGTGTGTGTGGGCGTCTCTCTGAGTGTGTGTGTGGCTCTCTCTGTGTGTGGCTCTCTGTGTGTGCGTATGGGGCTCTGTGTGTGTGGGGGGTCTTTATGTGTGAGGGGCTCTGTGTGTGTGTGTGTGGGGGGCTCTCTGTCTGTGTGTGTGGGGCTCTGTGTGTGTGTGGGGGTCTCTCTGAGTGTGTGTGCGGCTCTCTCTGTGTGTGGCTCTCTGTGTGTGCGTGTGGGGCTCTGTGTGTGTGTGGGGGTCTCTCTGAGTGTGTGTGCGGCTCTCTCTGTGTGTGGCTCTCTGTGTGTGCGTGTGGCTCTCTGTGTGTGTGTGTGGCTCTATGTCCGCGAATACTCTCTACTACTCTCTAATGCTCACCTATTGCCATTGTAAATGACAGTACTATTTATTTATGTTTTTAAAAAAAATGAAAAAAAATGTCATGAGCAATGCCAATAGCTCTACCTCTAATAATGCCGAGACCATTGCATTGTAAATGCTTGTTTTTTATTGCAGCTCGTTTTCTTTAAAGGACCACTGCCTGCCCTTAAAAAATATTTTCAGAGCGAGTCACAAAGGGGAAGGGGGCCCCTGGGGCTCCCTTCTTGTTTGCGACTCCTTGTCCACCCTCTTCAAGAGGGTGGTAATTTGCGAGTGTTTTGTGACCGCCTTTGCAGGCGCAAAGCATTGGTACATGGCATTGCGGTCGCTATTAGGAAGGGAACTCCCCTTCCTAATAACTAGTTGCAAAACCTATTTATCGAGACTCAGTAGATAGGCTTTGTGCATGGCCCTGGAAGTTTTTGCATGCTCAAACGGGTCGTACATCTGGCCCGGTGTGCGCCAAAAGGGAGAGGATGTAGCCTAACGACTAGAACTGCAGACATTGGAGCTGCGGAACCAGGTTCGAGTTTCAGCGTTGATTCTGGGAAAATCACTTCATCTTCCTGCTCTTAAATGAATGTGTCCTTGTGTAGCGTCACCGGAGCTCATGTGAAGCCTTCGGGTCAAGTTCGCGCTTTAGAAACATGCAGAAAAAAAACATGCCACGGAGTGACGCAGGCGAATGGCGCTCCTCTTACACCTGGCTCTGACCTCACCGCAGTCAGAATGAGCACCCTACCAACCAAACATCAAAACAAATATCTTTCCCTACAGATCCCCCACAAGTGAACAGTTTGTTGACGGAGTCCGTAGAGGATTGAACCGGCAAATGGCCTCTTGCCTGCAGAATCAGGCATTCCTAGCACAGAGGCCAAGGAGTGAATGGGCATGGAGACTGAAGTACAGACTCCTCCAGTTTAGCAGACACCAGTGTAAGTACGCCCAGGGATGACAGCGAGTGATGGAATGGAATGAAGGGGGGTCCATGACAGACGAGTGGTGGAATGGAATGAAGGGGGCCCCATGACAGACGAGTGATGGAATGGAATGAGGGGGGGGTCCATGACAGACGAGTGGTGGAATGGAATGAAGGGGGCCCCATGACAGACGAGTGATGGAATGGAATGAAGGGGGCCCCATGGTAGACGAGTGATGGAATGCAATGAGGGGGGCCCCATGACAGACGAGTGATGGAATGGAATGAAGGGGGCCCCATGACAGACGAGTGATGGAATGGAATGAAGGGGGCCCCATGACAGACGAGTGATGGAATGGAATGAAGGGGGCCCCATGACAGACGAGTGATGGAATGGAATGAAGGGGGCCCATGACAGACGAGTGATGGAATGGAATGAAGGGGGCCCCATGACAGACGAGTGATGGAATGGAATGAAGGGGGCCCCATGACAGACGAGTGATGGAATGGAATGAGGGGGGCCCATGACAGACGAGTGATGGAATGGAATGAGGGGGGCCCATGAAAGACGAGTGATGGAATGGAATGAGGGGGGCCCATGACAGACGAGTGATGGAATGGAATGAAGGGAGCCCCATGACAGACGAGTGATGGAATGGAATGAGGGGGGCCCATGACAGACGAGTGATGGAATGGAATGAGGGGGGCCCATGACAGACGAGTGATGGAATGGAATGAAGGGAGCCCCATGACAGACGAGTGATGGAATGGAATGAAGGGAGCCCCATGACAGACTAGTGATGGAATGGAATGAAGGGAGCCCCATGACAGACGAGTGATGGAATGGAATGAGGGGGGCCCATGACAGACGAGTGATGGAATGGAATGAAGGGAGCCCCATGACAGACGAGTGATGGAATGGAATGAAGGGAGCCCCATGACAGACGAGTGATGGAATGGAATGAAGGGGGCCCATGACAGACGAGTGATGGAATGGAATGAAGGGGGCCCCATGACAGACGAGTGGTGGAATGGAATGAAGGGGGGTCCATGACAGACGAGTGATGGAATGGAATGAGGGGGGCCCATGACAGACGAGTGATGGAATGGAATGAAGGGGGCCCCATGACAGACGAGTGGTGGAATGGAATGAAGGGGGCCCCATGACAGACGAGTGATGGAATGGAATGAAGGGGGCCCCATGACAGACTAGTGATGGAATGGAATGAAGGGAGCCCCATGACAGACGAGTGATGGAATGGAATGAGGGGGGCCCATGACAGATGAGTGATGGAATGGAATGAAGGGAGCCCCATGACAGACGAGTGATGGAATGGAATGAAGGGAGCCCCATGACAGACGAGTGATGGAATGGAATGAGGGGGCCCCATGACAGACGAGTGATGGAATGGAATGAGGGGGGCCCATGACAGACGAGTGATGGAATGGAATGAAGGGAGCCCCATGACAGACGAGTGATGGAATGGAATGAAGGGAGCCCCATGACAGACGAGTGATGGAATGGAATGAGGGGGCCCCATGACAGACGAGTGATGGAATGGAATGAGGGGGGCCCATGACAGACGAGTGATGGAATGGAATGAAAGGAGCCCCATGACAGACGAGTGATGGAATGGAATGAGGGGGGCCCATGACAGACGAGTGATGGAATGGAATGAGGGGGGCCCATGACAGACGAGTGATGGAATGGAATGAAGGGAGCCCCATGACAGACGAGTGATGGAATGGAATGAAGGGAGCCCCATGACAGACGAGTGATGGAATGGAATGAAGGGGGCCCATGACAGACGAGTGATGGAATGGAATGAAGGGGGCCCCATGACAGACGAGTGGTGGAATGGAATGAAGGGGGGTCCATGACAGACGAGTGATGGAATGGAATGAGGGGGGCCCATGACAGACGAGTGGTGGAATGGAATGAAGGGGGCCCCATGACAGACGAGTGATGGAATGGAATGAAGGGGGCCCCATGACAGACGAGTGGTGGAATGGAATGAAGGGGGCCCCATGACAGACGAGTGATGGAATGGAATGAAGGGGGCCCCATGACAGACGAGTGATGGAATGGAATGAAGGGGGCCCCATGACAGACGAGTGATGGAATGGAATGAAGGGAGCCCCATGACAGACGAGTGATGGAATGGAATGAAGGGAGCCCCATGACAGACGAGTGATGGAATGGAATGAAGGGAGCCCCATGACAGACGAGTGATGGAATGGAATGAAGGGAGCCCCATGACAGACGAGTGATGGAATGGAATGAAGGGGGCCCATGACAGACGAGTGATGGAATGGAATGAAGGGGGCCCCATGACAGACGAGTGGTGGAATGGAATGAAGGGGGGTCCATGACAGACGAGTGATGGAATGGAATGAGGGGGGCCCATGACAGACGAGTGATGGAATGGAATGAAGGGGGCCCCATGACAGACGAGTGGTGGAATGGAATGAAGGGGGCCCATGACAGACGAGTGGTGGAATGGAATGAAGGGGGTCCATGACAGACGAGTGGTGGAATGGAATGAAGGGGGTCCATGACAGACGAGTGATGGAATGGAATGAAGGGGGCCCCATGACAGACGAGTGATGAAATGGAATGAAGGGGGGTCCATGACAGACGAGTGGTGGAATGGAATGAAGGGGGCCCCATGACAGACGAGTGATGGAATGGAATGAAGGGGGCCCATGACAGACGAGTGATGGAATGGAATGAAGGGGGCCCATGACAGACGAGTGATGGAATGGAATGAGGGGGGCCCATGACAGACGAGTGATGGAATGGAATGAAGGGGGCCCCATGACAGACGAGTGGTGGAATGGAATGAAGGGAGCCCCATGACAGACGAGTGATGGAATGGAATGAAGGGGGGTCCATGACAGACGAGTGGTGGAATGGAATGAAGGGGGCCCATGACAGACGAGTGATGGAATGGAATGAAGGGAGCCCCATGACAGACGAGTGATGGAATGGAATGAGGGGGGCCCATGACAGACGAGTGATGGAATGGAATGAAGGGAGCCCCATGACAGACGAGTGATGGAATGGAATGAAGGGGGCCCCATGACAGACGAGTGATGGAATGGAATGAGGGGGGCCCCATGACAGACGAGTGATGGAATGGAATGAGGGGGGCCCATGACAGACGAGTGATGGAATGGAATGAGGGGGGCCCATGACAGACGAGTGATGGGATGGAATGAAGGGGGCCCATGACAGACGAGTGATGGAATGGAATGAAGGGGGCCCCATGACAGACGAGTGATGGAATGGAATGAGGGGGGCCCATGACAGACGAGTGATGGGATGGAATGAAGGGGGCCCCATGACAGACGAGTGATGGAATGGAATGAAGGGGGCCCATGACAGACGAGTGATGGAAAGGAATGAAGGGGGCCCCATGACAGACGAGTGATGGAATGGAATGAGGGGGGCCCATGACAGACGAGTGATGAAATGGAATGAAGGGGGCCCCATGACAGACGAGTGATGGAATGGAATGAAGGGGGCCCCATGACAGACGAGTGATGGAATGGAATGAAGGGGGCCCCATGACAGACGAGTGATGGAATGGAATGAGGGGGGCCCATGACAGACGAGTGATGGAATGGAATGAGGGGGGCCCATGACAGACGAGTGATGGGATGGAATGAAGGGGCCCCATGACAGACGAGTGATGGAATGGAATGAAGGGGGCCCCATGACAGACGAGTGATGGAATGGAATGAGGGGGGCCCATGACAGACGAGTGATGGGATGGAATGAAGGGGGCCCCATGACAGACGAGTGATGGAATGGAATGAAGGGGGCCCATGACAGACGAGTGATGGAAAGGAATGAAGGGGGCCCCATGACAGACGAGTGATGGAATGGAATGAGGGGGGCCCATGACAGACGAGTGATGAAATGGAATGAAGGGGGCCCCATGACAGACGAGTGATGGAATGGAATGAAGGGGGCCCCATGACAGACGAGTGATGGAATGGAATGAGGGGGGCCCATGACAGACGAGTGATGGAATGGAATGAGGGGGGCCCATGACAGACGAGTGATGGGATGGAATGAAGGGGCCCCATGACAGACGAGTGATGGAATGGAATGAAGGGGGCCCCATGACAGACGAGTGATTGAATGGAATGAGGGGGGCCCATGACAGACGAGTGATGGGATGGAATGAAGGGGGCCCCATGACAGACGAGTGATGGAATGGAATGAAGGGGGCCCATGACAGACGAGTGATGGAAAGGAATGAAGGGGGCCCCATGACAGACGAGTGATGGAATGGAATGAGGGGGGCCCATGACAGACGAGTGATGAAATGGAATGAAGGGGGCCCCATGACAGACGAGTGATGGAATGGAATGAAGGGGGCCCCATGACAGACGAGTGATGGAATGGAATGAAGGGGGCCCCATGACAGACGAGTGATGGAATGGAATGAGGGGGGCCCATGACAGACGAGTGATGGAATGAAACGAAGGGGGCCCATGACAGGCGAGTGATGGAATGGAATGAAGGGGGCCCATGACAGGCGAGTGATGGAATGGAATGAGGGGGGTCCATGACAGACGAGTGATGGAATGAAACGAAGGGGGCCCATGACAGGCGAGTGATGGAATGGAATGAAGGGGGCCCCATGACAGGCGAGTGGTGGAATGGAATGAGGGGGCCCCATGACAGACGAGTGATGGAATGGAATGAAGGGGGGCCATGACAGACGAGTGATGGAATGGAATGAAGGGGGCCCATGACAGACGAGTGATGGAATGGAATGAAGGGGGCCCCATGACAGACGAGTGATGGAATGGAATGAAGGGAGCCCCATGACAGACGAGTGATGGAATGGAATGAAGGGGGCCCCATGACAGTCGAGTGATGGAATGGAATGAAGGGGGCCCCATGACAGACGAGTGATGGAATGGAATGAAGGGGGCCCCATGACAGACGAGTGATGGAATGGAATGAAGGGAGCCCCATGACAGACGAGTGATGGAATGGAATGAAGGGGGTCCATGACAGACGAGTGATGGAATGGAATGAGGGGGGTCCATGACAGACGAGTGATGGAATGGAATGAAGGGGGCCCATGACAGGCGAGTGATGGAATGAAACGAAGGGGGCCCATGACAGACGAGTGATGGAATGGAATGAGGGGGATCCATGACAGACGAGTGATGGAATGGAATGAAGGGGGCCCATGACAGACGAGTGATGGAATGGAATGAAGGGGGTCCCCGCACTTCATCAGGCGCTCTTGCTCTCGCAGGGAGAGTTCAAAGATTGAATGTATAAGACCCCTTCAGACAGGCACCCCCAAGCCCCACGGGGCAAGTGGCGTCAACATATAGCTCAGGGGCAGAAGAGGCCTGCAGACTGCCCACACCATCACATAAACCAGTGCAGGCCGTCTCGACCGAGAGGCCCTATAATGAATGGGAATGCGGGTGCATCTATCCTATTTTAACAAACAGCGTTGTCGGAGACGCCAAGGAATGGATGGGCAGCATGCTGACTACGCTTTCTACCGGCCTGCTCGCTTGGGCTTGAGGGACAGCGAGGCGCAGAGTGAGGGAACGTGTCTGAGGGATGTTAAGCCTCGGCGTACTTGGCTGAAAAGCTGTAAAAGCATTTAGTACACACTCTACACGTGTCTGTGAGCTCTCGAAGTTTGGGCCCACCCTCCCCTAGACGTGGGTGGGCTCCCCCTCCAAGACCCCCAGTCTCACCCCGCCTGCTCCCTCAAAGCTTAGGCATGGGCCCCAGGTGCCCAGGGGGCGCTGAGTCCCAGCGCCCTCACCTACCCTGTGCTCCTCGGCAGCCTCCTGGACGGGCACGGCGGCGTGGCCCCGGTGCTCCCTGGACCTGTCGCACACCACGCAGATGGGGGTCCGGTCCGTGGTGCAGAACATGAGCAGCTTCTCCCCGTGGGCCCCGCACAGGTGTCTGTCCGGCTCTGGGAGGATCTTCAGCCTCGCCGCGATGTTCGCCAGCTGCCTGTTGGGGCGCAGGAGGCCCCCGGGGGCCACTGCCCTGCACTCGGGGCAGGGGGAGCCCTGCCGCCCCTTCCTGGACTGGGTGATGCAGGGGCGGCAGAAGTTATGTCCACACTCCAGGGCCACGGGGTCCCGGAAGAGGCCCAGGCAGACGGAGCAGGTGGCCTCGTCCCGCAGGGCCTGGAGCTGGGCTGCCGTCGCCATGGCCGGGAAGTGCAGGAGGTAAGTTTCGTTTCTGGCGTGCTGGGTGTGTCTGTGTATCACAAGGCTGGGAGTGTCCCTGCCCCGCCCGGGCTCCCCCGGGGACACCTGAAGGGCTCTGGAGCCCCTCCTCCTATCATCCTCCTATTATCAGCACCGACTCGGGGACATCTGAAGGGCTCTGGGGCCCCTCCTCCTATCATCCTCCTATCATCAGCACCGACCCAGGGACACCTGAAGGGTTCTGGGGCCCCTCCTCATATTATCAGCACCGACCCAGGGACACCCGAAGGGCTCTGGGGCCCCTCCTCCTATCATCAGCACCGACCCAGGGACACCTGAAGGGTTCTGGGGCCCCTCCTCCTATTATCAGCACCGACCCAGGGACCTCCGAAGGGCTCTGGGGCCCCTCCTCCTATCATCAGCACCGACCCAGGGACACCCGAAGGGCTCTGGGGCCCCTCCTCCTATCATCAGCACCGACCCAGGGACACCCGAAGGGCTCTGGAGCCCCTCCTCCTATCATCCTCCTATCATCAGCACCGACCCAGGGACACCTGAAGGGTTCTGGGGCCCCTCCTCCTATCATCCTCCTATCATCAGCACCGACCCAGGGACACCTGAAGGGCTCTGGGGCCCCTCCTCCTATTATCAGCACCGACCCAGGGACACCTGAAGGGCTCTGGAGCCCCTCCTCCTATCATCCTCCTATCATCAGCACCGACCCAGGGACACCTGAAGGGCTCTGGGGCCCCTCCTCCTATTATCAGCACCGACCCAGGGCCACCTGAAGGGCTCTGGAGCCCCTCCTCCTATCATCCTCCTATCATCAGCACCGACCCAGGGACACCTGAAGGGTTCTGGGGCCCCTCCTCCTATCATCCTCCTATCATCAGCACCGACCCAGGGACACCTGAAGGGTTCTGGGGCCCCTCCTCCTATCATCCTCCTATCATCAGCACCGACCCAGGGACACCTGAAGGGCTCTGGGGCCCCTCCTCCTATTATCAGCACCGACCCAGGGACACCTGAAGGGCTCTGGGGCCCCTCCTCCTATTATCAGCACCGACCCAGGGACACCCGAAGGGCTCTGGGGCCCCTCCTCCTATCATCCTCCTATTATCAGCACCGACCCAGGGACACCCGAAGGGCTCTGGGGCCCCTCCTCCTATCATCCTCCTATTATCAGCACCGACCCGGGGACACCTGAAGGGTTCTGGGGCCCCTCCTCATATTATCAGCACCGACCCGGGGACACCTGAAGGGTTCTGGGGCCCCTCCTCCTATTATCAGCACCGACTCGGGGACATCTGAAGGGCTCTGGGGCCCCTCCTCCTATTATCAGCACCGACCCGGGGACACCTGAAGGGCTCTGGGGCCCCTCCTCCTATTATCAGCACCGACCCAGGGACACCTGAAGGGTTCTGGGGCCCCTCCTCCTATTATCAGCACCGACTCGGGGACATCTGAAGGGCTCTGGGGCCCCTCCTCCTATTATCAGCACCGACTCGGGGACATCTGAAGGGCTCTGGGGCCCCTCCTCCTATTATCAGCACCGACCCAGGGACACCTGAAGGGCTCTGGGGCCCCTCCTCCTATTATCAGCACCGACCCAGGGACACCTGAAGGGTTCTGGGGCCCCTCCTCCTATTATCAGCACCGACCCAGGGACACCTGAAGGGCTCTGGGGCCCCTCCTCCTATTATCAGCACCGACCCAGGGACACCTGAAGGGTTCTGGGGCCCCTCCTCCTATTATCAGCACCGACCCAGGGACACCTGAAGGGCTCTGGGGCCCCTCCTCCTATTATCAGCACCGACCCAGGGACACCTGAAGGGCTCTGGGGCCCCTCCTCCTATTATCAGCACCGACCCAGGGACACCTGAAGGGCTCTGGGGCCCCTCCTCCTATTATCAGCACCGACTCGGGGACATCTGAAGGGTTCTGGGGCCCCTCCTCCTATCATCAGCACCGACCCAGGGACACCTGAAGGGTTCTGGGGCCCCTCCTCCTATCATCCTCCTATTATCAGCACCGACCCAGGGACACCTGAAGGGTTCTGGGGCCCCTCCTCCTATTATCAGCACCGACCCAGGGACACCTGAAGGGCTCTGGGGCCCCTCCTCCTATTATCAGCACCTTCTCGGGGACATCTGAAGGGTTCTGGGGCCCCTCCTCATATTATCAGCACCGACCCAGGGACACCTGAAGGGCTCTGGGGCCCCTCCTCCTATTATCAGCACCGACCCGGGGACACCTGAAGGGCTCTGGGGCCCCTCCTCCTATCATCAGCACCGACCCAGGGACACCTGAAGGGTTCTGGGGCCCCTCCTCCTATTATCAGCACCGACCCAGGGACACCTGAAGGGCTCTAGAGGTAGTCAGGGGGACCAGTTCCTGCAGGGAGGTAGTCAGGGGGACCAGCTCCTGCAGGGAGGTAGTCAGGGGGACCAGCTCCGGCAGGGAGGTAGTCAGGGGGGCCAGCTCCGGCAGGGAGGTAGTCAGGGGGACCAGCTCTGGCAGGGAGGTAGACAGGGGGACCAGCTCTGGCAGGGAGGTAGTCAGGGTGACCAGCTCCGGCAGGGAGGTAGTCAGGGGGACCAGCTCCGGCAGGGAGGTAGTCAGGGGGACCTGCTCCGGCAGGGAGGTAGTCAGGGGGACCAGCTCCTGCAGGGAGGTAGACAGGGGGGCCAGCTCCTGCAGGGAGGTAGACAGGGGGGCCAGCTCCGGCAGGGAGGTAGTCAGGGGGGCCAGCTCCTTCAGGGAGGTAGTCAGGGGGACCAGCTCCTGCAGGGAGGTAGTCAGTGGGATCAGCTCCGGCAGGGAGGTAGTCAGGGGGACCAGCTCCTGCAGGGAGGTAGTCAGTGGGATCAGCTCCTGCAGGGAGGTAGTCAGGGGGACCAGCTCCTGCAGGGAGGTAGTCAGGGGGGCCAGCTCCTTCAGGGAGGTAGTCAGGGGGACCAGCTCCTGCAGGGAGGTAGTCAGTGGGATCAGCTCCGACAGGGAGGTAGTCAGGGGGACCAGCTCCGGCAGGGAGGTAGACAGGGGGGCCAGCTCCGGCAGGGAGGTAGTCAGTGGCACCAGCTCCAGCAGGGAGGTAGTCAGGGGGACCAGCTCCTGCAGGGAGGTAGACAGGGGGGCCAGCTCCAGCAGGGAGGTAGACAGGGGGGCCAGCTCCGGCAGGGAGGTAGTCAGGGGGGCCAGCTCCTTCAGGGAGGTAGTCAGGGGGACCAGCTCCTGCAGGGAGGTAGTCAGTGGGATCAGCTCCGGCAGGGAGGTAGTCAGGGGGACCAGCTCCTGCAGGGAGGTAGTCAGTGGGATCAGCTCCTGCAGGGAGGTAGTCAGGGGGACCAGCTCCTGCAGGGAGGTAGTCAGGGGGGCCAGCTCCTTCAGGGAGGTAGTCAGGGGGACCAGCTCCTGCAGGGAGGTAGTCAGTGGGATCAGCTCCGGCAGGGAGGTAGTCAGGGGGACCAGCTCCTGCAGGGAGGTAGTCAGTGGGATCAGCTCCGGCAGGGATGTAGTCAGGGGGACCAGCTCCTGCAGGGAGGTAGTCAGGGGGACCAGCTCCAGCAGGGAGGTAGTCAGGGGGGCCAGCTCCGGCAGGGAGGTAGTCAGGGGGACCAGCTCTGGCAGGGAGGTAGTCAGGGGGACTAGCTCCGGCAGGGAGGTAGTCAGGGGGACCAGCTCCTGCACGGAGGTAGACAGGGGGGCCAGCTCCTGCAGGGAGGTAGTCAGGGGGGCCAGCTCCTTCAGGGAGGTAGTCAGGGGGGCCAGCTCCTGCAGGGAGATAGTCAGGGGGGCCATATCCAGCAGGGAGGTAGTCAGGGGGACCAGCTCGTTCAGGGAGGTAGTCAGGGGGACCAGCTCCTGCAGGGAGGTAGACAGGGGTACCAGCTCCTGCAGGGAGGTAGTCAGGGGTACCAGCTCCTGCAGGGAGGTAGTCAGGGGGACCAGCTCCTTCAGGGAGGTAGTCAGGGGGACCAGCTCTTGCAGGGAGGTAGACAGGGGTACCAGCTCCAGCAGGGAGGTAGTCAGGGGGACCAGCTCCTTCAGGGAGGTAGTCAGGGGGACCAGCTCCTGCAGGGAGGTAGTCAGGGGGACCAGCTCTGGCAGGGAGGTAGTCAGGGGGAGCAGCTCCTGCAGGAAGGTAGTCAGGGGTACCAGCTCCAGCAGGGAGGTAGTCAGGGGGACCAGCTCCGGCAGGGAGGTAGTCAGGGGGACCAGGTCCGGCAGGAAGGTAGTCAGGGGGACCATCTCCGGCAGGGAGGTAGACAGGGAAACCAGCTCTGGCAGGGAGGTAGTCAGGGGAACCAGCTCCTGCAGGGAGGTAGTCAGGGGGACCAGCTCCGGCAGGGAGGTAGTCAGGGGGACCAGGTCCGGCAGGAAGGTAGTCAGGGGGACCATGTCCAGCAGGGAGGTAGTCAGGGGGACCAGCTCCAGCAGGGAGGTAGTCAGGGGGACCAGGTCCGGCAGGGAGGTAGTCAGGGGTACCAGGTCCGGCAGGAAGGTAGTCAGGGGGACCATCTCCGGCAGGGAGGTAGTCAGTGGGATCAGCTCCGACAGGGAGGTAGTCAGGGGGACCAGCTCCGGCAGGGAGGTAGACAGGGGGGCCAGCTCTGGCAGGGAGGTAGTCAGTGGCACCAGCTCCAGCAGGGAGGTAGTCAGGGTGACCAGCTCCGGCAGGGAGGTAGTCAGGGGGACCAGCTCCGGCAGGGAGGTAGTCAGGGGGACCAGCTCCGGCAGGGAGGTAGTCAGGGGGACCAGCTCCTGCAGGGAGGTAGACAGGGGGGCCAGCTCCAGCAGGGAGGTAGACAGGGGGGCCAGCTCCGGCAGGGAGGTAGTCAGGGGGGCCAGCTCCTTCAGGGAGGTAGTCAGGGGGACCAGCTCCTGCAGGGAGGTAGTCAGTGGGATCAGCTCCGGCAGGGAGGTAGTCAGGGGGACCAGCTCCTGCAGGGAGGTAGTCAGTGGGATCAGCTCCTGCAGGGAGGAAGTCAGGGGGACCAGCTCCTGCAGGGAGGTAGTCAGGGGGGCCAGCTCCTTCAGGGAGGTAGTCAGGGGGACCAGCTCCTGCAGGGAGGTAGTCAGTGGGATCAGCTCCGGCAGGGAGGTAGTCAGGGGGACCAGCTCCTGCAGGGAGGTAGTCAGTGGGATCAGCTCCGGTAAGGAGGTAGTCAGGGGGACCAGCTCCTGCAGGGAGGTAGTCAGGGGGACCAGCTCCAGCAGGGAGGTAGTCAGGGGGGCCAGCTCCGGCAGGGAGGTAGTCAGGGGGACCAGCTCTGGCAGGGAGGTAGTCAGGGGGACCAGCTCCGGCAGGGAGGTAGTCAGGGGGACCAGCTCCTGCAGGGAGGTAGACAGGGGGGCCAGCTCCTGCAGGGAGGTAGTCAGGGGGGCCAGCTCCTTCAGGGAGGTAGTCAGGGGGGCCAGCTCCTGCAGGGAGATAGTCAGGGGGGCCATATCCAGCAGGGAGGTAGTCAGGGGGACCAGCTCCTTCAGGGAGGTAGTCAGGGGGACCAGCTCCTGCAGGGAGGTAGACAGGGGTACCAGCTCCTGCAGGGAGGTAGTCAGGGGTACCAGCTCCTGCAGGGAGGTAGTCAGGGGGACCAGCTCCTTCAGGGAGGTAGTCAGGGGGACCAGCTCTTGCAGGGAGGTAGACAGGGGTACCAGCTCCAGCAGGGAGGTAGTCAGGGGGACCAGCTCCTTCAGGGAGGTAGTCAGGGGGACCAGCTCCTGCAGGGAGGTAGTCAGGGGGACCAGCTCTGGCAGGGAGGTAGTCAGGGGGACCAGCTCCTGCAGGAAGGTAGTCAGGGGGACCAGCTCCTGCAGGGAGGTAGACAGGGGTACCAGCTCCGGCAGGGAGGTAGTCAGGGGGACCATCTCCAGCAGGGAGGTAGTCAGGGGGAGCAGCTCCTGCAGGAAGGTAGTCAGGGGTACCAGCTCCAGCAGGGAGGTAGTCAGGGGGACCAGCTCCGGCAGGGAGGTAGTCAGGGGGACCAGGTCCGGCAGGAAGGTAGTCAGGGGGACCATCTCCGGCAGGGAGGTAGACAGGGAAACCAGCTCTGGCAGGGAGGTAGTCAGGGGAACCAGCTCCTGCAGGGAGGTAGTCAGGGGGACCAGCTCCGGCAGGGAGGTAGTCAGGGGGACCAGGTCCGGCAGGAAGGTAGTCAGGGGGACCATGTCCAGCAGGGAGGTAGTCAGGGGGACCAGCTCCAGCAGGGAGGTAGTCAGGGGGACCAGGTCCGGCAGGGAGGTAGTCAGGGGTACCAGGTCCGGCAGGAAGGTAGTCAGGGGGACCATCTCCGGCAGGGAGGTAGTCAGGGGGACCAGCTCCAGCAGGGAGGTAGTCAGTGGGACCAGCTCTGTCAGGGAGGTAGTCAGGGGAACCAGCTCCTGCAGGGAGGTAGTCAGGGGGACCAGCTCCGGCAGGGAGGTAGTCAGGGGGACCAGCTCCTTCAGGGAGGTAGTCAGGGGGACCAGCTCCTGCAGGGAGGTAGTCAGGGGGACCAGCTCTGGCAGGGAGGTAGTCAGGGGGACCAGCTCCTGCAGGAAGGTAGTCAGGGGGACCAGCTCCTGCAGGGAGGTAGACAGGGGTACCAGCTCCGGCAGGGAGGTAGTCAGGGGGACCATCTCCAGCAGGGAGGTAGTCAGGGGGAGCAGCTCCTGCAGGAAGGTAGTCAGGGGTACCAGCTCCAGCAGGGAGGTAGTCAGGGGGACCAGCTCCGGCAGGGAGGTAGTCAGGGGGACCAGGTCCGGCAGGAAGGTAGTCAGGGGGACCATCTCCGGCAGGGAGGTAGACAGGGAAACCAGCTCTGGCAGGGAGGTAGTCAGGGGAACCAGCTCCTGCAGGGAGGTAGTCAGGGGGACCAGCTCCGGCAGGGAGGTAGTCAGGGGGACCAGGTCCGGCAGGAAGGTAGTCAGGGGGACCATGTCCAGCAGGGAGGTAGTCAGGGGGACCAGCTCCAGCAGGGAGGTAGTCAGGGGGACCAGGTCCGGCAGGGAGGTAGTCAGGGGTACCAGGTCCGGCAGGAAGGTAGTCAGGGGGACCATCTCCGGCAGGGAGGTAGTCAGGGGGACCAGCTCCAGCAGGGAGGTAGTCAGTGGGACCAGCTCTGTCAGGGAGGTAGTCAGGGGAACCAGCTCCTGCAGGGAGGTAGTCAGGGGGACCAGCTCCGGCAGGGAGGTAGTCAGTGGGACCAGCTCTGGCAGGGAGGTAGTCAGGGGAACCAGCTCCGGCAGGGAGGTAGTCAGGGGGACCAGCTCCGGCAGGGAGGTAGTCAGTGGGACCAGCTCCGGCAGGGAGGTAGTCAGTGGGACCAGCTCTGGCAGGGAGGTAGTCAGGGGGGCCAGCTCCTGCAGGGAGGTAGACAGGGGGGCCAGCTCCGGCAGGGAGGTAGTCAGGGGGGCCAGCTCCTTCAGGGAGGTAGTCAGGGGGACCAGCTCCTGCAGGGAGGTAGTCAGTGGGATCAGCTCCGGCAGGGAGGTAGTCAGGGGGACCAGCTCCTGCAGGGAGGTAGTCAGTGGGATCAGCTCCTGCAGGGAGGTAGTCAGGGGGACCAGCTCCTGCAGGGAGGTAGTCAGGGGGACCAGCTCCTGCAGGGAGGAAGTCAGGGGGACCAGCTCCGGCAGGGAGGTAGTCAGGGGGGCCAGCTCCGGCAGGGAGGTAGTCAGGGGGACCACCTCTGGCAGGGAGGTAGACAGGGGGACCAGCTCTGGCAGGGAGGTAGTCAGGGTGACCAGCTCCGGCAGGGAGGTAGTCAGGGGGACCAGCTCCGGCAGGGAGGTAGTCAGGGGGACCTGCTCCGGCAGGGAGGTAGTCAGGGGGACCAGCTCCTGCAGGGAGGTAGACAGGGGGGCCAGCTCCTGCAGGGAGGTAGACAGGGGGGCCAGCTCCGGCAGGGAGGTAGTCAGGGGGGCCAGCTCCTTCAGGGAGGTAGTCAGGGGGACCAGCTCCTGCAGGGAGGTAGTCAGTGGGATCAGCTCCTGCAGGGAGGTAGTCAGGGGGACCAGCTCCTGCAGGGAGGTAGTCAGTGGGATCAGCTCCTGCAGGGAGGTAGTCAGGGGGACCAGCTCCTGCAGGGAGGTAGTCAGGGGGGCCAGCTCCTTCAGGGAGGTAGTCAGGGGGACCAGCTCCTGCAGGGAGGTAGTCAGTGGGATCAGCTCCGACAGGGAGGTAGTCAGGGGGACCAGCTCCGGCAGGGAGGTAGACAGGGGGGCCAGCTCTGGCAGGGAGGTAGTCAGTGGCACCAGCTCCAGCAGGGAGGTAGTCAGGGGGACCAGCTCCTGCAGGGAGGTAGACAGGGGGGCCAGCTCCAGCAGGGAGGTAGACAGGGGGGCCAGCTCCGGCAGGGAGGTAGTCAGGGGGGCCAGCTCCTTCAGGGAGGTAGTCAGGGGGACCAGCTTCTGCAGGGAGGTAGTCAGTGGGATCAGCTCCGGCAGGGAGGTAGTCAGGGGGACCAGCTCCTGCAGGGAGGTAGTCAGTGGGATCAGCTCCTGCAGGGAGGTAGTCAGGGGGACCAGCTCCTGCAGGGAGGTAGTCAGGGGGGCCAGCTCCTTCAGGGAGGTAGTCAGGGGGACCAGCTCCTGCAGGGAGGTAGTCAGTGGGATCAGCTCCGGCAGGGAGGTAGTCAGGGGGACCAGCTCCTGCAGGGAGGTAGTCAGTGGGATCAGCTCCGGCAGGGAGGTAGTCAGGGGGACCAGCTCCTGCAGGGAGGTAGTCAGGGGGACCAGCTCCAGCAGGGAGGTAGTCAGGGGGGCCAGCTCCGGCAGGGAGGTAGTCAGGGGGACCAGCTCTGGCAGGGAGGTAGTCAGGGGGACTAGCTCCGGCAGGGAGGTAGTCAGGGGGACCAGCTCCTGCACGGAGGTAGACAGGGGGGCCAGCTCCTGCAGGGAGGTAGTCAGGGGGGCCAGCTCCTTCAGGGAGGTAGTCAGGGGGGCCAGCTCCTGCAGGGAGATAGTCAGGGGGGCCATATCCAGCAGGGAGGTAGTCAGGGGGACCATCTCCTTCAGGGAGGTAGTCAGGGGGACCAGCTCCTGCAGGGAGGTAGACAGGGGTACCAGCTCCTGCAGGGAGGTAGTCAGGGGTACCAGCTCCTGCAGGGAGGTAGTCAGGGGGACCAGCTCCTTCAGGGAGGTAGTCAGGGGGACCAGCTCTTGCAGGGAGGTAGACAGGGGTACCAGCTCCAGCAGGGAGGTAGTCAGGGGGACCAGCTCCTTCAGGGAGGTAGTCAGGGGGACCAGCTCCTGCAGGGAGGTAGTCAGGGGGACCAGCTCTGGCAGGGAGGTAGTCAGGGGGACCAGCTCCTGCAGGAAGGTAGTCAGGGGGACCAGCTCCTGCAGGGAGGTAGACAGGGGTACCAGCTCCGGCAGGGAGGTAGTCAGGGGGACCATCTCCAGCAGGGAGGTAGTCAGGGGGAGCAGCTCCTGCAGGAAGGTAGTCAGGGGTACCAGCTCCAGCAGGGAGGTAGTCAGGGGGACCAGCTCCGGCAGGGAGGTAGTCAGGGGGACCAGGTCCGGCAGGAAGGTAGTCAGGGGGACCATCTCCGGCAGGGAGGTAGACAGGGAAACCAGCTCTGGCAGGGAGGAAGTCAGGGGAACCAGCTCCTGCAGGGAGGTAGTCAGGGGGACCAGCTCCGGCAGGGAGGTAGTCAGGGGGACCAGGTCCGGCAGGAAGGTAGTCAGGGGGACCATGTCCAGCAGGGAGGTAGTCAGGGGGACCAGCTCCAGCAGGGAGGTAGTCAGGGGGACCAGGTCCGGCAGGGAGGTAGTCAGGGGTACCAGGTCCGGCAGGAAGGTAGTCAGGGGGACCATCTCCGGCAGGGAGGTAGTCAGTGGGATCAGCTCCGACAGGGAGGTAGTCAGGGGGACCAGCTCCGGCAGGGAGGTAGACAGGGGGGCCAGCTCTGGCAGGGAGGTAGTCAGTGGCACCAGCTCCAGCAGGGAGGTAGTCAGGGTGACCAGCTCCGGCAGGGAGGTAGTCAGGGGGACCAGCTCCGGCAGGGAGGTAGTCAGGGGGACCAGCTCCGGCAGGGAGGTAGTCAGGGGGACCAGCTCCTGCAGGGAGGTAGACAGGGGGGCCAGCTCCAGCAGGGAGGTAGACAGGGGGGCCAGCTCCGGCAGGGAGGTAGTCAGGGGGGCCAGCTCCTTCAGGGAGGTAATCAGGGGGACCAGCTCCTGCAGGGAGGTAGTCAGTGGGATCAGCTCCGGCAGGGAGGTAGTCAGGGGGACCAGCTCCTGCAGGGAGGTAGTCAGTGGGATCAGCTCCTGCAGGGAGGTAGTCAGGGGGACCAGCTCCTGCAGGGAGGTAGTCAGGGGGGCCAGCTCCTTCAGGGAGGTAGTCAGGGGGACCAGCTCCTGCAGGGAGGTAGTCAGTGGGATCAGCTCCGGCAGGGAGGTAGTCAGGGGGACCAGCTCCTGCAGGGAGGTAGTCAGTGGGATCAGCTCCGGCAGGGAGGTAGTCAGGGGGACCAGCTCCTGCAGGGAGGTAGTCAGGGGGACCAGCTCCAGCAGGGAGGTAGTCAGGGGGGCCAGCTCCGGCAGGGAGGTAGTCAGGGGGACCAGCTCTGGCAGGGAGGTAGTCAGGGGGACCAGCTCCGGCAGGGAGGTAGTCAGGGGGACCAGCTCCTGCAGGGAGGTAGACAGGGGGGCCAGCTCCTGCAGGGAGGTAGTCAGGGGGGCCAGCTCCTTCAGGGAGGTAGTCAGGGGGGCCAGCTCCTGCAGGGAGATAGTCAGGGGGGCCATATCCAGCAGGGAGGTAGTCAGGGGGACCAGCTCCTTCAGGGAGGTAGTCAGGGGGACCAGCTCCTGCAGGGAGGTAGACAGGGGTACCAGCTCCTGCAGGGAGGTAGTCAGGGGTACCAGCTCCTGCAGGGAGGTAGTCAGGGGGACCAGCTCCTTCAGGGAGGTAGTCAGGGGGACCATCTCTTGCAGGGAGGTAGACAGGGGTACCAGCTCCAGCAGGGAGGTAGTCAGGGGGACCAGCTCCTTCAGGGAGGTAGTCAGGGGGACCAGCTCCTGCAGGGAGGTAGTCAGGGGGACCAGCTCTGGCAGGGAGGTAGTCAGGGGGACCAGCTCCTGCAGGAAGGTAGTCAGGGGGACCAGCTCCTGCAGGGAGGTAGACAGGGGTACCAGCTCCGGCAGGGAGGTAGTCAGGGGGACCATCTCCAGCAGGGAGGTAGTCAGGGGGAGCAGCTCCTGCAGGAAGGTAGTCAGGGGTACCAGCTCCAGCAGGGAGGTAGTCAGGGGGACCAGCTCCGGCAGGGAGGTAGTCAGGGGGACCAGGTCCGGCAGGAAGGTAGTCAGGGGGACCATCTCCGGCAGGGAGGTAGACAGGGAAACCAGCTCTGGCAGGGAGGTAGTCAGGGGAACCAGCTCCTGCAGGGAGGTAGTCAGGGGGACCAGCTCCGGCAGGGAGGTAGTCAGGGGGACCAGGTCCGGCAGGAAGGTAGTCAGGGGGACCATGTCCAGCAGGGAGGTAGTCAGGGGGACCAGCTCCAGCAGGGAGGTAGTCAGGGGGACCAGGTCCGGCAGGGAGGTAGTCAGGGGTACCAGGTCCGGCAGGAAGGTAGTCAGGGGGACCATCTCCGGCAGGGAGGTAGTCAGGGGGACCAGCTCCAGCAGGGAGGTAGTCAGTGGGACCAGCTCTGTCAGGGAGGTAGTCAGGGGAACCAGCTCCTGCAGGGAGGTAGTCAGGGGGACCAGCTCCGGCAGGGAGGTAGTCAGTGGGACCAGCTCTGGCAGGGAGGTAGTCAGGGGAACCAGCTCCGGCAGGGAGGTAGTCAGGGGGACCAGCTCCGGCAGGGAGGTAGTCAGTGGGACCAGCTCCGGCAGGGAGGTAGTCAGTGGGACCAGCTCTGGCAGGGAGGTAGTCAGGGGAACCAGCTCCTGCAGGGAGGTAGTCAGGGGGACCAGCTCCGGCAGGGAGGTAGTCAGGGGGACCAGGTCCGGCAGGAACGTAGTCAGGGGGACCATGTCCGGCAGGGAGGTAGTCAGGGGGACCAGCTCCGGCAGGGAGGTAGTCAGGGGGACCAGCTCCTGCAGGGAGGTAGTCAGGGGGACCAGCTCCGGCAGGGAGGTAGTCAGGGGAAACCAGCTCTGGCACGGAGGTAGTCAGGGGGACCAGCTCCTGCAGGGAGGTAGTCAGGGGGACCAGCTCCGGCAGGAAGGTAGTCAGGGGGACCAGCTCCTGAAGGGAGGTAGTCAGGGGGACCAGCTCCTGCAGCGAGGTAGTCAGGGGGACCAGCTCCTGCAGGGAAGTAGTCAGGGGGACCAGCTCCGGCAGGGAGGTAGTCAGGGTGACCAGCTCCGGCAGGGAGGTGGTCAGGGGGACCAGCTCCTGTAGGGAAGTAGTCAGGGGGACCAGCTCCAGCAGGGAGGTAGTCAGTGGGACCAGCTCCGGCAGGGAGGTAGTCAGGGGGACCATCTCCAGCAGGGAGGTAGTCAGGGGGACCATCTCCAGCAGGGAGGTAGTCAGGGGGACCAGCTCCTGCAGGGAGGTAGTCAGTGGGACCAGCTCCGGCAGGGAGGTGGTCAGGGGGACCAGCTCCTGTAGGGAGGTAGTCAGGGGGACCAGCTATGGCAGGGAGGTAGTCAGTGGGACCAGCTCCGGCAGGGAGGTAGTCAGGGGGACCAGCTCCTGCAGGGAGGTAGTCAGGGGGACCAGCTCCTGCAGGGAGGTAGTCAGGGGGACCAGCTCCTGCAGGAAGGTAGTCAGGGGGACCAGCTCCGGCAGGGAGGTAGTCAGTGGGACCAGCTCCGGCAGGGAGGTAGTCAGGGGGACCAGCACCTGCAGGGAGGTAGTCAGGGGGACCAGCTCCTGTAGGAAGGTAGTCAGGGGGACCAGCTCCGGCAGGGAGGTAGTCAGGGGGACCAGCTCAGGCAGGGAGGTAGTCAGGGGGACCAGCTCCTGCAGGGTGAGGTAATATAAATTTTATGGTCATGTTGTGTTCCCTAGCGAGTACCCCACCGACTCCATGTACGAGTTAAAAGTGCATGTAACTTCCCTCCTGTACCAGCTATGAAGACGCAAATACATTTGCGTCCAACGTTAACTTGTCCTCTTTCAGACCCACCATGAATGGGTTTGATGGTCCGTTCCTAAGTATGCTATGCCAACGTCTTTTTGAAGTGTACTCCTACGTTTTTCAGCCTGGCTGAAAGTAGGCCCTGAATCTCTGCCACCGAGCCTCTTTTCTGGCTTCTGACTGCGAGGGCCTCTGCCCAAGCAGCCCCCGTACCCGTGAACTCTGACTTACTTCTAGCGCGGCCCTCCGTGCTCAGCTCAGCCTGCTGCCTGCCAAGATTGACTATAATCTTCGAGTTATCTGTTTTCCTCCCCGAAGATACATTCCAGCCTGCTAGCTTCAGTAAACATCCTTCCTCAGCTACAGGGCTAAAGGGCCGACCTGTCTTTATGCAAGTAATTCATAGCCTCTGTTGCCATGCTTCCATGGAAGGCCCCATGCCCCCACGCTTCTCATACAGACACTCAGGCGCTTATACACGCACTCACAGCAAGTATAGAATAGCTTCTGCTCTAGAGACCTTTCTGCCCAGATAGCTTAGTTCCTAAACATCAGATATCAGATATGATAGAAGCACAAGTTGATCTGACATGCCAGACTTCTGTCTCTTTCCGCCAGTGTAAATGTCAAGTCCCCTGCACCCCGTCTATCACACGTCATGCAGCTGCGCGCGCATCCAAGCTTCCGATTTCTGCTGACATTGCAACATTCTGTTAGCACCACCCCTTGGTGCCACCCACTTGCGTCACCTATCAGTGACGTTTCTAGCACACACCCTAGTTCACGCCTAGTTTACGCCTCTTGATGATGTACTAGCACCACGTGTATACTGTTATCTTGTCTTCTCTCAGCTGTTACGCCTCTTACATTGAACATTATGATGTAAATCAAGTATATAAGCTATGTATTGTCAATAAACGACAGCGCGCTCATCTATCCCTTCTGACATCCTGTGTGGTGGTCAGAACATGATATCCTGATTCCTTTATGAGGAATAAAACCCTTAGAAACTCTTACACCACGGACTCTGTTTTCCTTCATTTCGATTGAGTTATTATTGATTAAGTACTTATCTGCATAGAAATTAAGAGAGTAAATTAATTATTTACATCATTTTGGCGCCCGAATAGGGACCCCTCCCCCACCTCACGCGCCGGAAGGTGCGTTGCAATCCGTGTCCCCTGCCATCAGTTAGACGGACCACACGTGTACTGGCAGGATTTCCTGCATCCCCCTCTGACACACGGAGGTGACGAAGACTGCGATCAGTGCCCAGACGAGGCGGTGAGGAGTGCGGAGGATCCCGACCAGAGCCCAGCCGAAGGAAGCAAGGTCCGAGGTGTGAAGAGGCCCACCAGTTTTCCGAAGTTTTCCGAAGTTTTCCGAAGTTTTCCGAAGTTTTCCGAAGTTTTCCGAAGTTCCGAGTCGAGTCCAGTCGAGTTTTCCGAGGCCTTCTGTTTTCCGTGCTTCCCGGTGAGTACCATTGCTGGGTCGTATCTAGACGGGTTTGGGTACGCAAGTCCGGTCTGCACTGTTTTTAGGCAGTGTATCTGTACTGTTTAGCAGTATATAAAGTATTCCGAATTTCTGCACTGTTACAGCAGTGTATCTGTATCGTTGAGCGGTACATTCAGAGTAGGGGGAAGTTAGCTATGTCTTTAAATGTTTCATGTGATTAATGTCGTGGTATGAATGTGATTGTTTTTGTGCATTATTGTGTTTTTTTTGTTTAAATAGTTACAGGCGAAATTAAGTATTAAGGATCAAGCATTTCAGTATCAAGTAGGCACAATGCCGTTTTTTAACAAATTAAAGCAGATAGGAACTAGGAAAGGGATGTTAGAGGAAGAGATTCCAATCCCCCCTAGGGACACTCCAGGTAATTTCATGTATAATAAGCATGGCATAGACGCCATCTTGTATCTAGAGTTATGGACAGATTATACCAAGCACCTAGAGGAAAGATACCGATGGCCAGTTAACGGAACATGGGATGCCGAGTGCATCATAAAGGTAGAAGAAATATTGCGGAAAAAGAAAGCTAGACAATCTCAGAAAGACGCCATAGAATTTTGGCGTAAGGAATCACGTAAGCGTGCTGATAGAGCACTCCGTAGAGAAGACAGGCTTAAAGAATCAGAAAAGGCCCAAGAAAACGAATTAGTTACTGAGGGAATTCGAGTAAAAGTAGAACAAATAGATCGTATCCAAAATGGCAAAGTGAACAACATGTATCTTTTGGCCGATGGTACCCCTGACGCCATTTCAGAAATACCGAAAAATTTGCCGTCACCATTAGTTCCAACTAAAGTAATGCATAAGACTACTAAAGACATATTCCTAAATTCATATCTCGAAGATGTAGCGCCAGCTTACACCAATCTGCCTGTTCGTGCCCTGCCTACTGACAGGGCCGGGGGTGGTACTGCCCCCCAAGATCACTCTCAGCCGACACCGAAAAAGACTAGTTCCGTTCCGCCAGCTCCGCCACTTCCCTCACCTAAAACTGATCTGCCGAAACCACTTCAATCAGATCCTACTAAAAGACAAATTCAGATACTGACTACACACAGAGATAATGCCCAAGTTTCCGCTTCAGGAGGTGCGACCGCGGGTCTCCAGACCCCGCCACCGACTCACAGATTAAATCTCAGAGGTATGCAGAGTCCTCTTACGCACAGATCCCCCCGTTCTTCTAATTCATCCCGTCTTGATGCACTAAAAGAAAATATGTCAGTTTGTAGATATGATCCAGAACCTGGACAGGACGACTTAATGATATTAGCGTCTTTACGGTTAAGATCTGCTACTGATAGTTTGTTATGTTATGCAGGAATGAAGGAGCGCCTAGATAGAATATATGAGTTCGTTCAAACGGGAAAGGACCCCGACAGTATTAAGGATGCCCTGGAGAAACAGAAAGTTAACATGCAAGCACTGATACTACGATTTTTCATAAATTGTCTAATAAGAGAACGAGACAGGCCCGGAACAGATCAGAGTGAATTAGATGCATTGAACAAGTGGGGTCAAAATATAGCTGATGGAAAACATGACAGACAAAATTGCATAGAGGCCATGTATAAAAAGATTAAGAAAGCAGTGATAGCAGTACACGAGAAAGAGAAAGAAAAGGCTCCCTCCGAGGAGGAAGAAGAATCTGAAGAACTAGAACCGACTACAAGCACTATAGCATATGTAGGTAAGGGAACTTATCTTAGGAAGGGTATCCGTCCAGAAAGCAAGAGAGTTTTCTTCTCTGCCTTAACGAATCCGAATTCTGCTGAGCATCAGTTCCAGGAAACTGATAAACGGCTTCGAGATCGAGTGGGGTACCATGTACTCAATTCTATGGATGAACAAGAATTAGCCCGATCAGCGGTATCATGGGCCGAAAATGCAGACATATATAATGATGACACCGTAGCACAGACATTTCTGAACCTCTCCCCCGACGAACAGAAATTAGCAGGGGTATATATGATTCAGCACCTTCTCATTAAGTACAGAAAACATTATTCCGATCCAGGTCCCTTACATGAGACACTAGAAGCACTACTGATGGATAGATGGAGAGGCCTAAGCACTAAATTAGTTCAAATAATTCTAGAACAACGACGCAGATATGATACCTTTGTAAGTCCTGAATATGTCCCCGCCCCACCTCCAGAAAGGAAAATGTACCATATGCAGTGCGGGGGTGGTATTGAAAGTCAGAACCCCTTACGAGAAGTACACCCTGTTATGGGTGAGGACAAGGTTTTGAAACGCGTGTATGTGCACACGCCTCTGACTAAATTAGAACTGTTAGAAATGAAGAAATTAGTACCATGCCATGATAAAGACCCTGCAGGTTTCCATAGAGAGCTTAAAGACATGTTATTAATGGGGGACTACACATATGATGATATCATGAAAATGTTGAAAGTATTATTGCCTACGGGTATATTCGAGAAATTAAAGGAAAAGGAATGGGAGGTGGGAGACACAAAGATTGCCTGGGCAGAAATAGAAGACGAAGAGAAAAAACGGGTTCCAGGGTTAGGCCTTGGGGACAAAACTAAAGCATTACCAGGTTTGATAGTACAGGTCCTGCCCAGATTATTGACAACTAGAAAGGAGGATTGGGATGCAATCTCGTCCTGTAAACAGAAACATGATGAAGATACTAGCGACTTTTATTCAAGATTCGAGAAATGTTTTATTATCAATAGTGGCCTCCAGCCAAGTAGCGAGTCGTACCCACATCTTTTTGTATCAAAGTTAGTCGAGAATTCCCTACCGTTAGTTAAAAATAGAGTGTATAAAGTCGAGAGTACATGGCAAGCAAATACGCCATCCCAGATGTTACAAATGTTACAATATCACCAGAATAGAATTAGGGAAGAACAAGATCAGGAACAGAAGCGCATGAAAGACACGAAAATGAAAATGTTAGTAGCCCAGACGGTCCCATCCGACAGTCACAGGAAAGGTACGACCCAGACAAGTCACGCTGCAGCTCCTGTTAAAGGGACATGCAATTATTGCAAGCAGCCAGGTCACTACGTACACGAATGTGCAGTTCTGAAACATAACATAGCGACAGGTAAAACTAAAGAGAGACCGCATCCGCCTAGACAAGACCATAACCAGCATCAGTCTACACAGAATACACAGCCCATGCATGCATCTGCACAGACAGCACAGACCGTAGCAGTACCACAGCCACAGCCCATTGCTGCAACTCAGCAAGTCTCACAACAGATGTACCAGTATGCCCAGTCTGCTTACCCCGAATATTCCCGATATACATGAAACAGCCTAGAGAGGGAAGGTGGCTTGCCTCTTATCGAGATTCCTGTAGATCAAGAAGGTCCTTATGTACACAGTCAAGTATTGGGGAAAGATAGAAAGTTTTTAATTGACACAGGGGCAAGTCGCACTACAATAAGTCATGACGAAGTTCCAGGGGCACCCCTCTCAGGCTCACAAAATGTTTCCCTTGGTTTTTCAGGACAACCTATTGTAAATGAAGTATCAGAACCAGTTCCCCTGGCTGTGGGTCCATTATCACGCGTTACAGACCTGTTGCTAACAAAATCATGTCCGGAAAATCTGTTAGGAATTAAAACACTGAAGGCTCTAGGAGCTATAATATGCTGCTCCCCGGAGGGGGTTAGACTCTTTCTGCGGGATTTCAAGGGTCATTACGTCCTTCGTGAGTTTGACGTCAGATTGAAAAATGTACCTGATTACTTGTGGGCAAAAGGCCCAACTGATGTAGGATGTATGCACATTACACCATACCGCGTTACCCTCAAGGCAGGTGTTGTATTACCCAGAATCAGACAATACAAGTTACCACCCGATGCTGTAGCGGCTTTACTGAAAATCATTGAAGAGCTCATTGCCCAAGGAGTGGTCGTCGAGACCGACTCCAATATCTGTAACTCACCCATCATTCCGATTCTTAAACGTACTGATCCCAATGCACCGCCAGTATATCGGCTGGTGATTGATCTTCGAGAATTGAATAAATGCATTATCCCACAGTATCCTGTGGTCCCCGATATATCATCTCTCTTGACTGCTATTGATTCAGAAGCAACGTTCTTTACTGTAATTGATCTCAAGAACGCCTTCTTCAGCGTGCCTATTGATCCAGAGAGCCAATATCTCTTCGGATTCTGTTTAAATGGACGCAGTTTCAAATTTTCGCGCGCACCTCAAGGATTCACAGAAAGCCCCAGCATCTATAGTCAAGCACTGAAAAGACAACTAGATTGTATTCAAATGCCAGTTAACACCGCTTTACTACAATACGTCGATGATCTGCTGATCACCGCACGAAGTGAGCCCGAATGTGAAAAAGCATCACTGACAGTTTTACATTTCCTGGCCGACAAGGGACACAAGGTGTCTCCTTCGAAGCTACAATTCTGTGTTCAGCAAGTTGTGTACTTGGGTCACTTGCTGTCCAAAGTGGGGAGACAGCTCACTCCCGATCGCATTCAGTTAATTGTGAACATGCCGCAACCCAAGACACAAAAGGAAGTGCGGGCCTTCATAGGCCTCACCTCGTACTGCAGACAATGGATTCCCCAGTATGCATTTCTAGCTAAACCACTCATCCAGTTAACGACACAGGAGGCAGCGACTTCGACTGTCCTCCCTTGGACTCAGGAACACACACAAGCTTTTGAAGAATTAAAGAAAGTTTTATGCCAAGCACCAGTTTTAGCGACACCATGTTACAGCAAACCGTTTACACTTTTTGTTACAGAACGTGATGGCACAGCGTTGTCTGTCCTCACTCAAGACCAAGCAGGTTCACATAAGCCTTGTGCTTATTTTTCTAGTACATTGGATTCAGTAGCTCAAGCACTCCCTGCGTGCTTAAAGTCAGTAGCAGCAACAGCGTTAGCAATAAGACAAAGTGATTCAATTGTTTTAGGTCATCAGTTAACAGTTCAAGTACCACATTCTGTAGAGGTTTTGTTAAACAGAACCCAGACTCAACACTTAACTATAGCACGACTGACAGGTTATGAATTAACACTATTCCAGCCACACATAGAAATCAGACGTTGCAGCATCCTGAACCCAGCAACACTGTTACCTACAGTTATGACAGATCCAGCTCCGCATGATTGTATAGAAATAATTAATGCAGTAACTAAGCCTAGACGAGACTTAACAGATGTCCCATTGACAAATCCAGACCTGACACTTTATGTGGATGGTTCATGCATGAGAACAAGTACAGGAGAATTAGTGGCCGCGTACGCCGTGACCACTGAAACTGAAATTAAAGAAACACATCGTATTGACACACTGTCTGCTCAAGCGGCAGAGCTCATCGCTCTGACTCGAGCCTGTATTCTAGCCAAGAACAGAAATGTTAACATATACACAGATTCCCGCTATGCCTTCGGAGTTGTACACGACTTCGGAGTCCTCTGGCAAGAACGAGGTTTTCTGACTTCCCATGGGGCCAAGATCCAACATGGCCCCCTCATTCAAGCACTGTTAGAAGCAATACATTTGCCCTCGGGCATATCAGTCATGAAGTGTAAGGCACATACTAAAGTCACAGATTCTGTTTCCCAGGGTAACGACCTGGCAGACCAGACAGCAAAACATACAGCACTGACTCACACCCAGACTACTGATGTGACAAAGACAATAGTCCAGACCCAGTGTATGGCAGTTAGAGATCCCGCCCTAGATGTAATTGATATCCAGACACATGCTACTCCAGAGGAGATAAAGAAATGGACTGAACTAGGAGGGATTCAGACAGATCAAGGTTGGGTGACGAAGGGAAAATCTATATGGTTTCTCCCCGACTCAATGGTTCAAGTCATGATAAATACAGCACATAGTCCTGCCCATCTTGGAGAGAAAGCCATGTTAGACAGTTTACAGAATCTCTGGTACAACAAACACTTACGAGCAGCAGCAAAACAGAAAGTGCGTACTTGCATGATCTGTTGTCAGTTCAATCCAGGTAAAAGTGTCCCTGTTGAGCAAGGTGGATTTCATCCTCCCGATCACCCTTTTGAAGTCCTCCAGATGGATTATATCCAGATGAATAGCTGTAGAGGATTTAAGTATGTCCTTGTAATTGTTTGTGCTCTGTCCCGCTGGACCGAAGCATACCCAGTCCCAGACTACACTGCTCCGACCACTGCCAGACAGTTGGTTCGTGAATTCTTCCCACGGTACGGTTTGCCCCGTGTCGTGTATTCAGATAACGGACAGCCGTTCTCGTCCGAGCTGATGAGACAAGTTTCCCTCTTGCTAGGATATCAGTGGAGGTTCCACTGTGTCCGACATCCCGAAGCAGCTGGCCTTGTAGAAAGGCATAATCAGACACTAAAAATCCGTCTTGCCAAGATCTGTCAGGAAAAAGGGGTCGACTGGATAGTCGCCCTGCCCGTGGCACTATTCTACATGAGAATGGTCGCCCACTCGAGATCAGGGCTATCCCCGTACGAAGTGGTCTTTGGCAGACCGCCGAATATGTGGGGGACGCCCGTTCCGAAAAAGATCACTGATATTGATTGTAACATGTTGACAGATTACCTTGCCTCCTTGATGTCTGCACTCCAATCATGTCGTTCACAGGTTGCCGCAGCCTTCCCTGACAACACCGATGTAAAGGCGCATGAGGTCCGTCCAGGGGACCTGGTACTCGTCCGGAATTTCGACCGGAAAAGTCCGCTGGAGCCCCGCTGGAAGTCTCCAAAGACCGTTCTGCTTACCACCAGGACCGCCGTGAAAATCGAGGGGAGAAAGGGGTGGGTCCACACGAGTCACATCAAACTATGCAATGAACTAAAAAACGGACTGAAACAGGACTCTGACTCGTCCACCCCCACCAAAGACTGTGTTGAAGCACAAGACGTTACTGTGCCTAAAAGAGAAAAGACTCCTCAAGAACTTTACCGTATGAAGCTTCGATCTAGCAAGTCAGACAGTTTAATTGTTTAAGTCCTCCCCTAGGTGAATCGGTTAAATAGTTTCTGACATGTATCCCCTAGATCGAGTTAGAGAGAGAGAGGAAAAGAGAAGAACATATTGCAAATCACTTCGTAGTCACTGCATAGTGACACTAATAATCATGTTTATTCTGAGTATTCTAATTATTATTGCCAGCATTCTGCTTCCTATGTACTGGCCTATTTTCAGGCGTGAACAATCTGCTTACAATGTCTCTGCTGAACACACTTTTAGTGAACTTCCCGCACATGAACTCTCTTACAGACTTGCGCTGCGCAACAATACATTCATTAGTATGTTACACCATTCCCATCAGACAAATAATGCTACAGACTGTTGGATATGTGGCCGACTCCCTCCCTACCAGAATTACAAGGGAGCTCTGCCTCTCTTTCCGTACCCATTCACTCACAATGGCTCCTGTGGAGCATGGTTTAAAATAATTAATTCTTTAGATCCTGATATTGCTGTTTTCGATGGGGGCTGGGTTTGGGGAAACTTGAACTTAGTCCTGCTCAACGTCTGTTATCCTGATAAAGAGGGACTTCCCACTCGAATAGGAACTGATCTAGAAAATGAAGTATATGGATTAGGTAATTACACAATTAGCCTTATGATCCTCACTGTTGAATCTGAAACTGCTCCAGTTCTGCCCCATATGTTAGTACTACCAGTCACAGGTGAATTATGTGTTAGCAAGAAAGGTTCAGTACACGTAGGTCATAGTAAATGCACTACTGTGGTCGAGTTCAGTGACCATGGTAAATCGTCCTTTAAAGCTATCAGTCATTCCTACTTTGTTTGTGGTCATACCGCATACATACGTTTGCCTCCAGATTGGGATGGTACCTGTTACATTGCCTTCCTCCTGCCACCTGTTTTTCTAGCTCCCCCTGATTACCATAGAAATACGAATCTAGCACCGAATAGACCCAAAAGAGATATTCCCCTTGTCGACTACACAGAAACGGCATGGGAACAGTACACTGATTTCAATAAAGGATTCTTTTTCTTCCTAGGGCCTGTCCAAAACAGTAAATTAATACGCAGATTAACGAGAACACTCGAAGCAGTAGTGAACGAAACTGCCTCCGCTCTAGGTAACTTAACAGAGGAGCAGTCTGCTATACGGACTGTTGTCCTTCAAAATCGCCTTGTGATTGACGTCATCTTGGCAGATAGAGGTGGAGCCTGTAAGGTCATCGGGTCAAGTTGCTGTGTTTTCATTCCACAAAACGCACCATCTGTCTATCAAGCTATCACCCGTTTACATAAAATTGCAAATCAGATACATCAGAATCCAGGCACCTGGACTTGGTCCGGTTGGTTCTGGACTACGTTAACAGCTTGGGGATGGAAGATCTTATCCTTCCTAGGCATTGGCCTTGTTATAGTATTCAGTTGTTGCCTGTGCCTGCAGTGTGGGCCAGCGATATGTGGACTGTGTGCCACATCCTGCATTGAGCATTCCAGTTGCCTCTCAAACAGTCAAAGAAAGAAAGACGAACATATAATGTTACAAGAACAAACTGATCGATTTATGAGGATCGATATATCATGAAGGGTCCGTAGGGAACAAGGAGGGAATGAGGTAATATAAATTTTATGGTCATGTTGTGTTCCCTAGCGAGTACCCCACCGACTCCATGTACGAGTTAAAAGTGCATGTAACTTCCCTCCTGTACCAGCTATGAAGACGCAAATACATTTGCGTCCAACGTTAACTTGTCCTCTTTCAGACCCACCATGAATGGGTTTGATGGTCCGTTCCTAAGTATGCTATGCCAACGTCTTTTTGAAGTGTACTCCTACGTTTTTCAGCCTGGCTGAAAGTAGGCCCTGAATCTCTGCCACCGAGCCTCTTTTCTGGCTTCTGACTGCGAGGGCCTCTGCCCAAGCAGCCCCCGTACCCGTGAACTCTGACTTACTTCTAGCGCGGCCCTCCGTGCTCAGCTCAGCCTGCTGCCTGCCAAGATTGACTATAATCTTCGAGTTATCTGTTTTCCTCCCCGAAGATACATTCCAGCCTGCTAGCTTCAGTAAACATCCTTCCTCAGCTACAGGGCTAAAGGGCCGACCTGTCTTTATGCAAGTAATTCATAGCCTCTGTTGCCATGCTTCCATGGAAGGCCCCATGCCCCCACGCTTCTCATACAGACACTCAGGCGCTTATACACGCACTCACAGCAAGTATAGAATAGCTTCTGCTCTAGAGACCTTTCTGCCCAGATAGCTTAGTTCCTAAACATCAGATATCAGATATGATAGAAGCACAAGTTGATCTGACATGCCAGACTTCTGTCTCTTTCCGCCAGTGTAAATGTCAAGTCCCCTGCACCCCGTCTATCACACGTCATGCAGCTGCGCGCGCATCCAAGCTTCCGATTTCTGCTGACATTGCAACATTCTGTTAGCACCACCCCTTGGTGCCACCCACTTGCGTCACCTATCAGTGACGTTTCTAGCACACACCCTAGTTCACGCCTAGTTTACGCCTCTTGATGATGTACTAGCACCACGTGTATACTGTTATCTTGTCTTCTCTCAGCTGTTACGCCTCTTACATTGAACATTATGATGTAAATCAAGTATATAAGCTATGTATTGTCAATAAACGACAGCGCGCTCATCTATCCCTTCTGACATCCTGTGTGGTGGTCAGAACATGATATCCTGATTCCTTTATGAGGAATAAAACCCTTAGAAACTCTTACACCACGGACTCTGTTTTCCTTCATTTCGATTGAGTTATTATTGATTAAGTACTTATCTGCATAGAAATTAAGAGAGTAAATTAATTATTTACATCAAGGGAGGTAGTCAGGGGGACCAGCTCCGGCAGGGAGGTAGTCAGGGGGACCAGCTCCGGCAGGAAGGTAGTCAGGGGGACCAGCTCCGGCAGGGAGGTAGTCAGGGGGACCTGCTCCAGCAGGGAGGTAGTCAGGGGGACCAGCTCAGGCAGGGAGGTAGTCAGGGGGACCAGCTCCTGCAGGGAGGTAGTCAGGGGGACCAGCTTCGGCAGGGAGGTAGTCAGGGGGACCAGCTCCGGCAGGGAGGTAGTCAGGGGGACCAGCTCCGGCAGGGAGGTAGTCAGGGGGACCAGCTCCGGCAGGGAGGTAGTCAGGGGGACCAGCTCCGGCAGGGAGGTAGTCAGGGGGACCAGCTCCGGCAGGGAGGTAGTCAGGGGGACCAGCTCCAGCAGGGAGGTAGTCAGGGGGACCAGCTCCGGCAGGGAGGTAGTCAGGGGGAACCAGCTCCTGCAGGGAGGTAGTCAGGGGGACCAGCTCCTGCAGAGAGGTAGTCAGGGGGACCAGCTCCAGCAGGGAGGTAGTCAGGGGGACCAGCTCCGGCAGGGAGGTAGTCAGGGGGACCAGCTCCAGCAGGGAGGTAGTCAGGGGGACCATCTCCAGCAGGGAGGTAGTCAGGGGGACCTGCTCCGGCAGGAAGGTAGTCAGGGGGACCATTTCCAGCAGGGAGGTAGTCAGGGGAAACCAGCTCCTGCAGGGAGGTAGTCAGGGGGACCAGCTCCGGCAGGGAAGTAGTCAGGGGGACCAGCTCCGGCGGGGAAGTAGTCAGGGGGACCAGCTCCTGCAGGGAGGTAGTCAGGGGGACCAGCTCTGGCAGGGAGGTAGTCAGGGGGACCAGCTCCGGCAGGAAGGTAGTCAGGGGTACCAGCTCCAGCAGGGAGGTAGTCAGGGGGACCAGCTCCGGCAGGGAGGTAGTCAGGGGGACCAGCTCCTGCAGGAAGGTAGTCAGGGGGACCAGCTCCGGCAGGGAGGTAGTCAGGGGGACCAGCTCCGGCAGGGAAGTAGTCAGGGGGACCAGCTCCGGCAGGGAGGTAGTCAGGGGGACCAGCTCCTGCAGGGAGGTAGTCAGGGGGACCAGCTCCAGCAGGGAGGTAGTCAGGGGGACCAGCTCCAGCAGGGAGGTAGTCAGGGGGACCAGCTCTGGCAGGGAGGTAGTCAGGGGGACCAGCTCCGGCAGGAAGGTAGTCAGGGGTACCAGCTCCAGCAGGGAGGTAGTCAGGGGGACCAGCTCCGGCAGGGAGGTAGTCAGGGGGACCAACTCCTTCAGGGAGGTAGTCAGGGGGAACAGCTCCGGCAGGGAGGTAGTCAGGGGGACCAGCTCCTGCAGGGAGGTAGTCAGGGGGACCAGCTCCAGCAGGGAGGTAGTCAGGGGGACCAGCTCCTTCAGGGAGGTAGTCAGGGGGACCAGCTCCGGCAGGGAGGTAGTCAGGGGGACCAGCTCCTGCAGGGAGGTAGTCAGGGGGACCAGCTCTGGCAGGGAGGTAGTCAGGGGGACCAGCTCCTGCAGGGAGGTAGTCAGTGGGACCTGCTCCGGCAGGAAGGTAGTCAGGGGGACCAGCTCCTGCAGGGAGGTAGTCAGGGGGACCAGCTCTAGCAGGGAGGTAGTCAGGGGGACCAGCTCCTGCAGGGAGGTAGTCAGGGGGACCTGCTCCGGCAGGAAGGTAGTCAGGGGGACCAGCTCCAGCAGGAAGGTAGTCAGGGGGACCAGCTCCTGCAGGGAGGTAGACAGGGGAACCAGCTCCTGCAGGGAGGTAGACAGGGGGACCAGCTCCTGCAGGGAGGTAGACAGGGGTACCAGCTCCAGCAGGGAGGTAGTCAGGGGGACCAGCTCCGGCAGGGAGGTAGTCAGGGGGACCAGCTCCGGCAGGGAGGTAGTCAGGGGGACCAGGTCCGGCAGGAAGGTAGTCAGGGGGACCATGTCCAGCAGGGAGGTAGTCAGGGGGACCAGCTCCGGCAGGGAGGTAGACAGGGGTACCAGCTCCAGCAGGGAGGCAGTCAGGGGGACCAGCTCTGGCAGGGAGGTAGTCAGGGGGACCAGCTCCTGCAGGAAGGTAGTCAGGGGGACCATATCCGGCAGGGAGGTATACAGGGATACCAGCTCCAGCAGGGAGGTAGTCAGGGGGACGAGCTCTGGCAGGGAGGTAGTCAGGGGGACCAGCTCCTGCAGGAAGGTAGTCAGGGGGACCAGCTCCGGCAGGAAGGTAGTCAGGGGGACCAGCTCCGGCAGGGAGGAAGTCAGGGGGACCATCTCCAGCAGGGAGGTAGTCAGGGGGACCAGCTCCGGCAGGGAGGTAGTCAGGGGGACCAGCTCCTGCAGGAAGGTAGTCAGGGGGACCAGCTCCGGCAGGGAGGTAGTCAGGGGGACCAGCTCCGGCAGGGAGGTAGTCAGGGGGACCAGCTCCTGCAGGGAGGTAGTCAGGGGGACCAGCTCCGGCAGGGAGGTGGTCAGGGGGACCATCTCCAGCAGGGAGGTAGTCAGGGGAAACCAGCTCTGGCACGGAGGTAGTCAGGGGGACCAGCTCCGGCAGGAAGGTAGTCAGGGGGACCAGCTCCTGCAGGGAGGTAGTCAGGGGGACCAGCTCCTGCAGGGAGGTAGTCAGGGGGACCAGCTCCTGCAGGGAAGTAGTCAGGGGGACCAGCTCCGGCAGGGAGGTAGTCAGGGTGACCAGCTCCGGCAGGGAGGTAGTCAGGGGGACCAGCTCCAGCAGGGAGGTAGTCAGTGGGACCAGCTCCGGCAGGAAGGTAGTCAGGGAGACCATCTCCAGCAGGGAGGTAGTCAGGGGGACCAGCTCCGGCAGGGAGGTAGTCAGGGGGACCAGCTCCTGCAGGGAGGTAGTCAGGGGGACCAGCTCCTGCAGGGAGGTAGTCAGGGGGACCAGCTCTGGCAGGGAGGTAGTCAGGGGGACCAGCTCCAGCAGGGAGGTAGTCAGGGGGACCAGCTCCTGCAGGGAGGTAGTCAGGGGGACCTGCTCCGGCAGGAAGGTAGTCAGGGGGACCAGCTCCTGCAGATAGGTAGTCAGGGGGACCAGCTCCGGCAGGGAGGTAGTCAGGGGGACCAGCTCCTGCAGGGAGGTAGTCAGGGGGACCAGCTCCGGCAGGAAGGTAGTCAGGGGGACCATCTCCAGCAGGGAGGTAGTCAGGGGGACCAGCTCCGGCAGGGAGGTAGACAGGGGTACCAGCTCCGGCAGGAAGGTAGTCAGGGGGACCAGCTCCTGCAGGGAGGTAGTCAGGGGGACCAGCTCCGGCAGGAAGGTAGTCAGGGGGACCATCTCCGGCAGGGAGGTAGTCAGGGGGACCAGCTCCGGCAGGGAGGTAGACAGGGGTACCAGCTCCGGCAGGAAGGTAGTCAGGGGGACCAGCTCCTGCAGGGAGGTAGTCAGGGGGACCAGCTCCGGCAGGGAGGTAGTCAGGGGGACCAGCTCCGGCAGGGAGGTAGTCAGGGGGACCAGCTCCTGCAGGGAGGTAGTCAGGGGGACCAGCTCCGGCAGGGAAGTAGTCAGGGGGACCAGCTCCGGCAGGGAGGTAGTCAGGGGGACCAGCTCCTGCAGGGAGGTAGTCAGGGGGACCAGCTCCGGCAGGAAGGTAGTCAGGGGTACCAGCTCCGGCAGGGAGGTAGTCAGGGGGACCAGCTCCTGCAGGGAGGTAGTCAGGGGGACCAGCTCCGGCAGGGAAGTAGTCAGGGGGACCAGCTCCGGCAGGGAGGTAGTCAGGGTGACCAGCTCCGGCAGGGAGGTAGTCAGGGGGACCAGCTCCTGCAGGAAGGTAGTCAGGGGGACCAGCTCCAGCAGGGAGGTAGTCAGGGGGACCAGCTCCAGCAGGGAGGTAGTCAGGGGGACCAGCTCCGGCAGGGAGGTAGTCAGGGGGACCAGGTCCGGCAGGAAGGTAGTCAGGGGGACCATGTCCAGCAGGGAGGTAGTCAGGGGGACCAGCTCCGGCAGGGAGGTAGACAGGGGTACCAGCTCCAGCAGGGAGGTAGTCAGGGGGACCAGCTCTGGCAGGGAGGTAGTCAGGGGGACCAGCTCTGGCAGGGAGGTAGTCAGGGGGACCAGCTCCTGCAGGAAGGTAGTCAGGGGGACCTGCTCCGGCAGGAAGGTAGTCAGGGGGACCATTTCCAGCAGGGAGGTAGTCAGGGGAAACCAGCTCCGGCAGGGAGGTAGTCAGGGGGACCAGCTCCGGCAGGGAGGAAGTCAGGGGGACCATCTCCAGCAGGAAGGTAGTCAAGGGGACCAGCTCCGGCAGGGAGGTAGTCAGGGGGACCAGCTCCGGCAGGGAGGTAGTCAGGGGGACCAGCTCCTGCAGGGAGGTAGTCAGGGGGACCAGCTCCAGCAGGGAGGTAGTCAGGGGGACCAGCTCCTTCAGGGAGGTAGTCAGGGGGACCAGCTACAGCAGGGAGGTAGTCAGGGGGACCATTTCCAGCAGGGAGGTAGTCAGGGGGACCATCTCCAGCAGGGAGGTAGTCAGGGGGACCAGCTCCGGCAGGGAGGTAGTCAGGGGGACCAGCTCCAGCAGGGAGGAAGTCAGGGGGACCATCTCCAGCAGGAAGGTAGTCAGGGGGACCAGCTCTGGCAGGGAGGTAGTCAGGGGGACCAGCTCCGGCAGGGAGGTAGTCAGGGGGACCAGCTCCTGCAGGGAGGTAGTCAGGGGGACCAGCTCCAGCAGGGAGGTAGTCAGGGGGACCAGCTCCTTCAGGGAGGTAGTCAGGGGGACCAGCTCCAGCAGGGAGGTAGTCAGGGGGACCAGCTCCAGCAGGGAGGTAGTCAGGGGGACCATCTCCAGCAGGGAGGTAGTCAGGGGGACCAGCTCCGGCAGGGAGGTAGTCAGGGGGACCAGCTCCTTCAGGGAGGTAGTCAGGGGGACCAGCTCCAGCATGGAGGTAGTCAGGGGGACCAGCTCCTGCAGGGAGGTAGTCAGGGGGACCAGCTCCGGCAGGAAGGTAGTCAGGGGGACCATTTCCAGCAGGGAGGTAGTCAGGGGAAACCAGCTCCGGCAGGGAGGTAGTCAGGGGGACCAGCTCCGGCAGGAAGGTGGTCAGGGAGACCATCTCCAGCAGGGAGGTAGTCAGGGGGACCAGCTCCTGCAGGGAGGTAGTCAGGGGGACCAGCTCCTTCAGGGAGGTAGTCAGGGGGACCAGCTCCAGCATGGAGGTAGTCAGGGGGACCAGCTCCTGCAGGGAGGTAGTCAGGGGGACCAGCTCCGGCAGGGAGGTAGTCAGGGGGACCAGCTCCTGCAGGGAGGTAGTCAGGGGGACCAGCTCCAGCAGGGAGGTAGTCAGGGGGACCAGCTCCTTCAGGGAGGTAGTCAGGGGGACCAGCTCCGGCAGGAAGGTAGACAGGGGGGCCAGCTCCTGCAGGGAGGTAGTCAGGGGGACCAGCTCTGGCAGGGAGGTAGTCAGGGGGACCAGCTCCTGCAGGGAGGTAGTCAGGGGGACCAGCTCCTGCAGGGAAGAAGTCAGGGGGACCAGATCCGGCAGGGAGGTAGTCAGGGGGACCAGCTCCTGCAGGGAGGTAGTCAGGGGGACCAGCTCCTGCAGGGAGGTAGTCAGGGGGACCAGCTCCGGCAGGGAGGTAGTCAGGGGGACCAGCTCCTGCAGGGAGGAAGACAGGGGGACCAGCTCTGGCAGGGAGGTAGTCAGGGGGACCAGCTCCTGCAGGAAGGTAGTCAGGGGGACCAGCTCCTGCAGGGAGGTAGACAGGGGTACCAGCTCCAGCAGGGAGGTAGTCAGGGGGACCAGCTCCGGCAGGGAGGTAGTCAGGGGGACCAGGTCCGGCAGGAAGGTAGTCAGGGGGACCATGTCCAGCAGGGAGGTAGTCAGGGGGACCAGCTCCGGCAGGGAGGTAGACAGGGGTACCAGCTCCAGCAGGGAGGTAGTCAGGGGGACCAGCTCTGGCAGGGAGGTAGTCAGGGGGACCAGCTCCTGCAGGAAGGTAGTCAGGGGGACCATATCCGGCAGGCAGGTATACAGGGATACCAGCTCCAGCAGGGAGGTAGTCAGGGGGACGAGCTCTGGCAGGGAGGTAGTCAGGGGGACCAGCTCCTGCAGGAAGGTAGTCAGGGGGACCAGCTCCGGCAGGAAGGTAGTCAGGGGGACCATTTCCAGCAGGGAGGTATACAGGGATACCAGCTCCAGCAGGGAGGTAGTCAGGGAGACGAGCTCTGGCAGGGAGGTAGTCAGGGGGACCAGCTCCTGCAGGAAGGTAGTCAGGGGGACCAGCTCCTGCAGGGAGGTAGTCAGGGGGACCAGCTCCGGCAGGGAGGAAGTCAGGGGGACCATCTCCAGCAGGGAGGTAGTCAGGGGAAACCAGCTCTGGCACGGAGGTAGTCAGGGGGACCAGCTCCTGCAGGGAGGTAGACAGGGAAACCAGCTCTGGCAGGGAGGTAGTCAGGGGGACCAGCTCCGGCAGGGAGGTATTCAGGGGGACCAGCTCCTGCAGGAAGGTAGTTAGGGGGACCAGCTCAGGCAGGGAGGTAGACAGGGGGACCAGCTCCAGCAGGGAGGTAGTCACGGGGACCAGCTCCTGCAGGGAGGTAGTCAGGGGGACCAGCTCTGGCAGGAAGGTAGTCAGGGGGACCAGCTCCTGCAGGGAGGTAGTCAGGGGGACCTGCTCCGGCAGGAAGGTAGTCAGGGGGACCAGCTCCTGCAGGGAGGTAGTCAGGGGGACCAGCTCCGGCAGGAAGGTAGTCAGATGGACCAGCTCCTGCAGGGAGGTAGTCAGGGGGACCAGCTCCTGCAGGGAGGTAGTCAGGGGGACCAGCTCCTGCAGGGAAGTAGTCAGGGGGACCAGCTCCGGCAGGGAGGTAGTCAGGGTGACCAGCTCCGGCAGGGAGGTAGTCAGGGGGACCAGCTCCAGCAGGGAGGTGGTCAGTGGGACCAGCTCCGGCAGGAAGGTAGTCAGGGAGACCATCTCCAGCAGGGAGGTAGTCAGGGGGACCAGCTCCGGCAGGGAGGTAGTCAGGGGGACCAGCTCCTGCAGGGAGGTAGTCAGGGGGACCAGCTCCGGCAGGGAGGTAGTCAGGGGGACCAGCTCCAGCAGGGAGGTAGTCAGGGGGACCAGCTCCTGCAGGGAGGTAGTCAGGGGGACCTGCTCCGGCAGGAAGGTAGTCAGGGGGACCAGCTCCTGCAGGGAGGTAGTCAGGGGGACCAGCTCCGGCAGGGAGGTAGTCAGGGGGACCAGCTCCTGCAGGGAGGTAGTCAGGGGGACCAGCTCCGGCAGGAAGGTAGTCAGGGGGACCATCTCCAGCAGGGAGGTAGTCAGGGGGACCAGCTCCGGCAGGGAGGTAGACAGGGGTACCAGCTCCGGCAGGAAGGTAGTCAGGGGGACCAGCTCCGGCAGGGAGGTAGTCAGGGGGACCAGCTCCTGCAGGGAGGTAGTCAGGGGGACCAGCTCCGGCAGGAAGGTAGTCAGGGGGACCATCTCCGGCAGGGAGGTAGTCAGGGGGACCAGCTCCGGCAGGGAGGTAGACAGGGGTACCAGCTCCGGCAGGAAGGTAGTCAGGGGGACCAGCTCCTGCAGGGAGGTAGTCAGGGGGACCAGCTCCGGCAGGGAGGTAGTCAGGGGGACCAGCTCCGGCAGGGAGGTAGTCAGGGGGACCAGCTCCTGCAGGGAGGTAGTCAGGGGGACCAGCTCCGGCAGGGAAGTAGTCAGGGGGACCAGCTCCGGCAGGGAGGTAGTCAGGGGGACCAGCTCCTGCAGGGAGGTAGTCAGGGGGACCAGCTCCGGCAGGAAGGTAGTCAGGGGTACCAGCTCCGGCAGGGAGGTAGTCAGGGGGACCAGCTCCTGCAGGGAGGTAGTCAGGGGGACCAGCTCCAGCAGGGAGGTAGTCAGGGGGACCAGCTCCTGCAGGGAGGTAGTCAGGGGGACCAGCTCCGGCAGGGAAGTAGTCAGGGGGACCAGCTCCGGCAGGGAGGTAGTCAGGGGGACCAGCTCCGGCAGGGAGGTAGTCAGGGGGACCAGCTCCTGCAGGGAGGTAGTCAGGGGGACCAGCTCCAGCAGGGAGGTAGTCAGGGGGACCAGCTCCAGCAGGGAGGTAGTCAGGGGGACCAGCTCCGGCAGGGAGGTAGTCAGGGGGACCAGGTCCGGCAGGAAGGTAGTCAGGGGGACCATGTCCAGCAGGGAGGTAGTCAGGGGGACCAGCTCCGGCAGGGAGGTAGACAGGGGTACCAGCTCCAGCAGGGAGGTAGTCAGGGGGACCAGCTCTGGCAGGGAGGTAGTCAGGGGGACCAGCTCTGGCAGGGAGGTAGTCAGGGGGACCAGCTCCTGCAGGAAGGTAGTCAGGGGGACAAGCTCCGGCAGGAAGGTAGTCAGGGGGACCATTTCCAGCAGGGAGGTAGTCAGGGGAAACCAGCTCCGGCAGGGAGGTAGTCAGGGGGACCAGCTCCGGCAGGGAGGAAGTCAGGGGGACCATCTCCAGCAGGAAGGTAGTCAAGGGGACCAGCTCCGGCAGGGAGGTAGTCAGGGGGACCAGCTCCGGCAGGGAGGTAGTCAGGGGGACCAGCTCCTGCAGGGAGGTAGTCAGGGGGACCAGCTCCAGCAGGGAGGTAGTCAGGGGGACCAGCTCCTTCAGGGAGGTAGTCAGGGGGACCAGCTACAGCAGGGAGGTAGTCAGGGGGACCATTTCCAGCAGGGAGGTAGTCAGGGGGACCATCTCCAGCAGGGAGGTAGTCAGGGGGACCAGCTCCGGCAGGGAGGTAGTCAGGGGGACCAGCTCCAGCAGGGAGGAAGTCAGGGAGACCATCTCCAGCAGGAAGGTAGTCAGGGGGACCAGCTCTGGCAGGGAGGTAGTCAGGGGGACCAGCTCCGGCAGGGAGGTAGTCAGGGGGACCAGCTCCTGCAGGGAGGTAGTCAGGGGGACCAGCTCCAGCAGGGAGGTAGTCAGGGGGACCAGCTCCAGCAGGGAGGTAGTCAGGGGGACCAGCTCCAGCAGGGAGGTAGTCAGGGGGACCATCTCCAGCAGGGAGGTAGTCAGGGGGACCAGCTCCGGCAGGGAGGTAGTCAGGGGGACCAGCTCCGGCAGGGAGGTAGTCAGGGGGACCAGCTCCGGCAGGGAGGTAGTCAGGGGGACCAGCTCCGGCAGGAAGGTAGTCAGGGGGACCATTTCCAGCAGGGAGGTAGTCAGGGGAAACCAGCTCCGGCAGGGAGGTAGTCAGGGGGACCAGCTCCGGCAGGAAGGTGGTCAGGGAGACCATCTCCAGCAGGGAGGTAGTCAGGGGGACCAGCTCCTGCAGGGAGGTAGTCAGGGGGACCAGCTCCTTCAGGGAGGTAGTCAGGGGGACCAGCTCCAGCATGGAGGTAGTCAGGGGGACCAGCTCCTGCAGGGAGGTAGTCAGGGGGACCAGCTCCGGCAGGGAGGTAGTCAGGGGGACCAGCTCCTGCAGGGAGGAAGACAGGGGGACCAGCTCTGGCAGGGAGGTAGTCAGGGGGACCAGCTCCTGCAGGAAGGTAGTCAGGGGGACCAGCTCCTGCAGGGAGGTAGACAGGGGTACCAGCTCCAGCAGGGAGGTAGTCAGGGGGACCAGCTCCGGCAGGGAGGTAGTCAGGGGGACCAGGTCCGGCAGGAAGGTAGTCAGGGGGACCATGTCCAGCAGGGAGGTAGTCAGGGGGACCAGCTCCGGCAGGGAGGTAGACAGGGGTACCAGCTCCAGCAGGGAGGTAGTCAGGGGGACCAGCTCTGGCAGGGAGGTAGTCAGGGGGACCAGCTCCTGCAGGAAGGTAGTCAGGGGGACCATATCCAGCAGGCAGGTATACAGGGATACCAGCTCCAGCAGGGAGGTAGTCAGGGGGACGAGCTCTGGCAGGGAGGTAGTCAGGGGGACCAGCTCCTGCAGGAAGGTAGTCAGGGGGACCAGCTCCGGCAGGAAGGTAGTCAGGGGGACCATTTCCAGCAGGGAGGTATACAGGGATACCAGCTCCAGCAGGGAGGTAGTCAGGGGGACGAGCTCTGGCAGGGAGGTAGTCAGGGGGACCAGCTCCTGCAGGAAGGTAGTCAGGGGGACCAGCTCCTGCAGGGAGGTAGTCAGGGGGACCAGCTCTGGCAGGGAGGAAGTCAGGGGGACCATCTCCAGCAGGGAGGTAGTCAGGGGAAACCAGCTCTGGCACGGAGGTAGTCAGGGGGACCAGCTCCTGCAGGGAGGTAGACAGGGAAACCAGCTCTGGCAGGGAGGTAGTCAGGGGGACCAGCTCCGGCAGGGAGGTAGTCAGGGGGACCAGCTCCTGCAGGAAGGTAGTTAGGGGGACCAGCTCAGGCAGGGAGGTAGACAGGGGGACCAGCTCCAGCAGGGAGGTAGTCACGGGGACCAGCTCCTGCAGGGAGGTAGTCAGGGGGACCAGCTCTGGCAGGAAGGTAGTCAGGGGGACCAGCTCCTGCAGGGAGGTAGTCAGGGGGACCTGCTCCGGCAGGAAGGTAGTCAGGGGGACCAGCTCCTGCAGGGAGGTAGTCAGGGGGACCAGCTCCGGCAGGAAGGTAGTCAGATGGACCAGCTCCTGCAGGGAGGTAGTCAGGGGGACCAGCTCCTGCAGGGAGGTAGTCAGGGGGACCAGCTCCTGCAGGGAAGTAGTCAGGGGGACCAGCTCCGGCAGGGAGGTAGTCAGGGTGACCAGCTCCGGCAGGGAGGTAGTCAGGGGGACCAGCTCCAGCAGGGAGGTAGTCAGTGGGACCAGCTCCGGCAGGAAGGTAGTCAGGGAGACCATCTCCAGCAGGGAGGTAGTCAGGGGGACCAGCTCCGGCAGGGAGGTAGTCAGGGGGACCAGCTCCTGCAGGGAGGTAGTCAGGGGGACCAGCTCCGGCAGGGAGGTAGTCAGGGGGACCAGCTCCAGCAGGGAGGTAGTCAGGGGGACCAGCTCCTGCAGGGAGGTAGTCAGGGGGACCTGCTCCGGCAGGAAGGTAGTCAGGGGGACCAGCTCCTGCAGGGAGGTAGTCAGGGGGACCAGCTCCGGCAGGGAGGTAGTCAGGGGGACCAGCTCCTGCAGGGAAGTAGTCAGGGGGACCAGCTCCGGCAGGAAGGTAGTCAGGGGGACCATCTCCAGCAGGGAGGTAGTCAGGGGGACCAGCTCCGGCAGGGAGGTAGACAGGGGTACCAGCTCCGGCAGGAAGGTAGTCAGGGGGACCAGCTCCGGCAGGGAGGTAGTCAGGGGGACCAGCTCCTGCAGGGAGGTAGTCAGGGGGACCAGCTCCGGCAGGAAGGTAGTCAGGGGGACCATCTCCGGCAGGGAGGTAGTCAGGGGGACCAGCTCCGGCAGGGAGGTAGACAGGGGTACCGGCTCCGGCAGGAAGGTAGTCAGGGGGACCAGCTCCTGCAGGGAGGTAGTCAGGGGGACCAGCTCCGGCAGGGAGGTAGTCAGGGGGACCAGCTCCGGCAGGGAGGTAGTCAGGGGGACCAGCTCCTGCAGGGAGGTAGTCAGGGGGACCAGCTCCGGCAGGGAAGTAGTCAGGGGGACCAGCTCCGGCAGGGAGGTAGTCAGGGGGACCAGCTCCTGCAGGGAGGTAGTCAGGGGGACCAGCTCCGGCAGGAAGGTAGTCAGGGGTACCAGCTCCGGCAGGGAGGTAGTCAGGGGGACCAGCTCCTGCAGGGAGGTAGTCAGGGGGACCAGCTCCAGCAGGGAGGTAGTCAGGGGGACCAGCTCCTGCAGGGAGGTAGTCAGGGGGACCAGCTCCGGCAGGGAAGTAGTCAGGGGGACCAGCTCCGGCAGGGAGGTAGTCAGGGGGACCAGCTCCGGCAGGGAGGTAGTCAGGGGGACCAGCTCCTGCAGGAAGGTAGTCAGGGGGACCAGCTCCAGCAGGGAGGTAGTCAGGGGGACCAGCTCCAGCAGGGAGGTAGTCAGGGGGACCAGCTCCGGCAGGGAGGTAGTCAGGGGGACCAGGTCCGGCAGGAAGGTAGTCAGGGGGACCATGTCCAGCAGGGAGGTAGTCAGGGGGACCAGCTCCGGCAGGGAGGTAGACAGGGGTACCAGCTCCAGCAGGGAGGTAGTCAGGGGGACCAGCTCTGGCAGGGAGGTAGTCAGGGGGACCAGCTCTGGCAGGGAGGTAGTCAGGGGGACCAGCTCCTGCAGGAAGGTAGTCAGGGGGACAAGCTCCGGCAGGAAGGTAGTCAGGGGGACCATTTCCAGCAGGGAGGTAGTCAGGGGAAACCAGCTCCGGCAGGGAGGTAGTCAGGGGGACCAGCTCCGGCAGGGAGGAAGTCAGGGGGACCATCTCCAGCAGGAAGGTAGTCAAGGGGACCAGCTCCGGCAGGGAGGTAGTCAGGGGGACCAGCTCCGGCAGGGAGGTAGTCAGGGGGACCAGCTCCTGCAGGGAGGTAGTCAGGGGGACCAGCTCCAGCAGGGAGGTAGTCAGGGGGACCAGCTCCTTCAGGGAGGTAGTCAGGGGGACCAGCTACAGCAGGGAGGTAGTCAGGGGGACCATTTCCAGCAGGGAGGTAGTCAGGGGGACCATCTCCAGCAGGGAGGTAGTCAGGGGGACCAGCTCCGGCAGGGAGGTAGTCAGGGGGACCAGCTCCAGCAGGGAGGAAGTCAGGGAGACCATCTCCAGCAGGAAGGTAGTCAGGGGGACCAGCTCTGGCAGGGAGGTAGTCAGGGGGACCAGCTCCGGCAGGGAGGTAGTCAGGGGGACCAGCTCCTGCAGGGAGGTAGTCAGGGGGACCAGCTCCAGCAGGGAGGTAGTCAGGGGGACCAGCTCCAGCAGGGAGGTAGTCAGGGGGACCAGCTCCAGCAGGGAGGTAGTCAGGGGGACCATCTCCAGCAGGGAGGTAGTCAGGGGGACCAGCTCCGGCAGGGAGGTAGTCAGGGGGACCAGCTCCGGCAGGGAGGTAGTCAGGGGGACCAGCTCCGGCAGGGAGGTAGTCAGGGGGACCAGCTCCGGCAGGAAGGTAGTCAGGGGGACCATTTCCAGCAGGGAGGTAGTCAGGGGAAACCAGCTCCGGCAGGGAGGTAGTCAGGGGGACCAGCTCCGGCAGGAAGGTGGTCAGGGAGACCATCTCCAGCAGGGAGGTAGTCAGGGGGACCAGCTCCTGCAGGGAGGTAGTCAGGGGGACCAGCTCCTTCAGGGAGGTAGTCAGGGGGACCAGCTCCAGCATGGAGGTAGTCAGGGGGACCAGCTCCTGCAGGGAGGTAGTCAGGGGGACCAGCTCCGGCAGGGAGGTAGTCAGGGGGACCAGCTCCTGCAGGGAGGTAGTCAGGGGGACCAGCTCCAGCAGGGAGGTAGTCAGGGGGACCAGCTCCTTCAGGGAGGTAGTCAGGGGGACCAGCTCCGGCAGGAAGGTAGACAGGGGGGCCAGCTCCTGCAGGGAGGTAGTCAGGGGGACCAGCTCTGGCAGGGAGGTAGTCAGGGGGACCAGCTCCTGCAGGGAGGTAGTCAGGGGGACCAGCTCCTGCAGGGAAGAAGTCAGGGGGACCAGATCCGGCAGGGAGGTAGTCAGGGGGACCAGCTCCTGCAGGGAGGTAGTCAGGGGGACCAGCTCCTGCAGGGAGGTAGTCAGGGGGACCAGCTCCGGCAGGGAGGTAGTCAGGGGGACCAGCTCCTGCAGGGAGGTAGACAGGGGGACCAGCTCTGGCAGGGAGGTAGTCAGGGGGACCAGCTCCTGCAGGAAGGTAGTCAGGGGGACCAGCTCCTGCAGGGAGGTAGACAGGGGTACCAGCTCCAGCAGGGAGGTAGTCAGGGGGACCAGCTCCGGCAGGGAGGTAGTCAGGGGGACCAGGTCCGGCAGGAAGGTAGTCAGGGGGACCATGTCCAGCAGGGAGGTAGTCAGGGGGACCAGCTCCGGCAGGGAGGTAGACAGGGGTACCAGCTCCAGCAGGGAGGTAGTCAGGGGGACCAGCTCTGGCAGGGAGGTAGTCAGGGGGACCAGCTCCTGCAGGAAGGTAGTCAGGGGGACCATATCCGGCAGGCAGGTATACAGGGATACCAGCTCCAGCAGGGAGGTAGTCAGGGGGACGAGCTCTGGCAGGGAGGTAGTCAGGGGGACCAGCTCCTGCAGGAAGGTAGTCAGGGGGACCAGCTCCGGCAGGAAGGTAGTCAGGGGGACCATTTCCAGCAGGGAGGTATACAGGGATACCAGCTCCAGCAGGGAGGTAGTCAGGGGGACGAGCTCTGGCAGGGAGGTAGTCAGGGGGACCAGCTCCTGCAGGAAGGTAGTCAGGGGGACCAGCTCCTGCAGGGAGGTAGTCAGGGGGACCAGCTCCGGCAGGGAGGAAGTCAGGGGGACCATCTCCAGCAGGGAGGTAGTCAGGGGAAACCAGCTCTGGCACGGAGGTAGTCAGGGGGACCAGCTCCTGCAGGGAGGTAGACAGGGAAACCAGCTCTGGCAGGGAGGTAGTCAGGGGGACCAGCTCCGGCAGGGAGGTAGTCAGGGGGACCAGCTCCTGCAGGAAGGTAGTTAGGGGGACCAGCTCAGGCAGGGAGGTAGACAGGGGGACCAGCTCCAGCAGGGAGGTAGTCACGGGGACCAGCTCCTGCAGGGAGGTAGTCAGGGGGACCAGCTCCGGCAGGAAGGTAGTCAGGGGGACCAGCTCCTGCAGGGAGGTAGTCAGGGGGACCTGCTCCGGCAGGAAGGTAGTCAGGGGGACCAGCTCCTGCAGGGAGGTAGTCAGGGGGACCAGCTCCTGCAGGGAGGTAGACAGGGGTACCAGCTCCAGCAGGGAGGTAGTCAGGGGGACCAGCTCTGGCAGGGAGGTAGTCAGGGGGACCAGCTCCTGCAGGAAGGTAGTCAGGGGGACCAGCTCCTGCAGGGAGGTAGACAGGGGTACCAGCTCCAGCAGGGAGGTAGTCAGGGGGACCAGCTCCGGCAGGGAGGTAGTCAGGGGGACCATGTCCAGTAGGGAGGTAGTCAGGGGGACCAGCTCCGGCAGGGAGGTAGACAGGGGTACCAGCTCCAGCAGGGAGGTAGTCAGGGGAACCAGCTCTGGCAGGGAGGTAGTCAGGGGGACCAGCTCCTGCAGGAAGGTAGTCAGGGGGACCATATCCGGCAGGCAGGTATACAGGGATACCAGCTCCAGCAGGGAGGTAGTCAGGGGGACGAGCTCTGGCAGGGAGGTAGTCAGGGGGACCAGCTCCTGCAGGAAGGTAGTCAGGGGGACCAGCTCCGGCAGGAAGGTAGTCAGGGGGACCATTTCCAGCAGGGAGGTATACAGGGATACCAGCTCCAGCAGGGAGGTAGTCAGGGGGACGAGCTCTGGCAGGGAGGTAGTCAGGGGGACCAGCTCCTGCAGGAAGGTAGTCAGGGGGACCAGCTCCGGCAGGGAGGTAGTCAGGGGAACCAGCTCCAGCAGGGAGGTAGTCAGGGGGACCAGCTCCTGCAGGGAGGTAGTCATGGGGACCTGCTCCGGCAGGAAGGTAGTCAGGGGGACCAGCTCCTGCAGGAAGGTAGTCAGGGGGACCAGCTCCTGCAGGGAGGTAGTCAGGGGGACCAGCTCCGGCAGGAAGGTAGTCAGGGGGACCATCTCCAGCAGGGAGGTAGTCAGGGGGACCAGCTCCTGCAGGAAGGTAGTCAGGGGGACCAGCTCCTGCAGGGAGGTAGTCAGGGGGACCAGCTCCGGCAGGGAGGTAGTCAGGGGGACCAGCTCCTGCAGGGAGGTAGTCAGGGGGACCAGCTCCGGCAGGAAGGTAGTCAGGGGGACCATCTCCAGCAGGGAGGTAGTCAGGGGGACCAGCTCCGGCAGGGAGGTAGACGGGGGTACCAGCTCCAGCAGGAAGGTAGTCAGGGGGACCAGCTCCGGCAGGGAGGTAGTCAGGGGGACCAGCTCCTGCAGGGAGGTAGTCAGGGGGACCAGCTCTGTCAGGGAGGTAGTCAGGGGGACCAGCTCCTGCAGGGAAGTACTCAGGGGGACCAGCTCCAGCAGGGAGGTAGTCAGGGGGACCAGCTCCTGCAGGGAGGTAGTCAGGGGGACCAGCTCCGGCAGGAAGGTAGTCAGGGGGACCATTTCCAGCAGGGAGGTAGTCAGGGGAAACCAGCTCCTGCAGGGAGGTAGTCAGGGGGACCAGCTCCTGCAGGGAGGTAGTCAGGGGGACCAGCTCCGGCAGGAAGGTAGTCAGGGGACCAGCTTCTGCAGGGAGGTAGTCAGGGGGATCAGCTCTGGCAGGGAGGTAGTTAGGGGGACCAGCTCCAGCAGGGAGTTAGTCAGTGGGACCAGCTCCGGCAGGAAGGTAGTCAGGGGGACCAGCTCCTGCAGGGAAGGAGTCAGGGGGACCAGCTCCGGCAGGGAGGTAGGCAGGGTGGCCAGCTCCGGCAGGGAGGTAGTTAGGGGGACCAGCTCCTGCAGGGAGGTAGTCAGGGGGACCAGCTCCGGCAGGGAGGTAGTCAGGGGGACCAGCTTCTGCAGGGAGGTAGTCAGGGGGAGCAGCTCCTGCAGGGAGGTAGTCAGGGGGACCAGCTCAGGCAGGAAGGTAGTCAGGGGGACCAGCTCCTGCAGGGAGGTAGTCAGGGGGGCCAGCTCTGGCAGGGAGGTAGTCAGGGGGACCAGCTCCTGCAGGGAGGTAGTCAGGGGGACCAGCTCCGGCAGGGAAGTAGTCAGGGGGACCAGCTCCTGCAGGGAGGTAGTCAGGGGGACCAGCTCCTGCAGGGAGGTAGTCAGGGGGGCCAGCTCCTGCAGGGAAGTAGTCAGGGGGACCATCTCCGGCAGGGAGGTAGTCAGGGGGACCAGCTACTGCAGGGAAGTAGTCAGGGGGACCAGCTCCGGCAGGAAGGTAGTCAGGGGGACCAGCTTCTGCAGGGAGGTAGTCAGGGGGATCAGCTCTGGCAGGGAGGTAGTTAGGGGGACCAGCTCCAGCAGGGAGGTAGTCAGTGGGACCAGCTCCGGCAGGAAGGTAGTCAGGGGGACCAGCTCCTGCAGGGAAGTAGTCAGGGGGACCAGCTCCGGCAGGGAGGTAGGCGGGGTTCCAGCTCCGGCAGGGAGGTAGTTAGGGGGACCAGCTCCAGCAGGGAGGTAGTCAGTGGGACCAGCTCCGGCAGGAAGGTGGTCAGGGAGACCATCTCCAGCAGGGAGGTAGTCAGGGGGACCAGCTCCGGCAGGGAGGTAGTCAGGGGGACCAGCTCCGGCAGGGAGGTAGTCAGGGGGACCAGCTCCTGCAGGGAGGTAGTCAGGGGGACCAGCTCCGGCAGGGAGGTAGTCAGGGGGACCAGCTCCTGCAGGGAGGTAGTCAGTGGGACCAGCTTTGGCAGGGAGGTACCTCCCTGCAGAAGCTGGTCCCCCTGACTTCCTCCCTGCTGGAGCTGGTCCCCCTGAGTACTTCCCTGCAGGAGCTGGTCCCCCTGACTACCTCCCTGCCGGAGCTGGTCCCCCTGACTACCTCCCTGCCAGAGCTGGTCCCCCTGAGTACTTCCCTGCTGGAGCTGGTCCCCCTGAGTACTTCCCTGCAGGAGCTGGTCCCCCTGACTACCTCCCTGCCGGGGCTGGTCCCCCTGACTACCTCCCTGCCAGAGCTGGTCCCCCTGACTACTTCCCTGCAGGAGCTGGTCCCCCTGACTACCTCCCTGCAGGAGCTGGTCCCCCTGACTACCTTCCTGCCGGAGCTGGTCCCCCTGACTATATCCCTGCCGGAGCTCGTCACCCTGACTACCTCCCTGCCGGAGCTGGTCCCCCTGACTACCTCCCTGCCGTAGCTGGTCCCCCTGACTACCTCCCTGCAGGAGCTGGTCCCACTGACTACCTCCCTGTTGGAGCTGGTCCCCCTGACTACTTCCCTGCAGGAGCTGGTCCCCTTGACTACCTCCCTGCCAGAGCTGGTCCCCCTGACTACCTCCCTGCAGGAGCTGGTCCCCCTGACTACCTTCCTGCCGGAGCTGGTCCCCCTGACTACCTTCCTGCCGGAGCTGGTCCCCCTGACTACCTTCCTGCCGGAGCTGGTCCCACTGACTACCTCCCTGTTGGAGCTGGTCCCCCTGACTACTTCCCTGCAGGAGCTGGTCCCCCTGACTACCTCCCTGCCGGAGCTGGTACCCCTGTCTACCTCCCTGCTAGAGCTGGTCCCCCTGACTACCTCCCTGCAGGAGCTGGTCCCCCTGACTACCTTCCTGCCGGAGCTGGTCCCCCTGACTACCTTCCTGCAGGAGCGGGTCCCCCTGACTACCTTCCTGCCAGAGCTGGTCCCCCTGACTACCTCCCTGCTGGAAATGGTCCCCCTGACTACCTTCCTGCCAGAGCTGGTCCCCCTGACTACCTTCCTACAGGAGCTGGTCCCCCTGACTACCTTCCTGCTGGAGCTGGTCCCCCTGACTACCTCCCTGCTGGAGATGGTCCCCCGGACTACCTCCCTGCCAAAGCTGGTCCCACTGACTACCTCCCTGCAGGAGCTGGTCCCCCTGACTACCTTCCTGCAGGAGCTGGTCCCCCTGTCTACCTCCCTGCCAGAGCTGGTCCCCCTGACTACCTTCCTGCCAGAGCTGGTCCCCCTGATACCTTCCTGCCAGAGCTGGTCCCCCTGACTACCTCCCTGCCAGAGCTGGTCCCCCTGACTACCTCCCTGCTGGAGCTGGTACCCCTGTCTACCTCCCTGCTGGAGATGGTCTCCCTGTCCACCTTCCTGCCGGAGCTGGTCCCCCTGACTACCTCCCTGCCGGAGCTGGTTTCCCCTGACTACCTCCCTGCTGGAAATGGTCCCCCTGACTACCTTCCTGCCGGAGCTGGTCCCCCTGACTACCTCCCTGCTGGAGCTGGTCCCCCTGAGTACTTCCCTGCAGGAGCTGGTCCCACTGACTACCTCCCTGCTGGAAATGGTCCCCCTGACTACCTTCATACAGGAGCTGGTCCCACTGACTACCTCCCTGCCGGAGCTGGTCCCCCTGACTACTTCCCTGCTGGAGCTGGTCCCCCTGACTACCTTCCTGCCTGAGCTGGTCCCCCTGACTACCTTCCTGCCGGACCTGGTCCCCCTGACTACCTCCCTGCCGGAGCTGGTCCCCCTGACTACTTCCCTGCTGGAGCTGGTCCCCCTAACTACCTCCCTGCCGGAGCTGGTCACCCTGACTACCTCCCTGCCGGAGCTGGTCCCCCTGACTACCTTCCTGCCGGAGCTGGTCCCACTGACTACCTCCCTGCCAGAGCTGATCCCCCTGACTACCTCCCTGACTACCTCCCTGCAGAAGCTGGTCCCCCTGACTACCTTCCTGCCGGTAGTCAGGGTGACCAGCTCCGGCAGGGAGGTAGTTAGGGGGACCAGCTCCAGCAGGGAAGTAGTCAGGGGGACCAGCTCCGGCAGGGAGGTAGTCAGGGGGACCAGGTCCGGCAGGAAGGTAGTCAGGGGGACCAGCTCAGGCAGGAGGGTAGTCAGGGGGACCAGCTCCAGCAGGGAAGTAGTCAGGGGGACCAGCTCCGGCAGGGAGGTAGTCAGTGGGACCAGCTCCTGTAGGAAGGTAGTCAGGGGGACCATTTCCAGCAGGGAGGTACTCAGTGGGACCAGCTCCTGCAGGGAAGTACTCAGGGGGACCAGCTCCAGCAGGGAGGTAGTCAGGGGGACCAGCTCCGGCAGGAAGGTAGTCAGGGGGACCATTTCCAGCAGGGAGGTAGTCAGGGGAAACCAGCTCTGGCAGGGAGGTAGTCATGGGGACCAGCTCCGGCAGGAAGGTGGTCAGGGAGACCATCTCCAGCAGGGAGGTAGACAGGGGTACCAGCTCTGGCAGGGAGGTAGTCAGGGGGACCAGCTCTGGCAGGAAGGTAGTCAGGGGGACCAGCTCTGGCAGGAAGGTAGTCAGGGGGACCAGCTCTGGCAGGGAGGTAGACAGGGGGACCAGCTCCTGCAGGAAGGTAGTCAGGGGGACCAGCTCCTGCAGGGAGGTAGTCAGTGGGACCAGCTTTGGCAGGGAGGTAGTCCGGGGGACCATCTCCAGCAGGGAGGTAGTCAGGGGGACCAGCTCCAGCAGGAAGGTAGTCAGGGGGACCAGCTCCTGTAGGAAGGTAGTCAGGGGGACCAGCTCTGGCAGGAAGGTAGTCAGGGGGACCATTTCCAGCAGGGAGGTAGTCAGGGGAAACCAGCTCCGGCAGGGAGGTAGTCAGGGGGACCAGCTCCGGCAGGGAGGTAGTCAGGGGGACCAGCGCCGGAGCTGGTCCCCCTGACTACCTCCCTGCCAGAGCTGATCCCCCTGACTACCTCCCTGCAGAAGCTGGTCCCCCTGACTACCTTCCTGCCGGAGCTGGTCCCCCTGACTACCTCCATGCTGGAGCTGGTCCCCCTGAGTACTTCCCTGCCGGAGCTGGTCCCCCTGACTACCTTCCTGCCGGAGCTGGTCCCCCTGACTACCTCCCTGCCAGAGCTGATCCCCCTGACTACCTCCCTGCAGGAGCTGGTCCCCCTGACTACCTCCCTGCAGGAGCTGGTCCCCCTGACTACCTTCCTGCCGGAGCTGGTCCCCCTGACTACCTCCCTGCAGGAGCTGGTCCCCCTGACTACCTCCGTGCCAGAGCTGGTTTCCCCTGACTACCTCCCTGCTGGAGATGGTCCCCCTGACTTCCTCCCTGCTGGAGCTGGTACCCCTGTCTACCTCCCTGCTGGAGATGGTCTCCCTGACCACCTTCCTGCCGGACCAGCTCCTGCAGGGAAGTAGTCAGGGGGCCCAGCTCCGGCAGGGAGGTAGTCAGGGTGACCAGCTCCGGCAGGAAGGTAGTCAGGGGGACCAGCTCCTGCAGGGAGGTAGTCAGGGGGACCAGCTCCTTCAGGGAGGTAGTCAGGGGGACCAGCTCTTGCAGGGAGGTAGACAGGGGTACCAGCTCCAGCAGGGAGGTAGTCAGGGGGACCAGCTCCTTCAGGGAGGTAGTCAGGGGGACCAGCTCCTGCAGGGAGGTAGTCAGGGGGACCAGCTCTGGCAGGGAGGTAGTCAGGGGGACCAGCTCCTGCAGGAAGGTAGTCAGGGGGACCAGCTCCTGCAGGGAGGTAGACAGGGGTACCAGCTCCGGCAGGGAGGTAGTCACGGGGACCAGCTCAGTCAGGGAGGTAGTCAGGGGGACCATCTCCAGCAGGGAGGTAGTCAGGGGGAGCAGCTCCTGCAGGAAGGTAGTCAGGGGTACCAGGTCCAGCAGGGAGGTAGTCAGGGGGACCAGCTCCGGCAGGGAGGTAGTCAGGGGGACCAGGTCCGGCAGGAAGGTAGTCAGGGGGACCATCTCCGGCAGGGAGGTAGACAGGGAAACCAGCTCTGGCAGGGAGGTAGTCAGGGGAACCAGCTCCTGCAGGGAGGTAGTCAGGGGGACCAGCTCCGGCAGGGAGGTAGTCAGGGGGACCAGGTCCGGCAGGAAGGTAGTCAGGGGGACCATGTCCAGCAGGGAGGTAGTCAGGGGGACCAGCTCCAGCAGGGAGGTAGTCAGGGGGACCAGGTCCGGCAGGGAGGTAGTCAGGGGTACCAGGTCCGGCAGGAAGGTAGTCAGGGGGACCATCTCCGGCAGGGAGGTAGTCAGGGGGACCAGCTCCAGCAGGGAGGTAGTCAGTGGGACCAGCTCTGTCAGGGAGGTAGTCAGGGGAACCAGCTCCTGCAGGGAGGTAGTCAGGGGGACCAGCTCCGGCAGGGAGGTAGTCAGTGGGACCAGCTCTGGCAGGGAGGTAGTCAGGGGAACCAGCTCCGGCAGGGAGGTAGTCAGGGGGACCAGCTCCGGCAGGGAGGTAGTCAGTGGGACCAGCTCCGGCAGGGAGGTAGTCAGTGGGACCAGCTCTGGCAGGGAGGTAGTCAGGGGAACCAGCTCCTGCAGGGAGGTAGTCAGGGGGACCAGCTCCGGCAGGGAGGTAGTCAGGGGGACCAGGTCCGGCAGGAACGTAGTCAGGGGGACCAGCTTTGGCAGGGAGGTAGTCCGGGGGACCATCTCCAGCAGGGAGGTAGTCAGGGGGACCAGCTCCAGCCGGAGCTGGTCCCCCTGACTACCTCCCTGCAGGAGCTGGTCCCCCTGACTACCTCCGTGCCAGAGCTGGTTTCCCCTGACTACCTCCCTGCTGGAGATGGTCCCCCTGACTTCCTCCCTGCTGGAGCTGGTACCCCTGTCTACCTCCCTGCTGGAGATGGTCTCCCTGACCACCTTCCTGCCGGACCAGCTCCTGCAGGGAAGTAGTCAGGGGGCCCAGCTCCGGCAGGGAGGTAGTCAGGGTGACCAGCTCCGGCAGGAAGGTAGTCAGGGGTACCAGCTCCTGCAGGGAGGTAGTCAGGGGGACCAGCTCCTTCAGGGAGGTAGTCAGGGGGACCAGCTCTTGCAGGGAGGTAGACAGGGGTACCAGCTCCAGCAGGGAGGTAGTCAGGGGGACCAGCTCCTTCAGGGAGGTAGTCAGGGGGACCAGCTCCTGCAGGGAGGTAGTCAGGGGGACCAGCTCTGGCAGGGAGGTAGTCAGGGGGACCAGCTCCTGCAGGAAGGTAGTCAGGGGGACCAGCTCCTGCAGGGAGGTAGACAGGGGTACCAGCTCCGGCAGGGAGGTAGTCACGGGGACCAGCTCAGTCAGGGAGGTAGTCAGGGGGACCATCTCCAGCAGGGAGGTAGTCAGGGGGAGCAGCTCCTGCAGGAAGGTAGTCAGGGGTACCAGGTCCAGCAGGGAGGTAGTCAGGGGGACCAGCTCCGGCAGGGAGGTAGTCAGGGGGACCAGGTCCGGCAGGAAGGTAGTCAGGGGGACCATCTCCGGCAGGGAGGTAGACAGGGAAACCAGCTCTGGCAGGGAGGTAGTCAGGGGAACCAGCTCCTGCAGGGAGGTAGTCAGGGGGACCAGCTCCGGCAGGGAGGTAGTCAGGGGGACCAGGTCCGGCAGGAAGGTAGTCAGGGGGACCATGTCCAGCAGGGAGGTAGTCAGGGGGACCAGCTCCAGCAGGGAGGTAGTCAGGGGGACCAGGTCCGGCAGGGAGGTAGTCAGGGGTACCAGGTCCGGCAGGAAGGTAGTCAGGGGGACCATCTCCGGCAGGGAGGTAGTCAGGGGGACCAGCTCCAGCAGTCAGGTAGTCAGTGGGACCAGCTCTGTCAGGGAGGTAGTCAGGGGAACCAGCTCCTGCAGGGAGGTAGTCAGGGGGACCAGCTCCGGCAGGGAGGTAGTCAGTGGGACCAGCTCTGGCAGGGAGGTAGTCAGGGGAACCAGCTCCGGCAGGGAGGTAGTCAGGGGGACCAGCTCCGGCAGGGAGGTAGTCAGTGGGACCAGCTCCGGCAGGGAGGTAGTCAGTGGGACCAGCTCTGGCAGGGAGGTAGTCAGGGGAACCAGCTCCTGCAGGGAGGTAGTCAGGGGGACCAGCTCCGGCAGGGAGGTAGTCAGGGGGACCAGGTCCGGCAGGAACGTAGTCAGGGGGACCATGTCCGGCAGGGAGGTAGTCAGGGGGACCAGCTCCGGCAGGGAGGTAGTCAGGGGGACCAGCTCCTGCAGGGAGGTAGTCAGGGGGACCAGCTCCGGCAGGGAGGTAGTCAGGGGAAACCAGCTCTGGCACGGAGGTAGTCAGGGGGACCAGCTCCTGCAGGGAGGTAGTCAGGGGGACCAGCTCCGGCAGGAAGGTAGTCAGGGGGACCAGCTCCTGAAGGGAGGTAGTCAGGGGGACCAGCTCCTGCAGCGAGGTAGTCAGGGGGACCAGCTCCTGCAGGGAAGTAGTCAGGGGGACCAGCTCCGGCAGGGAGGTAGTCAGGGTGACCAGCTCCGGCAGGGAGGTGGTCAGGGGGACCAGCTCCTGTAGGGAAGTAGTCAGGGGGACCAGCTCCAGCAGGGAGGTAGTCAGTGGGACCAGCTCCGGCAGGGAGGTAGTCAGGGGGACCATCTCCAGCAGGGAGGTAGTCAGGGGGACCATCTCCAGCAGGGAGGTAGTCAGGGGGACCAGCTCCTGCAGCGAGGTAGTCAGGGGGACCAGCTCCTGCAGGGAAGTAGTCAGGGGGACCAGCTCCGGCAGGGAGGTAGACAGGGGTACCAGCTCCAGCAGGGAGGTAGTCAGGGGGACCAGCTCTGGCAGGGAGGTAGTCAGGGGGACCAGCTCTGGCAGGAAGGTAGTCAGGGGGACCAGCTCTGGCAGGAAGGTAGTCAGGGGGACCAGCTCTGGCAGGGAGGTAGACAGGGGGACCAGCTCCTGCAGGAAGGTAGTCAGGGGGACCAGCTCCTGCAGGGAGGTAGTCAGTGGGACCAGCTTTGGCAGGGAGGTAGTCCGGGGGACCATCTCCAGCAGGGAGGTAGTCAGGGGGACCAGCTCCAGCAGGAAGGTAGTCAGGGGGACCAGCGCCTGTAGGAAGGTAGTCAGGGGGACCAGCTCTGGCAGGAAGGTAGTCAGGGGGACCATTTCCAGCAGGGAGGTAGTCAGGGGAAACCAGCTCCGGCAGGGAGGTAGTCAGGGGGACCAGCTCCGGCAGGGAGGTAGTCAGGGGGACCAGCTCCGGCAGGGAGGAAGTCAGGAGGACCATCTCCAGCAGGGAGGTAGTCAGGGGAACCAGCTCCTGCAGGGAGGTAGTCAGGGGGACCAGCGCCGGAGCTGGTCCCCCTGACTACCTCCCTGCCAGAGCTGATCCCCCTGACTACCTCCCTGCAGAAGCTGGTCCCCCTGACTACCTTCCTGCCGGAGCTGGTCCCCCTGACTACCTCCATGCTGGAGCTGGTCCCCCTGAGTACTTCCCTGCCGGAGCTGGTCCCCCTGACTACCTTCCTGCCGGAGCTGGTCCCCCTGACTACCTCCCTGCCAGAGCTGATCCCCCTGACTACCTCCCTGCAGGAGCTGGTCCCCCTGACTACCTCCCTGCAGGAGCTGGTCCCCCTGACTACCTTCCTGCCGGAGCTGGTCCCTCTGACTACCTCCCTGCAGGAGCTGGTCCCCCTGACTACCTCCGTGCCAGAGCTGGTTTCCCCTGACTACCTCCCTGCTGGAGATGGTCCCCCTGACTTCCTCCCTGCTGGAGCTGGTACCCCTGTCTACCTCCCTGCTGGAGATGGTCTCCCTGACCACCTTCCTGCCGGACCAGCTCCTGCAGGGAAGTAGTCAGGGGGGCCAGCTCCGGCAGGGAGGTAGTCAGGGTGACCAGCTCCGGCAGGAAGGTAGTCAGGGGGACCAGCTCCTGCAGGGAGGTAGTCAGGGGGACCAGCTCCTTCAGGGAGGTAGTCAGGGGGACCAGCTCTTGCAGGGAGGTAGACAGGGGTACCAGCTCCAGCAGGGAGGTAGTCAGGGGGACCAGCTCCTTCAGGGAGGTAGTCAGGGGGACCAGCTCCTGCAGGGAGGTAGTCAGGGGGACCAGCTCTGGCAGGGAGGTAGTCAGGGGGACCAGCTCCTGCAGGAAGGTAGTCAGGGGGACCAGCTCCTGCAGGGAGGTAGACAGGGGTACCAGCTCCGGCAGGGAGGTAGTCACGGGGACCAGCTCAGTCAGGGAGGTAGTCAGGGGGACCATCTCCAGCAGGGAGGTAGTCAGGGGGAGCAGCTCCTGCAGGAAGGTAGTCAGGGGTACCAGGTCCAGCAGGGAGGTAGTCAGGGGGACCAGCTCCGGCAGGGAGGTAGTCAGGGGGACCAGGTCCGGCAGGAAGGTAGTCAGGGGGACCATCTCCGGCAGGGAGGTAGACAGGGAAACCAGCTCTGGCAGGGAGGTAGTCAGGGGAACCAGCTCCTGCAGGGAGGTAGTCAGGGGGACCAGCTCCGGCAGGGAGGTAGTCAGGGGGACCAGGTCCGGCAGGAAGGTAGTCAGGGGGACCATGTCCAGCAGGGAGGTAGTCAGGGGGACCAGCTCCAGCAGGGAGGTAGTCAGGGGGACCAGGTCCGGCAGGGAGGTAGTCAGGGGTACCAGGTCCGGCAGGAAGGTAGTCAGGGGGACCATCTCCGGCAGGGAGGTAGTCAGGGGGACCAGCTCCAGCAGGGAGGTAGTCAGTGGGACCAGCTCTGTCAGGGAGGTAGTCAGGGGAACCAGCTCCTGCAGGGAGGTAGTCAGGGGGACCAGCTCCGGCAGGGAGGTAGTCAGTGGGACCAGCTCTGGCAGGGAGGTAGTCAGGGGAACCAGCTCCGGCAGGGAGGTAGTCAGGGGGACCAGCTCCGGCAGGGAGGTAGTCAGTGGGACCAGCTCCGGCAGGGAGGTAGTCAGTGGGACCAGCTCTGGCAGGGAGGTAGTCAGGGGAACCAGCTCCTGCAGGGAGGTAGTCAGGGGGACCAGCTCCGGCAGGGAGGTAGTCAGGGGGACCAGGTCCGGCAGGAACGTAGTCAGGGGGACCATGTCCGGCAGGGAGGTAGTCAGGGGGACCAGCTCCGGCAGGGAGGTAGTCAGGGGGACCAGCTCCTGCAGGGAGGTAGTCAGGGGGACCAGCTCCGGCAGGGAGGTAGTCAGGGGAAACCAGCTCTGGCACGGAGGTAGTCAGGGGGACCAGCTCCTGCAGGGAGGTAGTCAGGGGGACCAGCTCCGGCAGGAAGGTAGTCAGGGGGACCAGCTCCTGAAGGGAGGTAGTCAGGGGGACCAGCTCCTGCAGCGAGGTAGTCAGGGGGACCAGCTCCTGCAGGGAAGTAGTCAGGGGGACCAGCTCCGGCAGGGAGGTAGTCAGGGTGACCAGCTCCGGCAGGGAGGTGGTCAGGGGGACCAGCTCCTGTAGGGAAGTAGTCAGGGGGACCAGCTCCAGCAGGGAGGTAGTCAGTGGGACCAGCTCCGGCAGGGAGGTAGTCAGGGGGACCATCTCCAGCAGGGAGGTAGTCAGGGGGACCATCTCCAGCAGGGAGGTAGTCAGGGGGACCAGCTCCTGCAGGGAGGTAGTCAGTGGGACCAGCTCCGGCAGGGAGGTGGTCAGGGGGACCAGCTCCTGTAGGGAGGTAGTCAGGGGGACCAGCTCTGGCAGGGAGGTAGTCAGTGGGACCAGCTCCGGCAGGGAGGTAGTCAGGGGGACCAGCTCCTGCAGGGAGGTAGTCAGGGGGACCAGCTCCTGCAGGGAGGGAGTCAGGGGGACCAGCTCCTGCAGGAAGGTAGTCAGGGGGACCAGCTCCGGCAGGGAGGTAGTCAGTGGGACCAGCTCCGGCAGGGAGGTAGTCAGGGGGACCAGCACCTGCAGGGAGGTAGTCAGGGGGACCAGCTCCTGTAGGAAGGTAGTCAGGGGGACCAGCTCCGGCAGGGAGGTAGTCAGGGGGACCAGATCAGGCAGGGAGGTAGTCAGGGGGACCAGCTCCTGCAGGGAGGTAGTCAGGGGGACCAGCTCCGGCAGGGAGGTAGTCAGGGGGACCAGCTCCGGCAGGAAGGTAGTCAGGGGGACCAGCTCCGGCAGGGAGGTAGTCAGGGGGACCTGCTCCAGCAGGGAGGTAGTCAGGGGGACCAGCTCAGGCAGGGAGGTAGTCAGGGGGACCAGCTCCTGCAGGGAGGTAGTCAGGGGGACCAGCTCCGGCAGGGAGGTAGTCAGGGGGACCAGCTCCGGCAGGGAGGTAGTCAGGGGGACCAACTCCGGCAGGGAGGTAGTCAGGGGGACCAGCTCCGGCAGGGAGGTAGTCAGGGGGACCAGCTCCGGCAGGGAGGTAGTCAGGGGGACCAGCTCCGGCAGGGAGGTAGTCAGGGGGACCAGCTCCGGCAGGGAAGTAGTCAGGGGGACCAGCTCCAGCAGGGAGGTAGTCAGGGGGACCAGCTCCGGCAGGGAGGTAGTCAGGGGGAACCAGCTCCTGCAGGGAGGTAGTCAGGGGGACCAGCTCCTGCAGAGAGGTAGTCAGGGGGACCAGCTCCAGCAGGGAGGAAGTCAGGGGGACCAGCTCCGGCAGGGAGGTAGTCAGGGGGACCAGCTCCTGCAGGGAGGTAGTCAGGGGGACCAGCTCCGGCAGGGAGGTAGTCAGGGGAAACCAGCTCTGGCACGGAGGTAGTCAGGGGGACCAGCTCCTGCAGGGAGGTAGTCAGGGGGACCAGCTCCGGCAGGAAGGTAGTCAGGGGGACCAGCTCCTGAAGGGAGGTAGTCAGGGGGACCAGCTCCTGCAGCGAGGTAGTCAGGGGGACCAGCTCCTGCAGGGAAGTAGTCAGGGGGACCAGCTCCGGCAGGGAGGTAGTCAGGGTGACCAGCTCCGGCAGGGAGGTGGTCAGGGGGACCAGCTCCTGTAGGGAAGTAGTCAGGGGGACCAGCTCCAGCAGGGAGGTAGTCAGTGGGACCAGCTCCGGCAGGGAGGTAGTCAGGGGGACCATCTCCAGCAGGGAGGTAGTCAGGGGGACCATCTCCAGCAGGGAGGTAGTCAGGGGGACCAGCTCCTGCAGGGAGGTAGTCAGTGGGACCAGCTCCGGCAGGGAGGTGGTCAGGGGGACCAGCTCCTGTAGGGAGGTAGTCAGGGGGACCAGCTCTGGCAGGGAGGTAGTCAGTGGGACCAGCTCCGGCAGGGAGGTAGTCAGGGGGACCAGCTCCTGCAGGGAGGTAGTCAGGGGGACCAGCTCCTGCAGGGAGGGAGTCAGGGGGACCAGCTCCTGCAGGAAGGTAGTCAGGGGGACCAGCTCCGGCAGGGAGGTAGTCAGTGGGACCAGCTCCTGCAGGGAGGTAGTCAGGGGGACCAGCACCTGCAGGGAGGTAGTCAGGGGGACCAGCTCCTGTAGGAAGGTAGTCAGGGGGACCAGCTCCGGCAGGGAGGTAGTCAGGGGGACCAGATCAGGCAGGGAGGTAGTCAGGGGGACCAGCTCCTGCAGGGAGGTAGTCAGGGGGACCAGCTCCGGCAGGGAGGTAGTCAGGGGGACCAGCTCCGGCAGGAAGGTAGTCAGGGGGACCAGCTCCGGCAGGGAGGTAGTCAGGGGGACCTGCTCCAGCAGGGAGGTAGTCAGGGGGACCAGCTCAGGCAGGGAGGTAGTCAGGGGGACCAGCTCCTGCAGGGAGGTAGTCAGGGGGACCAGCTCCGGCAGGGAGGTAGTCAGGGGGACCAGCTCCGGCAGGGAGGTAGTCAGGGGGACCAACTCCGGCAGGGAGGTAGTCAGGGGGACCAGCTCCGGCAGGGAGGTAGTCAGGGGGACCAGCTCCGGCAGGGAGGTAGTCAGGGGGACCAGCTCCGGCAGGGAGGTAGTCAGGGGGACCAGCTCCGGCAGGGAAGTAGTCAGGGGGACCAGCTCCAGCAGGGAGGTAGTCAGGGGGACCAGCTCCGGCAGGGAGGTAGTCAGGGGGAACCAGCTCCTGCAGGGAGGTAGTCAGGGGGACCAGCTCCTGCAGAGAGGTAGTCAGGGGGACCAGCTCCAGCAGGGAGGAAGTCAGGGGGACCAGCTCTGGCAGGGAGGTAGTCAGGGGGACCAGCTCTGGCAGGAAGGTAGTCAGGGGGACCAGCTCTGGCAGGAAGGTAGTCAGGGGGACCAGCTCTGGCAGGGAGGTAGACAGGGGGACCAGCTCCTGCAGGAAGGTAGTCAGGGGGACCAGCTCCTGCAGGGAGGTAGTCAGTGGGACCAGCTTTGGCAGGGAGGTAGTCCGGGGGACCATCTCCAGCAGGGAGGTAGTCAGGGGGACCAGCTCCAGCAGGAAGGTAGTCAGGGGGACCAGCGCCTGTAGGAAGGTAGTCAGGGGGACCAGCTCTGGCAGGAAGGTAGTCAGGGGGACCATTTCCAGCAGGGAGGTAGTCAGGGGAAACCAGCTCCGGCAGGGAGGTAGTCAGGGGGACCAGCTCCGGCAGGGAGGTAGTCAGGGGGACCAGCTCCGGCAGGGAGGAAGTCAGGAGGACCATCTCCAGCAGGGAGGTAGTCAGGGGAACCAGCTCCTGCAGGGAGGTAGTCAGGGGGACCAGCGCCGAAGCTGGTCCCCCTGACTACCTCCCTGCCAGAGCTGATCCCCCTGACTACCTCCCTGCAGAAGCTGGTCCCCCTGACTACCTTCCTGCCGGAGCTGGTCCCCCTGACTACCTCCATGCTGAAGCTGGTCCCCCTGAGTACTTCCCTGCCGGAGCTGGTCCCCCTGACTACCTTCCTGCCGGAGCTGGTCCCCCTGACTACCTCCCTGCCAGAGCTGATCCCCCTGACTACCTCCCTGCAGGAGCTGGTCCCCCTGACTACCTCCCTGCAGGAGCTGGTCCCCCTGACTACCTTCCTGCCGGAGCTGGTCCCCCTGACTACCTCCCTGCAGGAGCTGGTCCCCCTGACTACCTCCGTGCCAGAGCTGGTTTCCCCTGACTACCTCCCTGCTGGAGATGGTCCCCCTGACTTCCTCCCTGCTGGAGCTGGTACCCCTGTCTACCTCCCTGCTGGAGATGGTCTCCCTGACCACCTTCCTGCCGGACCAGCTCCTGCAGGGAAGTAGTCAGGGGGCCCAGCTCCGGCAGGGAGGTAGTCAGGGTGACCAGCTCCGGCAGGAAGGTAGTCAGGGGGACCAGCTCCTGCAGGGAGGTAGTCAGGGGGACCAGCTCCTTCAGGGAGGTAGTCAGGGGGACCAGCTCTTGCAGGGAGGTAGACAGGGGTACCAGCTCCAGCAGGGAGGTAGTCAGGGGGACCAGCTCCTTCAGGGAGGTAGTCAGGGGGACCAGCTCCTGCAGGGAGGTAGTCAGGGGGACCAGCTCTGGCAGGGAGGTAGTCAGGGGGACCAGCTCCTGCAGGAAGGTAGTCAGGGGGACCAGCTCCTGCAGGGAGGTAGACAGGGGTACCAGCTCCGGCAGGGAGGTAGTCACGGGGACCAGCTCAGTCAGGGAGGTAGTCAGGGGGACCATCTCCAGCAGGGAGGTAGTCAGGGGGAGCAGCTCCTGCAGGAAGGTAGTCAGGGGTACCAGGTCCAGCAGGGAGGTAGTCAGGGGGACCAGCTCCGGCAGGGAGGTAGTCAGGGGGACCAGGTCCGGCAGGAAGGTAGTCAGGGGGACCATCTCCGGCAGGGAGGTAGACAGGGAAACCAGCTCTGGCAGGGAGGTAGTCAGGGGAACCAGCTCCTGCAGGGAGGTAGTCAGGGGGACCAGCTCCGGCAGGGAGGTAGTCAGGGGGACCAGCTCCTGCAGGGAGGTAGTCAGTGGGACCAGCTTTGGCAGGGAGGTAGTCAGGGGGACCAGCTCCAGCAGGGAGGTAGTCAGGGGGACCAGGTCCGGCAGGGAGGTAGTCAGGAGTACCAGGTCCGGCAGGAAGGTAGTCAGGGGGACCATCTCCGGCAGGGAGGTAGTCAGGGGAACCAGCTCCGGCAGGGAGGTAGTCAGGGGGACCAGCTCCGGCAGGGAGGTAGTCAGTGGGACCAGCTCCGGCAGGGAGGTAGTCAGTGGGACCAGCTCTGGCAGGGAGGTAGTCAGGGGAACCAGCTCCTGCAGGGAGGTAGTCAGGGGGACCAGCTCCGGCAGGGAGGTAGTCAGGGGGACCAGGTCCGGCAGGAACGTAGTCAGGGGGACCATGTCCGGCAGGGAGGTAGTCAGGGGGACCAGCTCCGGCAGGGAGGTAGTCAGGGGGACCAGCTCCTGCAGGGAGGTAGTCAGGGGGACCAGCTCCGGCAGGGAGGTAGTCAGGGGAAACCAGCTCTGGCACGGAGGTAGTCAGGGGGACCAGCTCCTGCAGGGAGGTAGTCAGGGGGACCAGCTCCGGCAGGAAGGTAGTCAGGGGGACCAGCTCCTGAAGGGAGGTAGTCAGGGGGACCAGCTCCTGCAGCGAGGTAGTCAGGGGGACCAGCTCCTGCAGGGAAGTAGTCAGGGGGACCAGCTCCGGCAGGGAGGTAGTCAGGGTGACCAGCTCCGGCAGGGAGGTGGTCAGGGGGACCAGCTCCTGTAGGGAAGTAGTCAGGGGGACCAGCTCCAGCAGGGAGGTAGTCAGTGGGACCAGCTCCGGCAGGGAGGTAGTCAGGGGGACCATCTCCAGCAGGGAGGTAGTCAGGGGGACCATCTCCAGCAGGGAGGTAGTCAGGGGGACCAGCTCCTGCAGCGAGGTAGTCAGGGGGACCAGCTCCTGCAGGGAAGTAGTCAGGGGGACCAGCTCCGGCAGGGAGGTAGACAGGGGTACCAGCTCCAGCAGGGAGGTAGTCAGGGGGACCAGCTCTGGCAGGGAGGTAGTCAGGGGGACCAGCTCTGGCAGGAAGGTAGTCAGGGGGACCAGCTCTGGCAGGAAGGTAGTCAGGGGGACCAGCTCTGGCAGGGAGGTAGACAGGGGGACCAGCTCCTGCAGGAAGGTAGTCAGGGGGACCAGCTCCTGCAGGGAGGTAGTCAGTGGGACCAGCTTTGGCAGGGAGGTAGTCCGGGGGACCATCTCCAGCAGGGAGGTAGTCAGGGGGACCAGCTCCAGCAGGAAGGTAGTCAGGGGGACCAGCGCCTGTAGGAAGGTAGTCAGGGGGACCAGCTCTGGCAGGAAGGTAGTCAGGGGGACCATTTCCAGCAGGGAGGTAGTCAGGGGAAACCAGCTCCGGCAGGGAGGTAGTCAGGGGGACCAGCTCCGGCAGGGAGGTAGTCAGGGGGACCAGCTCCGGCAGGGAGGAAGTCAGGAGGACCATCTCCAGCAGGGAGGTAGTCAGGGGAACCAGCTCCTGCAGGGAGGTAGTCAGGGGGACCAGCGCCGGAGCTGGTCCCCCTGACTACCTCCCTGCCAGAGCTGATCCCCCTGACTACCTCCCTGCAGAAGCTGGTCCCCCTGACTACCTTCCTGCCGGAGCTGGTCCCCCTGACTACCTCCATGCTGGAGCTGGTCCCCCTGAGTACTTCCCTGCCGGAGCTGGTCCCCCTGACTACCTTCCTGCCGGAGCTGGTCCCCCTGACTACCTCCCTGCCAGAGCAGATCCCCCTGACTACCTCCCTGCAGGAGCTGGTCCCCCTGACTACCTCCCTGCAGGAGCTGGTCCCCCTGACTACCTTCCTGCCGGAGCTGGTCCCCCTGACTACCTCCCTGCAGGAGCTGGTCCCCCTGACTACCTCCGTGCCAGAGCTGGTTTCCCCTGACTACCTCCCTGCTGGAGATGGTCCCCCTGACTTCCTCCCTGCTGGAGCTGGTACCCCTGTCTACCTCCCTGCTGGAGATGGTCTCCCTGACCACCTTCCTGCCGGACCAGCTCCTGCAGGGAAGTAGTCAGGGGGCCCAGCTCCGGCAGGGAGGTAGTCAGGGTGACCAGCTCCGGCAGGAAGGTAGTCAGGGGGACCAGCTCCTGCAGGGAGGTAGTCAGGGGGACCAGCTCCTTCAGGGAGGTAGTCAGGGGGACCAGCTCTTGCAGGGAGGTAGACAGGGGTACCAGCTCCAGCAGGGAGGTAGTCAGGGGGACCAGCTCCTTCAGGGAGGTAGTCAGGGGGACCAGCTCCTGCAGGGAGGTAGTCAGGGGGACCAGCTCTGGCAGGGAGGTAGTCAGGGGGACCAGCTCCTGCAGGAAGGTAGTCAGGGGGACCAGCTCCTGCAGGGAGGTAGACAGGGGTACCAGCTCCGGCAGGGAGGTAGTCACGGGGACCAGCTCAGTCAGGGAGGTAGTCAGGGGGACCATCTCCAGCAGGGAGGTAGTCAGGGGGAGCAGCTCCTGCAGGAAGGTAGTCAGGGGTACCAGGTCCAGCAGGGAGGTAGTCAGGGGGACCAGCTCCGGCAGGGAGGTAGTCAGGGGGACCAGGTCCGGCAGGAAGGTAGTCAGGGGGACCATCTCCGGCAGGGAGGTAGACAGGGAAACCAGCTCTGGCAGGGAGGTAGTCAGGGGAACCAGCTCCTGCAGGGAGGTAGTCAGGGGGACCAGCTCCGGCAGGGAGGTAGTCAGGGGGACCAGGTCCGGCAGGAAGGTAGTCAGGGGGACCATGTCCAGCAGGGAGGTAGTCAGGGGGACCAGCTCCAGCAGGGAGGTAGTCAGGGGGACCAGGTCCGGCAGGGAGGTAGTCAGGGGTACCAGGTCCGGCAGGAAGGTAGTCAGGGGGACCATCTCCGGCAGGGAGGTAGTCAGGGGGACCAGCTCCAGCAGGGAGGTAGTCAGTGGGACCAGCTCTGTCAGGGAGGTAGTCAGGGGAACCAGCTCCTGCAGGGAGGTAGTCAGGGGGACCAGCTCCGGCAGGGAGGTAGTCAGTGGGACCAGCTCTGGCAGGGAGGTAGTCAGGGGAACCAGCTCCGGCAGGGAGGTAGTCAGGGGGACCAGCTCCGGCAGGGAGGTAGTCAGTGGGACCAGCTCCGGCAGGGAGGTAGTCAGTGGGACCAGCTCTGGCAGGGAGGTAGTCAGGGGAACCAGCTCCTGCAGGGAGGTAGTCAGGGGGACCAGCTCCGGCAGGGAGGTAGTCAGGGGGACCAGGTCCGGCAGGAACGTAGTCAGGGGGACCAGCTTTGGCAGGGAGGTAGTCCGGGGGACCATCTCCAGCAGGGAGGTAGTCAGGGGGACCAGCTCCAGCCGGAGCTGGTCCCCCTGACTACCTCCCTGCAGGAGCTGGTCCCCCTGACTACCTCCGTGCCAGAGCTGGTTTCCCCTGACTACCTCCCTGCTGGAGATGGTCCCCCTGACTTCCTCCCTGCTGGAGCTGGTACCCCTGTCTACCTCCCTGCTGGAGATGGTCTCCCTGACCACCTTCCTGCCGGACCAGCTCCTGCAGGGAAGTAGTCAGGGGGCCCAGCTCCGGCAGGGAGGTAGTCAGGGTGACCAGCTCCGGCAGGAAGGTAGTCAGGGGTACCAGCTCCTGCAGGGAGGTAGTCAGGGGGACCAGCTCCTTCAGGGAGGTAGTCAGGGGGACCAGCTCTTGCAGGGAGGTAGACAGGGGTACCAGCTCCAGCAGGGAGGTAGTCAGGGGGACCAGCTCCTTCAGGGAGGTAGTCAGGGGGACCAGCTCCTGCAGGGAGGTAGTCAGGGGGACCAGCTCTGGCAGGGAGGTAGTCAGGGGGACCAGCTCCTGCAGGAAGGTAGTCAGGGGGACCAGCTCCTGCAGGGAGGTAGACAGGGGTACCAGCTCCGGCAGGGAGGTAGTCACGGGGACCAGCTCAGTCAGGGAGGTAGTCAGGGGGACCATCTCCAGCAGGGAGGTAGTCAGGGGGAGCAGCTCCTGCAGGAAGGTAGTCAGGGGTACCAGGTCCAGCAGGGAGGTAGTCAGGGGGACCAGCTCCGGCAGGGAGGTAGTCAGGGGGACCAGGTCCGGCAGGAAGGTAGTCAGGGGGACCATCTCCGGCAGGGAGGTAGACAGGGAAACCAGCTCTGGCAGGGAGGTAGTCAGGGGAACCAGCTCCTGCAGGGAGGTAGTCAGGGGGACCAGCTCCGGCAGGGAGGTAGTCAGGGGGACCAGGTCCGGCAGGAAGGTAGTCAGGGGGACCATGTCCAGCAGGGAGGTAGTCAGGGGGACCAGCTCCAGCAGGGAGGTAGTCAGGGGGACCAGGTCCGGCAGGGAGGTAGTCAGGGGTACCAGGTCCGGCAGGAAGGTAGTCAGGGGGACCATCTCCGGCAGGGAGGTAGTCAGGGGGACCAGCTCCAGCAGGGAGGTAGTCAGTGGGACCAGCTCTGTCAGGGAGGTAGTCAGGGGAACCAGCTCCTGCAGGGAGGTAGTCAGGGGGACCAGCTCCGGCAGGGAGGTAGTCAGTGGGACCAGCTCTGGCAGGGAGGGAGTCAGGGGAACCAGCTCCGGCAGGGAGGTAGTCAGGGGGACCAGCTCCGGCAGGGAGGTAGTCAGTGGGACCAGCTCCGGCAGGGAGGTAGTCAGTGGGACCAGCTCTGGCAGGGAGGTAGTCAGGGGAACCAGCTCCTGCAGGGAGGTAGTCAGGGGGACCAGCTCCGGCAGGGAGGTAGTCAGGGGGACCAGGTCCGGCAGGAACGTAGTCAGGGGGACCATGTCCGGCAGGGAGGTAGTCAGGGGGACCAGCTCCGGCAGGGAGGTAGTCAGGGGGACCAGCTCCTGCAGGGAGGTAGTCAGGGGGACCAGCTCCGGCAGGGAGGTAGTCAGGGGAAACCAGCTCTGGCACGGAGGTAGTCAGGGGGACCAGCTCCTGCAGGGAGGTAGTCAGGGGGACCAGCTCCGGCAGGAAGGTAGTCAGGGGGACCAGCTCCTGAAGGGAGGTAGTCAGGGGGACCAGCTCCTGCAGCGAGGTAGTCAGGGGGACCAGCTCCTGCAGGGAAGTAGTCAGGGGGACCAGCTCCGGCAGGGAGGTAGTCAGGGTGACCAGCTCCGGCAGGGAGGTGGTCAGGGGGACCAGCTCCTGTAGGGAAGTAGTCAGGGGGACCAGCTCCAGCAGGGAGGTAGTCAGTGGGACCAGCTCCGGCAGGGAGGTAGTCAGGGGGACCATCTCCAGCAGGGAGGTAGTCAGGGGGACCATCTCCAGCAGGGAGGTAGTCAGGGGGACCAGCTCCTGCAGCGAGGTAGTCAGGGGGACCAGCTCCTGCAGGGAAGTAGTCAGGGGGACCAGCTCCGGCAGGGAGGTAGACAGGGGTACCAGCTCCAGCAGGGAGGTAGTCAGGGGGACCAGCTCTGGCAGGGAGGTAGTCAGGGGGACCAGCTCTGGCAGGAAGGTAGTCAGGGGGACCAGCTCTGGCAGGAAGGTAGTCAGGGGGACCAGCTCTGGCAGGGAGGTAGACAGGGGGACCAGCTCCTGCAGGAAGGTAGTCAGGGGGACCAGCTCCTGCAGGGAGGTAGTCAGTGGGACCAGCTTTGGCAGGGAGGTAGTCCGGGGGACCATCTCCAGCAGGGAGGTAGTCAGGGGGACCAGCTCCAGCAGGAAGGTAGTCAGGGGGACCAGCGCCTGTAGGAAGGTAGTCAGGGGGACCAGCTCTGGCAGGAAGGTAGTCAGGGGGACCATTTCCAGCAGGGAGGTAGTCAGGGGAAACCAGCTCCGGCAGGGAGGTAGTCAGGGGGACCAGCTCCGGCAGGGAGGTAGTCAGGGGGACCAGCTCCGGCAGGGAGGAAGTCAGGAGGACCATCTCCAGCAGGGAGATAGTCAGGGGAACCAGCTCCTGCAGGGAGGTAGTCAGGGGGACCAGCGCCGGAGCTGGTCCCCCTGACTACCTCCCTGCCAGAGCTGATCCCCCTGACTACCTCCCTGCAGAAGCTGGTCCCCCTGACTACCTTCCTGCCGGAGCTGGTCCCCCTGACTACCTCCATGCTGGAGCTGGTCCCCCTGAGTACTTCCCTGCCGGAGCTGGTCCCCCTGACTACCTTCCTGCCGGAGCTGGTCCCCCTGACTACCTCCCTGCCAGAGCTGATCCCCCTGACTACCTCCCTGCAGGAGCTGGTCCCCCTGACTACCTCCCTGCAGGAGCTGGTCCCCCTGACTACCTTCCTGCCGGAGCTGGTCCCTCTGACTACCTCCCTGCAGGAGCTGGTCCCCCTGACTACCTCCGTGCCAGAGCTGGTTTCCCCTGACTACCTCCCTGCTGGAGATGGTCCCCCTGACTTCCTCCCTGCTGGAGCTGGTACCCCTGTCTACCTCCCTGCTGGAGATGGTCTCCCTGACCACCTTCCTGCCGGACCAGCTCCTGCAGGGAAGTAGTCAGGGGGCCCAGCTCCGGCAGGGAGGTAGTCAGGGTGACCAGCTCCGGCAGGAAGGTAGTCAGGGGGACCAGCTCCTGCAGGGAGGTAGTCAGGGGGACCAGCTCCTTCAGGGAGGTAGTCAGGGGGACCAGCTCTTGCAGGGAGGTAGACAGGGGTACCAGCTCCAGCAGGGAGGTAGTCAGGGGGACCAGCTCCTTCAGGGAGGTAGTCAGGGGGACCAGCTCCAGCAGGGAGGTAGTCAGGGGGACCAGCTCTGGCAGGGAGGTAGTCAGGGGGACCAGCTCCTGCAGGAAGGTAGTCAGGGGGACCAGCTCCTGCAGGGAGGTAGACAGGGGTACCAGCTCCGGCAGGGAGGTAGTCACGGGGACCAGCTCAGTCAGGGAGGTAGTCAGGGGGACCATCTCCAGCAGGGAGGTAGTCAGGGGGAGCAGCTCCTGCAGGAAGGTAGTCAGGGGTACCAGGTCCAGCAGGGAGGTAGTCAGGGGGACCAGCTCCGGCAGGGAGGTAGTCAGGGGGACCAGGTCCGGCAGGAAGGTAGTCAGGGGGACCATCTCCGGCAGGGAGGTAGACAGGGAAACCAGCTCTGGCAGGGAGGTAGTCAGGGGAACCAGCTCCTGCAGGGAGGTAGTCAGGGGGACCAGCTCCGGCAGGGAGGTAGTCAGGGGGACCAGGTCCGGCAGGAAGGTAGTCAGGGGGACCATGTCCAGCAGGGAGGTAGTCAGGGGGACCAGCTCCAGCAGGGAGGTAGTCAGGGGGACCAGGTCCGGCAGGGAGGTAGTCAGGGGTACCAGGTCCGGCAGGAAGGTAGTCAGGGGGACCATCTCCGGCAGGGAGGTAGTCAGGGGGACCAGCTCCAGCAGGGAGGTAGTCAGTGGGACCAGCTCTGTCAGGGAGGTAGTCAGGGGAACCAGCTCCTGCAGGGAGGTAGTCAGGGGGACCAGCTCCGGCAGGGAGGTAGTCAGTGGGACCAGCTCTGGCAGGGAGGTAGTCAGGGGAACCAGCTCCGGCAGGGAGGTAGTCAGGGGGACCAGCTCCGGCAGGGAGGTAGTCAGTGGGACCAGCTCCGGCAGGGAGGTAGTCAGTGGGACCAGCTCTGGCAGGGAGGTAGTCAGGGGAACCAGCTCCTGCAGGGAGGTAGTCAGGGGGACCAGCTCCGGCAGGGAGGTAGTCAGGGGGACCAGGTCCGGCAGGAACGTAGTCAGGGGGACCATGTCCGGCAGGGAGGTAGTCAGGGGGACCAGCTCCGGCAGGGAGGTAGTCAGGGGGACCAGCTCCTGCAGGGAGGTAGTCAGGGGGACCAGCTCCGGCAGGGAGGTAGTCAGGGGAAACCAGCTCTGGCACGGAGGTAGTCAGGGGGACCAGCTCCTGCAGGGAGGTAGTCAGGGGGACCAGCTCCGGCAGGAAGGTAGTCAGGGGGACCAGCTCCTGAAGGGAGGTAGTCAGGGGGACCAGCTCCTGCAGCGAGGTAGTCAGGGGGACCAGCTCCTGCAGGGAAGTAGTCAGGGGGACCAGCTCCGGCAGGGAGGTAGTCAGGGTGACCAGCTCCGGCAGGGAGGTGGTCAGGGGGACCAGCTCCTGTAGGGAAGTAGTCAGGGGGACCAGCTCCAGCAGGGAGGTAGTCAGTGGGACCAGCTCCGGCAGGGAGGTAGTCAGGGGGACCATCTCCAGCAGGGAGGTAGTCAGGGGGACCATCTCCAGCAGGGAGGTAGTCAGGGGGACCAGCTCCTGCAGGGAGGTAGTCAGTGGGACCAGCTCCGGCAGGGAGGTGGTCAGGGGGACCAGCTCCTGTAGGGAGGTAGTCAGGGGGACCAGCTCTGGCAGGGAGGTAGTCAGTGGGACCAGCTCCGGCAGGGAGGTAGTCAGGGGGACCAGCTCCTGCAGGGAGGTAGTCAGGGGGACCAGCTCCTGCAGGGAGGGAGTCAGGGGGACCAGCTCCTGCAGGAAGGTAGTCAGGGGGACCAGCTCCGGCAGGGAGGTAGTCAGTGGGACCAGCTCCGGCAGGGAGGTAGTCAGGGGGACCAGCACCTGCAGGGAGGTAGTCAGGGGGACCAGCTCCTGTAGGAAGGTAGTCAGGGGGACCAGCTCCGGCAGGGAGGTAGTCAGGGGGACCAGATCAGGCAGGGAGGTAGTCAGGGGGACCAGCTCCTGCAGGGAGGTAGTCAGGGGGACCAGCTCCGGCAGGGAGGTAGTCAGGGGGACCAGCTCCGGCAGGAAGGTAGTCAGGGGGACCAGCTCCGGCAGGGAGGTAGTCAGGGGGACCTGCTCCAGCAGGGAGGTAGTCAGGGGGACCAGCTCAGGCAGGGAGGTAGTCAGGGGGACCAGCTCCTGCAGGGAAGTAGTCAGGGGGACCAGCTCCGGCAGGGAGGTAGTCAGGGGGACCAGCTCCGGCAGGGAGGTAGTCAGGGGGACCAACTCCGGCAGGGAGGTAGTCAGGGGGACCAGCTCCGGCAGGGAGGTAGTCAGGGGGACCAGCTCCGGCAGGGAGGTAGTCAGGGGGACCAGCTCCGGCAGGGAGGTAGTCAGGGGGACCAGCTCCGGCAGGGAAGTAGTCAGGGGGACCAGCTCCAGCAGGGAGGTAGTCAGGGGGACCAGCTCCGGCAGGGAGGTAGTCAGGGGGAACCAGCTCCTGCAGGGAGGTAGTCAGGGGGACCAGCTCCTGCAGAGAGGTAGTCAGGGGGACCAGCTCCAGCAGGGAGGAAGTCAGGGGGACCAGCTCCGGCAGGGAGGTAGTCAGGGGGACCAGCTCCTGCAGGGAGGTAGTCAGGGGGACCAGCTCCGGCAGGGAGGTAGTCAGGGGAAACCAGCTCTGGCACGGAGGTAGTCAGGGGGACCAGCTCCTGCAGGGAGGTAGTCAGGGGGACCAGCTCCGGCAGGAAGGTAGTCAGGGGGACCAGCTCCTGAAGGGAGGTAGTCAGGGGGACCAGCTCCTGCAGCGAGGTAGTCAGGGGGACCAGCTCCTGCAGGGAAGTAGTCAGGGGGACCAGCTCCGGCAGGGAGGTAGTCAGGGTGACCAGCTCCGGCAGGGAGGTGGTCAGGGGGACCAGCTCCTGTAGGGAAGTAGTCAGGGGGACCAGCTCCAGCAGGGAGGTAGTCAGTGGGACCAGCTCCGGCAGGGAGGTAGTCAGGGGGACCATCTCCAGCAGGGAGGTAGTCAGGGGGACCATCTCCAGCAGGGAGGTAGTCAGGGGGACCAGCTCCTGCAGGGAGGTAGTCAGTGGGACCAGCTCCGGCAGGGAGGTGGTCAGGGGGACCAGCTCCTGTAGGGAGGTAGTCAGGGGGACCAGCTCTGGCAGGGAGGTAGTCAGTGGGACCAGCTCCGGCAGGGAGGTAGTCAGGGGGACCAGCTCCTGCAGGGAGGTAGTCAGGGGGACCAGCTCCTGCAGGGAGGGAGTCAGGGGGACCAGCTCCTGCAGGAAGGTAGTCAGGGGGACCAGCTCCGGCAGGGAGGTAGTCAGTGGGACCAGCTCCTGCAGGGAGGTAGTCAGGGGGACCAGCACCTGCAGGGAGGTAGTCAGGGGGACCAGCTCCTGTAGGAAGGTAGTCAGGGGGACCAGCTCCGGCAGGGAGGTAGTCAGGGGGACCAGATCAGGCAGGGAGGTAGTCAGGGGGACCAGCTCCTGCAGGGAGGTAGTCAGGGGGACCAGCTCCGGCAGGGAGGTAGTCAGGGGGACCAGCTCCGGCAGGAAGGTAGTCAGGGGGACCAGCTCCGGCAGGGAGGTAGTCAGGGGGACCTGCTCCAGCAGGGAGGTAGTCAGGGGGACCAGCTCAGGCAGGGAGGTAGTCAGGGGGACCAGCTCCTGCAGGGAGGTAGTCAGGGGGACCAGCTCCGGCAGGGAGGTAGTCAGGGGGACCAGCTCCGGCAGGGAGGTAGTCAGGGGGACCAACTCCGGCAGGGAGGTAGTCAGGGGGACCAGCTCCGGCAGGGAGGTAGTCAGGGGGACCAGCTCCGGCAGGGAGGTAGTCAGGGGGACCAGCTCCGGCAGGGAGGTAGTCAGGGGGACCAGCTCCGGCAGGGAAGTAGTCAGGGGGACCAGCTCCAGCAGGGAGGTAGTCAGGGGGACCAGCTCCGGCAGGGAGGTAGTCAGGGGGAACCAGCTCCTGCAGGGAGGTAGTCAGGGGGACCAGCTCCTGCAGAGAGGTAGTCAGGGGGACCAGCTCCAGCAGGGAGGAAGTCAGGGGGACCAGCTCCGGCAGGGAGGTAGTCAGGGGGACCAGCTCCAGCAGGGAGGTAGTCAGGGGGACCATCTCCAGCAGGGAGGTAGTCAGGGGGACCTGCTCCGGCAGGAAGGTAGTCAGGGGGACCATTTCCAGCAGGGAGGTAGTCAGGGGAAACCAGCTCCTGCAGGGAGGTAGTCAGGGGGACCAGCTCCGGCAGGGAAGTAGTCAGGGGGACCAGCTCCGGCAGGGAAGTAGTCAGGGGGACCAGCTCCTGCAGGGAGGTAGTCAGGGGGACCAGCTCTGGCAGGGAGGTAGTCAGGGGGACCAGCTCCGGCAGGAAGGTAGTCAGGGGTACCAGCTCCAGCAGGGAGGTAGTCAGGGGGACCAGCTCCGGCAGGGAGGTAGTCAGGGGGACCAGCTCCTGCAGGAAGGTAGTCAGGTGGACCAGCTCCGGCAGGGAGGTAGTCAGGGGGACCAGCTCCGGCAGGGAAGTAGTCAGGGGGACCAGCTCCGGCAGGGAGGTAGTCAGGGGGACCAGCTCCTGCAGGGAGGTAGTCAGGGGGACCAGCTCCAGCAGGGAGGTAGTCAGGGGGACCAGCTCCAGCAGGGAGGTAGTCAGGGGGACCAGCTCTGGCAGGGAGGTAGTCAGGGGGACCAGCTCCGGCAGGAAGGTAGTCAGGGGTACCAGCTCCAGCAGGGAGGTAGTCAGGGGGACCAGCTCCGGCAGGGAGGTAGTCAGGGGGACCAACTCCTTCAGGGAGGTAGTCAGGGGGACCAGCTCCGGCAGGGAGGTAGTCAGGGGGACCAGCTCCTGCAGGGAGGTAGTCAGGGGGACCAGCTCCAGCAGGGAGGTAGTCAGGGGGACCAGCTCCTTCAGGGAGGTAGTCAGGGGGACCATCTCCAGCAGGGAGGTAGTCAGGGGAAACCAGCTCTGGCACGGAGGTAGTCAGGGGGACCAGCTCCTGCAGGGAGGTAGACAGGGAAACCAGCTCTGGCAGGGAGGTAGTCAGGGGGACCAGCTCCGGCAGGGAGGTAGTCAGGGGGACCAGCTCCTGCAGGAAGGTAGTTAGGGGGACCAGCTCAGGCAGGGAGGTAGACAGGGGGACCAGCTCCAGCAGGGAGGTAGTCACGGGGACCAGCTCCTGCAGGGAGGTAGTCAGGGGGACCAGCTCCGGCAGGAAGGTAGTCAGGGGGACCAGCTCCTGCAGGGAGGTAGTCAGGGGGACCTGCTCCGGCAGGAAGGTAGTCAGGGGGACCAGCTCCTGCAGGGAGGTAGTCAGGGGGACCAGCTCCTGCAGGGAGGTAGTCAGGGGGACCAGCTCCGGCAGGAAGGTAGTCAGGGGGACCAGCTCCTGCAGGGAGGTAGACAGGGGTACCAGCTGCAGCAGGGAGGTAGTCAGGGGGACCAGCTCTGGCAGGGAGGTAGTCAGGGGGACCAGCTCCTGCAGGAAGGTAGTCAGGGGGACCAGCTCCTGCAGGGAGGTAGACAGGGGTACCAGCTCCAGCAGGGAGGTAGTCAGGGGGACCAGCTCCGGCAGGGAGGTAGTCAGGGGGACCAGGTCCGGCAGGAAGGTAGTCAGGGGGACCATGTCCAGCAGGGAGGTAGTCAGGGGGACCAGCTCCGGCAGGGAGGTAGACAGGGGTACCAGCTCCAGCAGGGAGGTAGTCAGGGGAACCAGCTCTGGCAGGGAGGTAGTCAGGGGGACCAGCTCCTGCAGGAAGGTAGTCAGGGGGACCATATCCGGCAGGCAGGTATACAGGGATACCAGCTCCAGCAGGGAGGTAGTCAGGGGGACGAGCTCTGGCAGGGAGGTAGTCAGGGGGACCAGCTCCTGCAGGAAGGTAGTCAGGGGGACCAGCTCCGGCAGGAAGGTAGTCAGGGGGACCATTTCCAGCAGGGAGGTATACAGGGATACCAGCTCCAGCAGGGAGGTAGTCAGGGGGACCATCTCCAGCAGGGAGGTAGTCAGGGGGACCAGCTCCTGCAGGAAGGTAGTCAGGGGGACCAGCTCAGGCAGGAAGGTAGTCAGGGGGACCAGCTCCTGCAGGGAGGTAGTCAGGGGGGCCAGCTCTGGCAGGGAGGTAGTCAGGGGGACCAGCTCCTGCAGGGAGGTAGTCAGGGGGACCAGCTCCGGCAGGGAAGTAGTCAGGGGGACCAGCTCCTGCAGGGAGGTAGTCAGGGGGACCAGCTCCTGCAGGGAGGTAGTCAGGGGGGCCAGCTCCTGCAGGGAAGTAGTCAGGGGGACCATCTCCGGCAGGGAGGTAGTCAGGGGGACCAGCTACTGCAGGGAGGTAGTCAGGGGGACCAGCTCCGGCAGGAAGGTAGTCAGGGGGACCAGCTTCTGCAGGGAGGTAGTCAGGGGGATCAGCTCTGGCAGGGAGGTAGTTAGGGGGACCAGCTCCAGCAGGGAGGTAGTCAGTGGGACCAGCTCCGGCAGGAAGGTAGTCAGGGGGACCAGCTCCTGCAGGGAAGTAGTCAGGGGGACCAGCTCCGGCAGGGAGGTAGGCGGGGTTCCAGCTCCGGCAGGGAGGTAGTTAGGGGGACCAGCTCCAGCAGGGAGGTAGTCAGTGGGACCAGCTCCGGCAGGAAGGTGGTCAGGGAGACCATCTCCAGCAGGGAGGTAGTCAGGGGGACCAGCTCCGGCAGGGAGGTAGTCAGGGGGACCAGCTCCGGCAGGGAGGTAGTCAGGGGGACCAGCTCCTGCAGGGAGGTAGTCAGGGGGACCAGCTCCGGCAGGGAGGTAGTCAGGGGGACCAGCTCCTGCAGGGAGGTAGTCAGTGGGACCAGCTTTGGCAGGGAGGTACCTCCCTGCAGAAGCTGGTCCCCCTGACTTCCTCCCTGCTGGAGCTGGTCCCCCTGAGTACTTCCCTGCAGGAGCTGGTCCCCCTGACTACCTCCCTGCCGGAGCTGGTCCCCCTGACTACCTCCCTGCCAGAGCTGGTCCCCCTGAGTACTTCCCTGCTGGAGCTGGTCCCCCTGAGTACTTCCCTGCAGGAGCTGGTCCCCCTGACTACCTCCCTGCCGGGGCTGGTCCCCCTGACTACCTCCCTGCCAGAGCTGGTCCCCCTGACTACTTCCCTGCAGGAGCTGGTCCCCCTGACTACCTCCCTGCCGGAGCTGGTACCCCTGTCTACCTCCCTGCTAGAGCTGGTCCCCCTGACTACCTCCCTGCAGGAGCTGGTCCCCCTGACTACCTTCCTGCTGGAGCTGGTCCCCCTGACTACCTTCCTGCAGGAGCGGGTCCCCCTGACTACCTTCCTGCCGGAGCTGGTCCCCCTGACTACCTCCCTGCTGGAAATGGTCCCCCTGACTACCTTCCTGCCAGAGCTGGTCCCCCTGACTACCTTCCTACAGGAGCTGGTCCCCCTGACTACCTTCCTGCTGGAGCTGGTCCCCCTGACTACCTCCCTGCTGGAGATGGTCCCCCGGACTACCTCTCTGCCAAAGCTGGTCCCACTGACTACCTCCCTGCAGGAGCTGGTCCCCCTGACTACCTTCCTGCAGGAGCTGGTCCCCCTGTCTACCTCCCTGCCAGAGCTGGTCCCCCTGACTACCTTCCTGCCAGAGCTGGTCCCCCTGACTACCTTCCTGCCAGAGCTGGTCCCCCTGACTACCTCCCTGCCAGAGCTGGTCCCCCTGACTACCTCCCTGCTGGAGCTGGTACCCCTGTCTACCTCCCTGCTGGAGATGGTCTCCCTGTCCACCTTCCTGCCGGAGCTGGTCCCCCTGACTACCTCCCTGCCGGAGCTGGTTTCCCCTGACTACCTCCCTGCTGGAAATGGTCCCCCTGACTACCTTCCTGCCGGAGCTGGTCCCCCTGACTACCTCCCTGCTGGAGCTGGTCCCCCTGAGTACTTCCCTGCAGGAGCTGGTCCCACTGACTACCTCCCTGCTGGAAATGGTCCCCCTGACTACCTTCATACAGGAGCTGGTCCCACTGACTACCTCCCTGCCGGAGCTGGTCCCCCTGACTACTTCCCTGCTGGAGCTGGTCCCCCTGACTACCTTCCTGCCTGAGCTGGTCCCCCTGACTACCTTCCTGCCGGACCTGGTCCCCCTGACTACCTCCCTGCCGGAGCTGGTCCCCCTGACTACTTCCCTGCTGGAGCTGGTCCCCCTAACTACCTCCCTGCCGGAGCTGGTCACCCTGACTACCTCCCTGCCGGAGCTGGTCCCCCTGACTACCTTCCTGCCGGAGCTGGTCCCACTGACTACCTCCCTGCCAGAGCTGATCCCCCTGACTACCTCCCTGCCAGAGCTGATCCCCCTGACTACCTCCCTGCAGAAGCTGGTCCCCCTGACTACCTTCCTGCCGGTAGTCAGGGTGACCAGCTCCGGCAGGGAGGTAGTTAGGGGGACCAGCTCCAGCAGGGAAGTAGTCAGGGGGACCAGCTCCGGCAGGGAGGTAGTCAGGGGGACCAGGTCCGGCAGGAAGGTAGTCAGGGGGACCAGCTCAGGCAGGAAGGTAGTCAGGGGGACCAGCTCCAGCAGGGAAGTAGTCAGGGGGACCAGCTCCGGCAGGGAGGTAGTCAGTGGGACCAGCTCCTGTAGGAAGGTAGTCAGGGGGACCATTTCCAGCAGGGAGGTACTCAGTGGGACCAGCTCCTGCAGGGAAGTACTCAGGGGGACCAGCTCCAGCAGGGAGGTAGTCAGGGGGACCAGCTCCGGCAGGAAGGTAGTCAGGGGGACCATTTCCAGCAGGGAGGTAGTCAGGGGAAACCAGCTCTGGCAGGGAGGTAGTCAGGGGGACCAGCTCCGGCAGGAAGGTGGTCAGGGAGACCATCTCCAGCAGGGAGGTAGACAGGGGTACCAGCTCCAGCAGGGAGGTAGTCAGGGGGACCAGCTCTGGCAGGGAGGTAGTCAGGGGGACCAGCTCTGGCAGGAAGGTAGTCAGGGGGACCAGCTCTGGCAGGAAGGTAGTCAGGGGGACCAGCTCTGGCAGGGAGGTAGACAGGGGGACCAGCTCCTGCAGGAAGGTAGTCAGGGGGACCAGCTCCTGCAGGGAGGTAGTCAGTGGGACCAGCTTTGGCAGGGAGGTAGTCCGGGGGACCATCTCCAGCAGGGAGGTAGTCAGGGGGACCAGCTCCAGCAGGAAGGTAGTCAGGGGGACCAGCTCCTGTAGGAAGGTAGTCAGGGGGACCAGCTCTGGCAGGAAGGTAGTCAGGGGGACCATTTCCAGCAGGGAGGTAGTCAGGGGAAACCAGCTCCGGCAGGGAGGTAGTCAGGGGGACCAGCTCCGGCAGGGAGGTAGTCAGGGGGACCAGCTCCGGCAGGGAGGAAGTCAGGAGGACCATCTCCAGCAGGGAGGTAGTCAGGGGAACCAGCTCCTGCAGGGAGGTAGTCAGGGGGACCAGCGCCGGAGCTGGTCCCCCTGACTACCTCCCTGCCAGAGCTGATCCCCCTGACTACCTCCCTGCAGAAGCTGGTCCCCCTGACTACCTTCCTGCCGGAGCTGGTCCCCCTGACTACCTCCCTGCTGGAGCTGGTCCCCCTGAGTACTTCCCTGCCGGAGCTGGTCCCCCTGACTACCTTCCTGCCGGAGCTGGTCCCCCTGACTACCTCCCTGCCAGAGCTGATCCCCCTGACTACCTCCCTGCAGGAGCTGGTCCCCCTGACTACCTCCCTGCAGGAGCTGGTCCCCCTGACTACCTTCCTGCCGGAGCTGGTCCCCCTGACTACCTCCCTGCAGGAGCTGGTCCCCCTGACTACCTCCGTGCCAGAGCTGGTTTCCCCTGACTACCTCCCTGCTGGAGATGGTCCCCCTGACTTCCTCCCTGCTGGAGCTGGTACCCCTGTCTACCTCCCTGCTGGAGATGGTCTCCCTGACCACCTTCCTGCCGGACCAGCTCCTGCAGGGAAGTAGTCAGGGGGCCCAGCTCCGGCAGGGAGGTAGTCAGGGTGATCAGCTCCGGCAGGAAGGTAGTCAGGGGGACCAGCTCCTGCAGGGAGGTAGTCAGGGGGACCAGCTCCTTCAGGGAGGTAGTCAGGGGGACCAGCTCTTGCAGGGAGGTAGACAGGGGTACCAGCTCCAGCAGGGAGGTAGTCAGGGGGACCAGCTCCTTCAGGGAGGTAGTCAGGGGGACCAGCTCCTGCAGGGAGGTAGTCAGAGGGACCAGCTCTGGCAGGGAGGTAGTCAGGGGGACCAGCTCCTGCAGGAAGGTAGTCAGGGGGACCAGCTCCTGCAGGGAGGTAGACAGGGGTACCAGCTCCGGCAGGGAGGTAGTCACGGGGACCAGCTCAGTCAGGGAGGTAGTCAGGGGGACCATCTCCAGCAGGGAGGTAGTCAGGGGGAGCAGCTCCTGCAGGAAGGTAGTCAGGGGTACCAGGTCCAGCAGGGAGGTAGTCAGGGGGACCAGCTCCGGCAGGGAGGTAGTCAGGGGGACCAGGTCCGGCAGGAAGGTAGTCAGGGGGACCATCTCCGGCAGGGAGGTAGACAGGGAAACCAGCTCTGGCAGGGAGGTAGTCAGGGGAACCAGCTCCTGCAGGGAGGTAGTCAGGGGGACCAGCTCCGGCAGGGAGGTAGTCAGGGGGACCAGGTCCGGCAGAAAGGTAGTCAGGGGGACCATGTCCAGCAGGGAGGTAGTCAGGGGGACCAGCTCCAGCAGGGAGGTAGTCAGGGGGACCAGGTCCGGCAGGGAGGTAGTCAGGGGTACCAGGTCCGGCAGGAAGGTAGTCAGGGGGACCATCTCCGGCAGGGAGGTAGTCAGGGGGACCAGCTCCAGCAGGGAGGTAGTCAGTGGGACCAGCTCTGTCAGGGAGGTAGTCAGGGGAACCAGCTCCTGCAGGGAGGTAGTCAGGGGGACCAGCTCCGGCAGGGAGGTAGTCAGTGGGACCAGCTCTGGCAGGGAGGTAGTCAGGGGAACCAGCTCCGGCAGGGAGGTAGTCAGGGGGACCAGCTCCGGCAGGGAGGTAGTCAGTGGGACCAGCTCCGGCAGGGAGGTAGTCAGTGGGACCAGCTCTGGCAGGGAGGTAGTCAGGGGAACCAGCTCCTGCAGGGAGGTAGTCAGGGGGACCAGCTCCGGCAGGGAGGTAGTCAGGGGGACCAGGTCCGGCAGGAACGTAGTCAGGGGGACCATGTCCGGCAGGGAGGTAGTCAGGGGGACCAGCTCCGGCAGGGAGGTAGTCAGGGGGACCAGCTCCTGCAGGGAGGTAGTCAGGGGGACCAGCTCCGGCAGGGAGGTAGTAAAGGGAAACCAGCTCTGGCACGGAGGTAGTCAGGGGGACCAGCTCCTGCAGGGAGGTAGTCAGGGGGACCAGCTCCGGCAGGAAGGTAGTCAGGGGACCAGCTCCTGAAGGGAGGTAGTCAGGGGGACCAGCTCCTGCAGCGAGGTAGTCAGGGGGACCAGCTCCTGCAGGGAAGTAGTCAGGGGGACCAGCTCCGGCAGGGAGGTAGTCAGGGTGACCAGCTCCGGCAGGGAGGTGGTCAGGGGGACCAGCTCCTGTAGGGAAGTAGTCAGGGGGACCAGCTCCAGCAGGGAGGTAGTCAGTGGGACCAGCTCCGGCAGGGAGGTAGTCAGGGGGACCATCTCCAGCAGGGAGGTAGTCAGGGGGACCATCTCCGGCAGGAAGGTAGTCAGGGGTACCAGCTCCAGCAGGGAGGTAGTCAGGGGGACCAGCTCCGGCAGGAAGGTAGTCAGGGGTACCAGCTCCAGCAGAGAGGTAGTCAGGGGGACCAGCTCCAGCAGGGAGGTAGTCAGGGGGACCAGCTCTGGCAGGGAGGTAGTCAGGGGGACCAGCTCCGGCAGGAAGGTAGTCAGGGGTACCAGCTCCAGCAGGGAGGTAGTCAGGGGGACCAGCTCCGGCAGGGAGGTAGTCAGGGGGACCAACTCCTTCAGGGAGGTAGTCAGGGGGACCAGCTCCGGCAGGGAGGTAGTCAGGGGGACCAGCTCCTGCAGGGAGGTAGTCAGGGGGACCAGCTCCAGCAGGGAGGTAGTCAGGGGGACCAGCTCCTTCAGGGAGGTAGTCAGGGGGACCAGCTCCGGCAGGGAGGTAGTCAGGGGGACCAGCTCCTGCAGGGAGGTAGTCAGGGGGACCAGCTCTGGCAGGGAGGTAGTCAGGGGGACCAGCTCCTGCAGGGAGGTAGTCAGTGGGACCTGCTCCGGCAGGAAGGTAGTCAGGGGGACCAGCTCCTGCAGGGAGGTAGTCAGGGGGACCAGCTCTAGCAGGGAGGTAGTCAGGGGGACCAGCTCCTGCAGGGAGGTAGTCAGGGGGACCTGCTCCGGCAGGAAGGTAGTCAGGGGGACCAGCTCCAGCAGGAAGGTAGTCAGGGGGACCAGCTCCTGCAGGGAGGTAGTCAGGGGGACCAGCTCCGGCAGGAAGGTAGTCAGGGGGACCAGCTCCGGCAGGAAGGTAGTCAGGGGGACCATTTCCAGCAGGGAGGTAGTCAGGGGAAACCAGCTCCGGCAGGGAGGTAGTCAGGGGGACCAGCTCCTGCAGGGAGGTAGTCAGGGGGACCAGCTCCGGCAGGGAGGTAGTCAGGGGGACCAGCTCCTGCAGGGAGGTAGTCAGGGGGACCAGCTCCTGCAGGGAGGTAGTCAGGGGGACCAGCTCCGGCAGGAAGGTAGTCAGGGGGACCAGCTCCTGCAGGGAGGTAGACAGGGGGACCAGCTCCTGCAGGGAGGTAGACAGGGGGACCAGCTCCTGCAGGGAGGTAGACAGGGGTACCAGCTCCAGCAGGGAGGTAGTCAGGGGGACCAGCTCCGGCAGGGAGGTAGTCAGGGGGACCAGCTCCGGCAGGGAGGTAGTCAGGGGGACCAGGTCCGGCAGGAAGGTAGTCAGGGGGACCATGTCCAGCAGGGAGGTAGTCAGGGGGACCAGCTCCGGCAGGGAGGTAGACAGGGGTACCAGCTCCAGCAGGGAGGTAGTCAGGGGGACCAGCTCTGGCAGGGAGGTAGTCAGGGGGAGCAGCTCCTGCAGGAAGGTAGTCAGGGGGACCATATCCGGCAGGGAGGTATACAGGGATACCAGCTCCAGCAGGGAGGTAGTCAGGGGGACGAGCTCTGGCAGGGAGGTAGTCAGGGGGACCAGCTCCTGCAGGAAGGTAGTCAGGGGGACCAGCTCCGGCAGGAAGGTAGTCAGGGGGACCAGCTCCGGCAGGGAGGAAGTCAGGGGGACCATCTCCAGCAGGGAGGTAGTCAGGGGGACCAGCTCCGGCAGGGAGGTAGTCAGGGGGACCAGCTCCTGCAGGAAGGTAGTCAGGGGGACCAGCTCCGGCAGGGAGGTAGTCAGGGGGACCAGCTCCGGCAGGGAGGTAGTCAGGGGGACCAGCTCCTGCAGGGAGGTAGTCAGGGGGACCAGCTCCGGCAGGGAGGTGGTCAGGGGGACCATCTCCAGCAGGGAGGTAGTCAGGGGAAACCAGCTCTGGCACGGAGGTAGTCAGGGGGACCAGCTCCGGCAGGAAGGTAGTCAGGGGGACCAGCTCCTGCAGGGAGGTAGTCAGGGGGACCAGCTCCTGCAGGGAGGTAGTCAGGGGGACCAGCTCCTGCAGGGAAGTAGTCAGGGGGACCAGCTCCGGCAGGGAGGTAGTCAGGGTGACCAGCTCCGGCAGGGAGGTAGTCAGGGGGACCAGCTCCAGCAGGGAGGTAGTCAGTGGGACCAGCTCCGGCAGGAAGGTAGTCAGGGAGACCATCTCCAGCAGGGAGGTAGTCAGGGGGACCAGCTCCGGCAGGGAGGTAGTCAGGGGGACCAGCTCCTGCAGGGAGGTAGTTAGGGGGACCAGCTCCGGCAGGGAGGTAGTCAGGGGGACCAGCTCCAGCAGGCAGGTAGTCAGGGGGACCAGCTCCTGCAGGGAGGTAGTCAGGGGGACCTGCTCCGGCAGGAAGGTAGTCAGGGGGACCAGCTCCTGCAGGGAGGTAGTCAGGGGGACCAGCTCCGGCAGGGAGGTAGTCAGGGGGAGCAGCTCCTGCAGGGAGGTAGTCAGGGGGACCAGCTCCGGCAGGAAGGTAGTCAGGGGGACCATCTCCAGCAGGGAGGTAGTCAGGGGGACCAGCTCCGGCAGGGAGGTAGACAGGGGTACCAGCTCCGGCAGGAAGGTAGTCAGGGGTACCAGCTCCGGCAGGGAGGTAGTCAGGGGGACCAGCTCCTGCAGGGAGGTAGTCAGGGGGACCAGCTCCGGCAGGAAGGTAGTCAGGGGGACCATCTCCGGCAGGGAGGTAGTCAGGGGGACCAGCTCCGGCAGGGAGGTAGACAGGGGTACCAGCTCCGGCAGGAAGGTAGTCAGGGGGACCAGCTCCTGCAGGGAGGTAGTCAGGGGGACCAGCTCCTGCAGGGAGGTAGTCAGGGGGACCAGCTCCGGCAGGGAAGTAGTCAGGGGGACCAGCTCCGGCAGGGAGGTAGTCAGGGGGACCAGCTCCTGCAGGGAGGTAGTCAGGGGGACCAGCTCCGGCAGGAAGGTAGTCAGGGGTACCAGCTCCGGCAGGGAGGTAGTCAGGGGGACCAGCTCCTGCAGGGAGGTAGTCAGGGGGACCAGCTCCAGCAGGGAGGTAGTCAGGGGGACCAGCTCCTGCAGGGAGGTAGTCAGGGGGACCAGCTCCGGCAGGGAAGTAGTCAGGGGGACCAGCTCCGGCAGGGAGGTAGTCAGGGGGACCAGCTCCGGCAGGGAGGTAGTCAGGGGGACCAGCTCCTGCAGGAAGGTAGTCAGGGGGACCAGCTCCAGCAGGGAGGTAGTCAGGGGGACCAGCTCCAGCAGGGAGGTAGTCAGGGGGACCAGCTCCGGCAGGGAGGTAGTCAGGGGGACCAGGTCCGGCAGGAAGGTAGTCAGGGGGACCATGTCCAGCAGGGAGGTAGTCAGGGGAAACCAGCTCCGGCAGGGAGGTAGTCAGGGGGACCAGCTCCTGCAGGGAGGTAGTCAGGGGGACCAGCTCCGGCAGGGAGGTAGTCAGGGGGACCAGCTCCTGCAGGGAGGTAGTCAGGGGGACCAGCTCCTGCAGGGAGGTAGTCAGGGGGACCAGCTCCGGCAGGAAGGTAGTCAGGGGGACCAGCTCCTGCAGGGAGGTAGACAGGGGGACCAGCTCCTGCAGGGAGGTAGAGAGGGGGACCAGCTCCTGCAGGGAGGTAGACAGGGGGACCAGCTCCGGCAGGGAGGTAGTCAGGGGGACCAGCTCCGGCAGGGAGGTAGTCAGGGGGACCAGCTCCGGCAGGGAGGTAGTCAGGGGGACCAGGTCCGGCAGGAAGGTAGTCAGGGGGACCATGTCCAGCAGGGAGGTAGTCAGGGGGACCAGCTCCGGCAGGGAGGTAGACAGGGGTACCAGCTCCAGCAGGGAGGTAGTCAGGGGGACCAGCTCTGGCAGGGAGGTAGTCAGGGGGACCAGCTCCTGCAGGAAGGTAGTCAGGGGGACCATATCCGGCAGGGAGGTATACAGGGATACCAGCTCCAGCAGGGAGGTAGTCAGGGGGACGAGCTCTGGCAGGGAGGTAGTCAGGGGGACCAGCTCCTGCAGGAAGGTAGTCAGGGGGACCAGCTCCGGCAGGAAGGTAGTCAGGGGGACCAGCTCCGGCAGGGAGGAAGTCAGGGGGACCATCTCCAGCAGGGAGGTAGTCAGGGGGACCAGCTCCGGCAGGGAGGTAGTCAGGGGGACCAGCTCCTGCAGGAAGGTAGTCAGGGGGACCAGCTCCGGCAGGGAGGTAGTCAGGGGGACCAGCTCCGGCAGGGAGGTAGTCAGGGGGACCAGCTCCTGCAGGGAGGTAGTCAGGGGGACCAGCTCCGGCAGGGAGGTGGTCAGGGGGACCATCTCCAGCAGGGAGGTAGTCAGGGGAAACCAGCTCTGGCACGGAGGTAGTCAGGGGGACCAGCTCCGGCAGGAAGGTAGTCAGGGGGACCAGCTCCTGCAGGGAGGTAGTCAGGGGGACCAGCTCCTGCAGGGAGGTAGTCAGGGGGACCAGCTCCTGCAGGGAAGTAGTCAGGGGGACCAGCTCCGGCAGGGAGGTAGTCAGGGTGACCAGCTCCGGCAGGGAGGTAGTCAGGGGGACCAGCTCCAGCAGGGAGGTAGTCAGTGGGACCAGCTCCGGCAGGAAGGTAGTCAGGGAGACCATCTCCAGCAGGGAGGTAGTCAGGGGGACCAGCTCCGGCAGGGAGGTAGTCAGGGGGACCAGCTCCTGCAGGGAGGTAGTTAGGGGGACCAGCTCCGGCAGGGAGGTAGTCCGGGGGACCAGCTCCAGCAGGCAGGTAGTCAGGGGGACCAGCTCCTGCAGGGAGGTAGTCAGGGGGACCTGCTCCGGCAGGAAGGTAGTCAGGGGGACCAGCTCCTGCAGGGAGGTAGTCAGGGGGACCAGCTCCGGCAGGGAGGTAGTCAGGGGGAGCAGCTCCTGCAGGGAGGTAGTCAGGGGGACCAGCTCCGGCAGGAAGGTAGTCAGGGGGACCATCTCCAGCAGGGAGGTAGTCAGGGGGACCAGCTCCGGCAGGGAGGTAGACAGGGGTACCAGCTCCGGCAGGAAGGTAGTCAGGGGTACCAGCTCCGGCAGGGAGGTAGTCAGGGGGACCAGCTCCTGCAGGGAGGTAGTCAGGGGGACCAGCTCCGGCAGGAAGGTAGTCAGGGGGACCATCTCCGGCAGGGAGGTAGTCAGGGGGACCAGCTCCGGCAGGGAGGTAGACAGGGGTACCAGCTCCGGCAGGAAGGTAGTCAGGGGGACCAGCTCCTGCAGGGAGGTAGTCAGGGGGACCAGCTCCTGCAGGGAGGTAGTCAGGGGGACCAGCTCCGGCAGGGAAGTAGTCAGGGGGACCAGCTCCGGCAGGGAGGTAGTCAGGGGGACCAGCTCCTGCAGGGAGGTAGTCAGGGGGACCAGCTCCGGCAGGAAGGTAGTCAGGGGTACCAGCTCCGGCAGGGAGGTAGTCAGGGGGACCAGCTCCTGCAGGGAGGTAGTCAGGGGGACCAGCTCCAGCAGGGAGGTAGTCAGGGGGACCAGCTCCTGCAGGGAGGTAGTCAGGGGGACCAGCTCCGGCAGGGAAGTAGTCAGGGGGACCAGCTCCGGCAGGGAGGTAGTCAGGGGGACCAGCTCCGGCAGGGAGGTAGTCAGGGGGACCAGCTCCTGCAGGAAGGTAGTCAGGGGGACCAGCTCCAGCAGGGAGGTAGTCAGGGGGACCAGCTCCAGCAGGGAGGTAGTCAGGGGGACCAGCTCCGGCAGGGAGGTAGTCAGGGGGACCAGGTCCGGCAGGAAGGTAGTCAGGGGGACCATGTCCAGCAGGGAGGTAGTCAGGGGGACCAGCTCCGGCAGGGAGGTAGACAGGGGTACCAGCTCCAGCAGGGAGGTAGTCAGGGGGACCAGCTCTGGCAGGGAGGTAGTCAGGGGGACCAGCTCTGGCAGGGAGGTAGTCAGGGGGACCAGCTCCTGCAGGAAGGTAGTCAGGGGGACCAGCTCCGGCAGGAAGGTAGTCAGGGGGACCATTTCCAGCAGGGAGGTAGTCAGGGGAAACCAGCTCCGGCAGGGAGGTAGTCAGGGGGACCAGCTCCGGCAGGGAGGAAGTCAGGGGGACCATCTCCAGCAGGAAGGTAGTCAAGGGGACCAGCTCCGGCAGGGAGGTAGTCAGGGGGACCAGCTCCGGCAGGGAGGTAGTCAGGGGGACCAGCTCCTGCAGGGAGGTAGTCAGGGGGGCCAGCTCCAGCAGGGAGGTAGTCAGGGGGACCAGCTCCTTCAGGGAGGTAGTCAGGGGGACCAGCTACAGCAGGGAGGTAGTCAGGGGGACCATTTCCAGCAGGGAGGTAGTCAGGGGGACCATCTCCAGCAGGGAGGTAGTCAGGGGGACCAGCTCCGGCAGGGAGGTAGTCAGGGGGACCAGCTCCAGCAGGGAGGAAGTCAGGGGGACCATCTCCAGCAGGAAGGTAGTCAGGGGGACCAGCTCTGGCAGGGAGGTAGTCAGGGGGACCAGCTCCGGCAGGGAGGTAGTCAGGGGGACCAGCTCCTGCAGGGAGGTAGTCAGGGGGACCAGCTCCAGCAGGGAGGTAGTCAGGGGGACCAGCTCCTTCAGGGAGGTAGTCAGGGGGACCAGCTCCAGCAGGGAGGTAGTCAGGGGGACCAGCTCCAGCAGGGAGGTAGTCAGGGGGACCATCTCCAGCAGGGAGGTAGTCAGGGGGACCAGCTCCGGCAGGGAGGTAGTCAGGGGGACCAGCTCTGGCAGGGAGGTAGTCAGGGGGACCAGCTCCGGCAGGGAGGTAGTCAGGGGGACCAGCTCCGGCAGGAAGGTAGTCAGGGGGACCATTTCCAGCAGGGAGGTAGTCAGGGGAAACCAGCTCCGGCAGGGAGGTAGTCAGGGGGACCAGCTCCGGCAGGAAGGTGGTCAGGGAGACCATCTCCAGCAGGGAGGTAGTCAGGGGGACCAGCTCCTGCAGGGAGGTAGTCAGGGGGACCAGCTCCTTCAGGGAGGTAGTCAGGGGGACCAGCTCCAGCATGGAGGTAGTCAGGGGGACCAGCTCCTGCAGGGAGGTAGTCAGGGGAACCAGCTCCGGCAGGGAGGTAGTCAGGGGGACCAGCTCCTGCAGGGAGGTAGTCAGGGGGACCAGCTCCAGCAGGGAGGTAGTCAAGGGGACCAGCTCCTTCAGGGAGGTAGTCAGGGGGACCAGCTCCGGCAGGAAGGTAGACAGGGGGGCCAGCTCCTGCAGGTAGGTAGTCAGGGGGACCAGCTCTGGCAGGGAGGTAGTCAGGGGGACCAGCTCCTGCAGGGAGGTAGTCAGGGGGACCAGCTCCTGCAGGGAAGAAGTCAGGGGGACCAGATCCGGCAGGGAGGTAGTCAGGGGGACCAGCTCCTGCAGGGAGGTAGTCAGGGGGACCAGCTCCTGCAGGGAGGTAGTCAGGGGGACCAGCTCCGGCAGGGAGGTAGTCAGGGGGACCAGCTCCTGCAGGGAGGAAGACAGGGGGACCAGCTCTGGCAGGGAGGTAGTCAGGGGGACCAGCTCCTGCAGGAAGGTAGTCAGGGGGACCAGCTCCTGCAGGGAGGTAGACAGGGGTACCAGCTCCAGCAGGGAGGTAGTCAGGGGGACCAGCTCCGGCAGGGAGGTAGTCAGGGGGACCAGGTCCGGCAGGAAGGTAGTCAGGGGGACCATGTCCAGCAGGGAGGTAGTCAGGGGGACCAGCTCCGGCAGGGAGGTAGACAGGGGTACCAGCTCCAGCAGGGAGGTAGTCAGGGGGACCAGCTCTGGCAGGGAGGTAGTCAGGGGGACCAGCTCCTGCAGGAAGGTAGTCAGGGGGACCATATCCGGCAGGCAGGTATACAGGGATACCAGCTCCAGCAGGGAGGTAGTCAGGGGGACGAGCTCTGGCAGGGAGGTAGTCAGGGGGACCAGCTCCTGCAGGAAGGTAGTCAGGGGGACCAGCTCCGGCAGGAAGGTAGTCAGGGCGACCATTTCCAGCAGGGAGGTATACAGGGATACCAGCTCCAGCAGGGAGGTAGTCAGGGGGACGAGCTCTGGCAGGGAGGTAGTCAGGGGGACCAGCTCCTGCAGGAAGGTAGTCAGGGGGACCAGCTCCTGCAGGGAGGTAGTCAGGGGGACCAGCTCCGGCAGGGAGGAAGTCAGGGGGACCATCTCCAGCAGGGAGGTAGTCAGGGGAAACCAGCTCTGGCACGGAGGTAGTCAGGGGGACCAGCTCCTGCAGGGAGGTAGACAGGGAAACCAGCTCTGGCAGGGAGGTAGTCAGGGGGACCAGCTCCGGCAGGGAGGTAGTCAGGGGGACCAGCTCCTGCAGGAAGGTAGTTAGGGGGACCAGCTCAGGCAGGGAGGTAGACAGGGGGACCAGCTCCAGCAGGGAGGTAGTCACGGGGACCAGCTCCTGCAGGGAGGTAGTCAGGGGGACCAGCTCCGGCAGGAAGGTAGTCAGGGGGACCAGCTCCTGCAGGGAGGTAGTCAGGGGGACCTGCTCCGGCAGGAAGGTAGTCAGGGGGACCAGCTCCTGCAGGGAGGTAGTCAGGGGGACCAGCTCCGGCAGGAAGGTAGTCAGGGGGACCAGCTCCTGCAGGGAGGTAGTCAGGGGGACCAGCTCCTGCAGGGAGGTAGTCAGGGGGACCAGCTCCTGCAGGGAAGTAGTCAGGGGGACCAGCTCCGGCAGGGAGGTAGTCAGGGTGACCAGCTCCGGCAGGGAGGTAGTCAGGGGGACCAGCTCCAGCAGGGAGGTAGTCAGTGGGACCAGCTCCGGCAGGAAGGTAGTCAGGGAGACCATCTCCAGCAGGGAGGTAGTCAGGGGGACCAGCTCCGGCAGGGAGGTAGTCAGGGGGACCAGCTCCTGCAGGGAGGTAGTCAGGGGGACCAGCTCCGGCAGGGAGGTAGTCAGGGGGACCAGCTCCAGCAGGGAGGTAGTCAGGGGGACCAGCTCCTGCAGGGAGGTAGTCAGGGGGACCTGCTCCGGCAGGAAGGTAGTCAGGGGGACCAGCTCCTGCAGGGAGGTAGTCAGGGGGACCAGCTCCGGCAGGGAGGTAGTCAGGGGGACCAGCTCCTGCAGGGAGGTAGTCAGGGGGACCAGCTCCGGCAGGAAGGTAGTCAGGGGGACCATCTCCAGCAGGGAGGTAGTCAGGGGGACCAGCTCCGGCAGGGAGGTAGACAGGGGTACCAGCTCCGGCAGGAAGGTAGTCAGGGGGACCAGCTCCAGCAGGGAGGTAGTCAGGGGGACCAGCTCCTGCAGGGAGGTAGTCAGGGGGACCAGCTCCGGCAGGAAGGTAGTCAGGGCGACCATCTCCGGCAGGGAGGTAGTCAGGGGGACCAGCTCCGGCAGGGAGGTAGACAGGGGTACCAGCTCCGGCAGGAAGGTAGTCAGGGGGACCAGCTCCTGCAGGGAGGTAGTCAGGGGGACCAGCTCCGGCAGGGAGGTAGTCAGGGTGACCAGCTCCGGCAGCGAGGTAGTCAGGGGGACCAGCTCCTGCAGGGAAGTAGTCAGGGGGACCATCTCCAGCAGGGAGGTAGTCAGGGGGACCAGCTCCTGCAGGGAGGTAGTCAGGGGGACCATCTCCAGCAGGGAGGTAGTCCGGGGGACCATCTCCAGCAGGGAGGTAGTCAGGGGGAACCAGCTCCGGCAGGGAGGTAGTCAGGGGGACTAGCTCCTGCAGGGAGGTAGTCAGGGGGACCAGCTCTGGCAGGGAGGTAGTCAGGGGGACCAGCTCCGGCAGGAAGGTAGACAGGGGGACCAGCTCCGGCAGGAAGGTAGTCAGTGGGACCAGCTTTGGCAGGGAGGTAATCAGGGGGACCAGCTCCTGCAGGGAGGTAGTCAGGGGGACCATCTCCAGCAGGGAGGTAGTCAGGGGGAACCAGCTCCGGCAGGGAGGTAGTCAGGGGGACTAGCTCCTGCAGGGAGGTAGTCAGGGGGACCAGCTCTGGCAGGGAGGTAGTCAGGGGGACCAGCTCCGGCAGGAAGGTAGACAGGGGGACCAGCTCCGGCAGGAAGGTAGTCAGTGGGACCAGCTTTGGCAGGGAGGTAATCAGGGGGACCAGCTCCTGCAGGGAGGTAGTCAGGGGGACCAGCTCCTGCAGGGAGGTAGTCAGGGGGACCAGCTCCTGCAGGGAGGTAGTCAGGGGGACCAGCTCCCGCAGGGAGGTAGTCAGGGGGACCAGCTCCTGCAGGGAGGTAGTCAGGGGGACCAGCTCCAGCAGGGAGGTAGTCAGGGGGACCAGCTCCGGCAGGGAGGTAGACAGGGGGACCAGCTCTGGCAGGGAGGTAGTCAGGGGGGACGAGCTCCAGCAGGGAGGTAGTCAGGGGGACCAGCTCCTGCAGGGAAGTAGTCAGGGGGACCAGCTCCGGCAGGGAGGTAGTCAGGGGGACCAGCTCCGGCAGGGAGGTAGTCAGTGGGACCAGCTCCAGCAGGGAGGTAGTCAGGGGGACCAGCTCAGGCAGGGAGGTAGACAGGGGGACCAGCTCCTGCAGGGAGGTAGTTAGGGGGACCAGCTCCTGCAGGGAGGTAGTCAGGGGGACCAGCTCTGGCAGGGAGGTAGTCAGGGGGACCAGCTCCTGCAGGAAGGTAGTCAGGGGGACCAGCTCAGGCAGGGAGGTAGACAGGGGGACCAGCTCCTGCAGGGAGGTAGTCAGGGGGACCAGCTCCTGCAGGGAAGTAGTCAGGGGGACCAGCTCCGGCAGGGAGGTAGTTAGGGGGACCAGCTCCAGCAGGGAGGTAGTTAGGGGGACCAGCTCCTGCAGGGAAGTAGTCAGGGGGACCAGCTCCGGCAGGGAGGTAGTCAGGGTGACCAGCTCCTGCAGGGAGGTAGTCAGGGGGACCAGCTCCGGCAGGGAGGTAGTCAGGGGGGCCAGCTCCTGCAGGAAGGTAGTCAGGGGGACCAGCTCCTGTAGGAAGGTAGTCAGGGGGACCAGCTCCGGCAGGAAGGTAGTCAGGGGGACCATTTCCAGCAGGGAGGTAGACAGGGGTACCAGCTCCAGCAGGGAGGTAGTCAGGGGGACCAGCTCCTGCAGGGAGGTAGTCAGGGGGACCAGCTCCGGCAGGGAGGTCGTCAGGGGGACCAGCTCCTGCAGGGAGGTAGACAGGGGTACCAGCTCCAGCAGGGAGGTAGTCAGGGGGACCAGCTCCGGCAGGGAGGTAGTCAGGGGGGCCAGCTCCAGCAGGGAGGTAGTCAGGGGGACCAGCTCCTGCAGGGAGGTAGACAGGGGTACCAGCTCCAGCAGGGAGGTAGTCAGGGGGACCAGCTCCGGCAGGGAGGTAGTCAGGGGGACCAGCTCAGGCAGGGAGGTAGACAGGGGGACCAGCTCCTGCAGGGAGGTAGTCAGGGGGACCAGCTCCTGCAGGGAGGTAGACAGGGGGACCAGCTCCTGCAGGGAGGTAGTCAGGGGGACCAGCTCCTGCAGGGAAGTAGTCAGGGGGACCAGCTCCGGCAGGGGGGTAGTTAGGGGGACCAGCTCCAGCAGGGAGGTAGTTAGGGGGACCAGCTCCTGCAGGGAGGTAGTCAGGAGGACCAGCTCCTGCAGGGAGGTAGTCAGGGGGACCAGCTCCTGCAGGGAGGTAGTCAGGGGGACCAGCTCCGGCAGGGAGGTAGTCAGGGGGACCAGCTCCTGCAGGGAAGTAGTCAGGGGGACCAGCTCCGGCAGGGAGGTAGTTAGGGGGACCAGCTCCAGCAGGGAGGTAGTTAGGGGGACCAGCTCCTGCAGGGAGGTAGTCAGTGGGACCAGCTCCAGCAGGGAGGTAGTCAGGGGGACCAGCTCTGGCAGGGAGGTAGTCAGGGGGACCATGTCCAGCAGGGAGGTAGTCAGGGGGACCAGCTCCTGCAGGAAGGTAGTCAGGGGGACCAGTTTCGGCAGGGAGGTAGTCAGGGGGACCAGCTCCTGCAGGGAGGTAGTCAGGGGGACCATGTCCAGCAGGGAGGTAGTCAGGGGGACCAGCTCCTGCAGGAAGGTAGTCAGGGGGACCAGCTCCGGCAGGGAGGTAGTCAGGGGGACCAGCTCCTGCAGGGAGGTAGACAGGGGGACCAGCTCTGGCAGGGAAGTAGTCAGGGGGGACGAGCTCCAGCAGGGAGGTAGTCAGGGGGACCAGCTCCTGCAGGGAAGTAGTCAGGGGGACCAGCTCCGGCAGGGAGGTAGTCAGGGGGGCCAGCTCCGGCAGGGAGGTAGTCAGTGGGACCAGCTCCAGCAGGGAGGTAGTCAGGGGGACCAGCTCAGGCAGGGAGGTAGACAGGGGGACCAGCTCCTGCAGGGCGGTAGTCACGGGGACCAGCTCCAGGCAGGGAGGTAGTCAGAGGGACCCGCTCCAGCAGGGAGGTAGTCACAGGGACCAGCTCTCGCAGGGAGGTAGTCAGGGGGACCAGCTCCGCCAGGGAGGTAGACAGGGGTACCAGCTCCGGCAGGGAGGTAGTCACAGGGACCAGCTCAGTCAGGGAGGTAGTCAGGGAGACCATCTCCAGCAGGGAGGTAGTCAGGGGGACCAGCTCTGGCAGGGAGGTAGTCAGGGGGACCAGCTCCGGCAGGGAGGTAGTCAGGGGGACCAGCTCCAGCAGGGAGGTAGTCAGGGGTACCAGCCCCAGCAGGGAGGTAGTCAGGGGGACCAGCTCAGTCAGGGAGGTAGTCAGGGGGACCAGCTCCGGCAGGGAGGTAGTCAGGGGGACCAGCTCCGGCAGGGAGGTAGTCAGGGGGACCAGCTCCAGCAGGGAGGTAGTCAGGGGGACCAGCTCCGGCAGGGAGGTAGTCAGGGGGACCAGCTCCTGCAGGGAGGTAGTCAGGGGGACCAGCTCAGTCAGGGAGGTAGTCAGGGGGACCAGCTCCGGCAGGGAGGTAGTCAGGGGGACCAGCTCCAGCAGGGAGGTAGTCAGGGGGACCAGCTCAGTCAGGGAGGTAGTCAGGTGGACCAGCTCCGGCAGGGAGGTAGACAGGGGGACCAGCTCTGGCAGAGAGGTAGTCACAGGGACCAGCTCCGGCAGGGAGGTAGTCACAGGGACCAGCAAGGTCATTAGAAACAGTTCCGGCCAAGCAGATCCGCATTGCAATCAAGTCCGATGGAGTGGTCCTGATGCAAGGGATGAAGGCTACTTAGGATGCTGTAGGTGCAACATGATCGATAATGGTATTCCTGCAGGGATTCTTCAGTCCACAAGGATGGGCAGTGGGTCCTCCTTTCAGGGACAACGTCCCATGAGATCCTCAAATGTTTGACTGAATTCCAGTCGCCACTGGACTACCAATCACCAGGTGTTGTGGTCACCGGCCAATACTTCCTGGATCAATAACCTACCTTCGGAGGGTGCCAGCAGATCTCCGGCAGCACTGCTGGGTTCAGTGGACTCTGGTTCAGTCTGCGCATCGGGTCTTGGTCCTCGGTGCTGCACGGCCATGGTCGTAGCGGTTTGAAGACTTTGAGCTCCCAACTTACCCCTGCTTCTCTAGCTGTGGTGTCCCTGTGAACAGGATGCCAGTTGGCTGCCCTTGGAGGCCTCTTGGCTTGATTGGGCTCTGGAACTGCTTCTCTTTCGAGCAGGATACATCAGGCGCAGTCCCTTCCTTCACTGGCCACCAGGTGCAGCAGGTACAGTCCTCATCGTATCAACACATACATGGATACTACTGGTCTATTAGCATGTGGCTAGAAATGGAAATCCAGAGGTGCAACGTATGTCAACAGAAGTGAAAGTGTTGTTTCGTAAAAGGAAAGAAAACCCATCAGTCCACCCAATGGCGAAGCATTATCATCTGGGATTTTGTGTGACAAAACTGGTATCTACTAGGTATCTCACTTGTTGTTATTGTGAGAGAAAACCTAGTTCTAGATCCACCAGTGATGAGAAGCCATGAAGCTTAGTATGTTGGTGCTGTGAAATATATTTGCAGTGCTTAAGTGGTGATGTTAAATCATAAGTGTGAAGCTAAAATTGACTATTATGATGCCAAAAACAAAATTTATTATGGGGGTCATCATAATGTCAAGACTAAAAAACAGCGTGTGGATAGTATGAGAAATATTAACTATCATCTGATGGAAAAAATGGTCGACATGTTTCAGCCATGAGTGGTCGAAAACTATACCTATGGCTTTCTTCAGGATCGAATAGATAACACTACTGCAAAGCTTGTGAAAAAAATGTAAACAAAAAATCAATCCTACCATGTATTGAATTCCAGAAGGTAGGAGAGTAATCTCTAGAAATAGATTTCTTTCCTGAAAAGAGAAACATGTATATACATATATATAAACACAGACAATAAGTTTAGGAACATTACAAATACATATAATAGCCACAGGAAATGTACTATAAATTTTAATCAGTTCGACTCACCCAAAATTGCTTGGGGAATGGCCTCACCTCTCCTGGCACTCGCTCAGGTGATGATGCCCGCTCTATGGAAATGAAAATAAATGGTATGGAGCACATGTTATTCCTCCATCACTTATCATCTCTACATATTGTCTTGGTGCTGTGTTTTGTGTAAAAAGAAAGCAGCTTAAAGCAGACCCAATCACGTCTGATGTAAACACCGCACTCATGTAAGTGTCCATTCAATTGAGCAAAGCAGTTTTGTACAAGGCTCGATTTTACTTAGAGTGCCATAGTGATATTTTATAAAGAGAACGTATATATTTGCATGAATGGCAAACATAAGCATCTAGACAAGACATATGGTGGAAATGCCTTCATAATTTAAAAGAGAAATGGTCGCCAAGAATGAAAAGCTATCAATGATGAACCCGGCGTGCCAGAAACCCCTGTGTGGAGATCGAGTGAGCGCCCCAGAGCGCCCAGAGGCATGGACCCGCGTGAACACAATGGGGTAATGTTCAGCGAGCAGAAAGCAGCCAGCAGAGTCCATTGTTGTGTAGCATGGCCCTACCTGTCCGTCGTTACCCCAGGCTTAATCCTAAACTGAGGGGGAGGTACCAGACGAGACAGGAAGGCTTACTTTTATATGCTGTGTCCGCGCCAAAGTTTAAGGGCATGCGGACCAGAGAGAGAGCTACCGACCTACAACCGGAAAACAGAAGAGTTTCCGCTCAGCTCACTACTTGCTTTACTAAATGGTGAAAGATGTGTGCGCGCCACTCAACGAGAGCATGCGGACCAGAGGGGGGACCATCTGCAAAACCGGAAACTAACAGAGTTTCCGCTGAGCGCACCACGTAATTGATTCCGTGGTGAAAGGTAAATGATGCCGTACTGCCCCGGATGATTCCTTTCAATGCCTCTCATGTCCTCATCGGCCCAGCCTCAGTTTGCGGGTTTCTCACGCGGTGCAGCAGGTGCAGTCCTCATTGGTGCAGTCGCTCTATGCTGCTCCCTCAGTGCAGCAGGTGCAGTCCTCATTGGTGTAGTCGCTCTCTGCTGCTCCCTCAGTGCAGCAGGTGCAGTCCTCTTCGGCCCAGCCTCTGTTTGCGGGTCTCCCACTCGGTGCAGCAGGTGCAGTCCTCTTCGGCCCAGCCTCTCCTTGTGGGTCTCTCACTTGGTGCAGCAGGTGCAGTCCTCATTGGTGCAGTCGCTCTATGCTGCTCCCTCAGGGCAGCAGGTGCAGTCCTCATTGGTGTAGTCGCTCTATGCTGCTCCCTCAGGGCAGCAGGTGCAGTCCTCTTCGGCCCAGCCTCTCTTTGTGGGTCTCTCACTTGGTGCAGCAGGTGCAGTCCTCATTGGTGCAGTCGCTCTATGCTGCTCCCTCAGTGCAGCAGGTGCAGTCCTCATTGGTGCAGTCGCTCTCTGTTGCTCCCTCAGGGCAGAAGGTGCAGTCCTCATTGGTGTAGTCGCTCTCTGCTGCTCCCTCAGGGCAGCAGGTGCAGTCCTCATTGGTGTAGTCGCTCTCTGCTGCTCCCTCAGGGCAGCAGGTGCAGTCCTCATTGGTGCAGTCGCTCTATGCTGCTCCCTCAGTGCAGCAGGTGCAGTCCTCATTGGTGTAGTCGCTCTCTGCTGCTCCCTCAGTGCAGCAGGTGCAGTCCTCTTCGGCCCAGCCTCTCCTTGCGGGTCTCTCACTTGGTGCAGCAGGTGCAGTCCTCATTGGTGCAGTCGCTCTATGCTGCTCCCTCAGGGCAGCAGGTGCAGTCCTCATTGGTGCAGTCGCTCTATGCTGCTCCCTCAGGGCAGCAGGTGCAGTCCTCATTGGTGTAGTCGCTCTATGCTGCTCCCTCAGGGCAGCAGGTGCAGTCCTCATTGATGTAGTCGCTCTCTGCTGCTCCCTCAGGGCAGCAGGCGCAGTCCTCATTGGTGCAGTCGCTCTATGCTGCTCCCTCAGGGCAGCAGGTGCAGTCCTCATTGGTGCAGTCGCTCTATGCTGCTCCCTCAGGGCAGCAGGTGCAGTCCTCATTGGTGTAGTCGCTCTATGCTGCTCCCTCAGGGCAGCAGGTGCAGTCCTCATTGGTGCAGTCGCTCTATGCTGCTCCCTCAGGGCAGCAGGTGCAGTCCTCATTGGTGTAGTCGCTCTATGCTGCTCCCTCAGGGCAGCAGGTGCAGTCCTCATTGGTGTAGTCGCTCTCTGCTGCTCCCTCAGGGCAGCAGGTGCAGTCCTCATTGCTGCAGTCGCTCTCTGCTGCTCCCTCAGGGCAGCAGGTGCAGTCCTCTTCGGCCCAGCCTCTCTTTGTGGGTCTCTCACTTGGTGCAGCAGGTGCAGTCCTCATTGGTGCAGTCGCTCTCTGCTGCTCCCTCAGGGCAGCAGGTGCAGTCCTCATTGGTGTAGTCGCTCTCTGCTGCTCCCTCAGGGCAGCAGGCGCAGTCCTCATTGGTGTAGTCGCTCTCTGCTGCTCCCTCAGGGCAGCAGGCGCAGTCCTCATTGGTGTAGTCGCTCTATGCTGCTCCCTCAGTGCAGCAGGTGCAGTCCTCATTGGTGTAGTCGCTCTCTGCTGCTCCCTCAGGGCAGCAGGTGCAGTTCTCATTGGTGCAGTCGCTCTATGCTGCTCCCTCAGTGCAGCAGGTGCAGTCCTCATTGGTGTAGTCGCTCTCTGCTGCTCCCTCAGTGCAGCAGGTGCAGTCCTCTTCGGCCCAGCCTCTCCTTGTGGGTCTCTCACTTGGTGCAGCTGGTGCAGTCCTCATTGCTGCAGTCGCTCTCTGCTGCTCCCTCAGGGCAGCAGGCGCAGTCCTCATCGGCCCAGCCTCTGTTTGCGGGTCTCCCACTCGGTACAGCAGGTGCAGTCCTCATTGGTGCAGTTGCTCTATGCTGCTCCCTCAGTGCAGCAGGTGCAGTCCTCATTGGTGTAGTCGCTCTATGCTGCTCCCTCAGGGCAGCAGGCGCAGTCCTCATTGATGTAGTCGCTCTCTGCTGCTCCCTCGGTGCAGCAGGCGCAGTCCTCATTGGTGTAGTCGCTCTATGCTGCTCCCTCAGTGCAGCAGGTGCAGTCCTCATTGGTGTAGTCGCTCTATGCTGCTCCCTCAGGGCAGCAGGTGCAGTCCTCATTGGTGCAGTCGCTCTATGCTGCTCCCTCAGGGCAGCAGGTGCAGTCCTCATTGGTGTAGTCGCTCTCTGCTGCTCCCTCAGGGCAGCAGGCGCAGTCCTCATTGGTGTAGTCGCTCTCTGCTGCTCCCTCAGTGCAGCAGGTGCAGTCCTCATTGGTGTAGTCGCTCTCTGCTGCTCCCTCAGGGCAGCAGGTGCAGTCCTCATTGGTGTAGTCGCTCTCTGCTGCTCCCTCAGGGCAGCAGGCGCAGTCCTCATTGGTGTAGTCGCTCTATGCTGCTCCCTCAGTGCAGCAGGTGCAGTCCTCATTGGTGTAGTCGCTCTCTGCTGCTCCCTCAGGGCAGCAGGTGCAGTCCTCATTGGTGCAGTCGCTCTATGCTGCTCCCTCAGTGCAGCAGGTGCAGTCCTCATTGGTGTAGTCGCTCTCTGCTGCTCCCTCAGTGCAGCAGGTGCAGTCCTCTTCGGCCCAGCCTCTCCTTGTGGGTCTCTCACTTGGTGCAGCTGGTGCAGTCCTCATTGCTGCAGTCGCTCTCTGCTGCTCCCTCAGGTCAGCAGGCGCAGTCCTCATCGGCCCAGCCTCTGTTTGCGGGTCTCCCACTCGGTACAGCAGGTGCAGTCCTCATTGGTGCAGTCGCTCTCTGCTGCTCCCTCAGTGCAGCAGGTGCAGTCCTCATTGGTGTAGTCGCTCTCTGCTGCTCCCTCAGGGCAGCAGGTGCAGTCCTCATTGGTGTAGTCGCTCTCTGCTGCTCCCTCAGGGCAGCAGGTGCAGTCCTCATTGGTGCAGTCGCTCTATGCTGCTCCCTCAGTGCAGCAGGTGCAGTCCTCATTGGTGTAGTCGCTCTCTGCTGCTCCCTCAGTGCAGCAGGTGCAGTCCTCTTCGGCCCAGCCTCTCCTTGTGGGTCTCTCACTTGGTGCAGCTGGTGCAGTCCTCATTGCTGCAGTCGCTCTCTGCTGCTCCCTCAGGGCAGCAGGCGCAGTCCTCATCGGCCCAGCCTCTGTTTGCGGGTCTCCCACTCGGTACAGCAGGTGCAGTCCTCATTGGTGCAGTCGCTCTATGCTGCTCCCTCAGGGCAGCAGGTGCAGTCCTCATTGATGTAGTCGCTCTCTGCTGCTCCCTCGGTGCAGCAGGCGCAGTCCTCATTGGTGTAGTCGCTCTATGCTGCTCCCTCAGTGCAGCAGGTGCAGTCCTCATTGGTGCAGTCGCTCTATGCTGCTCCCTCAGGGCAGCAGGTGCAGTCCTCATTGGTGTAGTCGCTCTCTGCTGCTCCCTCAGGGCAGCAGGCGCAGTCCTCATTGGTGTAGTCGCTCTCTGCTGCTCCCTCAGTGCAGCAGGTGCAGTCCTCATTGGTGTAGTCGCTCTCTGCTGCTCCCTCAGGGCAGCAGGTGCAGTCCTCATTGGTGTAGTCGCTCTCTGCTGCTCCCTCAGTGCAGCAGGTGCAGTCCTCATTGGTGTAGTCGCTCTCTGCTGCTCCCTCAGTGCAGCAGGTGCAGTCCTCATTGGTGCAGTCGCTCTCTGCTGCTCCCTCAGGGCAGCAGGTGCAGTCCTCATTGGTGCAGTCGCTCTATGCTGCTCCCTCAGTGCAGCAGGTGCAGTCCTCATTGGTGTAGTCGCTCTCTGCTGCTCCCTCAGTGCAGCAGGTGCAGTCCTCTTCGGCCCAGCCTCTGTTTGCGGGTCTCCCACTCGGTGCAGCAGGTGCAGTCCTCTTCGTCCCAGCCTCTCCTTGTGGGTCTCTCACTTGGTGCAGCAGGTGCAGTCCTCATTGGTGCAGTCGCTCTCTGCTGCTCCCTCAGTGCAGCAGGTGCAGTCCTCTTCGGCCCAGCCTCTCCTTGTGGGTCTCTCACTTGGTGCAGCTGGTGCAGTCCTCATTGCTGCAGTCGCTCTCTGCTGCTCCCTCAGGGCAGCAGGCGCAGTCCTCATCGGCCCAGCCTCTGTTTGCGGGTCTCCCACTCGGTACAGCAGGTGCAGTCCTCATTGGTGCAGTTGCTCTATGCTGCTCCCTCAGTGCAGCAGGTGCAGTCCTCATTGGTGTAGTCGCTCTATGCTGCTCCCTCAGGGCAGCAGGTGCAGTCCTCATTGATGTAGTCGCTCTCTGCTGCTCCCTCGGTGCAGCAGGCGCAGTCCTCATTGGTGTAGTCGCTCTATGCTGCTCCCTCAGTGCAGCAGGTGCAGTCCTCATTGGTGTAGTCGCTCTATGCTGCTCCCTCAGGGCAGCAGGTGCAGTCCTCATTGGTGCAGTCGCTCTATGCTGCTCCCTCAGGGCAGCAGGTGCAGTCCTCATTGGTGTAGTCGCTCTCTGCTGCTCCCTCAGGGCAGCAGGCGCAGTCCTCATTGGTGTAGTCGCTCTCTGCTGCTCCCTCAGTGCAGCAGGTGCAGTCCTCATTGGTGTAGTCGCTCTCTGCTGCTCCCTCAGGGCAGCAGGTGCAGTCCTCATTGGTGCAGTCGCTCTCTGCTGCTCCCTCAGGGCAGCAGGCGCAGTCCTCATTGGTGTAGTCGCTCTATGCTGCTCCCTCAGTGCAGCAGGTGCAGTCCTCATTGGTGTAGTCGCTCTCTGCTGCTCCCTCAGGGCAGCAGGTGCAGTCCTCATTGGTGCAGTCGCTCTATGCTGCTCCCTCAGTGCAGCAGGTGCAGTCCTCATTGGTGTAGTCGCTCTCTGCTGCTCCCTCAGTGCAGCAGGTGCAGTCCTCTTCGGCCCAGCCTCTCCTTGTGGGTCTCTCACTTGGTGCAGCTGGTGCAGTCCTCATTGCTGCAGTCGCTCTCTGCTGCTCCCTCAGGTCAGCAGGCGCAGTCCTCATCGGCCCAGCCTCTGTTTGCGGGTCTCCCACTCGGTACAGCAGGTGCAGTCCTCATTGGTGCAGTCGCTCTCTGCTGCTCCCTCAGTGCAGCAGGTGCAGTCCTCATTGGTGTAGTCGCTCTCTGCTGCTCCCTCAGGGCAGCAGGTGCAGTCCTCATTGGTGCAGTCGCTCTATGCTGCTCCCTCAGTGCAGCAGGTGCAGTCCTCATTGGTGTAGTCGCTCTCTGCTGCTCCCTCAGTGCAGCAGGTGCAGTCCTCTTCGGCCCAGCCTCTCCTTGTGGGTCTCTCACTTGGTGCAGCTGGTGCAGTCCTCATTGCTGCAGTCGCTCTCTGCTGCTCCCTCAGGGCAGCAGGCGCAGTCCTCATCGGCCCAGCCTCTGTTTGCGGGTCTCCCACTCGGTACAGCAGGTGCAGTCCTCATTGGTGCAGTCGCTCTATGCTGCTCCCTCAGGGCAGCAGGTGCAGTCCTCATTGATGTAGTCGCTCTCTGCTGCTCCCTCGGTGCAGCAGGCGCAGTCCTCATTGGTGTAGTCGCTCTATGCTGCTCCCTCAGTGCAGCAGGTGCAGTCCTCATTGGTGCAGTCGCTCTATGCTGCTCCCTCAGGGCAGCAGGTGCAGTCCTCATTGGTGTAGTCGCTCTCTGCTGCTCCCTCAGGGCAGCAGGCGCAGTCCTCATTGGTGTAGTCGCTCTCTGCTGCTCCCTCAGTGCAGCAGGTGCAGTCCTCATTGGTGTAGTCGCTCTCTGCTGCTCCCTCAGGGCAGCAGGTGCAGTCCTCATTGGTGTAGTCGCTCTCTGCTGCTCCCTCAGTGCAGCAGGTGCAGTCCTCATTGGTGTAGTCGCTCTCTGCTGCTCCCTCAGTGCAGCAGGTGCAGTCCTCATTGGTGCAGTCGCTCTCTGCTGCTCCCTCAGGGCAGCAGGTGCAGTCCTCATTGGTGCAGTCGCTCTATGCTGCTCCCTCAGTGCAGCAGGTGCAGTCCTCATTGGTGTAGTCGCTCTCTGCTGCTCCCTCAGTGCAGCAGGTGCAGTCCTCTTCGGCCCAGCCTCTGTTTGCGGGTCTCCCACTCGGTGCAGCAGGTGCAGTCCTCTTCGGCCCAGCCTCTCCTTGTGGGTCTCTCACTTGGTGCAGCAGGTGCAGTCCTCATTGGTGCAGTCGCTCTATGCTGCTCCCTCAGGGCAGCAGGTGCAGTCCTCATTGGTGTAGTCGCTCTATGCTGCTCCCTCAGGGCAGCAGGTGCAGTCCTCTTCGGCCCAGCCTCTCTTTGTGGGTCTCTCACTTGGTGCAGCAGGTGCAGTCCTCATTGGTGCAGTCGCTCTATGCTGCTCCCTCAGTGCAGCAGGTGCAGTCCTCATTGGTGCAGTCGCTCTCTGCTGCTCCCTCAGGGCAGAAGGTGCAGTCCTCATTGGTGTAGTCGCTCTCTGCTGCTCCCTCAGGGCAGCAGGTGCAGTCCTCATTGGTGTAGTCGCTCTATGCTGCTCCCTCAGGGCAGCAGGTGCAGTCCTCTTCGGCCCAGCCTCTCTTTGTGGGTCTCTCACTTGGTGCAGCAGGTGCAGTCCTCATTGGTGCAGTCGCTCAATGCTGCTCCCTCAGGGCAGCAGGTGCAGTCCTCATTGGTGCAGTCGCTCTATGCTGCTCCCTCAGGGCAGCAGGTGCAGTCCTCATTGGTGCAGTCGCTCTATGCTGCTCCCTCAGGGCAGCAGGTGCAGTCCTCATTGGTGTAGTCGCTCTATGCTGCTCCCTCAGGGCAGCAGGTGCAGTCCTCATTGGTGTAGTCGCTCTCTGCTGCTCCCTCAGGGCAGCAGGCGCAGTCCTCATTGGTGCAGTCGCTCTATGCTGCTCCCTCAGGGCAGCAGGTGCAGTCCTCATTGGTGCAGTCGCTCTATGCTGCTCCCTCAGGGCAGCAGGTGCAGTCCTCATTGGTGTAGTCGCTCTATGCTGCTCCCTCAGGGCAGCAGGTGCAGTCCTCATTGGTGCAGTCGCTCTATGCTGCTCCCTCAGGGCAGCAGGTGCAGTCCTCATTGGTGCAGTCGCTCTATGCTGCTCCCTCAGGGCAGCAGGTGCAGTCCTCATTGGTGTAGTCGCTCTATGCTGCTCCCTCAGGGCAGCAGGTGCAGTCCTCATTGGTGTAGTCGCTCTCTGCTGCTCCCTCAGGGCAGCAGGTGCAGTCCTCATTGCTGCAGTCGCTCTCTGCTGCTCCCTCAGGGCAGCAGGTGCAGTCCTCTTCGGCCCAGCCTCTCTTTGTGGGTCTCTCACTTGGTGCAGCAGGTGCAGTCCTCATTGGTGCAGGTGCTCTATGCTGCTCCCTCAGGGCAGCAGGTGCAGTCCTCATTGGTGCAGTCACTCTATGCTGCTCCCTCAGGGCAGCAGGTGCAGTCCTCATCGGCCCAGCCTCTGTTTGCGGGTCTCCCACTCGGTGCAGCAGGTGCAGTCCTCTTCGGCCCAGCCTTTCTTTGCGCGTCTCTCACTTGGTGCAGCAGGTGCATTCCTCATTGGTGTAGTCGCTCTCTGCTGCTCCCTCAGTGCAGCAGGCGCAGTCCTCTTCGGCCCAGCCTCTCTTTGTGGGTCTCTCACATGGTGCAGCAGGTGCAGTCCTCCTCGGCCCAGCCTCTCTTTGTGGGTCTCTCACTTGGTGCAGCTGGTGCAGTCCTCATTGGTGTAGTCGCTCAATGCTGCTCCCTCAGGGCAGCAGGTGCAGTCCTCTTCGGCCCAGCCTCTCCTTGCGGGTCTCTCACACGGTGCAGCAGGTGCAGTCCTCATTGGTGCAGTTGCTCTATGCTGCTCCCTCAGGGCAGCAGGTGCAGTCCTCTTCGGCCCAGCCTCTCCTTGCGGGTCTCTCACTTGGTTTAGCAGGTGCAGTCCTCATTGGTGTAGTCACTCTATGCTGCTCCCTCAGTGCAGCAGGTGCAGTCCTCATTGGTGCAGTTGCTCTATGCTGCTCCCTCAGGGCAGCAGGCGCAGTCCTCATTGGTGTAGTCGCTCTATGCTGCTCCCTCAGTGCAGCAGGTGCAGTCCTCATTGCTGCAGACTCTCTATGCTGCTCCCTCAGGGCAGCAGGTGCAGTCCTCATTGGTGTAGTCGCTCTATGCTGCTCCCTCAGTGCAGGAGGTGCAGTCCTCATTGGTGTAGTCGCTCAATGCTGCTCCCTCAGGGCAGCAGGTGCAGTCCTCATTGGTGTAGTCGCTCTCTGCTGCTCCCTCAGTGCAGCAGGTGCAGTCCTCTTCGGCCCAGCCTCTCCTTGTGGGTCTCTCACTTGGTGCAGCAGGTGCAGTCCTCATTGGTGCAGTCGCTCAATGCTGCTCCCTCAGGGCAGCAGGTGCAGTCCTCATTGGTGCAGTCGCTCTATGCTGCTCCCTCAGGGCAGCAGGTGCAGTCCTCATTGGTGTAGTCGCTCTATGCTGCTCCCTCAGGGCAGCAGGTGCAGTCCTCATTGGTGTAGTCGCTCTCTGCTGCTCCCTCAGGGCAGCAGGCGCAGTCCTCATTGGTGTAGTCGCTCTCTGCTGCTCTCTCAGGGCAGCAGGCGCAGTCCTCATTGGTGTAGTCGCTCTATGCTGCTACCTCAGGGCAGCAGGTGCAGTCCTCTTCGGCCCAGCCTCTCCTTGCGGGTCTCTCACTTGGTTTAGCAGGTGCAGTCCTCATTGGTGCAGTTGCTCTATGCTGCTCCCTCAGGGCAGCAGGCGCAGTCCTCATTGGTGTAGTCGCTCTATGCTGCTCCCTCAGTGCAGCAGGTGCAGTCCTCATTGCTGCAGACTCTCTATGCTGCTCCCTCAGGGCAGCAGGTGCAGTCCTCATTGGTGTAGTCGCTCTATGCTGCTCCCTCAGTGAAGCAGGTGCAGTCCTCATTGGTGTAGTCGCTCTCTGCTGCTCCCTCAGGGCAGCAGGCGCAGTCCTCATTGGTGTAGTCGCTCTCTGCTGCTCCCTCAGTGCAGCAGGTGCAGTCCTCTTCGGCCCAGCCTCTCCTTGCGGGTCTCTCACTTGGTGCAGCAGGTGCAGTCCTCATTGCTGCAGTCGCTCTCTGCTGCTCCCTCAGGGCAGCAGGTGCAGTCCTCTTCGGCCCAGCCTCTCCTTGCGGGTCGCTCACTTGGTTTAGCAGGTGCAGTCCTCATTGGTGTAGTCGCTCTATGCTGCTCCCTCAGTGCAGCAGGTGCAGTCCTCTTCGGCCCAGCCTTTTTTTGCGCGTCTCTCACTTGGTGCAGCAGGTGCATTCCTCATTGGTGTAGTCGCTCTCTGCTGCTCCCTCAGTGCAGCAGGTGCAGTCCTCTTCGGCCCAGCCTTTCTTTGTGGGTCTCTCACTTGGTGCAGCTGGTGCAGTCCTCATTGGTGCAGTCGCTCAATGCTGCTCCCTCAGGGCAGCAGGTGCAGTCCTCATTGGTGCAGTCGCTCTATGCTGCTCCCTCAGGGCAGCAGGTGCAGTCCTCATTGGTGTAGTCGCTCTATGCTGCTCCCTCAGGGCAGCAGGTGCAGTCCTCATTGGTGTAGTCGCTCTCTGCTGCTCCCTCAGGGCAGCAGGCGCAGTCCTCATTGGTGTAGTCGCTCTCTGCTGCTCTCTCAGGGCAGCAGGCGCAGTCCTCATTGGTGTAGTCGCTCTATGCTGCTCCCTCAGGGCAGCAGGTGCAGTCCTCTTCGGCCCAGCCTCTCCTTGCGGGTCTCTCACTTGGTTTAGCAGGTGCATTCCTCATTGGTGCAGTTGCTCTATGCTGCTCCCTCAGGGCAGCAGGCGCAGTCCTCATTGGTGTAGTCGCTCTATGCTGCTCCCTCAGTGCAGCAGGTGCAGTCCTCATTGCTGCAGACTCTCTATGCTGCTCCCTCAGGGCAGCAGGTGCAGTCATCATTGGTGTAGTCGCTCTATGCTGCTCCCTCAGTGCAGCAGGTGCAGTCCTCATTGGTGCAGTTGCTCTATGCTGCTCCCTCAGGGCAGCAGGCGCAGTCCTCATTGGTGTAGTCGCTCTCTGCTGCTCCCTCAGTGCAGCAGGTGCAGTCCTCTTCGGCCCAGCCTCTCCTTGCGGGTCTCTCACTTGGTGCAGCAGGTGCAGTCCTCATTGCTGCAGTCGCTCTCTGCTGCTCCCTCAGGGCAGCAGGTGCAGTCCTCTTCGGCCCAGCCTCTCCTTGCGGGTCGCTCACTTGGTTTAGCAGGTGCAGTCCTCATTGGTGTAGTCGCTCTATGCTGCTCCCTCAGTGCAGCAGGTGCAGTCCTCTTCGGCCCAGCCTTTCTTTGTGGGTCTCTCACTTGGTGCAGCTGGTGCAGTCCTCATTGGTGCAGTCACTCAATGCTGCTCCCTCAGGGCAGCAGGTGCAGTCCTCATTGGTGCAGTCGCTCTATGCTGCTCCCTCAGGGCAGCAGGTGCAGTCCTCATTGGTGCAGTCGCTCTATGCTGCTCCCTCAGGGCAGCAGGTGCAGTCCTCATTGGTGTAGTCGCTCTATGCTGCTCCCTCAGGGCAGCAGGTGCAGTCCTCATTGGTGTAGTCGCTCTCTGCTGCTCCCTCAGGGCAGCAGGCGCAGTCCTCATTGGTGTAGTCGCTCTCTGCTGCTCCCTCAGGGCAGCAGGTGCAGTCCTCTTCGGCCCAGCCTCTCCTTGCGGGTCTCTCACACGGTGCAGCAGGTGCAGTCCTCATTGGTGCAGTTGCTCTATGCTGCTCCCTCAGGGCAGCAGGTGCAGTCCTCTTCGGCCCAGCCTCTCCTTGCGGGTCTCTCACTTGGTTTAGCAGGTGCAGTCCTCATTGGTGCAGTCGCTCTATGCTGCTCCCTCAGGGCAGCAGGTGCAGTCCTCATTGGTGCAGTCGCTCTATGCTGCTCCCTCAGGGCAGCAGGTGCAGTCCTCATTGGTGCAGTCGCTCTATGCTGCTCCCTCAGGGCAGCAGGTGCAGTCCTCATTGGTGCAGTCGCTCTATGCTGCTCCCTCAGGGCAGCAGGTGCAGTCCTCATTGGTGCAGACTCTCTATGCTGCTCCCTCAGTGCCGCAGGTGCAGTCCTCATTGGTGTAGTCGCTCTATGCTGCTCCCTCAGGGCAGCAGGTGCAGTCCTCTTCGGCCCAGCCTCTCCTTGCGGGTCTCTCACTTGGTGCAGCAGGTGCAGTCCTCATTGGTGCAGTCGCTCTATGCTGCTCCCTCAGGGCAGCAGGTGCAGTCCTCATTGGTGCAGTCGCTCTATGCTGCTCCCTCAGGGCAGCAGGTGCAGTCCTCATTGGTGCAGTCGCTCTATGCTGCTCCCTCAGGGCAGCAGGTGCAGTCCTCTTCGGCCCAGCCTCTCTTTGTGGGTCTCTGACTTGGTGCAGCAGGTGCAGTCCTCATTGGTGCAGTTGCTCTATGCTGCTCCCTCAGGGCAGCAGGTGCAGTCCTCATTGGTGCAGTCGCTCTATGCTGCTCCCTCAGGGCAGCAGGTGCAGTCCTCATCGGCCCAGCCTCTGTTTGCGGGTCTCCCACTCGGTGCAGCAGGTGCAGTCCTCTTCGGCCCAGCCTTTCTTTGCGCGTCTCTCACTTGGTGCAGCAGGTGCATTCCTCATTGGTGTAGTCGCTCTCTGCTGCTCCCTCAGTGCAGCAGGCGCAGTCCTCTTCGGCCCAGCCTCTCTTTGTGGGTCTCTCACATGGTGCAGCAGGTGCAGTCCTCTTCGGCCCAGCCTCTCTTTGTGGGTCTCTCACTTGGTGCAGCTGGTGCAGTCCTCATTGGTGTAGTCGCTCAATGCTGCTCCCTCAGGGCAGCAGGTGCAGTCCTCTTCGGCCCAGCCTCTCCTTGCGGGTCTCTCACACGGTGCAGCAGGTGCAGTCCTCATTGGTGCAGTTGCTCTATGCTGCTCCCTCAGGGCAGCAGGTGCAGTCCTCTTCGGCCCAGCCTCTCCTTGCGGGTCTCTCACTTGGTTTAGCAGGTGCAGTCCTCATTGGTGTAGTCGCTCTATGCTGCTCCCTCAGTGCAGCAGGTGCAGTCCTCATTGGTGCAGTTGCTCTATGCTGCTCCCTCAGGGCAGCAGGCGCAGTCCTCATTGGTGTAGTCGCTCTATGCTGCTCCCTCAGTGCAGCAGGTGCAGTCCTCATTGGTGTAGTAGCTCAATGCTGCTCCCTCAGGGCAGCAGGTGCAGTCCTCATTGGTGTAGTCGCTCTCTGCTGCTCCCTCAGTGCAGCAGGTGCAGTCCTCTTCGGCCCAGCCTCTCCTTGTGGGTCTCTCACTTGGTGCAGCAGGTGCAGTCCTCATTGGTGCAGTCGCTCTATGCTGCTCCCTCAGGGCAGCAGGTGCAGTCCTCATTGGTGCAGTCGCTCTATGCTGCTCCCTCAGGGCAGCAGGTGCAGTCCTCATTGGTGCAGTCGCTCTATGCTGCTCCCTCAGGGCAGCAGGTGCAGTCCTCATTGGTGCAGTCGCTCTATGCTGCTCCCTCAGGGCAGCAGGTGCAGTCCTCATTGGTGCAGACTCTCTATGCTGCTCCCTCAGTGCAGCAGGTGCAGTCCTCATTGGTGTAGTCGCTCTATGCTGCTCCCTCAGGGCAGCAGGTGCAGTCCTCTTCGGCCCAGCCTCTCCTTGCGGGTCTCTCACTTGGTGCAGCAGGTGCAGTCCTCATTGGTGCAGTCGCTCTATGCTGCTCCCTCAGGGCAGCAGGTGCAGTCCTCATTGGTGCAGTCGCTCTATGCTGCTCCCTCAGGGCAGCAGGTGCAGTCCTCATTGGTGCAGTCGCTCTATGCTGCTCCCTCAGGGCAGCAGGTGCAGTCCTCATTGGTGCAGTCGCTCTATGCTGCTCCCTCAGGGCAGCAGGTGCAGTCCTCTTCGGCCCAGCCTCTCTTTGTGGGTCTCTCACTTGGTGCAGCAGGTGCAGTCCTCATTGGTGCAGTTGCTCTATGCTGCTCCCTCAGGGCAGCAGGTGCAGTCCTCATTGGTGCAGTCGCTCTATGCTGCTCCCTCAGGGCAGCAGGTGCAGTCCTCATCGGCCCAGCCTCTGTTTGCGGGTCTCCCACTCGGTGCAGCAGGTGCAGTCCTCTTCGGCCCAGCCTTTCTTTGCGCGTCTCTCACTTGGTGCAGCAGGTGCATTCCTCATTGGTGTAGTCGCTCTCTGCTGCTCCCTCAGTGCAGCAGGCGCAGTCCTCTTCGGCCCAGCCTCTCTTTGTGGGTCTCTCACATGGTGCAGCAGGTGCAGTCCTCTTCGGCCCAGCCTCTCTTTGTGGGTCTCTCACTTGGTGCAGCTGGTGCAGTCCTCATTGGTGTAGTCGCTCAATGCTGCTCCCTCAGGGCAGCAGGTGCAGTCCTCTTCGGCCCAGCCTCTCCTTGCGGGTCTCTCACACGGTGCAGCAGGTGCAGTCCTCATTGGTGCAGTTGCTCTATGCTGCTCCCTCAGGGCAGCAGGTGCAGTCCTCTTCGGCCCAGCCTCTCCTTGCGGGTCTCTCACTTGGTTTAGCAGGTGCAGTCCTCATTGGTGTAGTCGCTCTATGCTGCTCCCTCAGTGCAACAGGTGCAGTCCTCATTGGTGCAGTTGCTCTATGCTGCTCCCTCAGGGCAGCAGGCGCAGTCCTCATTGGTGTAGTCGCTCTATGCTGCTCCCTCAGTGCAGCAGGTGCAGTCCTCATTGGTGTAGTCGCTCAATGCTGCTCCCTCAGGGCAGCAGGTGCAGTCCTCATTGGTGTAGTCGCTCTCTGCTGCTCCCTCAGTGCAGCAGGTGCAGTCCTCTTCGGCCCAGCCTCTCCTTGTGGGTCTCTCACTTGGTGCAGCAGGTGCAGTCCTCATTGGTGCAGTCGCTCTATGCTGCTCCCTCAGGGCAGCAGGTGCAGTCCTCATTGGTGTAGTCGCTCTATGCTGCTCCCTCAGGGCAGCAGGTGCAGTCCTCATTGGTGTAGTCGCTCTCTGCTGCTCCCTCAGGGCAGCAGGCGCAGTCCTCATTGGTGTAGTCGCTCTCTGCTGCTCCCTCAGGGCAGCAGGCGCAGTCCTCATTGGTGTAGTCGCTCTATGCTGCTCCCTCAGGGCAGCAGGTGCAGTCCTCTTCGGCCCAGCCTCTCCTTGCGGGTCTCTCACTTGGTTTAGCAGGTGCAGTCCTCATTGGTGCAGTTGCTCTATGCTGCTCCCTCAGGGCAGCAGGCGCAGTCCTCATTGGTGTAGTCGCTCTATGCTGCTCCCTCAGTGCAGCAGGTGCAGTCCTCATTGCTGCAGACTCTCTATGCTGCTCCCTCAGGGCAGCAGGTGCAGTCCTCATTGGTGTAGTCGCTCTATGCTGCTCCCTCAGTGCAGCAGGTGCAGTCCTCATTGGTGTAGTCGCTCTCTGCTGCTCCCTCAGGGCAGCAGGCGCAGTCCTCATTGGTGTAGTCGCTCTCTGCTGCTCCCTCAGTGCAGCAGGTGCAGTCCTCTTCGGCCCAGCCTCTCCTTGCGGGTCTCTCACTTGGTGCAGCAGGTGCAGTCCTCATTGGTGCAGTCGCTCTATGCTGCTCCCTCCGGGCAGCAGGTGCAGTCCTCATTGGTGTAGTCGCTCTATGCTGCTCCCTCCGGGCAGCAGGTGCAGTCCTCATTGGTGTAGTCGCTCTAGGCTGCTCCCTCAGGGCAGCAGGTGCAGTCCTCATTGCTGCAGACTCTCTATGCTGCTCCCTCAGGGCAGCAGGTGCAGTCCTCATTGGTGCAGTCGCTCTATGCTGCTCCCTCAGGGCAGCAGGTGCAGTCCTCATTGGTGTAGTCGCTCTCTGCTGCTCCCTCAGGGCAGCAGGCGCAGTCCTCATTGGTGTAGTCGCTCTCTGCTGCTCCCTCAGTGCAGCAGGTGCAGTCCTCATTGGTGTAGTCGCTCTCTGCTGCTCCCTCAGGGCAGCAGGTGCAGTCCTCATTGGTGTAGTCGCTCTATGCTGCTCCCTCAGGGCAGCAGGTGCAGTCCTCATTGGTGTAGTCGCTCTCTGCTGCTCCCTCAGGGCAGCAGGTGCAGTCCTCATTGGTGTAGTCGCTCTCTGCTGCTCCCTCAGGGCAGCAGGTGCAGTCCTCATTGGTGTAGTCGCTCTCTGCTGCTCCCTCAGGGCAGCAGGCGCAGTCCTCATTGGTGTAGTCGCTCTATGCTGCTCCCTCAGTGCAGCAGGTGCAGTCCTCATTGGTGTAGTCGCTCTCTGCTGCTCCCTCAGGGCAGCAGGTGCAGTCCTCATTGGTGCAGTCGCTCTATGCTGCTCCCTCAGTGCAGCAGGTTCAGTCCTCATTGGTGTAGTCGCTCTCTGCTGCTCCCTCAGTGCAGCAGGTGCAGTCCTCTTCGGCCCAGCCTCTCCTTGTGGGTCTCTCACTTGGTGCAGCTGGTGCAGTCCTCATTGCTGCAGTCGCTCTCTGCTGCTCCCTCAGGTCAGCAGGCGCAGTCCTCATCGGCCCAGCCTCTGTTTGCGGGTCTCCCACTCGGTACAGCAGGTGCAGTCCTCATTGGTGCAGTCGCTCTCTGCTGCTCCCTCAGTGCAGCAGGTGCAGTCCTCATTGGTGTAGTCGCTCTCTGCTGCTCCCTCAGGGCAGCAGGTGCAGTCCTCATTGGTGTAGTCGCTCTCTGCTGCTCCCTCAGGGCAGCAGGCGCAGTCCTCATTGGTGTAGTCGCTCTATGCTGCTCCCTCAGTGCAGCAGGTGCAGTCCTCATTGGTGTAGTCGCTCTCTGCTGCTCCCTCAGGGCAGCAGGTGCAGTCCTCATTGGTGCAGTCGCTCTATGCTGCTCCCTCAGTGCAGCAGGTGCAGTCCTCATTGGTGTAGTCGCTCTCTGCTGCTCCCTCAGTGCAGCAGGTGCAGTCCTCTTCGGCCCAGCCTCTCCTTGTGGGTCTCTCACTTGGTGCAGCTGGTGCAGTCCTCATTGCTGCAGTCGCTCTCTGCTGCTCCCTCAGGGCAGCAGGCGCAGTCCTCATCGGCCCAGCCTCTGTTTGCGGGTCTCCCACTCGGTACAGCAGGTGCAGTCCTCATTGGTGCAGTCGCTCTATGCTGCTCCCTCAGGGCAGCAGGTGCAGTCCTCATTGATGTAGTCGCTCTCTGCTGCTCCCTCGGTACAGCAGGCGCAGTCCTCATTGGTGTAGTCGCTCTATGCTGCTCCCTCAGTGCAGCAGGTGCAGTCCTCATTGGTGCAGTCGCTCTATGCTGCTCCCTCAGGGCAGAAGGTGCAGTCCTCATTGGTGTAGTCGCTCTCTGCTGCTCCCTCAGGGCAGCAGGCGCAGTCCTCATTGGTGTAGTCGCTCTCTGCTGCTCCCTCAGTGCAGCAGGTGCAGTCCTCATTGGTGTAGTCGCTCTCTGCTGCTCCCTCAGGGCAGCAGGTGCAGTCCTCATTGGTGTAGTCGCTCTCTGCTGCTCCCTCAGTGCAGCAGGTGCAGTCCTCATTGGTGTAGTCGCTCTCTGCTGCTCCCTCAGTGCAGCAGGTGCAGTCCTCATTGGTGCAGTCGCTCTCTGCTGCTCCCTCAGGGCAGCAGGTGCAGTCCTCATTGGTGCAGTCGCTCTATGCTGCTCCCTCAGTGCAGCAGGTGCAGTCCTCTTCGGCCCAGCCTCTGTTTGCGGGTCTCCCACTCGGTGCAGCAGGTGCAGTCCTCTTCGGCCCAGCCTCTCCTTGTGGGTCTCTCACTTGGTGCAGCAGGTGCAGTCCTCATTGGTGCAGTCGCTCTATGCTGCTCCCTCAGGGCAGCAGGTGCAGTCCTCTTCGGCCCAGCCTCTCCTTGCGGGTCGCTCACTTGGTTTAGCAGGTGCAGTCCTCATTGGTGTAGTCGCTCTATGCTGATCCCTCAGGGCAGCAGGTGCAGTCCTCTTCGGCCCAGCCTCTCTTTGTGGGTCTCTCACTTGGTGCAGCAGGTGCAGTCCTCATTGGTGCAGTCGCTCTATGCTGCTCCCTCAGGGCAGCAGGTGTAGTCCTCATTGCTGCAGACTCTCTATGCTGCTCCCTCAGTGCAGCAGGTGCAGTCCTCATTGGTGCAGTCGCTCTCTGCTGCTCCCTCAGTGCAGCAGGTGCAGTCCTCATTGGTGCAGTCGCTCTATGCTGCTCCCTCAGGGCAGCAGGTGCAGTCCTCATTGGTGTAGTCGCTCTATGCTGCTCCCTCAGGGCAGCAGGTGCAGTCCTCATTGGTGTAGTCGCTCTCTGCTGCTCCCTCAGGGCAGCAGGCGCAGTCCTCATTGGTGCAGTCGCTCTATGCTGCTCCCTCAGGGCAGCAGGTGCAGTCCTCATTGGTGTAGTCGCTCTATGCTGCACCCTCAGGGCAGCAGGTGCAGTCCTCATTGGTGCAGTCGCTCTATGCTGCTCCCTCAGGGCAGCAGGTGCAGTCCTCATTGGTGTAGTCGCGCTATGCTGCTCCCTCAGGGCAGCAGGTGCAGTCCTCATTGGTGCAGTCGCTCTATGCTGCTCCCTCAGGGCAGCAGGTGCAGTCCTCATTGGTGTAGTCGCTCTATGCTGCTCCCTCAGGGCAGCAGGTGCAGTCCTCATTGGTGTAGTCGCTCTCTGCTGCTCCCTCAGGGCAGCAGGTGCAGTCCTCATTGCTGCAGTCGCTCTCTGCTGCTCCCTCAGGGCAGCAGGTGCAGTCCTCTTCGGCCCAGCCTCTCTTTGTGAGTCTCTCACTTGGTGCAGCAGGTGCAGTCCTCATTGGTGCAGGTGCTCTATGCTGCTCCCTCAGGGCAGCAGGTGCAGTCCTCATTGGTGCAGTCACTCTATGCTGCTCCCTCAGGGCAGCAGGTGCAGTCCTCATCGGCCCAGCCTCTGTTTGCGGGTCTCCCACTCGGTGCAGCAGGTGCAGTCCTCTTCGGCCCAGCCTTTCTTTGCGCGTCTCTCACTTGGTGCAGCAGGTGCATTCCTCATTGGTGTAGTCGCTCTCTGCTGCTCCCTCAGTGCAGCAGGCGCAGTCCTCTTCGGCCCAGCCTCTCTTTGTGGGTCTCTCACATGGTGCAGCAGGTGCAGTCCTCCTCGGTCCAGCCTCTCTTTGTGGGTCTCTCACTTGGTGCAGCTGGTGCAGTCCTCATTGGTGTAGTCGCTCAATGCTGCTCCCTCAGGGCAGCAGGTGCAGTCCTCTTCGGCCCAGCCTCTCCTTGCGGGTCTCTCACACGGTGCAGCAGGTGCAGTCCTCATTGGTGCAGTTGCTCTATGCTGCTCCCTCAGGGCAGCAGGTGCAGTCCTCTTCGGCCCAGCCTCTCCTTGCGGGTCTCTCACTTGGTTTAGCAGGTGCAGTCCTCATTGGTGTAGTCACTCTATGCTGCTCCCTCAGTGCAGCAGGTGCAGTCCTCATTGGTGCAGTTGCTCTATGCTGCTCCCTCAGGGCAGCAGGCGCAGTCCTCATTGGTGTAGTCGCTCTATGCTGCTCCCTCAGTGCAGCAGGTGCAGTCCTCATTGCTGCAGACTCTCTATGCTGCTCCCTCAGGGCAGCAGGTGCAGTCCTCATTGGTGTAGTCGCTCTATGCTGCTCCCTCAGTGCAGGAGGTGCAGTCCTCATTGGTGTAGTCGCTCAATGCTGCTCCCTCAGGGCAGCAGGTGCAGTCCTCATTGGTGTAGTCGCTCTCTGCTGCTCCCTCAGTGCAGCAGGTGCAGTCCTCTTCGGCCCAGCCTCTCCTTGTGGGTCTCTCACTTGGTGCAGCAGGTGCAGTCCTCATTGGTGCAGTCGCTCAATGCTGCTCCCTCAGGGCAGCAGGTGCAGTCCTCATTGGTGCAGTCGCTCTATGCTGCTCCCTCAGGGCAGCAGGTGCAGTCCTCATTGGTGTAGTCGCTCTATGCTGCTCCCTCAGGGCAGCAGGTGCAGTCCTCATTGGTGTAGTCGCTCTCTGCTGCTCCCTCAGGGCAGCAGGCGCAGTCCTCATTGGTGTAGTCGCTCTCTGCTGCTCTCTCAGGGCAGCAGGCGCAGTCCTCATTGGTGTAGTCGCTCTATGCTGCTCCCTCAGGGCAGCAGGTGCAGTCCTCTTCGGCCCAGCCTCTCCTTGCTGGTCTCTCACTTGGTTTAGCAGGTGCAGTCCTCATTGGTGCAGTTGCTCTATGCTGCTCCCTCAGGGCAGCAGGCGCAGTCCTCATTGGTGTAGTCGCTCTATGCTGCTCCCTCAGTGCAGCAGGTGCAGTCCTCATTGCTGCAGACTCTCTATGCTGCTCCCTCAGGGCAGCAGGTGCAGTCCTCATTGGTGTAGTCGCTCTATGCTGCTCCCTCAGTGCAGCAGGTGCAGTCCTCATTGGTGTAGTCGCTCTCTGCTGCTCCCTCAGGGCAGCAGGCGCAGTCCTCTTCGGCCCAGCCTCTCCTTGCGGGTCTCTCACTTGGTGCAGCAGGTGCAGTCCTCATTGCTGCAGTCGCTCTCTGCTGCTCCCTCAGGGCAGCAGGTGCAGTCCTCTTCGGCCCAGCCTCTCCTTGCGGGTCGCTCACTTGGTTTAGCAGGTGCAGTCCTCATTGGTGTAGTCGCTCTATGCTGCTCCCTCAGTGCAGCAGGTGCAGTCCTCTTCGGCCCAGCCTTTTTTTGCGCGTCTCTCACTTGGTTTAGCAGGTGCATTCCTCATTGGTGCAGTTGCTCTATGCTGCTCCCTCAGGGCAGCAGGCGCAGTCCTCATTGGTGTAGTCGCTCTATGCTGCTCCCTCAGTGCAGCAGGTGCAGTCCTCATTGCTGCAGACTCTCTATGCTGCTCCCTCAGGGCAGCAGGTGCAGTCCTCATTGGTGTAGTCGCTCTATGCTGCTCCCTCAGTGCAGCAGGTGCAGTCCTCATTGGTGTAGTCGCTCTCTGCTGCTCCCTCAGGGCAGCAGGCGCAGTCCTCATTGGTGTAGTCGCTCTCTGCTGCTCCCTCAGTGCAGCAGGTGCAGTCCTCTTCGGCCCAGCCTCTCCTTGCGGGTCTCTCACTTGGTGCAGCAGGTGCAGTCCTCATTGCTGCAGTCGCTCTCTGCTGCTCCCTCATGGCAGCAGGTGCAGTCCTCTTCGGCCCAGCCTCTCCTTGCGGGTCGCTCACTTGGTTTAGCAGGTGCAGTCCTCATTGGTGTAGTCGCTCTATGCTGCTCCCTCAGTGCAGCAGGTGCAGTCCTCTTCGGCCCAGCCTTTCTTTGTGGGTCTCTCACTTGGTGCAGCTGGTGCAGTCCTCATTGGTGCAGTCGCTCAATGCTGCTCCCTCAGGGCAGCAGGTGCAGTCCTCATTGGTGCAGTCGCTCTATGCTGCTCCCTCAGGGCAGCAGGTGCAGTCCTCAGTGGTGCAGTCGCTCTATGCTGCTCCCTCAGGGCAGCAGGTGCAGTCCTCATTGGTGTAGTCGCTCTATGCTGCTCCCTCAGGGCAGCAGGTGCAGTCCTCATTGGTGTAGTCGCTCTCTGCTGCTCCCTCAGGGCAGCAGGCGCAGTCCTCATTGGTGTAGTCGCTCTCTGCTGCTCCCTCAGGGCAGCAGGTGCAGTCCTCTTCGGCCCAGCCTCTCCTTGCGGGTCTCTCACACGGTGCAGCAGGTGCAGTCCTGATTGGTGCAGTTGCTCTATGCTGCTCCCTCAGGGCAGCAGGTGCAGTCCTCTTCGGCCCAGCCTCTCCATGCGGGTCTCTCACTTGGTTTAGCAGGTGCAGTCCTCATTGGTGCAGTCGCTCTATGCTGCTCCCTCAGGGCAGCAGGTGCAGTCCTCATTGGTGCAGTCGCTCTATGCTGCTCCCTCAGGGCAGCAGGTGCAGTCCTCATTGGTGCAGTCGCTCTATGCTGCTCCCTCAGGGCAGCAGGTGCAGTCCTCATTGGTGCAGACTCTCTATGCTGCTCCCTCAGTGCAGCAGGTGCAGTCCTCATTGGTGTAGTCGCTCTATGCTGCTCCCTCAGGGCAGCAGGTGCAGTCCTCTTCGGCCCAGCCTCTCCTTGCGGGTCTCTCACTTGGTGCAGCAGGTGCAGTCCTCATTGGTGCAGTCGCTCTATGCTGCTCCCTCAGGGCAGCAGGTGCAGTCCTCATTGGTGCAGTCGCTCTATGCTGCTCCCTCAGGGCAGCAGGTGCAGTCCTCATTGGTGCAGTCGCTCTATGCTGCTCCCTCAGGGCAGCAGGTGCAGTCCTCTTCGGCCCAGCCTCTCTTTGTGGGTCTCTCACTTGGTGCAGCAGGTGCAGTCCTCATTGGTGCAGTTGCTCTATGCTGCTCCCTCAGGGCAGCAGGTGCAGTCCTCATTGGTGCAGTCGCTCTATGCTGCTCCCTCAGGGCAGCAGGTGCAGTCCTCATCGGCCCAGCCTCTGTTTGCGGGTCTCCCACTCGGTGCAGCAGGTGCAGTCCTCTTCGGCCCAGCCTTTCTTTGCGCGTCTCTCACTTGGTGCAGCAGGTGCATTCCTCATTGGTGTAGTCGCTCTCTGCTGCTCCCTCAGTGCAGCAGGCGCAGTCCTCTTCGGCCCAGCCTCTCTTTGTGGGTCTCTCACATGGTGCAGCAGTTGCAGTCCTCTTCGGCCCAGCCTCTCTTTGTGGGTCTCTCACTTGGTGCAGCTGGTGCAGTCCTCATTGGTGTAGTCGCTCAATGCTGCTCCCTCAGGGCAGCAGGTGCAGTCCTCTTCGGCCCAGCCTCTCCTTGCGGGTCTCTCACACGGTGCAGCAGGTGCAGTCCTCATTGGTGCAGTTGCTCTATGCTGCTCCCTCAGGGCAGCAGGTGCAGTCCTCTTCGGCCCAGCCTCTCCTTGCGGGTCTCTCACTTGGTTTAGCAGGTGAAGTCCTCATTGGTGTAGTCGCTCTATGCTGCTCCCTGAGTGCAGCAGGTGCAGTCCTCATTGGTGCAGTTGCTCTATGCTGCTCCCTCAGGGCAGCAGGCGCAGTCCTCATTGGTGTAGTCGCTCTATGCTGCTCCCTCAGTGCAGCAGGTGCAGTCCTCATTGCTGCAGACTCTCTATGCTGCTCCCTCAGGGCAGCAGGTGCAGTCCTCATTGGTGTAGTCGCTCTATGCTGCTCCCTCAGTGCAGCAGGTGCAGTCCTCATTGGTGTAGTCGCTCAATGCTGCTCCCTCAGGGCAGCAGGTGCAGTCCTCATTGGTGTAGTCGCTCTCTGCTGCTCCCTCAGTGCAGCAGGTGCAGTCCTCTTCGGCCCAGCCTCTCCTTGTGGGTCTCTCACTTGGTGCAGCAGGTGCAGTCCTCATTGGTGCAGTCGCTCTATGCTGCTCCCTCAGGGCAGCAGGTGCAGTCCTCATTGGTGTAGTCGCTCTATGCTGCTCCCTCAGGGCAGCAGGTGCAGTCCTCATTGGTGTAGTCGCTCTCTGCTGCTCCCTCAGGGCAGCAGGCGCAGTCCTCATTGGTGTAGTCGCTCTCTGCTGCTCCCTCAGGGCAGCAGGCGCAGTCCTCATTGGTGTAGTCGCTCTATGCTGCTCCCTCAGGGCAGCAGGTGCAGTCCTCTTCGGCCCAGCCTCTCCTTGCGGGTCTCTCACTTGGTTTAGCAGGTGCAGTCCTCATTGGTGCAGTTGCTCTATGCTGCTCCCTCAGGGCAGCAGGCGCAGTCCTCATTGGTGTAGTCGCTCTATGCTGCTCCCTCAGTGCAGCAGGTGCAGTCCTCATTGCTGCAGACTCTCTATGCTGCTCCCTCAGGGCAGCAGGTGCAGTCCTCATTGGTGTAGTCGCTCTATGCTGCTCCCTCAGTGCAGCAGGTGCAGTCCTCATTGGTGTAGTCGCTCTCTGCTGCTCCCTCAGGGCAGCAGGCGCAGTCCTCATTGGTGTAGTTGCTCTCTGCTGCTCCCTCAGTGCAGCAGGTGCAGTCCTCTTCGGCCCAGCCTCTCCTTGCGGGTCTCTCACTTGGTGCAGCAGGTGCAGTCCTCATTGCTGCAGTCGCTCTCTGCTGCTCCCTCAGGGCAGCAGGTGCAGTCCTCTTCGGCCCAGCCTCTCCTTGCGGGTCTCTCACTTGGTTTAGCAGGTGCAGTCCTCATTGGTGTAGTCGCTCTATGCTGCTCCCTCAGTGCAGCAGGTGCAGTCCTCTTCGGCCCAGCCTTTCTTTGCGCGTCTCTCACTTGGTGCAGCAGGTGCATTCCTCATTGGTGTAGTCGCTCTCTGCTGCTCCCTCAGTGCAGCAGGTGCAGTCCTCTTCGGCCCAGCCTTTCTTTGTGGGTCTCTCACTTGGTGCAGCTGGTGCAGTCCTCATTGGTGCAGTTGCTCTATGCTGCTCCCTCAGTGCAGCAGGTGCAGTCCTCTTCGGCCCAGCCTTTCTTTGTGGGTCTCTCACTTGGTGCAGCTGGTGCAGTCCTCATTGGTGCAGTCGCTCTATGCTGCTCCCTCAGGGCAGCAGGTGCAGTCCTCATTGGTGTAGTCGCTCTCTGCTGCTCCCTCAGGGCAGCAGGTGCAGTCCTCATCGGCCCAGCCTCTGTTTGCGGGTCTCCCACTCGGTGCAGCAGGCGCAGTCCTCATTGGTGCAGTTGCTCTATGCTGCTCCCTCAGGGCAGCAGGTGCAGTCCTCTTCGGCCAAGCCTCTCCTTGCGGGTCTCTCACACGGTGCAGCAGGTGCAGTCCTCATTGGTGTAGTCGCTCAATGCTGCTCCCTCAGGGCAGCAGGTGCAGTCCTCATTGGTGTAGTCGCTCTCTGCTGCTCCCTCAGTGCAGCAGGTGCAGTCCTCTTCGGCCCAGCCTCTCCTTGTGGGTCTCTCACTTGGTGCAGCAGGTGCAGTCCTCATTGGTGCAGTCGCTCAATGCTGCTCCCTCAGGGCAGCAGGTGCAGTCCTCATTGGTGCAGTCGCTCTATGCTGCTCCCTCAGGGCAGCAGGTGCAGTCCTCATTGGTGTAGTCGCTCTCTGCTGCTCCCTCAGGGCAGCAGGCGCAGTCCTCATTGGTGTAGTCGCTCTCTGCTGCTCCCTCAGGGCAGCAGGTGCAGTCCTCTTCGGCCCAGCCTCTCCTTGCGGGTCTCTCACACGGTGCAGCAGGTGCAGTCCTCATTGGTGCAGTTGCTCTATGCTGCTCCCTCAGGGCAGCAGGTGCAGTCCTCTTCGGCCCAGCCTCTCCTTGCGGGTCTCTCACTTGGTTTAGCAGGTGCAGTCCTCATTGGTGTAGTCGCTCTATGCTGCTCCGTCAGTGCAGCAGGTGCAGTCCTCATTGGTGCAGTTGCTCTATGCTGCTCCCTCAGGGCAGCAGGCGCAGTCCTCATTGGTGTAGTCGCTCTATGCTGCTCCCTCAGTGCAGCAGGTGCAGTCCTCATTGCTGCAGACTCTCTATGCTGCTTCCTCAGGGCAGCAGGTGCAGTCCTCATTGGTGTAGTCGCTCTATGCTGCTCCCTCAGTGCAGCAGGTGCAGTCCTCATTGGTGCAGTTGCTCTATGCTGCTCCCTCAGGGCAGCAGGTGCAGTCCTCATTGGTGTAGTCGCTCTATGCTGCTCCCTCAGGGCAGCAGGTGCAGTCCTCATTGGTGTAGTCGCTCTCTGCTGCTCCCTCAGGGCAGCAGGTGCAGTCCTCATTGGTGTAGACGCTCTCTGCTGCTCCCTCAGGGCAGCAGGCGCAGTCCTCATTGGTGTAGTCGCTCTCTGCTGCTCCCTCAGGGCAGCAGGTGCAGTCCTCTTCGGCCCAGCCTCTCCTTGCGGGTCTCTCACACGGTGCAGCAGGTGCAGTCCTCATTGGTGCAGTTGCTCTATGCTGCTCCCTCAGGGCAGCAGGTGCAGTCCTCTTCGGCCCAGCCTCTCCTTGCGGGTCTCTCACTTGGTTTAGCAGGTGCAGTCCTCATTGGTGTAGTCGCTCTATGCTGCTCCCTCAGTGCAGCAGGTGCAGTCCTCATTGGTGCAGTTGCTCTATGCTGCTCCCTCAGGGCAGCAGGCGCAGTCCTCATTGGTGTAGTCGCTCTATGCTGCTCCCTCAGTGCAGCAGGTGCAGTCCTCATTGCTGCAGACTCTCTATGCTGCTCCCTCAGGGCAGCAGGTGCAGTCCTCATTGGTGTAGTCGCTCTATGCTGCTCCCTCAGTGCAGCAGGTGCAGTCCTCATTGGTGCAGTTGCTCTATGCTGCTCCCTCAGGGCAGCAGGCGCAGTCCTCATTGGTGTAGTCGCTCTATGCTGCTCCCTCAGGGCAGCAGGTGCAGTCCTCATTGGTGTAGTCGCTCTCTGCTGCTCCCTCAGGGCAGCAGGCGCAGTCCTCATTGGTGTAGTCGCTCTCTGCTGCTCCCTCAGTGCAGCAGGTGCAGTCCTCTTCGGCCCAGCCTCTCCTTGCGGGTCTCTCACTTGGTGCAGCAGGTGCAGTCCTCATTGCTGCAGTCGCTCTCTGCTGCTCCCTCAGGGCAGCAGGTGCAGTCCTCTTCGGCCCAGCCTCTCCTTGCGGGTCTCTCACTTGGTTTAGCAGGTGCAGTCCTCATTGGTGTAGTCGCTCTCTGCTGCTCCCTCAGTGCAGCAGGTGCAGTCCTCATCGGCCTGAGGAAATATACATTTTTGGTCAAGTTGTGTTCCCTATCGTGTACCCCACCGTCCCCATGTACCAGCTTAAAGTGCATGTAACTTCCCTCCTGTGCCAGCTATGAAGACGCAAATACATTTGCGTCCAACGTTAACATGTCCTCTTTCAGACCCACCCTGAATGGGTTGAATAGTCCATTCCTAAGTATGCGATGCCAACGTCTTTTTGTAGTGTACTTTACACGTTTTTCAGCTCTGGCGAAGTAGGCCCTGAATTCTTCCATCGAGCCTTTTTCTTGGCTTCTGACTCTGAAAGCCTCAGCCCAGGCTGTCTCTGTACCCGTGACCTCTGACTTACTTCCAGCGCGGCCCACCGCGCTTAGCTCAGCCTGCTGCCTGCCAAGACTGACTTCAATCTTCGAATTATCTGTTCCGCTCCTCGAAAATGCATTCCTGCCTACTAGTTTAAGTAAACATCCCCCCAGCTGCAGAGCAGAAGGGCCCGGCCTCACTGTCTCAGTGCAAGTAATTCATAGCCTCTGTTACCATGCTCCCATGGAAGGCCCATGCCCCCACGCTTCTCATGCAGACACTTAGGCGCTTATACACGCACTCACAGTCAGTATAGAATAGCTTCTGCCCCAGTGACCTTTTCCGTTCAGATAATATGGTTCCCAAACATCAGATATCAGATATGATAGAAGTACGAGTTGATCTGACATGCCAGACTTCTGTCTCTTTCCGCCAGTGTAAATGTCAAGTCCCCTGCACCCTCCAGTTTCCACGTCAATCACACGTCATGCAGCTGCGCGCGCATCCAGGCCTCAGATTTCTGCTGACATTACAAGATTCTGCTTTGTTGCCACCCACTTATGACACCTACCTGTGACGTTTCTAGCACACACCTCTATGTTCACGCCTAGTTCACGTGGATGCTGTTATCTTGTTTCTCTCAGCTGTTACGCCTACTATATTGGTTTCTATGATGCGATTTAAGTATATAAGCTATGTATTGTCAATAAAATATTGCTCTATCCCTTCCTGAACCCTCGAGGTTGCAGGAACATGAAATCCAGTTCTAGAACGATTCCTTTTTAAGGAATAAAACCCCTAAGAACTCTAACACCACGGACTCTGCCTTTTTTCTTTCCGATTGAGTTATTATTGATTAAGTACTTACCTGCATAGAAATTAAGACGGTAAATCAAATATTTACCACAATATTTTGGCGCCCGAACAGGGACCCTTCCCCCACCCCACGCGCCGGTTGGTGCGTTGCAAACTCTGTCCCCTGCCATCAGTTAGACGGAAACTACGCGTACCGGCAGGATTTCCTGTATCTCCCTCTGGCCCACGGAGGTGACGAAGACTGCAATCAGCACCCAGACGAGGCGGTGAGGAGTGCGGAGTATCCCGACCAGAGCCTAGCCGAAAGAAGCAAGGTCCGAGGTGTCAAGAGGCCCACCAGTTTCCGAAGTATCCACGTGTCGAGTCGAGTCGAGTCCGGTCCAGTCCAGTCGAGTTTTCCGAGGCCTTCTGTTTTCCGTGCTTCCCGGTGAGTACCATTGCTGGGACGTATCTAGACGGGTTTGGGTACACAAGTCCGGTCTGCACTGTTTTAGACAGTGTATCTGTACTGTTTAGCAGTACATCAGTTATTCAAGTTTTTGCATTGTCTCTGACAGTGTATCTGTGCTGTTTAGCAGTACATCCAGTATAGGGGGGTAGTCATATATGTCTCAAATGTCTTTCATGTGAGTAATGTCGTGGTATGAGTGTGACTGTTTTTAATGTACATTATTGTGTTCTTGTGTAACTAGCTGTATTCAGTTTTAAGTAGCAAGGATTGAGCATTCAGTATTAAGTAAACAAGATGCCGTTTTTCAACAAGTTAAAGCAGATAGGAACTAGGAAAGGGATACTAGAGGAAGAAATTCCTATCCCCCCTAGGGACACTCCTGGAAACTTTATGTATCACAAGCATGGCTTAGATGCCATATTGTATCTAGATTTATGGGCCGATTATACTAAGCATCTAGACGAAAGACACAGATGGCCTGTTACCGGAACATGGGATGCCGAGTGCATCATGAAGGTAGAGGAAGCACTATGGAAAAAGAAAGCCAGACAATCTCAGAAAGACGCCATAGAATTTTGGCGTAAGGAATCCCATAAGCGTGCTGAAAAAGCACTCCGTAGAGAAGACAGACTTAAAGAATCAGATAAAGCCCAAGAAAACGAATTAGTTACTGAAGGGATCCGAGTAAAATCAGAACAAATAGATCACGCACGAAACAATCTCGTAAATGGCATGTATCTCGTGGCCGAGGGTTCGCCTGAGGCCACTTCAGAAATACCGAAAAATCTGCCGCCACCATTGGTTCCAACTAAAGTAACTCACAGGACCACTAAAGACATATTTCTGAATTCCTATCTAGAGGATGTAGCACCCGCTTACACCAATCTGCCTGTCCGCGTCCCGCCTACTGACGGTGACGGGGGTATCAATCTGCCTCCAGACCAAGTTCCGCCACAACTGCAACCAGGTTTCCCCGTTCGACAGCCCATCATTCCTCCACCTCCACCACTTCCCGCACCTAAAGTTGATCTACCAAAACCGCTTCTACCTGATCCGACTAAAAGACAAATTCAAGTACAGATACAGACTCCGCAGAGAGGTAATGTCCATGCTTCCGCCTTAGGAGGTGCGACCGGGGGTCACCAGACCCCGCCCCCAACACACAGATTACAGCTTAGGGATATGCAGAATCCTTTTTCGTTCCAATCACCCCGTCTCGACATACTCAAAGAACCGCTCCAAGTTTGCAGATACGATCCAGTACCCGGTAAAGACGATAGGATGTTTTTAGCATCACTACGCTTACGACATGCTGCAGATTACCTACTGTTATTCTCAGGAATGAAAGAGCACCTAGATAGAATATATCACTTTGTCCAGACTGGGCAAGACCCAGACAGTATTAAGGATGCCATGGCGCATCAGAAAGTTGACACTCAAGCATATATACTACGTTTTTTTATAAATTGCCTAATAAGAGAGCGAGACAGGCCTGAGACAGAACAGGATGAAATGGAGGCACTAAACAAGTGGGGCCAAAATATATCCGAAGGAAAACATGATAAAGGGAGTTGCATAGCCAGTATGTACAAGAGAATAAGAAAAGCAGTGATAGAAATACACGAAAAAGAGAAAGAAAAAGCTTCCTCCGAAGAGGAAGAAGAACCTGAAGAACCAGAAAAGACTACAGATACGATAGCGTATGTAGGTAAGGGAACTTACCTTAGGAAAGGCATTCGTCCAGAAAGCAAGAGAGTTTTTCTCTCTGGCATAACCAAACCGAATTCTCCTGAACATCAGTTCCAAGAGACTGATAAAAGGCTTCGAGACCGAATAGGGTACCATGTACTAAATTCTATGGATGAACAAGAACTAGCCCGGTCAGCAGTATTATGGGCTGACAATCCGAACATATACAATGATGACACAGTAGCGCAGACATTTCTGAACCTTTCCCCAGACGAGCAGAAATTAGCAGGTGTATACATGATTCAGCACCTCCTCACGTTATACAGAAACCAACATTCTGATCCAGGTCCCTTACACGATACACTAGAAGCACTACTCATGGATAGATGGAGAGGTCTAAGTACCAAGTTAATACAAATAATTCTAGAACAACGACATAGATATAACACTTTCGTAAGCTCCGAATATGTTCCCGCTCCGCCCCCAGAAAGAAAAATGTATCATATGGAGCGTCTGCATGGCATTGAAAGTCAGAACCCCTTACGAGAAGTACATCCAGTTATGGGTGCCGATCATACCCTGAAACGTGTGTATGTACACACGCCTCTGACTAAATTAGAACTGTTAGAAATGAAGAAACTAGTACCGTGTCATGATAAAGACCCTGCAGGTTTTCACAGAGAACTTAAAGACATGTTACTGATGGGGGATTACACATATGAAGATATCATGAAAATGTTAAAGGTACTGCTGCCCACGGGCATCTACGAGAAACTCAAGGAAAAAGAATGGGAGGTGGGAGACAAAAAGATTGTATGGGCAGAAATAGAAGACGAGGAGGAAAAACGTATCCCAGGGCTAGGCCTTGGGGAGAAAACTAAAGCATTACCAGGTTTGATAGTACAGGTTCTGCCAAGATTACTGACAACTAGAAAGGAAGATTGGGACGCAATCTCAGCATGTAAACAGAAACCCGATGAAGATACTAGTGACTTCTATTCAAGATTCGAGAAATGTTTTATTATTAATAGTGGTCTTAAACCAAGTAGCGAGTTGTACCCGCATCTTTTTGTATCAAAGTTAGTGGAGAATTCCCTGTTAGCAGTTAAAAACCGTGTATACAAGGTTGAGAGTACATGGCAAGCAAATACGCCGTCACAGATGTTACAAATGTTACAATACCATCAGAACAGAATTAGAGAAGAACAGGATCATGAACAGAAACGCATGAAAGACACGAAAATGAAAATGTTAGTGGCCCAATCAGTTCCAGCCGACAGCCAGAGAAAGGGTACGACCCAGACAGGTCACGCCGCAGCTCCCGTTAAAGGGACATGCAATTATTGCAAGCAGCCAGGTCACTACGTACATGAATGTCCAGTTCTGAAACATAACATAGCAACAGGTAAAACTAAAGAGAGACCGCATCCACCAAGACAAGACCAGGCCCAGCAACAGACTTCACAGAATATACAGCCTATGCAGAATTCACAGCCTATGCATGCTTCATCTCATACAGCACAGACGGTAGCGGTACCACAGCCACAGCCCATTGCCGCAACTCAGCAAGTTTCACAACAGATGTACCAGTATGCCCAATCTGCTTACCCCGATTACCAACGATACACATGAAACAGCCTAGAGAGGGAGTTGGGCTTGCCTCTTATTGAAATTCCTGTAGATCAAGAGGGTCCTTATGTACATAGTCAAGTATTGGGAAAAGACAGAAAGTTTTTAATTGACACAGGGGCAAGCCGCACAACAATAAGCCATGACGAAGTCCCAGGGGCACCCCTCTCAGGCTCACAGAATGTTTCCCTTGGTTTTTCAGGACAGCCTATTGTAAATGAGGTATCAGAACCAGTCCCCCTGGCTGTGGGTCCATTATCACGAATTACAGACCTGTTACTGACGAAATCATGTCCAGAAAATCTGTTAGGAATAAAGACGTTGAAGGCTCTAGGAGCCGTAATATGTTGTTCTCCGGAGGGAGTTAGACTCTTTCTGCGAGATTTCAAGGGTCACTATGTATTACGAGAGTTTGATGTCAGATTGAAAAATGTACCAGATCACTTGTGGGCACAAGGCCCAACTGATGTAGGTTGTATGCATATCACACCATACCGTGTTACACTCAAGCCAGGAGTTGTTTTACCCCGAATCAGACAATACAAGTTACCACCCGATGCTGTAGTGGCTTTACTGCAAATCATTGAAGAGCTCATTGCCCAAGGAGTGGTCGTAGAGACCGACTCCAATATCTGTAATTCACCCATCATTCCGATTCTTAAACGTACTGATCCCAATGCACCGCCAGTATATCGGCTGGTGATTGATTTAAGAGAATTAAATAAATGCATCGTACCACAGTACCCTGTGGTCCCCGATATCTCTTCCCTATTGACTGCTATTGATTCTGAAGCAACGTTCTTTACTGTAATTGACCTCAAGAACGCCTTCTTTAGTGTACCGATTGATCCAGAGAGCCAATACCTCTTCGGATTCAGTTTAAATGGACGAAGTTTCAAATTTTCCCGCGCACCTCAAGGATTCACAGAAAGCCCCAGCATCTATAGTCAAGCACTGAAAAGACAACTAGATTGTATTCAAATGCCAGTTAACACCGCTTTACTGCAATATGTCGATGATCTGCTGATCACCGCACGAAGTGAGCCCGAATGTGAACAAGCATCACTGACAGTGTTACATTTTCTGGCCGACAAGGGGCACAAGGTGTCTCCTTCGAAGCTACAATTCTGTGTTCAGCAAGTTGTGTACTTGGGTCACTTGCTGTCCAAAGTGGGGAGACAGCTCACTCCAGATCGCATTCAGTTAATTGTAAATATGCCACAACCCCAGACACAAAAGGAAGTGCGGGCCTTTATAGGCCTCACCTCGTACTGCAGACAATGGATTCCTCAATATGCATTTCTAGCTAAACCACTCATTCAGTTGACAACACAGGAGGCAGCGACTTCGACTGTCCTCCCTTGGACTCAGGAACACACACAAGCTTTTGAAGAATTAAAGAAAGCATTATGCCAAGCACCAGTTTTAGCGACACCATGTTACAGCAAACCTTTTACACTTTTTGTTACAGAACGTGATGGTACAGCGTTGTCTGTCCTCACCCAAGATCAAGCAGGTTCACATAAGCCTTGCGCTTATTTTTCAAGTACATTGGATTCAGTAGCCCAGGCACTCCCTGCGTGCTTGAAGTCAGTAGCAGCGACAGCTTTAGCAATCAGACAGAGCGACTCAATTGTTTTAGGACATCAATTAACAGTTCAAGTTCCACATTCTGTAGAGGTTCTTTTAAACAGAACCCAGACTCAGCACTTGACTATAGCACGACTGACAGGTTATGAATTAACACTATTCCAGCCACACATAGAAATCAGACGCTGCAGCATTCTGAACCCCGCAACATTGTTACCTACAATTATGACAGATCCAGCCCCGCATGATTGTATAGAGATCATTAATGCAGTAACAAAGCCCCGACGAGACTTAACCGATGTCCCACTGACAAATCCAGACCTGACACTTTACGTGGATGGTTCATGTATGAGAACAAGTACAGGAGAATTAGTGGCCGCGTATGCAGTGACCACTGAAACCGAAGTTAAAGAAACACATCGTATTGACACACTGTCCGCTCAAGCGGCAGAGCTTATTGCTCTGACCCGAGCCTGTATACTAGCCAAGAACAGAAATGTCAACATATACACTGATTCCCGTTATGCGTTCGGAGTCGTACACGACTTCGGCATGTTAAGGCAAGAAAGAGGTTTCTTGACCTCTCATGGTGCCAAGATCCAACACGGTCCCCTCATTCAAGCACTGTTAGAAGCAATACATCTGCCTTCAGGCATATCCGTCATGAAGTGTAAAGCACATACTAAAGTTACAGATTCTGTTTCCCAGGGTAACGACCTGGCAGACCAGACAGCAAAACATACAGCATTGACTCACACCCAGACAACTGACGTGACAAAGACAATAGTACCGACACATTGTATGACAGTCAGGGATCCCGCACTAGATGTAATCGATATTCAGACACATGCTACTCCAGATGAAATAAAGAAATGGACTGAACTAGGAGGGATCCAGACAGATCAAGGTTGGATGACGAAGGGAAAATCTACATGGTTTCTCCCTGACTCTATGGTTCAAGTCATAATCAATACAGCACATAGTCCAGCACATCTAGGAGAGAAAGCGATGTTAGACAGTTTACAGAATCTCTGGTGCAATAAACACTTACGAGCAGCAGCAAAACAGAAAGTGCGTACTTGCATGATCTGTTGTCAGTTCAATCCAGGAAAAAGTGTCCCCGTAGAGCAAGGTGGATTCCATCCTCCCGATCACCCTTTTGAAGTCCTCCAGATGGATTATATCCAGATGGACCGTTGTCGAGGATTCAAATATGTCCTTGTAATTGTTTGTGCACTTTCCCGTTGGACCGAAGCATATCCAGTCCCAGATTACACTGCCCCGACCACTGCCAGGCAGCTGGTTCGAGAATTCTTCCCACGATACGGCTTGCCTCGTGTTGTGTACTCAGATAACGGACAGCCATTCTCATCCGAATTAATGAAACAAGTTTCCTTGCTGCTAGGATATCAGTGGAAATTCCATTGTGTCCGACATCCCGAAGCCGCAGGCCTTGTAGAAAGGCATAACCAGACACTAAAGACCCGCCTTGCTAAAATATGTAAAGAGAAAGGGGTCGACTGGATAGTCGCCCTGCCAGTTGCACTGTTCTACATGAGAATGGTTGCCCATTCGAGATCAGGACTATCCCCGTACGAAGTGGTCTTTGGCAGACCACCGAATATGTGGGGGACGCCCATTCCTAAGAAAATTACCGATGTCGATTGTAACATGTTGACAGATTACCTTGCCTCCTTGATGTCTGCACTCCAATCATGTCGTTCACAGGTTGCCGCAGCCTTCCCTGACAACACTGATGTAAAGCCGCATGATGTCCGTCCCGGAGATCTGGTCCTGATAAGGAACTTCGACAGGAAAAGTCCGCTGGAGCCCCGCTGGAAAGAGCCGAAGACCGTCCTTCTTACTACGAGGACCGCGATAAAGGTGGAAGGCAGAAAGGGGTGGATACATACGAGTCATATTAAAAGGTGCAACGAACTGAAACCAGACCCAGACTCGTCCACCCCCTCCAAAGACTGTACTGAGCCTAGTGACTTTAAAGTTCCCGAACGAGAGAAAACTCCCCAAGAGGAGTATAAACTGAAACTCCGATCTAGCAAGTCAGACAGTTTAATTGTTTAAGTCCTCCCCTAGGTGAATCGGTTAAATAGTTTCTGACATGTATCCCCTAGATCAAGATAGAGAGAGAGAGAGACAACTCAAGAAACGTACATATTGCAAATCACTTCGCAGTCACTGTATAGTGACATTATTGATCATGTTTTTTCTAAGTCTTCTGATTATTGTTGCCAGTATACTGCTTCCTATCTATTACCCTATTTTCAAGCGTGAACAATCTGCTTACAATGTCACTGCTGAACATTCTTTTAGTGAATTACCTCCACACGAACTTTCTTACAGACTCGCGCTGCGCAACAACACATTCATTAGTATGTTACATCACTCCCATCAGACTAACAATGCTACAAACTGCTGGATATGTGGCCGACTCCCTCCCTACCAGAAATACAAGGGAGCTCTGCCCCTCTTTCCGTACCCGTTCACTCACAATGGCTCCTGTGGTGCATGGTTTAGAATAATTAATTCCTTAGATCCTGATATTGCTGTTTTCAAAGGGAGCTGGGTTTGGGGAAACTTGAACTTAGTTCTGCTTAATGTCTGTTACCCTGACAAGAAGGGACTCCCCACTAGAATAGGAACTGATCTAGAAAATGAAGTATATGGATTAGGTAATTATACAATTAACCTTATGATTCTTACTGTTGAATCCGAAGCTGCACCAGTTCTCCCCGCTATGTCAGTATTACCAGTCACTGGTGATTTATGTATCAGTAAGAAAGGTTCAGTACACTTAGGTCATAGTAAATGTACTACTGTGGTCAAATTCAGTGATCAAGGTAAATCGTCCTTTAGAGCTACCCGTCATTCCTACTTTGTTTGTGGTCATACCGCATACATACGCTTACCTCCAGACTGGGATGGTACCTGTTATATTGCATTCCTTCTGCCACCTGTTTTTCTAGCCCCTCCTGATTATCACAGAAATACAAATCTAGTAAAGAATAGACTCCGAAGAGATCTCCCGATTGTCGACTACACTGAAACAGCATGGGAACAGTACACAGATTTCAATAAAGGATTCTTTTTCTTCTTAGGCCCCGTCCAAAATAGTAAACTAATACGCAGATTAACTAGAACACTTGAAGCAGTAGTAAATGAAACTGCCTCCGCCCTAGGTAACTTAACAGAAGAGCAGTCCGCCATGCGGGTTGTTGTTCTTCAGAATCGTCTTGTTATTGACGTCATCTTGGCAGATAGAGGTGGAGCTTGTAAGGTCATCGGGTCAAGTTGCTGTGTTTTCATTCCAGAAAACGCGCCATCTGTATACAAAGCTATTACACGTCTTCATAAAATTGCAAATCTGATACATCAGAATCCAGGCACCTGGACTTGGTCCGGTTGGTTCTGGACAACGTTAACTGCTTGGGGATGGAAGATCCTATCCTTCCTAGGCATTGGCCTAGTCCTAGTATTCAGTTGTTGCCTGTGCCTACAGTGTGGGCCAGCGATTTGTGGACTGTGCGCCACATCATGCATTGAACATTCCAGTTTTCTCTCAAGACGTGAAAGAAAGAAAGAAGAGCAAATGATGTTACAAGAACAAACTGATCGATTCATGAGGATCGATATATCATGAAGGGTCCGTAGGGAACAAGGAGGGAATGAGGAAATATAAATTTTTGGTCAAGTTGTGTTCCCTATCGTGTACCCCACCGTCTCCATGTACCAGCTTAAAGTGCATGTAACTTCCCTCCTGTGCCAGCTATGAAGACGCAAATACATTTGCGTCCAACGTTAACATGTCCTCTTTCAGACCCACCCTGAATGGGTTGAATAGTCCGTTCCTAAGTATGCGATGCCAACGTCTTTTTGTAGTGTACTTTACACGTTTTTCAGCTCTGGCGAAGTAGGCCCTGAATTCTGCCATCGAGCCTTTTTCTTGGCTTCTGACTCTGAAAGCCTCAGCCCAGGCTGTCTCTGTACCCGTGACCTCTGACTTACTTCCAGCGCGGCCCACCGCGCTTAGCTCAGCCTGCTGCCTGCCAAGACTGACTTCAACCTTCGAATTATCTGTTCCGCTCCTCGAAAATGCATTCCTGCCTACTAGTTTAAGTAAACATCCCCCCAGCTGCAGAGCAGAAGGCCCGGCCTCACTGTCTCCGTGCAAGTAATTCATAGCCTCTGTTACCATGCTCCCATGGAAGGCCCATGCCCCCACGCTTCTCATGCAGACACTTAGGCGCTTATACACGCACTCACAGTCAGTATAGAATAGCTTCTGCCCCAGAGACCTTTTCCGTTCAGATAATATGGTTCCCAAACATCAGATATCAGATATGATAGAAGTACGAGTTGATCTGACATGCCAGACTTCTGTCTCTTTCCGCCAGTGTAAATGTCAAGTCCCCTGCACCCTCCAGTTTCCACGTCAATCACACGTCATGCAGCTGCGCGCGCATCCAGGCCTCAGATTTCTGCTGACATTACAAGATTCTGCTTTGTTGCCACCCACTTATGACACCTACCTGTGACGTTTCTAGCACACACCTCTATGTTCACGCCTAGTTCACGCCTTCTGATTACGTATTACTAACACGTGGATGCTGTTATCTTGTTTCTCTCAGCTGTTACGCCTACTATATTGGTTTCTATGATGCGATTTAAGTATATAAGCTATGTGTTGTCAATAAAATATTGCTCTATCCCTTCCTGAACCCTCGAGGTTGCAGGAACATGATATCCAGTTCTAGAACGATTCCTTTTTAAGGAATAAAACCCCTAAGAACTCTAACACCACGGACTCTGCCTTTTTTCTTTCCGATTGAGTTATTATTGATTAAGTACTTACCTGCATAGAAATTAAGACGGTAAATCAAATATTTACCACAGGCCCAGCCTCTGTTTGCGGGTCTCCCACTCGGTGCCGCAGGCGCAGTCCTCATTGGTGTAGTCGCTCTCTGCTGCTCCCTCAGGGCAGCAGGTGCAGTCCTCTTCGGCCCAGCCTCTCTTTGTGGGTCTCTCACTTGGTGCAGCTGGTGCAGTCCTCATTGGTGCAGTCGCTCTATGCTGCTCCCTCAGGGCAGCAGGTGCAGTCCTCATTGGTGTAGTCGCTCTCTGCTGCTCCCTCAGGGCAGCAGGCGCAGTCCTCATTGGTGTAGTCGCTCTCTGCTGCTCCCTCAGGGCAGCAGGTGCAGTCCTCTTCGGCCCAGCCTCTCCTTGCGGGTCTCTCACACGGTGCAGCAGGTGCAGTCCTCATTGGTGCAGTCGCTCTCTGCTGCTCCCTCAGTGCAGCAGGTGCAGTCCTCTTCGGCCCAGCCTCTCCTTGTGGGTCTCTCACTTGGTGCAGCAGGTGCAGTCCTCATTGGTGCAGTCGCTCAATGCTGCTCCCTCAGGGCAGCAGGTGCAGTCCTCATTGGTGTAGTCGCTCTCTGCTGCTCCCTCAGTGCAGCAGGTGCAGTCCTCTTCGGCCCAGCCTCTCCTTGCGGGTCTCTCACTTGGTGCAGCAGGTGCAGTCCTCATTGGTGTAGTCGCTCAATGCTGCTCCCTCAGGGCAGCAGGTGCAGTCCTCATTGGTGTAGTCGCTCTCTGCTGCTCCCTCAGTGCAGCAGGTGCAGTCCTCTTCGGCCCAGCCTCTCCTTGTGGGTCTCTCACTTGGTGCAGCAGGTGCAGTCCTCATTGGTGCAGTCGCTCAATGCTGCTCCCTCAGGGCAGCAGGTGCAGTCCTCATTGGTGCAGTCGCTCTATGCTGCTCCCTCAGGGCAGCAGGTGCAGTCCTCATTGGTGTAGTCGCTCTATGCTGCTCCCTCAGGGCAGCAGGTGCAGTCCTCATTGGTGTAGTCGCTCTCTGCTGCTCCCTCAGGACAGCAGGCGCAGTCCTCATTGGTGTAGTCGCTCTCTGCTGCTCCCTCAGGGCAGCAGGTGCAGTCCTCTTCGGCCCAGCCTCTCCTTGCGGGTCTCTCACACGGTGCAGCAGGTGCAGTCCTCATTGGTGCAGTTGCTCTATGCTGCTCCCTCAGGGCAGCAGGTGCAGTCCTCTTCGGCCCAGCCTCTCCTTGCGGGTCTCTCACTTGGTTTAGCAGGTGCAGTCCTCATTGGTGCAGTCGCTCTATGCTGCTCCCTCAGGGCAGCAGGTGCAGTCCTCATTGGTGTAGTCGCTCTCTGCTGCTCCCTCAGTGCAGCAGGTGCAGTCCTCTTCGGCCCAGCCTCTCCTTGCGGGTCTCTCACTTGGTGCAGCAGGTGCAGTCCTCATTGGTGTAGTCGCTCAATGCTGCTCCCTCAGGGCAGCAGGTGCAGTCCTCATTGGTGTAGTCGCTCTCTGCTGCTCCCTCAGTGCAGCAGGTGCAGTCCTCTTCGGCCCAGCCTCTCCTTGTGGGTCTCTCACTTGGTGCAGCAGGTGCAGTCCTCATTGGTGCAGTCGCTCAATGCTGCTCCCTCAGGGCAGCAGGTGCAGTCCTCATTGGTGCAGTCGCTCTATGCTGCTCCCTCAGGGCAGCAGGTGCAGTCCTCATTGGTGTAGTCGCTCTATGCTGCTCCCTCAGGGCAGCAGGTGCAGTCCTCATTGGTGTAGTCGCTCTCTGCTGCTCCCTCAGGGCAGCAGGCGCAGTCCTCATTGGTGTAGTCGCTCTCTGCTGCTCCCTCAGGGCAGCAGGTGCAGTCCTCTTCGGCCCAGCCTCTCCTTGCGGGTCTCTCACACGGTTCAGCAGGTGCAGTCCTCATTGGTGCAGTTGCTCTATGCTGCTCCCTCAGGGCAGCAGGTGCAGTCCTCTTCGGCCCAGCCTCTCCTTGCGGGTCTCTCACTTGGTTTAGCAGGTGCAGTCCTCATTGGTGCAGTCGCTCTATGCTGCTCCCTCAGGGCAGCAGGTGCAGTCCTCATTGGTGCAGTCGCTCTATGCTGCTCCCTCAGGGCAGCAGGTGCAGTCCTCATTGGTGCAGTCGCTCTATGCTGCTCCCTCAGGGCAGCAGGTGCAGTCCTCATTGGTGCTGTCGCTCTATGCTGCTCCCTCAGGGCAGCAGGTGCAGTCCTCATTGGTGCAGACTCTCTATGCTGCTCCCTCAGTGCAGCAGGTGCAGTCCTCATTGGTGTAGTCGCTCTCTGCTGCTCCCTCAGGGCAGCAGGTGCAGTCCTCTTCGGCCCAGCCTCTCCTTGCGGGTCTCTCACTTGGTGCAGCAGGTGCAGTCCTCATTGGTGCAGTCGCTCTATGCTGCTCCCTCAGGGCAGCAGGTGCAGTCCTCATTGGTGCAGTCGCTCTATGCTGCTCCCTCAGGGCAGCAGGTGCAGTCCTCATTGGTGCAGTCGCTCTATGCTGCTCCCTCAGGGCAGCAGGTGCAGTCCTCATTGGTGCAGTCGCTCTATGCTGCTCCCTCAGGGCAGCAGGTGCAGTCCTCTTCGGCCCAGCCTCTCTTTGTGGGTCTCTCACTTGGTGCAGCAGGTGCAGTCCTCATTGGTGCAGTTGCTCTATGCTGCTCCCTCAGGGCAGCAGGTGCAGTCCTCATTGGTGCAGTCGCTCTATGCTGCTCCCTCAGGGCAGCAGGTGCAGTCCTCATCGGCCCAGCCTCTGTTTGCGGGTCTCCCACTCGGTGCAGCAGGTGCAGTCCTCTTCGGCCCAGCCTTTCTTTGCGCGTCTCTCACTTGGTGCAGCAGGTGCATTCCTCATTGGTGTAGTCGCTCTCTGCTGCTCCCTCAGTGCAGCAGGTGCAGTCCTCTTCGGCCCAGCCTCTCTTTGTGGGTCTCTCACATGGTGCAGCAGGTGCAGTCCTCTTCGGCCCAGCCTCTCTTTGTGGGTCTCTCACTTGGTGCAGTTGGTGCAGTCCTCATTGGTGTAGTCGCTCAATGCTGCTCCCTCAGGGCAGCAGGTGCAGTCCTCTTCGGCCCAGCCTCTCCTTGCGGGTCTCTCACACGGTGCAGCAGGTGCAGTCCTCATTGGTGCAGTTGCTCAATGCCGCTCCCTCAGGGCAGCAGGTGCAGTCCTCTTCGGCCCAGCCTCTCCTTGCGGGTCTCTCACTTGGTTTAGCAGGTGCAGTCCTCATTGGTGTAGTCGCTCTATGCTCCTCCCTCAGTGCAGCAGGTGCAGTCCTCATTGGTGCAGTTGCTCTATGCTGCTCCCTCAGGGCAGCAGGCGCAGTCCTCATTGGTGTAGTCGCTCTATGCTGCTCCCTCAGTGCAGCAGGTGCAGTCCTCATTGCTGCAGACTCTCTATGCTGCTCCCTCAGGGCAGCAGGTGCAGTCCTCATTGGTGTAGTCGCTCTATGCTGCTCCCTCAGTGCAGCAGGTGCAGTCCTCATTGGTGTAGTCGCTCAATGCTGCTCCCTCAGGGCAGCAGGTGCAGTCCTCATTGGTGTAGTCGCTCTCTGCTGCTCCCTCAGTGCAGCAGGTGCAGTCCTCTTCGGCCCAGCCTCTCCTTGTGGGTCTCTCACTTGGTGCAGCAGGTGCAGTCCTCATTGGTGCAGTCGCTCAATGCTGCTCCCTCAGGGCAGCAGGTGCAGTCCTCTTCGGCCCAGCCTCTCCTTGCGGGTCTCTCACACGGTGCAGCAGGTGCAGTCCTCATTGGTGCAGTTGCTCTATGCTGCTCCCTCAGGGCAGCAGGTGCAGTCCTCTTCGGCCCAGCCTCTCCTTGCGGGTCTCTCACTTGGTTTAGCAGGTGCAGTCCTCATTGGTGTAGTCGCTCTATGCTGCTCCCTCAGTGCAGCAGGTGCAGTCCTCATTGGTGCAGTCGCTCTATGCTGCTCCCTCAGGGCAGCAGGTGCAGTCCTCATTGGTGTAGTCGCTCTATGCTGCTCCCTCAGTGCAGCAGGTGCTGTCCTCATTGCTGCAGACTCTCTATGCTGCTCCCTCAGGGCAGCAGGTGCAGTCCTCATTGGTGTAGTCGCTCTATGCTGCTCCCTCAGTGCAGCAGGTGCAGTCCTCATTGGTGTAGTCGCTCTCTGCTGCTCCCTCAGGGCAGCAGGCGCAGTCCTCATTGGTGTAGTCGCTCTCTGCTGCTCCCTCAGTGCAGCAGGTGCAGTCCTCTTCGGCCCAGCCTCTCCTTGCGGGTCTCTCACTTGGTGCAGCAGGTGCAGTCCTCATTGCTGCAGTCGCTCTCTGCTGCTCCCTCAGGGCAGCAGGTGCAGTCCTCTTCAGCCCAGCCTCTCCTTGCGGGTCTCTCACTTGGTTTAGCAGGTGCAGTCCTCATTGGTGTAGTCGCTCTATGCTGCTCCCTCAGTGCAGCAGGTGCAGTCGTCTTCGGCCCAGCCTTTCTTTGCGCGTCTCTCACTTGGTGCAGCAGGTGCATTCCTCATTGGTGTAGTCGCTCTCTGCTGCTCCCTCAGTGCAGCAGGTGCAGTCCTCTTCGGCCCAGCCTCTGTTTGCGGGTCTCCCACTCGGTGCAGCAGGCGCAGTCCTCATTGGTGCAGTTGCTCTATGCTGCTCCCTCAGGGCAGCAGGTGCAGTCCTCTTCGGCCCAGCCTCTCCTTGCGGGTCTCTCACACGGTGCAGCAGGTGCAGTCCTCATTGATGTAGTCGCTCAATGCTGCTCCCTCAGGGCAGCAGGTGCAGTCCTCATTGGTGTAGTCGCTCTCTGCTGCTCCCTCAGTGCAGCAGGTGCAGTCCTCTTCGGCCCAGCCTCTCCTTGTGGGTCTCTCACTTGGTGCAGCAGGTGCAGTCCTCATTGGTGCAGTCGCTCAATGCTGCTCCCTCAGGGCAGCAGGTGCAGTCCTCATTGGTGCAGTCGCTCTATGCAGCTCCCTCAGGGCAGCAGGTGCAGTCCTCATTGGTGTAGTCGCTCTATGCTGCTCCCTCAGGGCAGCAGGTGCAGTCCTCATTGGTGTAGTCGCTCTCTGCTGCTCCCTCAGGGCAGCAGGCGCAGTCCTCATTGGTGTAGTCGCTCTCTGCTGCTCCCTCAGGGCAGCAGGTGCAGTCCTCTTCGGCCCAGCCTCTCCTTGCGGGTCTCTCACACGGTGCAGCAGGTGCAGTCCTCATTGGTGCAGTTGCTCTATGCTGCTCCCTCAGGGCAGCAGGTGCAGTCCTCTTCGGCCCAGCCTCTCCTTGCGGGTCTCTCACTTGGTTTAGCAGGTGCAGTCCTCATTGGTGTAGTCGCTCTATGCTGCTCCCTCAGTGCAGCAGGTGCAGTCCTCATTGGTGCAGTTGCTCTATGCTGCTCCCTCAGGGCAGCAGGCGCAGTCCTCATTGGTGTAGTCGCTCTATGCTGCTCCCTCAGTGCAGCAGGTGCAGTCCTCATTGCTGCAGACTCTCTATGCTGCTCCCTCAGGGCAGCAGGTGCAGTCCTCATTGGTGTAGTCGCTCTATGCTGCTCCCTCAGTGCAGCAGGTGCAGTCCTCATTGGTGCAGTTGCTCTATGCTGCTCCCTCAGGGCAGCAGGCGCAGTCCTCATTGGTGTAGTCGCTCTATGCTGCTCCCTCAGGGCAGCAGGTGCAGTCCTCATTGGTGTAGTCGCTCTCTGCTGCTCCCTCAGGGCAGCAGGCGCAGTCCTCATTGGTGTAGTCGCTCTCTGCTGCTCCCTCAGTGCAGCAGGTGCAGTCCTCTTCGGCCCAGCCTCTCCTTGCGGGTCTCTCACTTGGTGCAGCAGGTGCAGTCCTCATTGCTGCAGTCGCTCTCTGCTGCTCCCTCAGGGCAGCAGGTGCAGTCCTCTTCGGCCCAGCCTCTCCTTGCGGGTCTCTCACTTGGTTTAGCAGGTGCAGTCCTCATTGGTGTAGTCGCTCTCTGCTGCTCCCTCAGTGCAGCAGGTGCAGTCCTCATCGGCCCAGCCTCTGTTTGCGGGTCTCCCACTCGGTGCAGCAGGCGCAGTCCTCATTGGTGTAGTCGCTCTCTGCTGCTCCCTCAGGGCAGCAGGTGCAGTCCTCTTCGGCCCAGCCTCTCTTTGTGGGTCTCTCACTTGGTGCAGCTGGTGCAGTCCTCATTGGTGCAGTCACTCTCTGCTGCTCCCTCAGGGCAGCAGGTGCAGTCCTCTTCGGCCCAGCCTCTCCTTGCGGGTCTCTCACTTGGTGCAGCAGGTGCAGTCCTCATTGGTGTAGTCGCTCTCTGCTGCTCCCTCAGGGCAGCAGGTGCTGCTCCCTCAGGGCAGCAGGTGCAGTCCTCATTGGTGCAGTCGCTCTATGCTGCTCCCTCAGGGCAGCAGGTGCAGTCCTCATTGGTGTAGTCGCTCTATGCTGCTCCCTCAGGGCAGCAGGTGCAGTCCTCATTGGTGTAGTCGCTCTCTGCTGCTCCCTCAGGGCAGCAGGCGCAGTCCTCATTGGTGTAGTCGCTCTCTGCTGCTCCCTCAGGGCAGCAGGTGCAGTCCTCTTCGGCCCAGCCTCTCCTTGCGGGTCTCTCACACGGTGCAGCAGGTGCAGTCCTCATTGGTGCAGTTGCTCTATGCTGCTCTCTCAGGGCAGCAGGTGCAGTCCTCTTCGGCCCAGCCTCTCCTTGCGGGTCTCTCACTTGGTTTAGCAGGTGCAGTCCTCATTGGTGTAGTCGCTCTATGCTGCTCCCTCAGTGCAGCAGGTGCAGTCCTCATTGGTGCAGTTGCTCTATGCTGCTCCCTCAGGGCAGCAGGCGCAGTCCTCATTGGTGTAGTCGCTCTATGCTGCTCCCTCAGTGCAGCAGGTGCAGTCCTCATTGCTGCAGACTCTCTATGCTGCTCCCTCAGTGCAGCAGGTGCAGTCCTCATTGGTGTAGTCGCTCTATGCTGCTCCCTCAGTGCAGCAGGTGCAGTCCTCATTGGTGTAGTCGCTCTCTGCTGCTCCCTCAGGGCAGCAGGCGCAGTCCCCATTGGTGTAGTCGCTCTCTGCTGCTCCCTCAGTGCAGCAGGTGCAGTCCTCTTCGGCCCAGCCTCTCCTTGCGGGTCTCTCACTTGGTGCAGCTGGTGCAGTCCTCATTGCTGCAGTCGCTCTCTGCTGCTCCCTCAGGGCAGCAGGTGCAGTCCTCTTCGGCCCAGCCTCTCCTTGCGGGTCTCTCACTTAGTTTAGCAGGTGCAGTCCTCATTGGTGTAGTCGCTCTCTGCTGCTCCCTCAGTGCAGCAGGTGCAGTCCTCATCGGCCCAGCCTCTGTTTGCGGGTCTCCCACTCGGTGCAGCAGGCGCAGTCCTCATTGGTGTAGTCGCTCTCTGCTGCTCCCTCAGGGCAGCAGGTGCAGTCCTCTTCGGCCCAGCCTCTCTTTGTGGGTCTCTCACTTGGTGCAGCTGGTGCAGTCCTCATTGCTGCAGTCGCTCTCTGCTGCTCCCTCAGGGCAGCAGGTGCAGTCCTCTTCGGCCCAGCCTCTCCTTGCGGGTCTCTCACTTGGTGCAGCAGGTGCAGTCCTCATTGGTGTAGTCGCTCTCTGCTGCTCCCTCAGGGCAGCAGGTGCAGTCCTCATTGGTGTAGTCGCTCTCTGCTGCTCCCTCAGGGCAGCAGGTGCAGTCCTCTTCGGCCCAGCCTCTCCTTGCGGGTCTCTCACTTGGTGCAGCAGGTGCAGTCCTCATTGGTGTAGTCGCTCTCTGCTGCTCCCTCAGGGCAGCAGGTGCAGTCCTCTCCGGCCCAGCCTCTCTTTGTGGGTCTCTCACTTGGTGCAGCTGGTGCAGTCCTCATTGGTGCAGTCGCTCAATGCTGCTCCCTCAGGGCAGCAGGTGCAGTCCTCTTCGGCCCAGCCTCTCCTTGCGGGTCTCTCACTTGGTGCAGCAGGTGCAGTCCTTATTGGTGCAGTCGCTCTCTGCTGCTCCCTCAGTGCAGCAGGTGCAGTCCTCTTCGGCCCAGCCTCTGTTTGCGGGTCTCCCACTCGGTGCAGCAGGCGCAGTCCTCATTGGTGTAGTCGCTCTATGCTGCTCCCTCAGTGCAGCAGGTGCAGTCCTCATTGGTGTAGTCGCTCTCTGCTGCTCCCTCAGTGCAGCAGGTGCAGTCCTCTTCGGCCCAGCCTCTCCTTGCGGGTCTCTCACTTGGTGCAGCAGGTGCAGTCCTCATTGCTGCAGTCGCTCTCTGCTGCTCCCTCAGGGCAGCAGGTGCAGTCCTCATTGGTGTAGTCGCTCTCTGCTGCTCCCTCAGGGCAGCAGGTGCAGTCCTCTTCGGCCCAGCCTCTCCTTGCCGGTCTCTCACTTGGTGCAGCAGGTGCAGTCCTCATTGATGTAGTCGCTCTCTGCTGCTCCCTCAGTGCAGCAGGTGCAGTCCTCTTCGGCCCAGCCTCTCCTTGCGGGTCTCTCACTTGGTGCAGCAGGTGCAGTCCTCATTGGTGCAGTCGCTCTCTGCTGCTCCCTCAGGGCAGCAGGTGCAGTCCTCATCAGCCCAGCCTCTGTTTGCGGGTCTCTCACTTGGTGCAGCTGGTGCAGTCCTCATTGGTGCAGTCGCTCTATGCTGCTCCCTCAGTGCAGCAGGTGCAGTCCTCATTGGTGTAGTCGCTCTATGCTGCTCCCTCAGTGCAGCAGGTGCAGTCCTCATTGGTGTAGTCGCTCTCTGCTGCTCCCTCAGTGCAGCAGGTGCAGTCCTCTTCGGCCCAGCCTCTCTTTGCGCGTCTCTCACTTGGTGTAGCAGGTGCAGTCCTCATTGGTGCAGTTGCTCTATGCTGCTCCCTCAGGGCAGCAGGTGCAGTCCTCTTCGGCCCAGCCTCTCTTTGTGGGTCTCTCACTTGGTGCAGCTGGTGCAGTCCTCATTGGTGCAGTTGCTCTATGCTGCTCCCTCAGGGCAGCAGGTGCAGTCCTCTTCGGCCCAGCCTCTCCTTGCGGGTCTCTCACTTGGTGCAGCAGGTGCAGTCCTCATTGCTGCAGTCGCTCTATGCTGCTCCCTGAGGGCAGCAGGTGCAGTCCTCATTGGTGTAGTCGCTCTCTGCTGCTCCCTCAGTGCAGCAGGTGCAGTCCTCTTCGGCCCAGCCTCTCTTTGCTCGTCTCTCACTTGGTGCAGCAGGTGCAGTCCTCATTGCTGCAGACTCTCTATGCTGCTCCCTTAGGGCAGCAGGTGCAGTCCTCATTGCTGCAGACTCTCTGTGCTGCTCCCTCAGGGCAGCAGGCGCAGTCCTCATTGCTGCAGACTCTCTATGCTGCTCCCTCAGGGCAGCAGGTGCAGTCCTCATTGGTGTAGTCGCTCTATGCTGCTCCCTCAGTGCAGCAGGTGCAGTCCTCATTGGTGCAGTTGCTCTATGCTGCTCCCTCAGGGCAGCAGGCGCAGTCCTCATTGGTGTAGTCGCTCTATGCTGCTCCCTCAGTGCAGCAGGTGCAGTCCTCATTGGTGCAGTTGCTCTATGCTGCTCCCTCAGGGCAGCAGGCGCAGTCCTCATTGGTGTAGTCGCTCTATGCTGCTCCCTCAGTGCAGCAGGTGCAGTCCTCATTGGTGTAGTCACTCTCTGCTGCTCCCTCAGTGCAGCAGGTGCAGTCCTCATTGGTGCAGTCGCTCTATGCTGCTCCCTCAGGGCAGCAGGTGTAGTCCTCATTGCTGCAGACTCTCTATGCTGCTCCCTCAGGGCAGCAGGTGCAGTCCTCATTGCTGCAGACTCTCTATGCTGCTCCCTCAGTGCAGCGGGTCCAGTCCTCATTGCTGCAGACTCTCTATGCTGCTCCCTCAGGGCAGCAGGTGTAGTCCTCATTGCTGCAGACTCTCTATGCTGCTCCCTCAGGGCAGCAGGTGCAGTCCTCATTGCTGCAGACTCTCTATGCTGCTCCCTCAGGGCAGCAGGCGCAGTCCTCATTGGTGTAGTCGCTCTAGGCTGCTCCCTCAGGGCAGCAGGCGCAGTCCTCATTGGTGCAGTCGCTCTATGCTGCTCCCTCCGGGCAGCAGGTGCAGTCCTCATTGGTGTAGTCGCTCTATGCTGCTCCCTCCGGGCAGCAGGTGCAGTCCTCATTGGTGTAGTCGCTCTAGGCTGCTCCCTCAGGGCAGCAGGTGCAGTCCTCATTGGTGCAGTCGCTCTATGCTGCTCCCTCAGTGTAGCAGGTGCAGTCCTCATTGGTGCAGTTGCTCTATGCTGCTCCCTCAGGGCAGCAGGTGCAGTCCTCTTCGGCCCAGCCTCTCTTTGTGGGTCTCTCACTTGGTGCAGCTGGTGCAGTCCTCATTGGTGCAGTTGCTCTATGCTGCTCCCTCAGGGCAGCAGGTGCAGTCCTCTTCGGCCCAGCCTCTCCTTGCGGGTCTCTCACTTGGTGCAGCAGGTGCAGTCCTCATTGCTGCAGTCGCTCTATGCTGCTCCCTGAGGGCAGCAGGTGCAGTCCTCATTGGTGTAGTCGCTCTCTGCTGCTCCCTCAGTGCAGCAGGTGCAGTCCTCTTCGGCCCAGCCTCTCTTTGCTCGTCTCTCACTTGGTGCAGCAGGTGCAGTCCTCATTGCTGCAGACTCTCTATGCTGCTCCCTTAGGGCAGCAGGTGCAGTCCTCATTGCTGCAGACTCTCTGTGCTGCTCCCTCAGGGCAGCAGGCGCAGTCCTCATTGCTGCAGACTCTCTATGCTGCTCCCTCAGGGCAGCAGGTGCAGTCCTCATTGGTGTAGTCGCTCTATGCTGCTCCCTCAGTGCAGCAGGTGCAGTCCTCATTGGTGCAGTTGCTCTATGCTGCTCCCTCAGCGCAGCAGGCGCAGTCCTCATTGGTGTAGTCGCTCTATGCTGCTCCCTCAGTGCAGCAGGTGCAGTCCTCATTGGTGCAGTTGCTCTATGCTGCTCCCTCAGGGCAGCAGGCGCAGTCCTCATTGGTGTAGTCGCTCTATGCTGCTCCCTCAGTGCAGCAGGTGCAGTCCTCATTGGTGTAGTCGCTCTCTGCTGCTCCCTCAGTGCAGCAGGTGCAGTCCTCATTGGTGCAGTCGCTCTATGCTGCTCCCTCAGGGCAGCAGGTGTAGTCCTCATTGCTGCAGACTCTCTATGCTGCTCCCTCAGGGCAGCAGGTGCAGTCCTCATTGCTGCAGACTCTCTATGCTGCTCCCTCAGTGCAGCGGGTCCAGTCCTCATTGCTGCAGACTCTCTATGCTGCTCCCTCAGGGCAGCAGGCGCAGTCCTCATTGGTGTAGTCGCTCTATGCTGCTCCCTCAGGGCAGCAGGCGCAGTCCTCATTGGTGTAGTCGCTCTATGCTGCTCCCTCAGTGTAGCAGGTGCAGTCCTCATTGGTGCAGTCGCTCTATGCTGCTCCCTCAGGGCAGCAGGTGCAGTCCTCATTGGTGTAGTCGCTCTATGCTGCTCCCTCAGTGTAGCAGGTGCAGTCCTCATTGGTGTAGTCGCTCTCTGCTGCTCCCTCAGTGCAGCAGGTGCAGTCCTCATCGGCCCAGCCTCTGTTTGCGGGTCTTCCACTCGGTGCAGCAGGCGCAGTCCTCATTGCTGCAGACTCTCTATGCTGCTCCCTCAGTGCAGCAGGTGCAGTCCTCATTGGTGTAGTCGCTCTATGCTGCTCCCTCAGTGCATCAGGTGCAGTCCTCATCGGCCCAGCCTCTGTTTGCGGGTCTCCCACTCGGTGCAGCAGGTGCAGTCCTCATTGCTGCAGACTCTCTATGCTGCTCCCTCAGTGCAGCAGGTTCAGTCCTCATTGGTGTAGTCGCTCTATGCTGCTCCCTCAGTGCAGCAGGTGCAGTCCTCATCGGCCCAGCCTCTGTTTGCGGGTCTCCCACTCGGTGCAGCAGGTGCAGTCCTCATTGCTGCAGACTCTCTATGCTGCTCCCTCAGTGCAGCAGGTGCAGTCCTCATTGGTGCAGTTGCTCTATGCTGCTCCCTCAGTGCAGCAGGTGCAGTCCTCATTGGTGTAGTCGCTCTATGCTGCTCCCTCAGTGCAGCAGGTGCAGTCCTCATTGGTGTAGTCGCTCTATGCTGCTCCCTCAGTGCAGCAGGTGCAGTCCTCATTGGTGTAGTCGCTCTCTGCTGCTCCCTCAGTGCAGCAGGTGCAGTCCTTATCGGCCCAGCCTCTGTTTGCGGGTCTTTCACATGGTGCAGCAGGTGCAGTCCTCTTCGGCCCAGCCTTTCTTTGGGCGTCTCTCACTTGGTGCAGCAGGTGCATTCCTCATTGGTGTAGTCGCTCTCTGCTGCTCCCTCAGTGCAGCAGGTGCAGTCCTCTTCGGCCCAGCCTCTCTTTGCGCGTCTCTCACTTGGTGCAGCAGGTGCATTCCTCATTGGTGTAGTCGCTCTCTGCTGCTCCCTCAGGGCAGCAGGTGCAGTCCTCATTGGTGTAGTCGCTCTATGCTGCTCCCTCAGGGCAGCAGGTGCAGTCCTCTTCGGCCCAGCCTCTCTTTGTGGGTCTCTCACTTGGTGCAGCTGGTGCAGTCCTCATTGGTGCAGTTGCTCTATGCTGCTCCCTCAGGGCAGCAGGTGCAGTCCTCATCGGCCCAGCCTCTGTTTGCGGGTCTTCCACTCGGTGCAGCAGGCGCAGTCCTCATTGGTGTAGTCGCTCTCTGCTGCTCCCTCAGTGCAGCAGGTGCAGTCCTCATCGGCCCAGCCTCTGTTTGCGGGTCTCCCACTCGGTGCAGCAGGCGCAGTCCTCATTGCTGCAGACTCTCTATGCTGCTCCCTCAGTGCAGCAGGTGCAGTCCTCATTGGTGTAGTCACTCTATGCTGCTCCCTCAGTGCAGCAGGTGCAGTCCTCATTGGTGTAGTCGCTCTCTGCTGCTCCCTCAGTGCAGCAGGTGCAGTCCTCATCGGCCCAGCCTCTCTTTGCGGGTCTTTCACATGGTGCAGCAGGTGCAGTCCTCTTCGGCCCAGCCTCTCTTTGCGCGTCTCTCACTTGGTGCAGCAGGTGCAGTCCTAATTGGTGCTGTCGCTCTATGCTGCTCCCTCAGGGCAGCAGGTGCAGTCCTCATTGGTGCAGTTGCTCTATGCTGCTCCCTCAGTGCAGCAGGTGCAGTCCTCATTGGTGTAGTCGCTCTATGCTGCTCCCTCAGGGCAGCAGGTGCAGTCCTCATTGGTGCAGTCGCTCTATGCTGCTCCCTCAGGGCAGCAGGTGCAGTCCTCATTGGTGCAGTCGCTCTATGCTGCTCCCTCAGGGCAGCAGGTGCAGTCCTCATTGGTGCAGTTGCTCTATGCTGCTCCCTCAGTGCAGCAGGTGCAGTCCTCATTAGTGTAGTCGCTCTATGCTGCTCCCTCAGGGCAGCAGGTGCAGTCCTCATTGGTGTAGTTGCTCTATGCTGCTCCCTTAGGGCAGCAGGCGCAGTCCTCTTCGGCCCAGCCTCTCTTTGCGCGTCTCTCACGCGGTGCAGCAGGTGCAGTCCTCTTCGGCCCAGCCTCTCTTTGTGGGTCTCTCACACGGTGCAGCAGGTGCCGTCCTCATTGGTGCAGTCGCTCTATGCTGCTCCCTCAGGGCAGCAGGCGCAGTCCTCTTCGGCCCAGCCTCTCTTTGTGGGTCTCTCACTTGGTGCAGCAGGTGCAGTCCTCATTGGTGCAGTCGCTCTATGCTGCTCCCTCAGGGCAGCAGGCGCAGTCCTCTTCGGCCCAGCCTCTCTTTGTGCGTCTCTCACTTGGTGCAGCAGGTGCAGTCCTCATTGGTGCAGTCGCTCTATGCTGCTCCCTCAGGGCCGAAAAACTCAAATGGGGTGGCTCTAATCAGTATGGCTGAGCCAATATCTAGAAAAACAAAATGCAAATGCCAGTACTGATACAAAAGATTTAATTAACAAATGTCAGAACCCTGGACCTGAAAAATTAATTCAAGGCTGGTCGCTGATTGGTAGCTTTGTTTATTTTGTTTAATTTTATCAAAACACATATATTAAAGGCAGTAGACAATATTACATGCTAGGTGCAAAAAGAATTTTATAGGGAATAAGGAAATCTTTCATCCAATCAAACATGTCACAGGCATACAACAATCAACCATTCAAGGACAAAAAGGACAATGTGTAATATATTACAGTGGCCAGTATTTACAGTGAACAAACAAACACAAAAATTCTAGAAAAAGCCACAGTCTGCAAAATATTTTAGATGGTATTCATGAAAAATTGTTTATAACAAACGTACATTTCTTCGACAACTTTAAATATTCTCTGGTTTAGTTAAACGAAAATAACATATACTAAGTAATGTACAAAGGGTAGTGGTAAGCAACAAGGCAATTCATATGAGCTTATCACCCATGCAGACTCAAAGGTGGCTGCAGGCGCAGTCCTCTTCGGCCCAGCCTTTCTTTGTGGGTCTCTCACTTGGTGCAGCAGGTGCAGTCCTCATTGGTGCAGTCGCTCTATGCTGCTCCCTCAGGGCAGCAGGTGCAGTCCTCTTCGGCCCAGCCTCTCCTTGCGGGTCTCTCACTTGGTGCAGCAGGTGCAGTCCTCATTGGTGCAGTCGCTCTATGCTGCTCCCTTAGTGTAGCAGGTGCAGTCCTTTTCGACCCAGCCTCTCCTTGCGGGTCTCTCACTTGGTGCAGCAGGCGCAGTCCTCATTGGTGTAGTCGCTCTATGCTGCTCCCTCAGTGCAGCAGGTGCAGTCCTCATCGGCCCAGCCTCTGTTTGCGGGTCTCTCACTCGGTGCAGCAGGTGCAGTCGCTTTATGCTGCTCCCTCAGGGTGGCAGGCGCAGTCTCTCTATGCTGCTCCCTCAGTGCAGCAGGTGCAGTCCGCATTGGCACAGTCTCTCTATGCTGCTCCCTCAGTGCAGCAGGGCAGCCCTCCTTTGGTCCTTCTTCCAGTTGAAAGAGATCTGAGGTCTGTGTGCCAGGGATGCCCCTTTTATCCGCAGGGCAATACGCGATTGGTAGCAAATGAGCTACTATGTCCCCTCCCACCTCGTGACCACTTCCTGTGGAATGTGGCATCTAGCTACCCCAGGATGCCCCCCTCTTCCCAGTCTCAGTATGGTGAGACCCCTCTCTCGGTGTTCAGATCTCACTAGCCGACCCCTGGAGTGTGGTTACAGTTGGGATCTCTTATTTGCATCCATTCGGAGATGGGATCCTGTAAGACGTGACGCCTTGGAATGTATTGACTTGATCTAGGAACAGTTGGGGAGTTATACCTGTTCCTGCCTTGCTGCAGGTCATTTGCTACTAAACCGCTGGTGATCTAGACCTGCATGCCTGGCTCCCCACTCGACTATTGAAGATTTCTGTGTTGTGTGCCTGTCGAATTTGGACCTGATTGTGGCTGTGAATTTCATCTCGTTGAGCTGTGCCCTGCTATGCTTTTCTGTTGGTAACATTTTTGGGTGATATTTGTGTCAGCGTTCCAGAGTTCGGGCTCGGCTGTTTGTTTGGCCTCGCGTGTGTGTCTGGCTGTGAAGTGTGTTTTTTGCACTCTGCATCGTTGGACACTGTTCTCTCTGGAACATATCTGGAATAGTTTTCGGCAGGAACATATTTGTGAATCCCTTGGTATTTATTTTCGCTGGAGAACTGGTAACTGCCCCGACAACCTCACTCCACTGAAGAACCCCCCAGGCAAGACCAGCAACAGGAAAACTACATGGTTCACCGACGCCCTCAAAGACTCAAAGAAATCATGCCGCACTCTCGAAAAAACGCGGCGCCGCGAACGGACAACAGAAAACATGTCAGTCCTTAAAAACGCCATTTGCGAACACCACCAGCTGATCCGCACCACCAAAAGGACATCGTTCTAAGAGCGGCTGGATAACAACACCCACAACAGCAAGGAACTCTTCAGCATCGTAAAGGAGCTCTCCAACCCCAATGCCAGCAACAACGACATCACACCATCACAAGACCTCTGCAACTCCTTCGCCACGTTCTTCTACCGCAAGATCGCAGATATACACAACAGCTTTGACGCCCGGACTCCTCCTCCAGTCACCAAACCAACGACCCCCACCACCACCCTAAGGGACTGGACCCCAGTCAGCACAGAAGACACCACCCACGTCATGAACACCATCCACTCCGGCTCTCCCTCTGACCCATGCCCCCACCATATCTACAACAAAGCAGACGCCATCATCGCACCCTACCTCTGGAACGTCATAAACAACTCCTTCGCATCAGCCACCTGGAAGCACGCAGAGATCAACGCCCTTCTGAAAACACCCACAGCTGACCCTAAAGACCTCAAGAACTTCTGCCCCATCTCTCTTCTTCCCTTCCCGGCCCAAGTCATTGAGAAGACGTCAATAAACAGCCGACTGCATTCCTCGAGGCAAACAACTCGCTCGACCCATCCCAATCTGGATTTAGAGCCAACCACAGCACCGAGACAGCCCTCATCGCAGCCACCGACGACATCAGGACCCCTGATGGACAACGGGGAGACAACCGCCCTCATCCTCCTAGACCTCTCAGCCGCCTTTGATACTGTCTACCACCGCACCCTAATACCCGCCTCTACAACATTGGGATCCAAGGAAAACCGCTGGACTGGATCACCTCGTTCCTCTCCAACAGAACCCAGAGAGTCCGCCTCCCGCTGTTCCGCTCCATGGCCACCAAGATCATCTGCGGCGTACCCCAAGGCTCCTCGCTCAGCCCAACCCTCTTCAATATCTACATGAGTGCCCTCACCGCCATCTAACGCAAACACAACCTCAACATCATCTCCTACGCCAACGACACCCAGCTGATACTCTCCCTCACCAAAGACCCAACCACCGCCAAAACCAACCTCCAGGAAGGAATGAAAGACGTAGAGGAATGGATGAAGCTCAGTCGGCTGAAACTGAACTCAGACGAAACGGAGGTCCTCATCCTCAGACAATCCCCATTCGCCTGGGACGACTCCTGGTGGCCCACAGTGCTGGGCACTGATCCGTCACCCATGGACCACGCACACAACCTGGGATTCATCCTGGACTTCTCGCTCACGATGACCAAACAACGCCATCTCATCCTCCTGCTTCAACACCCTGCTCGTTCTCCGAAAGATCTTCCGGTGGATCCCCACAGAAACCAGAAAGACGGTCACGCAGGCCTCTTCACCAGCCGACTGGACTACGGGAACGCCCTCTACGCAGGAACCACAGCCAAACTTCAGAAATGACTTCAGCGCATACAGAATGCCTCCGCACGACTCATCCTCGACATCCCTCGCCACAGCCACATATCGGCCCACCTGAGAAACTTGCACTGGCTCCCCGTCAGCAAGAGGATCACGCTCAGGCTCCTCACCCATGCACACAAAGCGCTCCACGACATGGGCCCCGAATACCTCAACAACCGCCTCTCATTCTACTCTCCTATCCGCCAGCTTCGCTCCGCCAGCCTCGCCCTCGCAACCGTCCCACGGATCCGCCGAGCCACCACCGGAGCAAGATCTTTCTCTTACCTGGCCGCCAAGACATGGAACTCCCTCCTCGCACACCTACGACTAACCCAGGACCATCTCACCTTCAGGAAACACCTCAAGACATGGCTATTCGAGCAGTAGCACCCCTCCTCTCCCTTCAGAGCCTTGAGATCCTCGCGGGTGAGTAGCACGCTCTATAAATGGACTGATTGATTGATTGATTGGTTTACACTCACGTGATGAGTGCGAGGAAAGAAATGCTTGAGACAGGCAAGACGTGTGAGGCAAAACATGTCTGGCACCGTAACGTCTTTACAACGACGAGAGGAGCACTTGAGAGGTTTGGTTTGGAGCTTGTTCAATGAGCACGAGAGAGGAGCACAAAGAGAGGTTTTGTTTGGAGCTCGTTAGAGGAGCACGAGGAGAGGAGTCCTTGAGAGGTTTTGTTTGGAGCTCATGTGAAGAGCGTGAGGAGAGGAGCGCTTGAGAGGGTTGGTTTGAAGCTTGTGTGAAGAGCGTGAGGAGAGAAGCGCTTGAGAGGTTTGGTTTGGAGCTCGTGTGGAGAGCGCGAGGAGAGGAGCACTTGAGAGGGTTGGTTTGGAGCTCGTGTGAAGAGCGTGAGGAGAGGAGCGCTTGAGAGGGTTGGTTTGGAGCTCGTGTGAAGAGAGCGAGGAGAGGAGTGCTTAAAAGGTTTCATTTGGAGCACGTGTGAAGAGCATGAGGAGAGGAGCATGAAGAGAGGTTTGGTTTAAAGTTCGTGTAGAAGAGCACAAGGAGAGGAATGCTTGAGAGGTTTTTGTTTGGAGCTCGTGTCAAGAGCACAAGGAGAGGAGCTCATATAGAGGAGCCGAGGAGACGAGCGATGAGATGTTTTCTTTGGAGCTCGTGTTGAGGAGCATGAGAAGAGGAGTGCTTGAGAGGATTTGTTTGGAGCACGTGTGAAGTAAGCAAGAAGAGAAGCACTTGAGAGGTTTGGTTTGGAGCTCATGTGAAGAGCGTGAGGAGAGGAGTGCTTGAGAGGTTTGGAGCTCTTGTGAAGAGCGCAAGTAGAGGAACACTTGAGAGGTTTGGTTTGTAGCTCGTGTGAAGAGCGCGAGGAGAGGAGCGCTTGAGATGTTTCGTTTGGAGCGCGTGTGAAGAGCGCAAGGAGGGGAGCGCTTGAGAGGTTTAGTTTGGAGCTCGTGTAGAGGAGCACAAGGAGAGGAGCGCTTGAAAGGTTTCGTTTGGAGCGCATGTGAAGAGCCCGAGGAGAGGAGCACGAAGACAGGTTTAGTTTGGAGCTCGTGTAGAGGATCATGAGGAGAGGAGTGCTCGAGAGGTTTCGTTTGGAGTTCGTGTGAAGAGCCCGAGGAGAGGAGCGCTTGAGAGGGTTGGTTTGGAGCTTGTGTGAAGAGAGCGAGGAGAGGAGCGCTTGAGAGGTTTGGTTTGGAGCTCGTGTAGCAGAACACGAGGAGAGGAGTGCTTGAAAGGTTTCATTTGGAACATGTGTGAAGAGCGTGAGGAGAGGAGCACGAAGAGAGGTTTGGTTTGGAGTTCGTGTAGAGGAGCACAAGGAGAAGAGTGCTTAAGAGGTTTCGTTTGGAGCTCGTGCCAAGAGCACAAGGAGAGGAGCACTTGAGAGGATTGGTTTGGAGCTCGTGTGAAGAGCGTAAGGAGAGGAGCGCTTGAGCAGTTTGGAGCTCGTTTGAAGAGTGCAAGGAGAGGAGCACTTGAGAGGTTTGGTTTGGAGCTCGTGTGAACAGCGATGAGAGGAGCGCTTGAGAGGTTTGGTTTGGAGCTTGCATAAAGAGTGCGAGGAGAGGAGCACTTGAGAGGTTTGGTTTGGAGCTTGTGTGAAAAGCGCGAGGAAAGGAGCACTTGAGAGGTTTGATTTAGAGCTCGTGTAGAGGAGCACGAGGAGACTAGCGATGAGAGGTTTGCTTTGGAGCTCGTGTAGAGGAGCATGAGGAGAGGAGTGCTTGAGAGGTTTTGTTTGGAGTACGTGTGAAGAGCGCAAGAAGAGAAGCGCTTGAAAGGTTTGGTTTGGAGCTCGTGTGAAGAGCGTGAGGAGAGGAGCGCTGGAGAGGTATGGAGCTCTTGTGAAGAGCGCGAGTAGAGGAGCATTTGAGAGGTTTGGTTTGGAGCTCGTGTGAAGAGCGCGAGGAGAAGAGCGCTAGAGAGGTTAGGTTTGGAGCTCACTTGAAGAGTGGGAGGAGAGAAGCCCTTGAGGTGTTTTGTTTGGAGCGCGTGTGAAGAGCGCAAAGAAAGGAGCGCTTGAGAGTTTGGTTTGGAGCTTGTGTAGAGGAGCACGTGGAGAGGAGCGCTTGAGAGGTTTGGTTTGGAGCTCATGTCGAGCACAAGGAGGGGAGCGCTTAAGAGGTTTGGTATGGAGCTTGTGTGAAGAGCGCGTGAAGAGGAGCGCTTGAGATGTTTAGTTTGGAGCTCATGTGAAGAGCGCGAGCAGAGGAGCGCTTGAGAGATTTGGGTTGGAGCTCGTGTGAAGAGCGCGAGGAGAGGAGCGCTTGAGAGATTTGGTTTGGAGCTCATGTGAAGAGCGCAAGGAGAGGAGCGCTTGAGATGTTTCGTTTGGAGCTCGTGTGAAGAGCGTGAGGAGAGGAGTGCTTAAGAGGTTTGGTTTGGACCTCTTGTAGAGGAGCACAAGGAGAGGAGCGCTTGAAAGCTTTGGTTTGGAGTTTGCGCGAAGAGTGCGAGGGGAGGAGCGCTTGAGAGGTTTGGTTTGGAGCTCATGTGATTAGCGCGAGGAGAGGAGCGCTTGAGAGTTTTGGTTTGGAGCTCTTGTAGAGCAGCACGAGGAGAGAAGCACTTGAGAGGTTTGGTTTGGAGATCGTGTGAAGAGCGTGAGGAGAGGAGCGCTTGAGAGGTTTGGAGCTCTTGTGAAGAGCGTGAGGAGAGGAGCGCTTGAGAGGTTTGGAGCTCTTGTGAAGAGCGCAAGTAGAGGAACACTTGAGAGATTTGATTTGTTGCTCGTGTGAAGAGCGCGAGGAGAGAAGCGCTTGAGATGTTTCGTTTGGAGCGCGTTTGAAGAGCGCAAGGAGAGGAGCGCTTGAGAGGCTTAGTTTGGAGCTCGTGTAGAGGAGCACAAGGAGAGGAGCACTTGAAAGGTTTCGTTTGGAGCGCATGTGAAGAGCGCGAGGAGAGGAGCACGAAGACAGGTTTAGTTTGGAGCTCGTGTAGGGGATCATGAGGAGAGGAGTGCTTGAGAGGTTTCGTTTGGAGCTCGTGTGAAGAGCGCGAGGAGAGGAGCGCTTGAGAGGGTTGATTTGGAGCTTTTGTAAAGAGAGCGAGGAGAGGAGCGCTTGAGAGGTTTGGTTTGGAGCTCGTGTAGCGGAACACGAGGAGAGGAGTGCTTGAAAGGTTTCATTTGGAGCATGTGTGAAGAGCGTGAGGAGAGGAGCACGAAGAGAGGTTTGGTTTGGAGTTCGTGTAGAGGAGCATAAGGAGAGGAGTGCTTAAGAGGTTTCGTTTGGAGCGCATGTGAAGAGCGCGAGGAGAGGAGCACAAAGACAGGTTTAGTTTGGAGCTCGTGTAGGGGATCATGAGGAGAGGAGTGCTTGAGAGGTTTCATTTGGAGCTCGTGTGAAGAGCGCGAGGAGAGGAGCGCTTGAGAGGGTTGATTTGGAGCTTTTGTAAAGAGAGCGAGGAGAGGAGCGCTTGAGAGGTTTGGTTTGGAGCTCGTGTAGCGGAACACGAGGAGAGGAGTGCTTGAAAGGTTTCATTTGGAGCATGTGTGAAGAGCGTGAGGAGAGGAGCACGAAGAGAGGTTTGGTTTGGAGTTCGTGTAGAGGAGCATAAGGAGAGGAGTGCTTAAGAGGTTTCGTTTGGAGCTCGTGTCAAGAGCACAAGGAGAGGAGCACTTGAGAGGATTGGTTTGGAGCTCGTGTGAAGAGCGTAAGGAGAGGAGCGCTTGAGAGGTTTGGAGCTCGTTTGAAGAGTGCAAGGAGAGGAGCACTTGAAAGGTTTGGTTTGGAGCTTGCATAAAGAGTGCGAGGAGAGGAGGTTTGGTTTGGAGCTTGTGTGATCAGCTCGAGGAGAGGAGCACTTGAGAGGTTTGGTTTGGAGCTCGTATAGAGGAGCATGAGGAGAGGAGTGCTTGAGAGGTTTTGTTTGGAGTACGTGTGAAGAGCGCAAGAAGAGAAGCGCTTGAGAGGTTTAGTTTGGAGCTCGTGTGAAGAGCGTGAGGAGAGGAGCACTTGAGGTTTGGTTTGGAGCTCGTGTGAAGAGTGCGAGGAGAGGAGCGCTAGAGAGGTTTGGTTTGGAGCTCGATTAAAGAGTGCGAGGAGAGGAGCTCCTTAGATGTTTCGTTTGGAGCACGTGTGAAGAGTGCGAGGAGAGGAGCGCTTGAGAGGTTTGGTTTGGAGCTCGTGTAGAGGAGCACGAGAGAGGAGTATGAGGAGAGATTTCGTTTGGAGCGCATGTGAAAAGCACGAGTAGAGGAGCACGAAGAGAGGTTTGGTTTATTGCTTGTGTAGAGGAGCACAAGGAGAGGAGTGCTTGAGAGATTTCGATTGGAGCTCGTGCGAAGAGTGCGAGGAGAGGAGCGCCTCAGAGGTTTGGTTTGGAGCTCGTGTAGAGGAGCACGAGGAAACGAGCGCTTAGGAGGTATGGAGCTCATGTAGAGGAGCACGAGGAGAGGAGTGCTTGAGAGGCTGACAAAATTCTAATCAAAAGATGCTTGAAGGGGTAAAAAAGGAAGAAAATAAAAAATGAAAAATCCTACAGGAAAATACAAAAGGTTTTTTTTATTGCCCTCACCCACTGTGTAGTGGCATGCTTCATCATAGTGCAGCTGACACACCCTGGTACAGACCAACACTCAGAGTCGAGCGCTTGTTTTTTATATAAGAAAATAAAAGCAGGGTTTCGTATGAGAGATCCCTTTTGCAGAATTAATATTCTTTAAGACTGTCTAAGTGGGTGCCTGTATATTTATTTGTTGTTGCCCCCCCCCCCTTGAAGGTGTTAAAAAGGAAAAAGCGAGTGTATTGGAGGAGCTACATCTCCATTACCCCACCTGCCTGCACCAACAAGTTTCAACCACCTGGAAATGCCCTACTGGGTCACTGGCATTCCTCAGGAGTGTGACCCCTCGTCAGAATCCTAATCCTTCTGAGTTTATTTACTAGATAGTAAGCATAAGTATGTGGCTTTAGTTGCTTTTAAGTAGACACACTCAGGATGAGTACCGGAGTCTCATTGTAGGTTCTTCAAACTCGGCCCAGAGTGGGAACACCGCCCTATAGTCACACTTACATCAAGGTGCGGCGTCTCCTGGCAGACCACCCTGCGCCCTGCTGTACCTAATCTCACCTTAGATAAGGCTGTAGAGTTAGCAGTAATAGAGAGTACTGCACCCTTCATGTCTTAAATGTGTCTTGTGGGTAAATAAGCCAAAGGTGTAGTGGCTGATGTCTGTGCTTGTGATAAAAGGAACAAGGAAAAAAAGAAATGTCAAATGTTACTTCTATGCTTTAGATGTGGTCATGCCAATCATTTAGGGAATTCATCGTCATGTCCTGCTCGTGATAAAGTATGTGGGAGATGCAAAAAGAAAGGGCATTTTGTAAAAAGTGTGCACTTCTAGGATGAAAAAGGTCAAACCCAAGGTAGTGAGTAGTGCGAGTGAACATGAAGGGAGCACAGATAGTCTGAATCAAGTAAGGAAAGTGTTGTTGTGTACTGATGTTACTCAAGGTCAACCCCAGATTGTTAGCAGGATTAAAAGACCTTGCTGTCAGATCTTGGTCAATAACAAGGCGGCATGATGGCAGATTATGGGACTCCTTTTACGCTAATAGGTATAGATGATTGGAAAAACATTGGGAATGTGCAACCTGTAAAATCTTCCATTAGACCCTTGGCGAATGGTGGAAAACCTATTGAATCAAGGGGGAGGGCGAGGGGCATGGAAAGACATCATGGCGGACGCCATCTCGCAGAGCCCTAAATCCAACAACATCTGTAATAAATGTCCCTTGGGCGAGGTGGACGATATTTATCCCAGTGAGGGGACATCCAGGCGACGATCTGGTGCCAGTGGGGTGGCGAGACGGGGCCCCAGGGGGAGCTGCCTCAGCCCTGCCCCCGTGGCTCCTGGTGCTCCACTGCCTGCCCCACCCGCGAAGGAGCCGTGACTTTAGAGAGCGACCCGGGGGACTCGCACAGACAATCAAACCGGACCCCAGGGTGTGGAGAAGCGGATGGAGCAGTGGTGTGGTACCGCCGGACCCCAGGGTGTGGAGAAGCAGATGGAGCAGTGGCGTGGTGCCACCGGATCCCAGGGTGTGGAGAAGCAGATGGAGAAGTGGTGTGGTGCCGCCGGACCCAGGGTGTGGCAAAGCGGATGGAGCAGTGTTGTGGTGCTGCCGGAGCCCAGGGTGTGGAGAAGTGGATGGAGCAGTTGTGTGGTGCCGCCGGACCCCAGGGTGTGGAGAAGCAGGAGCAGTGGTGTGGTGCGGCCCGACCCCAAGGGTGTGGAGAAGCAGATGGAGCAGTGGTGTGGTGCCGCCCGACCCCCAGGGTGTGGAGAAGCGGAAGAAGCAATGGTGTGGTGCGGCCAGGAACCCCAGGGTGTGGAGAAGCGGATGGAGCAGTGGTGTGGTGCAGCCGGATCTTGCAGATTGGCCCCGTCGAGGCCTGGGCGGTGATGGGGAGAGGCCGTATGTGCATGGTGGTGCACCCCCTTGTGAGGTGGATGAGAGACGGCCAGCTCCCCTCGGAGGAGTCGGCCCAGTGGCAGGCCCAGCAGACCTCTACAGGCTGCGGGGTGATACCCCCATCGGCCGCTACATCTGAAGTCTGGCTTGTCCCGCGGGGCAGATGGAACACTCTACACCCGAGAGAGCCCAGCAGAGCCTTAGTGTCTCTATGCACAACGAGCAGCACCCAGGCAAGGCAGGCGTGCAGTGCGGGACCAGTCCTTGAGATGCTAGAACCCTACCACAAACCAAAGTACACTGGAAGAGTATACCACTGCCCTTGTGTAGTGTTTGTAGTACAGGGCCGAAGGCCCTCAGGCACTATAGAAGGACAGACACGGACAGTAAGCTGTAGTGCAGAACTGGCCTGTAGGCCTGTGTGCCGGGCCTCTCTTATTGACAGGGTCACCTGACTGGGGACGCCTGTGGTGGGTGGGTGTTCGGTGTGTTACACTTGCGAGCAGAACACTTCTAGAACGTGTCTAGCTAGACACGACACCTTGGAGGGGCAAGTAGTGTCGATGGTGGGGGCCCTATCCCAGGCAACGCTGCCCTGCACACATTGTCCCATGACTTGTTGGACGCCGAGATCAGCGCAGTTGGCTCAGAAGTCTCCTTCCACAGACAGCCCCTTATAAAAGCTTATAAAGAAGCCCCCCCCCCACACACCCCCACTCTAACTGCCGCTCCCAGACACAGGGTGAAGACTCATGACTGATTTGGAAACTTGTAGACTTGGTTTGCAGAGTCTGCACCAAGCTTGGGAGACCTCGAGAGGTGTTATCTGTACACCCTGAGAAACTATGGTTAAAGACAATGGGAAGTTGAGGAATCATCGGCGGAAAGCTCCCCAGGTCCACGTTGGGGCCCTGAGAGCACCCTGGCTGCAACAGATGCTTCATGTTATTGGCTGAGAAATTGGGGTGGGGGAGGAGGGAGAGGGTGTTATATTCAGTTCTGCAAAGTTCAGCACAATTTAGGTACAGGCACAGTGCCACCGTAGACACTACATACTCACTCCACACTTGGCAACCCCCCTGAAACACGGATGGCTACAAACAACAGCAATACTACGCCGAAGGGCTTAACATTATGACATGAAAGGTCCATGAAGTTCCAGACAAAACTTAACCACAGCTGTCTTAAAGCAAGCCAAAAGACTAGAGGTTGACATACTCCTTTTGCAAGAAACTCACATGATGGGTAATAAAGCCTCATGCCTTGCTCGCTAAGGTTTTGGCCAGGTCTTTCATTCAGGGTTTGTCCATGCACCACGGGGTACAGGAATCCTAGTACACCATAGGGTCCCATATAGACCCTCCAAAGTATGGTCTGACCCATGGTCTGACCCAGGTGGGAGCTACACCCCTGTAGCCGGCACACTGTAGGGGGAACAGCTGACACTCGGATGCTTCTACGCCCCTCCTCCCTGGGACAAACCTTTGTTCACAGAGTCGTACACCTATGGGGGGATCACCCAGATGGTTAAACAGTAATAGCGGTCAACTGGAATGACATTATGGCACCCATTGTTCAATGGCGAAAGGCGGACCCGAGAATCAAACTGCACTACTTGGTCTCCTCCCTGGGGTGGTCAGATGCATGGCGTGCCTATCATCCAGCAGAGTTGGGCTTCACCTTCTTCTCGACGGTGCACGGGTCACTCTCTAGACTAGACTACTTATTCCTCCAACTTGTACATATCCATAGGGCCACAGCGGTCTCTGTCCTGGGGTGGTCTGACGCATGACATGCTTGTCATCCAGCGGAGTCAGGCTTCACCTTCCTCTCAGCGGTGCACGGGTCACTCTCTGGACTAGACTCCTTATTCCTCCCACTTGTACATATCCATAGGGCCACAGCGGTCTCTGTCCTGCCCAGGGAGTCTCTCAGACCATTTTCCAGTGTTACAACTGGGGGTCTCTAGTTGGCAGAAGTAGGTACTTTTGACCAAATACATATCCTTGCCTCTAGTCAGGGTAAGGGGGTACACTTCTAAAATAACCCCTGCTCACCCCCTTTGGAAGCTTGGCACGAGCAGGCAGGCTTATCTCAGAGGCAGTGTGTAGGAAGGTGGATACCTGACTATGGTTGCCCCCAACTTTTTTCCTGGTGTTTTGCAGGTTTTCCGACTTAGTTGACCTGGGGCCCTGCCAATCAGGACCCCAGGCCTACTGCTCTCTCTCTAAAATGGATTCCATGTACCTTAGGTACATTTCCAATTGGTACTGGGCCACCTTATCAGACCCTGTAACTCAGGGCATAGGTGTACCCAGGGCCTACCAGGGGCTGCAGCATGTATTATGCCACCCCTGGCTGGCCATCTAAATCTGACACAACTGGCTGCACGACAGCTGGGGCAAGGTGGTGTAATCACCCTTTGCTTTAGATATAGTATACCTATATCTAACCCTAAAATGGACACATAGATTTCTATCAGTCACTCCTATGGCAGGCCTTGACAATCCTGAAGGCAGAGTGCTTGAAATCATGTGAGATGGTGCTCTGGCATGAGCTGAGCCCGTTTGCAGCTTGCGGAACCAAGTCCTAATAGCTGTTCCATGATAACGCATACCATATACTCTTAAGTGCATTATAATCCTCGCGGTTAAATGCTATCTTTGGTATCGCTTTATCAAAACATGTCGAGTAAGGTGTCATACGAATTGGAATACTAACCCCTTGCCAATTCTGGCGACGGGGTTAGCATTCCACCTTTCTAGAGGGACACGGCATGTATGTAACTGTGAACCCCGGTTAAAGTTAACTCGAGCCTCAGCATCACAAAATGGATGCTGCCACCACAGACACAAGTCTGACCCCCTGCAGCTGGGAGTCCTTCCAGCGAGGGGAGCTTGGACAAAGGGTTTCCTGTTGGGGGCGGTGCTAGCACCATCCCAGACAGGGTTTTGTGTATCCTGGGTAGGCAGGGCTTTACAGGAAGGTGACTGCAAGTGGCACCCCGGTGCTCACTACACATCTGCCGGCTAGAACCAGTTCCAGGGGCACACCAGCCCCTGGCCTGGGGAAAGTCTGGCATGGGAGAGGGGTGTAACCACCCCCCTTCCTGGTCCCACCCCTAGGGCGGGACCTAGTCGCGTACCCACCCCTTCCTTTAGGATAAAGGCAGGAGCGGGGACCCTTCCAAATTAGATCATCTTTGAATCAAGACACTACTTTCTACGAAAGGAACTCTCGACTTCTTCTCAAGATTTCTCCCTTGTGGCTAAGGAGTAGTCACCCTGCACCCGCAGGCACCATCAAGAACACTGCGGTTCGCTGCACGTCCTTCCTCCGGAATCCGACTGACCAGCTCTACGAGACCCAGCTTCCCTGGCACCTCTGACCTCTACCTACCTCTACAGCTAAGCTGAGAACCGTAGGTGCGACGAGACCCTGAGGGACCGGCCATCATCAGAACTGCACGACTTCTTTCCAGCACGACCGCCGAGGGATCCTCTGGTGAGTGCTTTGGGGTCCGAGAAGCCCCGACCCTGAGCAGCTCCAGCACCGAAGACCAGCCCCCCAGCATCCACGAGATCTGCGTGGGGCCCTTCTGCTTTTTGGCTGCTCACCGCGTTGTCTGGCTACTAGCCCGCTGTCTTGTGGCCTTCCCGACGATGACCGACGACATCACCACTGCTAGTCTGGTTGCTCCAGACTGGCCCTTGCTCCCTTCCAAAAGAGGAGCACCCCGGACCCTCCTGGTCCACTCCAGACGCCATTTTAGGTCCACCGCGTGGGCTTGAATTTGCCAAGACTTGTTGCCCCAATCCTGGGTCCAGCGACGTCGACAGCATCAACCATCGTGGGACAGCTCGCACCTCCATCCTGGTCGCCGACAACGCCTCCTGGTCCGTGAGACTGCAGAGCCCAGCGTCGCCCACTCACCTAGTCGAGGTGACGCCATCCGGTGCCATCCTGGTGCCCATCTGATCCCTGGCTAGTGATTCAGGACTTGGTCCCCTCTGCTTACAGGTGTCTTCCATCTTCGATCCAGGCTTGGATCCATCGACCAATCTTCACTGGTCTCCTGCCAGCAACTCCTTCTTTCAGGCTCCTGGTTCGTCAACGAAGGTTTCCGACGTCTTTTCAGACCTATGCAGCCTCAGCCCCTGGGCAAGGTAACTTCGGCATTTTGGTGCCCCAGCATAGCCTCACTATCCAAGGGTCCAGATCCACTTTCGTTTTCAGCCTACCTTATCCGGTTCGCCCGAGAACACTAACTTTGCTTTTACTAGCTCCCATAGACTTTGTCCTGCATCCCGCGTGAGAGTGCACAATCTGCACCCGAGTCCCCTAGGCCTCCTACTAGTAATCTGAAGGTTCAGTAACGTAGTCCTAGCGATTCCAAAGCCTATTAGTCCAGTACTTACCTGCTAATAATTTTGCATTCCACTTTCATAGTATATGGTTTTTCGTGCCCCTCGGGCATTTGTGTAAATTATGCAACTTGAAGTATTTTCGTAAGAGTTTTGTTGTGTGCTTAGTACCCTGTCCTCATAAAGAGTACAGGGCTGTTGTGATCTAAATAAATACACTATTTATTTTCATAAAACTTGTGTGGTGTACTTTCACTTGGTGTTCAAGGGGTATATGTGATGGTATAACAGCTGGCTTAACACGCCCTCTAGAGTTTAGCCCGAAGACTGCTCGTATCCATGCTATTAGGATAGCTGGTCTATAAGGTTGACTTATAACCAATCATCAATAAGGGTTGTTTCGACTGATACAAAGTGCTCACTAGAATAGTGAACATTATATATCAGGCCAACTTCTCACATTGGTGAGCAGCGGTTGGGATTTGAGCTTGCTGTTGTTTTACCACACGTATCCTAAGAATATCTTGTGAAAGATCACATAAGTATAAAGGTACATATAACTTAGCTTAGAATACTCTGAGTTCTACTGAACCAGCTGTTGTAGTTTAACAAGGCTTAGCACACCTTGACTACAACTCTTAGCAAGGGATCAGTAGGCAAACATATAGTGTAGGTAGGTGCATCACTTACACCACACTAGAAAAGCAGCATGTCAGACAAAGGAGGAAACTCTGAGTCTCCCCTTGTGTCAGTTGACCCTCCACAGGTCATGTACAGATATGCAGCACTTAGCTTCCAGGAGATGAGACAATTGTGTACCTCCAGGAAGCTAAAACAGGGTTATAACCCTACCATTCCCTTTCTGATTGGTCTCTTAGAGACTTATGATGCCAGAAGAACTGCTAACCCAGATTCTTCTAATCCAGATGGGAACATGCCTCCCCTAGAGGGAACCTCTGGTGACCCTGACCTCCACCTCCAGGCAGCAGATGATGCTGAGGAGGAGGAGGAAGATGAGTTATCAGGGGATGAGGCAGACAAAGGTCAGGTAGAAGTCAGTAGACTCACTAGGACTAACTTAAGTAGGCATGAGAATGGATTTGGGGGACCCCCAGGGCCACTCTCAGGCAGACTTAACATTGGGAATGGACGAGTTAGGTCTCTATCCAGAGGCTCTAACAGATCCATTCGAACCAATGGCTCTCAGACCTCTTCTCGTAGAGGGATGTCATCCCCTAAGAGAAGGGAGCATGAAGCTGAGATGAGGGAAGCCAATCTGAGGATTGAAAGGGAAGAACTTGCCCTGGCCAAAGAGAGGCTTGCCTTTGCTAAAGAGCAAAAGTTAAGTGGGTTAGATCTCACTGGTGGCAGCATTCTCCCAAGAGAGAAAGACAGGAGTTTAGACACTAGACACCTGAGTAAGATAGTGCCCCCTTTAAACAAGGGGATGATATCCACAAATGGATGACTGCTTTGGAGAGGGCTTGCACTGTACAGTGTGTCCCCCAGAGTCAGTGGGCAGCTATCTTGTGGTTCTCCCTTGAAGGCAAAGGTAGAGATAAGCTCCTCACTACTAGAGCTGAGGATGCTAACAATTACCAAGTCCTGAAGAATACACTGGTTGATGGGTTTGGTTTAACCACTGAACACTACAGGTTGATGTTCAGAGACACCCAGAAAACTCAGTCTCAGGATTGGGCTGACTTTGTTGATTGTGCCACTAAGGCTTTTGCAGGCTGGCTACTGGGAAGTAAGGTTACTGATTTCAAAGGATTGTACAATCTAATTATGAGAGAGCAAATCTTAAGTAATTGTCAGAACCAGTTATTACATCAACACCTGGTAGACTCTGATCTGACCTCTCCACAAGAATTGGGTAAGAGGGCAGACAAATGGGTCAGAACCAGGGTCAGGCCTAAGAACCAGGGTGGTGACCAAAAGAAGGAATCAACCAAGCCTCAAGAGAAGGGTGGGAATAAATCTTCTGATCAAACCACAGGGCCCCAAAATTCCTCTGAAAAGGGTGGGTCCCAAACTTCTCCCAAAACCCAAAAGAAACCTTACTGTCATACCTGCAAACAGGTAGGCCATTACAAAACTGACAGCAGTTGTCCCAAGGCCAACAACAATAAGGAGAACATACCCCCAAATAAAGCTTTCCAGCCTCCTGTTACTACTAGTAGTAATCCCCCAGGTGGTGGGAGTGCCCCCAAGAATCTGGGTGCATTTTCTTTGGGAGTGCCTGGGGACTCTGGCCTAACCAGGTCCCGTGACTTAGATACTCTTGTCTGTGAGACTGGCATGGGGTTTGCCAACTTCACAGCCTGTCCCAACACTTTGGGCAGGTACAGACAGGAGCCCCTCATCAATGGTTCAAAGGTTGAGGCCTACAGAGACACAGGGGCTAGCATCACCATGGTGGCTGAGAGCCTAGTCCCCTCAAGGCAACTTATACCTGGTGCCACATACCAGGTAGTGAACATTGATGGAGTGCAGAGAGATCATCCCATAGCAGTGGTAAATCTCAGCTGGGGAGGTATCACTGGTCACAAGAGAGTGGCAGTGTCACCAAACTTGCCTGTAGATTGCCTACTGGGGAACGATTTAGAGATCTCAGCCTGGGCTGAGGTAGAGCAAGAAACCCATTTTAAAATGGTAAACCTCCATGGTAAGGTTAGTGGGGCAGTGATAGCCACAGCCCCAGTCCCAGAAGTCCTCCCTGAACAGGTCAGGAGGGCTGGGCCAGTCACAGCCCTATCACAGAAAGATGCCTTTCCTGAACAGGTTGGCAAGGCTGTGATGGTCACAGCCCAAACCCAAACTGAGTCCCTTCCTGAAAAGGCTGGTGGAGTTGTGATGGCCACAGCTCAAACTCAGACAGATAATAGTGTTGTGAAGCCTGAAACAATGGATCACTCCACTCAGACAGAGAGCATTGAGGAGGAAGAAAAGTCTTCCCCCTCCCAGACACTAGGTGAGAGCCAGCCTCCTCAGGGAACTGACTCTACCCCTGGTGAAGGAACTGCCCCAGAAGTAGTCAGGCCTAGCCTGGCAGAGCCCCTGATGGCAGTGGACCCTTCCCAGGTGGGACCCAGTCTGGAGCAGGTAGCCTGCACCTCTCTACCCTGCCTCAGTCAGCCCAGGGCTGTAAAGGTCAGGAAGGCCAGTGGTGGACCCCAAAGGGCCCCCTGTCCAGAAATCCCCAATCAGCAGATTAGGATCACTGAAGCTAGTAGTCCTAGCCAAGTGAAAATTAAACAAACTCCTGAGGGATCCCCCTTAAAAGTAGTTAGGGAACTCCCACAGCTGGACACTGGTGGGCACAGCCAAACCTGGGGCCTAAAAACCCCAAACCTGACCTGTCCCTCCAGTAAGCCAAACAGAGGGACTCAGCCTCCAGCTTTAGGTAGCTAGAGGTTGACCCTGAGAGCTCAGTGCATCTCAGCTAAAGAAAGAAAGGCACACATGATGGATGGTGATTGGAGTAAGTTGAGCCCAAAGGTAGAGGAGCCTCACTTCAGCACTCCATCCCAGCACCAGCCTTTTTCTTTGCCAAAACACCCCACAGGTAGTGATTCCCTATGGTGGAGACCCTCAGATACCCTTAGGGTGAGGGATTGCTTAGTGGACCATGATACAGGGGGTAACCATGCCAGTGCATGTACCACCTCATATGGCCACTCAGGCAATATAGGCTTACCTGGTCAAGGATAGCCTTATCTTCTTTCGTTTGGGGGGGGGGGGGGTTGTGTAGGAAGGTGAATACCTGACTATGGTTGCCCCCAACTTTTAGTCCTAGCGATTCCAAAGCCTATTAGTCCAGTACTTACCTGCTAGTAATTTCGCATTCCACTTTCATAGTATATGGTTTTTCGTGCCCCTCGGGCATTTGTGTAAATTGTGCAACTTGAAGTATTTTCGTAAGAGTTTTGTAGTGTGCTTAGTACCCTGTCCTCATAAAGAGAACAGGGCTGTTGTGATCTAAATAAATACACTGTTTATTTTCATAACACTTGTGTGGTGTCCTTTCACTTGGTGTTCAAGGGGTATATGTGATGGTATAACAGCTGGCTTAACACACCCTCTAGAGTTTAGCCCGAAGACTGCTCGTATCCATGCTACTAGGATAGCTGGTCTATAAGGTTGACTTACAACCAATCATCAATAAGGGTTGTTTGGACTGATACAAAGTGCTCACTAGAATAGTGAACATTATATATCAGGCCAACTTCTCACACAGTGTATAAAGCATTTGTGAACACATACAGTAACCCAGTGACAACACTACAGATGGACACCACACAAGTTTAGAAAAATAAGTAATCTTTATTAGACCTAACACAAGACCAAATGTCAAAAATCCACAATACTGTAATCAAAAATAGACTTTAAAATGGTAGAAATAGCTTAGTTCAAGGTAGTTGGTAAATACAACACGTTACTCTCAAAGTACCTTAGATGCGCCACACAAAACAAGCAAAAGGGTTGCAGGGAAGTTGATGCGCCGTTCCTCACACTCAGTGGAATGGATGCTTTGGTTCCTTACTGGTGCACAGGGGAGTTGAGACTCGCTTCCTTACTGTGTGGAGAGTTGATGCGTCATTTCTTACTGTGGCCCGGTGATAATGCCACAAGATGGCACCTCAATGCCACATGACGATCTAGTGCGATAAGACAAAATAGCGTCTCGTTGTGATGCAACAACGCTGGATGCGATGCTTGCCCGCCCGACGGCTGTGCAGCGAATCTCAGTAACTTCTGAACCGCGATAGGCCCTGCAACACGTTTCTCCGGTGATGCGACGGCAACCTCTGCGGCGGTGACACACTTCTCTGGCGATGCGACACGATTCATCGGTGATGCGACGGCGGACAGCTGCGACGGCGGTGCGCTTCTTCGGTGATGCAACAGTAACTCCTGCTGTGGTGACATGCTTCTCCTTGTTGCGTTGCGCTTCCAGCTCACAGCGACACGCAGTCTTCTCAGAGGGCCCAAACAACAGTAAGCCCCTCTCTGCAAGTAGAATTTCCAGTTAGCGAACTCAGGGGAGCTGGTTGTGAAGTTTTTGTGTCCCTGAGACTTCAGAACAGGAGGCAGCTCAGTTTCAAGCCCTTGGAGGTCTTCCTCAAAATAGTAAAAGTACACACAAAGTACCTTTTCTCCTTTCCTTGGCAATAAAGCAACCACTGCAGGCCAACCCCACGAGCACATCACAGGGGCAGCCTCCTCCTTCAGCTTCCTTGGAAAAGGGTTGTCTTGATTCCAAGAAGTGATCTAAAGTTCTGGGGACTGGGTCCCCCTTCTTATACACACAAATCCTTTGTCTCTGAAGGAAGACAGTGTCTGTAACTAGACCAACCCAGTTCTGGGTGCATTCTGCCAATGCACAACTTCTTCCTTCGTCAGTGTGCGCCAGGGTTGTTAGATGCACCACAGGAGGTGGAGCCAGTATTGTGGAAGGCAGGCACAGCCCTATTAAGGCCCCGGTGCTACTCCTCCCACCACTCCCAATGCAGATATGTCTATTTATCCTTGTGCTGACTCACCCTGACTACTGGAGCCACCCCAGCCCCTGTGAATGAATGAATATAAGCTTTATAAAATGAAAACTTAGCCCAGCGGCTTCAAGTCGCAGCAGAAAGAGGTCAAAAGAGCTGAGAACTGAGGTGCACATATGTACAAAGCTTACAGAGTAGAAATAGTTAAAAGCCAGGTCTTCAAGGCTTTACAAAAGAGAGAGTGAGAGTCCAGACACGAAATTGACAGAGGGAGGGAGTTCCAATGTTTTGCCGCAGAGACAGAAAAGGCTCTGCCTCCCCACCTAGCTTTCCTAAAACTAGGGACTATCAGCAAGTTCTTGGTAGCCGATCTTAACTGCTTGGTGGGGACATATCTCTGAAATAGTTTCTTAATGTCTTCTGATCCTGTGTTGTAGAGAGCCTTATGAACCAGGCAGAGGGATTTGAATACAATTCTCCGATCAAGCGGAAGCCAGTGCAGATTCCTGATAGTGGCCGTGACTGAGTGATATTTGTCAAAACCGATCACCAGCCTGGCGGCAGCATTCTATGCATACTGAAGTCCATGCACAATCTCCTTATTAATACCCAGATAAAGGGCATTACAATAGTCTAATATAGACAACACAAGGGCTACATTGGCCTGTTTTAGGGCAGAGAAGGAAAGAAATTGCGAGATCTTTCTAATAATCCTTATCATCCAAAGCAGGTAGAGACTGTCCTATTGATTTGGGGGCCCAAGGAAAGAGAGTTGTCAATTATGATGCCCACATTTTTGGCACTGAGGCCCGGGCGGGGGCAAGGACAAAGCAGGTCCGGCCACCAGGCATCGGACCAAATGTCCTGATGGTTTCCCCATTAAGTCTTAAATAGACCTGGCGTAGTGCGCGTCGTCGCGCTACACGAAGCTACGCGAAGATGTTCTTTCACTACACGAGCTTCGCGTATCTTTGCAAGCGTGCGTAGGTACTTGTCGTGCCTGCTCGCGATGCGTTTTTCTTTCTCGTAAGCGCTTTGTGCGTGTTCGGGGCACTGTTTGCTTGCTCGGGGGAGCCCTCTGTCTGTAAGTTCCAAATACAGCCATCTTATGGTTTTACTTGAGTAGACGCCGCCTGAAGGCTAACTTACATAACACCGCTGAGAGACTCAACGCCCTTCCCATGGTCGGAGGGTAGCCGCGGGGGTCTCTTTTACCCTATTTAATCCACCATGCGGAGATGGCTGTATTTGGAACTTACAGATAGAGGGCTTTTAATATGAATATCTTCCTGTATTTCACTTGTACTGTTACTCTTCTCTTTGAACACAGGTTGTGTTCTTTGGGACTCCACCCGCTCTACGCCAGTTCGAGCTTTAAGAATTAATAGACTCGGTAAGACATTTTTATATTAAGTTTTCAACAGGATGCATTAAGGCTAACACAACTGCTTATAAATACGCAAAACAATTTCTTGATTTACTCATCTTGCATGGGGTGGCATTTTTGCTTCACCAGCATACCTCTTTGTTTTTATGACGCATGTGTGTTTTTAACTTGTCACAGTGACAGGCTGTTGGGATGTCATTATAAATAATCCATATTGGAATACCTCCCCTTATAGATGGGTCCCACTGACAATTATGGTTTCATTGGACCATCTCTATATATATACTCTATATATATATATACTTATCGTTTTCTTGGGGTACACGCCTCTCAACACCTGTTATTATATAAGAATTATATTTTACACATAGCAGAAATTGTATTGTTTCTTTTATGTCTTTTGTAGTAACAAATGTTTAACAGGTGTGGAAGTACCCCCACGTGGTATCCCTCTGACAAATTACCAAAGTATAGGTAAGAGGTGACTAACGACTGGGACAAATAGACTGTGTTGAAGAAGACCGACGTGACCCACGTAGTCGAGGGCACTTTCAAACGGTCGAAACATGTTGACCTCCGCAGTACAAGGAGGAGTGTTTTAGGATCTTGACCTCCTGCCTAAACACTTAACTAACCTTCACTATTTTTAATCCTGACCCTAGAACCCACTAATAAAGCACTAACTGGTATCTAGGAGCCAGTTTTAATGAGCACGTCCTAACTGCACTTTTTGTCTATCACTTATCCAGTCCTTGAGGACAACACATATTGGTGTGATTGCTGTCTGTCACTTTTGTGTTGTACTGTGTTTGTCCTTAGTGTGTTTTTGTGTTCCCCCCTCCCTATGCTCCGCCCCCTGCGTGGCTACGCGAGGCGCATTGTAAGCAGACCCGATGATGAAGCATGTCACACACATAGTGTGAGAGTGGGGGCTGTTTTTTCCAATTATTTTGATTTTCCTTCAGTCCTTTGTTATGCTTTTCATTGCTTCTTTTCTCCCCACCCCTCTATGTGCTTGTAGTAAGGTTGGACCTTACTCACACCTCAATCAGAACTCAGAAACCACAATCCCCTCACCGACTAGCGATAGTGTCTCATTTTGTCCCGAACCCACACGAAGATATCCAATGATTACACAACCCAGAACAACATAACACCCTTTCGCTCACTCACACGTGTAAGTCACCAACGCCACACCAAATACCACAGAGTCTATGTGTAAGTTCAAAAGGTTTATTTATTTTCAAACAACAAGCTTTGTACGTTGTTCTATGCAATTTCTACAGCCAGCTCCAACATGCAAAAATGCATAAGATTTGAACCAGTAATCATTTGTTACAACAAGTGCATGATAGGAGAAGACAAAGAAAAGATCTGTGTGAATTCTGGGAGACCCCTCACCGTTGAACCTATAAATACTGGTTATATGCATCGTCGCATGAGCTCGGCAAATGGATGGTTTACTTTGAAGAAGGGAATCTTCTGCCTAATATGAGAAAATCGGTGGACGTTCCACAGTATAATTCAATTATGCAAGCATTGCGCAGTCATGCCAAAAAGTGTAACATTATGGCTAAACAATAGGGACTAACCGAACCCCATAAAAAAGTGGATTGTTTTTCAACCTCTTTACTTGTACGCAACATTCATGTGGCCTCAAAGGCATCTTACTGCACAACAAGCTGCAAGGTAACATGTGCAAAAGAGTAGACATGAATCTAAAATGGTTACATGGCTCAGGCTAACTTTCCAAAGAGTAGAGTAAAAGTAGAGATGACCCCAGGGACCATAATACTACTAGTGTCTGTGTAATAACTCTACTCTAGTACACAATTTGGACTGATTATGTATGTTGTACTTTAACCCTTTAAGTGCTGCTGACGGCCAATGGTCGTCAGCAGCGCTACCTCCCCAGTGCTGCGCACGACCATTGAACGTCCATTCAGCACTAGTTCTAATGGACAGCGCAGCACTGGGGAGAAATGTTTACACACAGCTAAGGTGTTAACTGTTGTTTTAATCTTCCTAGAAAATGAATAGAATAGGGGGAGGTCTACAGGCATCTAAAAATGTGTATTTTTTTCTAGTCGTACTACCAACCACCAGTGCCGGCGGGGGCAGCGGCGATGGTGATGGTGCCGTTCCGGAGGGGGCAGGAGATGCGGCACCTGCAGGAGCTTCAGGGGGGGAGCCAGCAGCAGTGTTCGGCGTTGGTAAGGTTTATTCATTACTTATTGCCATTGGCAGGTGAACACTCCACTCACTGTACTGTGAGACTTCTTTATTAAGTATGAATTTGAAGTTGTAGTGAACAATATACAATGGTTGAAGAAGACACCCTTTACTTAGCATTACCAATGCATTAGCTAGCATTGCATTACCAGCGTGAGTTGAGTAACCAATGGCCTCTTCTATCTGACTCAAACGCAGCTGTGAAAGTTTTTGGAGAAGACTAAAAGTCAGATCAGATGACCTTGATGGATGTGTTGAACAAAAAGGTAAAGAAGGGTTGAAGAAGGAAGAACGGTTGAGATGTGGTACGACTAGCAGAGAAGGATGCTTTGGAAGCAGCATGTAGGTGACTGATTGGAATCAGATGCATGGGTTGTTGAAGAATGGTTAGAAGGTGAAAGAAGATGGCTGCCTGGGAGGGCGAGTGGGTGACACAGTATGGGTAGATAGTGGATAGCAAGAATCATCAGCTGTGTTTGTGTCAAACTCAAAGCCAAGGCAAGGAAGAAAGGAGTGGACGCATGGGTGGTTGTTGGTGAATTATAACAGGAGGGGGAGAGAGAGAGTCAGTGGATTCAGTCTCCCAAGTCATATACATAAACAAAGTGGAATCCACTCAAGTGGTAGTGATCCTTAGAGTGATGGGGAACACACAGTGTTGTTTAAATGCCCCTCACACACCAACAGGCCCCTTGGTGTCATGCTTCATCATCGGGGCCTTCGCACCCCTCTACGGGATGCGGCGTGCTACGACTCGCGAATACGCAGGAGCACTTGAAGTGAACTATGTGTGGGGGTGTGTGTTATATACCAAGATGTGAGTGAGGTGAGGTGAAAAAAGGTGAATTAAAAAATACCTGGCACGTGGGAAGAAAAAAACTTTATTAAATCCCCGGCTGGTATTACTAAAATTAAAGTGCAGGGCGTGGTTTCAAAAAGATACGTGTTAGGGTATCAAACCACTGTGTTAAAAGTCAACATGTTTCGGAGGTCAAAGCCCCCTTCTTCAGGACAAGGGTGAAAAGCACTTATCCTCGCCTTACTCACATGTAAGATGTAAAAGTGAAAAATTAAAAATTACCACAATGTGTAATGTTCCTCACAATGTTTTATATGTGAGTGAGTGTAGTTGCGCCCAATTGGCGTTAGAACCTGTGGAGACAAAATCATAGATAAACATACAGGTCTCAAAATCACAGTTTTAAAGGAGAAGAGTAATGCTTCTCTCAGGAAAATCCAAACAAAGTAGTTGGAACCTGAAAACAAAAATAGAAAAAAGAAAAAATGGACACTACACACATACACACACGCAAACCAACACAGCTCTCTGCTCAGATAAAATGAGAGCAGAGCAATGAGGACACAAAGATCTTACTTAGAGTTCTCAAATACAGGACTTCATGAGCCTTTTAAACGTATATTGGGGAATCCTTCCTTTCTAATCAGAAACCTAAGAGATCAATATCAGGGTTTCAGTAAAGGAAATAAATCAGCAGAGAGTAACAACAACAATGTCAAACTCCTTCCCAGGGTGATCACATAACTCACGGTTACAGCCACTGCTAATCGCCTGCCTTCCCTCAACGCGGCTCCGATGAAGTGAGCTGCTGAAGGGCTAGGGCCTTTTTATACGCTTGCTTGTGGCCAATTAGTTAGAATTGATTGAATAATGCAAGTCGGTAAATGCCCATATACGGAGGGAAACTCCCCTCGCGTCCGGTGGGACGCTAGCGCCATACGCTGATCCTCCGCGCATGCGCACAGCTATCCCCGATGGGCGCATGCGCGGTAAACCAGAAAAACGCGCATGCGCGAACGGAGACGCTTCGTGAACAACACGAAGAAGACGTGGTTGTATACACACGTCTAGAGAGGAGTGGCAATCGGGATGGAAATGTCCCGGGGGGGGGAAGGGGGAAAAATAGCCAAGGAGCCCTAGAGATATCTGGCGAGCCCACCCGGGCGCCCTATTGTTTCGGGAATATCATCTATCCTGGAACCTTTATCCAAGTTTGCGGATGCTTTCTTGAGACCCCTTGTACAGGCAACTGACACCTATTTACGAGACACCAAAGCGGTACTACAACTGCTGAATGATCAGCCTTTTGACCCAACTTCCCAGATGCTACTGAGCCTGGACGTGGAGAGCCTCTATACGAGTCTCCCCCATGATGAAACCATCCAAATCATTGAAGAGGTACTATACTCCACTAACTGGGAATATCACACCCCACGAAATGTAGTGATGGAGTGCATTTCTTTAGCCCTCACAAAAAAATTTTTTGAGTATGAGGGTACCCTTTTCTGGCAGAAGCACGGGACCAGTATGGGCAGTACTTTTGCCCCGAGCCTGGCTGGACTGTATGTCCATCATTTGGAATCCACAAAAATCTTGCACCCCAATAACCCCCACAGGGCAAGGATTCGCATGTGGCGAAGGTACATAGACGATATCTTGGTTATCTGGGATGGAGACGCTACCATGATAAGGGATTTCATTGACTGGCTTAACAATCAGAATGCCTTTCTGAAATTTACTTTCCAAGCATCCAATACCAACATGGTGTTCTTGGATCTAAACATCTACTATGAAAGCGGAATACTAAAAACTGAAACACACTTTAAACCCACGGCTAAGAACTGTCTCCTAAGATTCGATAGCTTTCACCCTCGACATCTGAGAGAGAACCTTCCTTATGGGCAGTTCTTACGCCTCCGGCGGAACTGTACTGATGTGGCTAGATACAAGACCCAAGCCAAGGATTTGTGTGAAAAACTCAGACAGAGAAAGTACCCAGAAACTGTGATTCAAAAAGCCTTTACCAGAGCAAGAAACAATAACCGAGATGCCCTTTTGGAGGACAATCCATGTAGGGAGGATGCCGCAAACAAGACTGTCTGTGTCACCACGTATAGCCCGGTCAGCAACCAAGTGACAAAATTGGTCCACAAACATTGGCGCACTTTGACAAGTGGGGGCTTAACTTTGGAGAAACCCCTCTTTGCTCACAGAAGGGGCAGGAATTTGAGAGACATGCTCGTTCATACTCGACCACCTCCTCCTGTTAAAGATCAGACGAGGTTACAAGGCATACATGGGCATTACCCTTGCGGTAACTGCAATAATTGCCACCTCACAAAAAAGACACAGACGCTCACTTTTTCCAATGGGACCACATGGGAACAGCGTGCTTTTACTAACTGTAATAGCAAAAATGTCGTCTATCTCATCACCTGCCCATGTGGAATGGAATATGTGGGCATGACTACCAGATCGGTCAAGGTCAGGCTGAACGAACACAAGAGTAATATCAGGTGCAAAAAACAAACTACAAGAATGTCAACCCATTACATTGAGAGTCAACACTGTGTGAATGAGCTACAGTGGACAATAATTGAACAATTACCCTCTGAGACTGGTCTCCTTGAAAAAGAACAACGGTGGGTGTTTCGGCTGGGCACCGACACCACCGGACTGAATGATTCCATTCCATGGAACCTTCTCAGGTGAAAAAATGCCTTTTTTGTCTACAGTAGACGCATGGTCTCATGCAGTTCACTGAACGTATAGGGTTCCCTTTATCAGCAGAGTGTGGCAGATGTTGTACCCTGTTTTGGGTTGGTCTAGTGCTCCCTCCGATTGTTTTTATATTTTATATTCTACACATCGGTGAGAGTATTTTGCCCATTTTTTGGTACACCTCCATAATGAGGGCTTTTTCCTTTAATTATATCCTATTTCTTTGGAGCCCACAGTGACCATTGTACCTTTGAATATCTCTAGGGCTCCTTGGCTATTTTTCCCCCTTCCCCCCCCCGGGACATTTCCATCCCGATTGCCACTCCTCTCTAGACGTGTGTATACAACCACGTCTTCTTCGTGTTGTTCACGAAGCGTCTCCGTTCGCGCATGCGCGTTTTTCTGGTTTACCGCGCATGCGCCCATCGGGGATAGCTGTGCGCATGCGCGGAGGATCAGCGTATGGCGCTAGCGTCCCACCGGACGCGAGGGGAGTTTCCCTCCGTATATGGGCATTTACCGACTTGCATTATTCAATCAATTCTAACTAATTGGCCACAAGCAAGCGTATAAAAAGGCCCTAGCCCTTCAGCAGCTCACTTCATCGGAGCCGCGTTGAGGGAAGGCAGGCGATTAGCAGTGGCTGTAACCGTGAGTTATGTGATCACCCTGGGAAGGAGTTTGACATTGTTGTTGTTACTCTCTGCTGATTTATTTCCTTTACTGAAACCCTGATATTGATCTCTTAGGTTTCTGATTAGAAAGGAAGGATTCCCCAATATACGTTTAAAAGGCTCATGAAGTCCTGTATTTGAGAACTCTAAGTAAGATCTTTGTGTCCTCATTGCTCTGCTCTCATTTTATCTGAGCAGAGAGCTGTGTTGGTTTGCGTGTGTGTATGTGTGTAGTGTCCATTTTTTCTTTTTTCTATTTTTGTTTTCAGGTTCCAACTACTTTGTTTGGATTTTCCTGAGAGAAGCATTACTCTTCTCCTTTAAAACTGTGATTTTGAGACCTGTATGTTTATCTATGATTTTGTCTCCACAGGTTCTAACGCCAATTGGGCGCAACTACACTCACTCACATATAAAACATTGTGAGGAACATTACACATTGTGGTAATTTTTAATTTTTCACTTTTACATCTTACATGTGAGTAAGGCGAGGATAAGTGCTTTTCACCCTTGTCCTGAAGAAGGGGGCTTTGACCTCCGAAACATGTTGACTTTTAACACAGTGGTTTGATACCCTAACACGTATCTTTTTGAAACCACGCCCTGCACTTTAATTTTAGTAATACCAGCCGGGGATTTAATAAAGTTTTTTTCTTCCCACGTGCCAGGTATTTTTTAATTCACCTTTTTTCACCTCACCTCACTCACATCTTGGTATATAACACACACCCCCACACATAGTTCACTTCAAGTGCTCCTGCGTATTCGCGAGTCGTAGCACGCCGCATCCCGTAGAGGGGTGCGAAGGCCCCGATGATGAAGCATGACACCAAGGGGCCTGTTGGTGTGTGAGGGGCATTTAAACAACACTGTGTGTTCCCCATCACTCTAAGGATCACTACCACTTGAGTGGATTCCACTTTGTTTATGTATATGGTTGTTGGTGAAACCAGCTAAGATTTGTTAAGCAATACATAAGTTATAACAAAAGAATGATAGACATTTACTTAATGGATAGATGCCTGGATGCATTCATCATAGATAGCATAGGTGGAGACTGTTAGTGGATGCAGACTAGAGTCTTACTTTGAAGAGAATGTAAAAGAAACTGCACCAGAGTAGCAAAGCAGAGAGTAATATTTAGATAAAAGTAGGATTTCTTTTCAGAATACAGTTGATGACTCAGTTGTTTGCAAGCACATCATAATATATTATCAAGCGCCTTCCTCTGATTCCAAGGACCACTACCTACCTATGTTATTTTTTTTCCGCTTGTGTCAGCCATCCTGCATAAGGGTGGCCTATCTGTTGGTTATACAAACATAAACAAAGTACCTTATGCAGTAGCGGTTGGAGGTAGGAGTGCTGGCGGGCGGTGATGTAGGGAGGGGGAGGGGCATGGTGGGGGGTAGTAAACTATGGATTATGAATGCAGTGCACGCAACTACATGTGTTTTATTCATTTAAATATTTACTTACCAGTAATTGTCCGCAATTCATAGTTTGCTCCCACCCACCCTGCTCCTCCCCTTCCCCACGTCACCGCCCGCCGGCACTCCCACCACCGACCGCTACTGGACTGATATGTCGTCAATCCATATAAGCAATGACACTTGGATCAGAAATATATTATAGTAATCTGCCTTTTTGTAGTAGCCAAGGTACAGTGTAAGTGAAATTGAGCAATTGCCCTTCATGTAACAGAGAGAGTGTGGCCAGTGTCACCCGTCATGTGAAAATACGAGCTTCCCCACCTGCAGAGTACTAAATAAAAGTAACGGGAGTCTGCATATTGACGTGTATGTTGGTCTTGGACGCAAGCTTAGCTACATCAAGGTTATGTAATTTAGCTAAACTAGAGATAAGAAAAAGACTGTTGTTCTGTGTACTGGAGTCCATTCATAGTACTAGGACAAGTATAATGCCGGAAAAAAACTCCAACAAATGTTACAGGCCGAGGAAGCGGGAGGATAGATACTTACCACAAATGTTATGTACTGCGCTTGCTAGTGCTACTGTGCCACTATGTGTTGAATTAATTTTGTGTTACTGTTTTTGGTTACAGTGTTGGTTACAATTCTGTTTCTTTCTTTATAGATACTCCTTCTCAAAAACCAACACGTAAGGAGTTGGCAGCCAGGGCCCGGTGCCGGAAACTGGAGGCCATCTGCGAAGAATATCGCGGGCTGGTGACTCAGGCAGAGGAAGAGGAGGAGGAGGAGGCAGCAGCAGCTGCAACTTCTTCCAATGCCCCAGGCCCCAGCCAGGTCCTGCCTCCAGGGTATTGCACCGTTACATCGCAACTTTTACAACCGACTTCTATTACAATGCAACTTTTACAACGCTGGATCCATTACATCGCATGCCGTTACAACGCATGACATTACATAGCAGATGCTATTACAACGCATGCCATTACAACGTAAGTATAGGTAAGTATACAATTTTTTAAAAATTGTATTTAATATTATTTCATTAATTTAATTAATATTAATTACAAATAAATATATTTATTTATGTTTTTTTATATTATAAATTAAATATATTAATTTAAGTAATTTTAAAAATAAGTATGAGTATAGGAGTATATGTTTTGGGGTACTGAGGTATATGTTTTGGAGTGTTTGGGTATTTTTAGGTTTCAGGGCTGGGTTTGGGTTTTGGGGTACAGGGGTATTTTTAGGTATTAGAGCTGGGTTTGGGTTTTGGGGTACAGGGGTATTTTTAGGTTTCAGGGTTGGGTTTGGGTTTTGGGGTACAGGGGTATTTTTAGGTTTTAGGGCTGGGTTTGGGTTTTGGGGTACAGGGGTATTTTTAGGTTTTAGGGCTGGGTTTGGGTTTTGGGATACAGGGGTATTTTTAGGTTTCAGGGCTGGGTTTGGGTTTTGGGGTACAGGGGTATTTTTTGGTTTTAGGGCTGGGTTTGGGTTTTGGGGTACAGGGGTATTTTTAGGTTTCAGGGCTGGGTTTGGGTTTTGGGGTACAGGGGTATTTTTAGGTTTCAGGGCTGGGTTTGGGTTTTGGGGTACAGGGGTATTTTTAGGTTTTAGGGCTGGGTTTGGGTTTTGGGGTACAGGGGTATTTTTAGGGTTCAGTTTTTTAAAAAAAACGACTTTAAATAAATTTATATATGTTTTGGGGTACTGAGGTATATGTTTTGGAGTGTTTGGGTATTTTTAGGTTTCAGGGCTGGGTTTGGGTTTTGGGGTACAGGGGTATTTTTAGGTATTAGAGCTGGGTTTGGGTTTTGGGGTACAGGGGTATTTTTAGGTTTCAGGGTTGGGTTTGGGTTTTGGGGTACAGGGGTATTTTTAGGTTTTAGGGCTGGGTTTGGGTTTTGGGGTACAGGGGTATTTTTAGGTTTTAGGGCTGGGTTTGGGTTTTGGGATACAGGGGTATTTTTAGGTTTCAGGGCTGGGTTTGGGTTTTGGGGTACAGGGGTATTTTTTGGTTTCAGGGCTGGGTTTGGGTTTTGGGGTACAGGGGTATTTTTAGGTTTCAGGGCTGGGTTTGGGTTTTGGGGTACAGGGGTATTTTTAGGTTTCAGGGCTGGGTTTGGGTTTTGGGGTACAGGGGTATTTTTAGGTTTTAGGGCTGGGTTTGGGTTTTGGGGTACAGGGGTATTTTTAGGGTTCAGTTTTTTTAAAAAAACGACTTTAAATAAATTAAAGTAATTAAATTAGTTAAATTAAATTAAATTAATTAAATTATATTATTTACAATTTATAAATTAATTAAATTAGATTAATTAAATTAAATAAATTAAATTAATTACCATTTTAAAATTAATTAAATTAAATTAATTAAATTAAATTAAATTAATTACATTATATTAATTCCATTTTTTAATTTAATCAAATTAAATTAATTTAATTAATTTAATTAATTTAATTTAATTACAATTTTAAAATTAATTAAAATAAATTAATTAAATTAAATTAATTAAATTAACTTAATTACATTTTTTTTAAAAAGATATACTTACCTATACTTACGTTGTAATGGCATGCGTTGTAATAGCATCTGCTATGTAATGACATGCGTTGTAAAGGCATGCATTGTAATGGATCCTGCGTTGTAAAAATTGCGATGTAACGATCTGCGTTGTAAAATTACGCGTTGTAACGTCATACATCCCCCTCCAGTAGTACGGCGCCGGGGTCAGGCAGCTGCCCACCTCCGACCTTTTTCAACAACTGCTGCCCCCCCCCCCCCCCCACATGGATGCAAATGTAAGTGCCGGGCATTTTGCCAGAAACTTTACCTCCGGATGGCACAGCTGGAGGAGCAATTAGAGGAGTGAACCAAAATCCTTGTGGACAAACACCTGAAAGCCCGCCGATTGTAGATGGACCCTGTTAATTTGCCCCTTTTTTAGTACTTTTGTTGGTGGGTGGAAGGGAATTGGGTGTTGGGGTTTCTTATTTTGTTGCACATTGGTTGGACTTGGACATTGGTTGGTGTTAGGGAGAGGAGTGGGTGACTTTTGGGATAGTTTCTTTTTTTGGGGGGAAATAAATGTTATTATTTATTATGTACGTCACAAGGTTTCTTTGCAGATGCAGGGCAGCAGCCAGTGTTTGATTTAAATAATCTGCCAATTTTGTAACATGCAAACGGATAGATAGGGTACCCCTCACTGAGTTATATTTGTCCTACTAGTACTGCCAGTCGCTCCTCCTAGTCCTTTATACCTCCCAGCAAACTTATCTTACCTGTGATTGATTGATTAAGTTCGGCACAGCAATAGCAACATGGTTTCCCAAGAGAATGGAGAAGATGCTATGGTTGTGGTGGTAGTAGTAGACACTGGCACTAGCATTTGCAAAAAAAAAAAGAGAAAGTCACTTGCCTGAGAGAGACTGTGGGAGTAGTAGAAAAGTACAGTACATAAGAAGACTGCCAAACAAACAATATTGCAACTGCTAAACTAAAAGAAAACATAATGGTGGCGGGGACAGCCTAGTGACCTGAACAATCGTAATTCATAAACTTTAATGCTGTAAATCCAATCAATGCCGGCAATTAATTATGATGTATTAGGTGGGTCACTTTGGAAAATTAACTGGCTGGTAAATAGACTGAGCATGGGTGGGCAAGCAGCTGAAGATCTTCGCCCTGCCTCATTGACATTTAATTAGTGTTGCTTTCACCACATCTGCCCCAGCAAGCATGTGATCAATTGTTGATATACATTTAATGTAGTCGCATCATACCTCACTATAAAATCACACAGCCCGGGGGAAGAGGGTTAGGGTTTGATGAATGGATGGGAAGGGGGTTTGGGGAAAGGTTTGACAAAGAAAAACAGTACGCATGGAGACAACAAAAGCAAAACAATATTTGAAGACGACAATGATCCACTATCCAATAAAGCTATAAAGAGAGAAAAAGGAAATGCATGCATGATGAAGATAACTTGATGGTGTAGTATAGTTGCTATATTCCCAATAGGCTCTGCGCATTGAAATAATATATCCTATAGATTTGACGTAGGACTTATGTCGACTAGATCTCTATCAAATATATTAGACTTAATTGTGAGTGCCAGCTAGCTCAGAGGTTACTAGAAACTTTCTCAAATTCACAAGAAGGGATTAGTTACTGACAACCGCATGAACATGAGATATTCGTTTCCCCAAAATAAAACGTCTCTTCAGAGTCGTGGAAACAATAGATATATATTTCACTCAGTCAATCGTGCATGCTTCGTTTCACCAGAGGTGCAGAGAAATAGAGAGACGGGCGTTTTCCAATAAAAGTATTTATTGAACAGTCTTCTTTCTCATGCAGAAGAAATGAACTGCTACAATCATAATACTGGCTGTAAAGTATAATGAGTACAGCAAGAAGAGTATTATGAAATAATACTGCAAAAGCATGGTATGGTTTCTAAGCCATAAAATACATACATAAATAACAAAGACTAAAAGTACTCAACTGGTGTTTCTAAAATACGCTTACCCCGATTTACCTAACCTAAGTCTAGTACGAGAGATGAAGTGCATAGGTTTAGTTTCTTTGCCAAGAATCTATCCAAGATTTCTCTTAGGGTCTAATTAGCTCCGTACCTTGGTTTAGAATAAAGGAGGTCTGGTATCTCTGTCTCGGGACTCGATTTCCCAACACCCCGCAAGGGGAGCTTCTTAACACTAGAGCTGGATTCTCAGGGAGAGAAAGGCAGCCTCTCTGTCAGTGCGTCAGCTGGAGGGTCGGCTTCCTTCGGCACTTGCTGTAGCGAGCTGCGTCAGGCAAGTAGATAGTCGAACTGCTCTAAACCACTGTGTGTCTGGTAGGGCAAGTGTGGGCATATTTATACCTTGAAGGTGCCTGGTTTGACGTAAAGTCGGACATAATAATGTCACCAAAGAACCCCAAGGAAATGGTAGTTCTTTGAAAACGCCATGATTTCTAGAACAGATCAATATTCAAGAAAGGGGATGTCCCTGACTGCTGAAGCCGAGTTTTACAAGAAATCATTGTGGCTTTTCTTAACTAGTGGAAGTATCCATGCCTGTATTCGGACTGCATGGGCTATGTCTAAATATGGGTATGATTTCTATGGCTATATAAGGGTAGTGTGAATTATACCTACATAGGGGCATGAATTGGGAAAATTACACTAGGGTCCTAAAACACTATACAACAATGGTTAATGAGTAGTACTTAACTACTACTACACAATTAGACAGTACAGGGAAGTAGTAGTATATGAAATTTGCCTTGCATCTATGCCCTCAGAGAAACCCTAATTACCTGCTGTACCGGGCTGAAAGCTAGCAAAGAAAATTAAAAAATTGTTGTACGGAGCAATTAGCAAACAAAGTCACACAGTCGTGAAATGAATGAAGAGAAAAATGGAATGAAAATATTTAAAAGACGAATGATGAATATGATACTAAAGTTACTGTATTATCCAGGTCCAATTTTGTAATTGAATCTCGTCATTCATCTTGGTCCTCCCTTCCCTGGACACTCTGTACATTCTTGGGTGCCACTGGCTGGCTGATGAGGATTGGTAAGGTAAGTGTGAGTTGTTGCTCCAAGTATAATAGCACTGGGTAAAAGGCCGGCCTGTAGGTCTTGATGGAAAAACAAAAGGAGTATTGAAAAATAAATGAATTAAAAAAAGGTAAATTACGGTGTAGTGCAAAAAGACAAGACTCTTGAGCGAGAAGACTGAGGTGGCTTGGATACATTGTGTCTACTCTACTATTTACACAGCATTAATCTACAAGAACAACAGGACAGGAGCCAGCACAGAACAGGCCCACGGCACCGGGCTGTGACACAAACCCCATTTACCTTAATTTTTGACAGAGCCAGACAAAAGGAATATACAGCAACCTAGCATTTTCCAAATCAAGTGACTAAGTCAATGCGCCACTGTCAGTCATCATACCACTATTTGACTCCACCACTGCACTGACATGTAGCCTAGGTCTGCTGTGGTTCTTGTTGAATGGTTGTTTTTACCTTTTATGCCAGTTCATGAAACGCTGTTATTCCATCAATCATCTCAGATCCAACTGACTGGCTGTGTGTAAAGATAGTATGGCTATCATCATGGTGTGGTACGTGTACGTGTTGTCCAACAGACTAACACCAACTCAGTCTGTAGTGAGTGACTCCGATTAAGTAAGTCCAGACTGCACCTGCAATAGTAGAAGTACAATTGGTAAATATTAAACAACATGGAAACATTTACTATCACTTGAGTCACTTTTACTTTGTTATTATTTTAAGTGGAGAAGTGTGGCTCAATGGTTAGAGCGGCAGACCTTGATGCAGAACGCTGGCCAGGGACCAGGGTTCAATTCCCGCCTCGGCGGGATCGGGCTTAAATTCCTCTGACTGGATATTCTCGCCTCAGTGCCGAATCTAAGCATGGGCCCCACGCTGCAACTCTGGGCAATAGCTTGCTTAGTCTCCACACCGGCCCCCGATGCTCAAGGGATGCCTGGTTTCACCATGGGATGCCCAGGAGTGGACACCTCACAAGGAAAAGCCAGGAGGGGTTCCCTTGTGGTAGGAGTACAAGCGCCGGGATGCCTCCGGGTAACTGTTCGCGCTATACAAATACAACACATTTACATCACATTACATTTACAACTACTAATATAGTTTGACTTCATGCACACTTGCTCAGTCAGCAAGCATCCAATGCAATGCATGGCATTAATCATATACATGTCTTTCTCTTCTCTTTGGCTGTCAGATCAGAGATGCCGAGCCATCTGAAAGTGATGACGAGTTTACTTTAGTTTTGGATGCCTGCTCAAGTTCTGACAGTGAAGAGTTGTGGATACCTGCAGACAGAGGTGGTAGCCATAAGACAGTTATGAGTTTCGGATTGGAAACAAAACAGAAGATGGCTATAGTCACGTACGTTTAACTTGTTATGGAGGGACTGTTAGAGGATGCATTATTGTAGTATTCTCCATCTCCATCCAATGTCTGGCAAGATGGAAATGTATTTAGGGCGAGTCAGGAAGATGGAGCTGGATACTGAGAAGTGGAGTGGACAGTTAAATGCACAGACGTGCAACTCCAATAGGTAAGTAAAAATAAGAGACGGTGCTGATGGATTTGTTGTGGTTTGATTTGAACCAGAAAGATAGATATACACATAAACAAAGGAAGGTAGATAGTAACAATTTGAAAGCCTAGTTTTCAGGGAAGAGGAGCTCATCCTCAAACTCTGGTGGTTCGGACAGAAGTAGGTCATGTAACCCACTACTTATGTATTCGGAGTCGCTCTACTCTTCCTGCTGTGATTCACATATTTTGTAGTCCGGTGGTATGAAGTGCTGATTCATTTTGATCATGGTTAACCTCTCCACGCTTGTGGGTGAGAGACTGGTCCTATTCACAGTTACAATGGTACCAGCAGCACTGAAAACACGCTCAGAAGACACACTTGCGACAGGGCAAGCCAGATACTTTATTGCCAGCCTGCTGAGCACTGGCCATTGGCTTCTTTTCCCATACCAATACATCAATGAGCTTTGCTCCATAAAGACCTCTGTTGTGTCATCCAGATAGTCCTGAACCATCCGCTCAATGTTCAGGGGTACTCCAATTTGCTTTGCTTCTTTTGACTTTGCATCAGCAACGGAATTACCCATCCCTTTCCGTAGAAACCAAGCAGTTGTATCAGATGAATCAGATCCTGTTGGTGCTGTTGTTGATGTTATAGGTAATGTTGGTGACTGCTGGGAAGCAAACGCACTGCTCTCATGCTGTGATGAAGAACTTGATTCTGGATGCCCTGTAGTACTTGCACTGTCCTGGGCTGGCACTGGTAGGCCTCTAATTGAGAGACGTTCATTTTCTAAATCAGTCGCTTCCTCAGCTATTAAAGTTTTGTACTTGGCAACATCCCCTTCTGAAAAAGGAATTACTGCATTACTGTTCAGAAATAATTTGTACCGTGGATCAAAAATTGTGGCAGTAATGTAATGTAATGTTGATGTGACACAATCTTATTTTGAATCCTTTTATTGTCAGATAAGCGGACGGCTAAGGCGTTCACCAAATAACATGCATCTACTTTGTCTTCTACACCTTCATATGTTTCAGACACCTCCTTCAGCTGTTGCTCTAGCATGTACAACAATGGGATAGCTTGGCCCATAGTAAAGTCCTCCCTGCTGACTGTGAAGACCTCTAAAGGAAGTAGCATCTCTGTCAGGCATTTAATGAGGTCCCATTGCCACATCTCAACGGTCATGGCTTTCACAGTAAGATCCCCTAATCTTCAAGACATGACATAAGCATTAAGTGGTATGTACTGCTCAAATAGAAGATCAAGCATCTAATAAATTGAGTTCCAACGTGTTGGCACCTCCTAGATGAGTGCTTTGACTGGCATTGTATGCTCACGTTGAATGACCCTTAGCTGCTTCCGAGCTTTAAAAGAATGGTTAAAATGCGTGCATATTCTTCTGCAGGTGGTCAGGAAGTTGCTGACTTTGCTTTAATTTTTCAGAAAGTCTTGAACAACAATGTTAATGCAGTGTGCAAAACATGGGACCCTGAAATAGCCACCATCTTTCATGGCCTTAACTACATTACTGCCATTGTCTGTGGCACCAAAAAGTTAAGCCCTCTTGTTCGCAGCCATTCAAAGACCTTGCCGTTAAACTCAGCCAAAATGTTTGCAGCAGTATGAGATTTCTCCATAGCAAACATAGCTACAGTTGCATGTCTGCGAGTGTCATTAAAAATCTCAGCAGTGTCAACGCCGGCAGATAGCTTTTCTCTAACACCTCAAAAAGAGATCCAGTGTGCAGTGATGCACATGTAATCAGTGGTTTGGCAACTGGTCCACATGTTTGTTGTCAGGTGAATACTATGAACAGCACTCTGATGTAAGGCTTTTCCAAGCAATTCCAGCACGTCGTGATGTAGTGCTGGAACAGCAACTCTTCAGAAAACTCTGGCAAAATAGTAGCGGCTGAGAACCTTCCATTTTGGGCAGATTGAGTTTGAGTTTTAAAATATTTATAAAGCGCGCGTTCACCGGAACGGTTCCTTGGCGCTATGCTAGCTCGAGTCCTCAGAGACAAGAATGACGGAGGGGGGGCTATTGATAATTTATTGGGGGAAGGCTTGGGAAAATAAGAAGGTTTTTAAAGCCTTTCTAAACGGTGAATATTGGGTAGTACATCTGAGGTGGGCTGGAAGGTAGTTCCAGAAAGTGGGGGCAAGGGTGGAAAATTTGGAACCTCCCCATTTTTTTCGGCGAAATCGGGGGATGGTCAGCAGATGTTGGGAGGAGGAACAGAGATCCCTGGTAGGGGCGTAAGGTTTAATCTCTGACGAGATAAACGCAGGAGCTAAGCCTAGCTGGGCCTAAAAGACGAGGCAGCCTACCTTAAATTGAGAGCGTTCTTGGATGGGGAGCCAGTGTAGGGATTTCAAAAGGGGAGTAACATGGTGGAATTTGGAAAGGTTGTAAACCAAGCGGGCAGCTTGGTTCTGAACCAGCTGCAATCGTCGTACGTTGTAAGCAGGCATGCCATGGTAGAGGGCATTGGCATAATCCAATCGAGAGACGACCATAGCCAAAATGATCAACTTTAGGGCCGTGAAGGAAAAGAACCGGGAGACCCTGCGGATAGTACGGAGTGACAAAAAAGAGGAGGAAACCACCGAGCTCACCTGGGAATGCAAAGTGAGTTGATCATTGAGTTTAATACCAAGGGTTTTAACAGAGAGGGAAGGGGAGGGAGGGGGGCCAAGGGAAGAGGGCCAAAAGAGGGGGGGCCAGGGACTGGAGCAACCACCTGTCAAGACCAACTCGGTTTGATCTGGGTTCAATTTCAGGTGGTTGTGATTCATCCAGTCCCGGATGAAGAGCATGGTAGATTGGAAATTAAGTTTAGACTCAGGGGAGTGAGAGAGAGGGAAGATGAGCTGGAGGTCATCCGCATAGGTATATACGGATACCTCCATTTGCTGAAGTGCGAGAATGAGGGGGGCTATGTACAAATTAAATAATAAGGGAGAGAGGGAAGAACCTTGAGGAACCCCGCATAGCAACTTCCAGGGTTCGGCCGAGAAGTCTCCCAGGCGGACTGCTTGAGTGCGGCCATTTAGAAAGGAAGACAGCCAGACCAAGGCCGTGCCTCCGATCCCCGCCGCCCCGACACGGGAGAGTAGGATGGAGTGGTCCACCGTGCCAAATGCGGCGGAGAGATCGAGAAGCACCAAGGCCTGGGGAGTGTTCGTGTCTAATCCCTCTCTAAGATTGTCGAGTACTGAGAGCATGACTGACTCGGTGGAGTGACCTGGGCGAAAACCGGCCTGGCGAGGAGCCAAGATACGGTTTTCTTCCACCTAGGTGGTAAGTACTCTAGTAACATGTCGCTCCAGGATTTTCCCTAAGAAGGGGAGCAGTGAAATAGGGCGGTAGTTGGCGGGGACAGAAAGGTCTGCACCAGGTTTTTTGAGGATGGGGAGGATTATCGCGGTTTTAAGGACAGGGGTAACCACGCCCTGGGACAAGGAGCAGTTGAGAAAGGTAAGCGGAGGTAATGGACAACACGTGAAGATGTGACAAAGAATATGGGCAGGGCATGGGTCAAGTGGAGATCCAGATTTGACCAAAGGCAAGAGAGAAAAGATTCCTCTGTTAGTAGAGGGAAAGAGTCAAGGCAGGCCTCTGTAGGAGTGAAGGGCGGGACGAGGAAAGAAGGGGAAGGGGGGGATATTAGCTCTGATTGTTGCAATTTTCTCCAGAAAGTACGAGTTCAGGGAGTCGCATAAGAGTTGAGAAGGGGACGGCTTGAGGGTAGTTCTATCGGAGTAGGCCAGTTTGTTAACGATAGAGAAGATTTCTCTAGGTTTATTTTCCGCGACTAGAATTTTGGAAGAAAAATAATCCTTTTTGGTGGAGAAAATAAGATTTTTGTATTGCAGCAAGAGGGAGGTGTACTGAGCTTTGAGAGTGGGGCAGTATTGGCGTCGCCAGGCCCGTTCTGCTTGACGAACTGAAAGATTTAGAGATTTCAGTTCATCGTTGAACCAGAGGTTGGAATCGTTCGTCCGTCTGGAGGGGACCCGCCTAAGTGGGGCGTTGGACTCTCCGACTGAGCGGAGCCAAGAGTTGATGGCGTTGGCTTGATCTGAGGAGGACAGGCCAGATACGACTGGACTGGAAGCGGGAAGAGAAGAAGCTAGAGAGGCTACATCCACCCGGCCCCAGGATCTTACCCAGATGGTTGTCACAAATTCCAGAAAACCCACCCCTTCAACAAAAGAAAAAGGGAGAAGGTCCAGTGCTAACATTTTAGCCAGCTTCGCGTTGTACAAACGTGCTATTGGGTGGTTGCGTTCGTACTTTCCCTCCTGCCTAGTAAACATGCTAAGAATGGTACACTGCTTGGTATTCTTTTCTGTTCGGCTTGACGCAGCACTTTGCATCACAGTACTCCTTGGTGTCTCCGGCTGACTCCTTCTCTTGTGCCACTGAAATGTTGCTGATGCGGAGAAAGTGGGCTGTACCACTGCAGTGCTGGGGACAGGGCTACTTTTTGTACCACTATCAGATAGAATGTCTCCCTCTTCTTCTTCCTGTTCGACTATGAGTGGACCTTCAACTCATTTATCCCCACCACCATCAATGGTTCCGGTTTTTATACTACGAAGGTGGTCCTCCCACTTGATTGCGTGGTGTTTTTTCAAATGGGTAATTTGGCCTCTGGTACCATAGTTTGTACCAAGCTTACCACGATTAACAAAGGAATGACAAATGGAGCATATTGCAATGTTCTCCTCCTTTACGCTAACCGTAAAGAAGTCCCAAAATGGGAAGCTTATTTTTTGTCTCCTGCTAGAGGTGCCACTTCCAATGCCGGATGAACTGGAGGGTGTGTGTTGAATTTGACTCTGTGGCTGCGCAGTAGTACCACTGCTTAGTTCTGCTGAGGTGGTGCTTGTGCTGCATGTAGGACGCTGCCGGCCCATTGCTAATGTAAATATGGAAGCTGGTGGTCGTGTTGGTGTTGCCTATGTTGGAGGTATGCGTGCTACATCCCTACTAGTCGCAGCCATTCTGGATAGGGTAAAAATGTTGGTCTCCATGTCCTCGGGCCAGGAGTGATGCTCGTGATGACTGGGTCATCATCATCATTATCCTGCTGTTCTACACTGACCTCCATAAGTGTAAGGCTTTCTGGAACCTTCCTTTTCCCTAGCCTTGTCATGGGATATGTCTCCCTCTCATGCTCAGGTTGTTGTGGCTCCCAAGTAAGATCTATATCATCAGAAGGGATGCTTGGTGAAGAACTCGATGGACTAAACCTCCTTTTCCTTGGTGGGATTTGGAAGACAATAGATCTCCTGCATTTGTGGCTTCCTCTTCTTCCTCTGCATGAGGCTCAATTTCTTGAACTGCCCCTACTTCGGGAGGAACAACAACTACTATTGCGGGCGGTGGTTGTGGTTGTTGTTGTTCACCTCTTATCTGCTGTGTTCCCTCATGCGTTGATTGTGTACTACTTTGAGATAGCGATAAGTTTAGGTCATGCTCAGCATCGCTGCTTTCCACCATTAGGTTTTGATACCTCTTCCACACTCATCTGCTTGGGCCTGGGTTGGGGCCACAGATGCGGAGGTGCTGCCCCCAGCTTGCTCCAAACACCGCTGCGGCAGGCATATATTTTAGTTTCCCAAAAAGGTTTTGGGGTCAACACCAGACTTAAGTGTCACTTCCTTCTTCTGTTCTTCCTTCTTTTCAGCAACTTTCTTGGTCTTGGAGGACCGGGTACCTGCTTTCTTTGGGCCCATCTTCTTCAGATGTCAGCAGCACTCAGTTGCACAAGTTGCAGATATGTCTGGTCAGGTCACACCACAGCAGGACATATGTCTGGCAGTACAACGGGTGATGAATGATAAGTTCAAGTTCAGGAATTTGTATAGCGCACTACTCACCCAGAGGGTCTCAAGGCGCTTGTGGGAGGGGATGCATTATTTATCGAAAAGCCATGTTTTAAGTTCCTTTCTGAAGGAGATGTGGTTCTGGGTAAGGCGGAGGTGGGTGGGGAGAGAATTCCAGGTCTTGGCCGCCAGGTAGGAGAAGGGTCTTCCTCCCATGGTGGATCTGTGGATGCGTGGAACTGCGGTGAGGGCTTGATTGGAGGATCTTAGCTGGCGGTTGGGTATGTAGAAGGACAGTTGTGTGTTGAGGCATTCGGGTCCTAGTTTGTAGAGGGCCTTGTGTGCGTGGGTGAGGAGACGGAACGTTATTCTCTTGTTGACGGGGAGCCAGTGGAGGTCTTTCAGGTGATCGGTAATGTGATCTTGGTGAGGGATGTCCAAAATGAGTCTGGCTGAAGTGTTTTGGATGCGTTGCAGGTTTTTTTGTAATTTGGCTGTGATTCCGGCGTAGAGGGTGTTTCCATAGTCCAGTCGGCTGGTGACCAGTGCGTGGGTGACAGTCTTTCTAGTCTCGAAGGGGATCCAACGGAAGATTTTTTTGAGCATGCGAAGTGTGTTGAAGCAAGAGGATGAGACTGCGTTGACTTGTCTGGTCATCGAGAGCGAGGAGTCTAGGATGAAACCTAGGTTACATGTGTGGTCTGTGGGTATTTGTGCAGTGCCCAGGGCTGATGGCCACCATGAGTCGTCCCAGGCAGATGGAGATGATCCTAGCATGAGGACTTCCGTTTTGTCGGAGTTAAGTTTTAGATGGCTGTTTTTCATCCATTCTGCTACTTCTTTCATGCCTTCATGAAGGTTGGTTTTGGCGGTGTTAGGGTCTTTGGTAAGGGAAAGTATCAGCTGGGTGTCGTCAGCGTAAGAGATGATGTTAAGGTTGTGTTGTTGCGCGATGGATGCGAGTGGACTCATGTAGACGTTGAAGAGGGTGGGACTGAGAGATGAGCCTTGTGGTACTCCGCAGATGACTTCGGTGGCCTCTGATTTGAATGGAGGAAGTCGGACTCTCTGGGTTCTCCCGGCGAGGAACGAGATGATCCAGTCCAAGGCTTTTCCTTGTATGCCGGAATTACTGAGGCGTTGTATGAGGGTGCTATGACAGACTGTGTCGAAGGCGGCGGAGAAGTCTAGTAGGATGAAGGCAACTGTTTCCCCGTTGTCCAGTAGTGCTCGGATGTCGTCTGTTGCTGCAATGAGGGCGGCTTCGGTGCTGTGTTTGGCTCGAAAGCCAGATTGAGAGGAGTCGAGGGAGTTGTTGGATTCAAGGAAGGCGGCGAGCTGGTTATTGACGGCTTTCTCGATGACTTTGGCAGGGAATAAGAGGAGGGAGATGGGGCGGTAGTTCTTGAGTTCAGAGGGGTCTGCTGTAGGTTTCTTCAGGAGGGCGCTGAGTTCGGCGTGTTTCCAGCTTTCTGGGAAGGTAGTGGAGTTGAAGGAGCAGTTGATGATGTCACGGAGATGGGGTGCGATGATGGAGTCTGCTTTGTTGAAGATGTGGTGAGGACAGGGGTCGGTAGGTGAACCAGAATGGATGGAGTTCATTAGGCGGATGGTGTCTTCAGTGGAGATTGGGATCCAGGCGCCAAGGTTGTTAAAGGGTGATTTAGGTTCGGAGCTGGGTGGAGTGGACTGTTCTTTTGAAGTGTTCTCAAAGCTGTTATGTATGTCAGCTATTTTGTTGTAGAAGAAGGAGGATAACGAATCGCAGAGGGCTTGGGAGGGAGTGATGTCGTCTGAGGCTGCAGTGGGGTTGGTAAATTCTTTGACGATGTTGAATAGTTCCTTGCTGTTATGGGCGTTGTTGTCGAGTCGATCCTTGAATGCTGATTTCTTGTTGAATTGGATCAATTGGTGGTGTTTGCAGGTGGCAGCCTTGAAGGTGGTCAGGTTGTCGGTGGTAGGGTTTTTTCTCCATGTTTTTTCAAGAGTACGGCATAGTTTCTTGGATTTTTTAAGGTCATCGTTGAACCAGGAGGCCTTTTTGTTACCTTGTTTGGTCTGGTTGTTTTTCAAGGGTGCTAATTCGTCAATGCTGTGAGTGATCCATTGTTTGAGTTTGGTGGCAGCCTCGTTTGGGTCCGAAGGGAGGGCGGGAGGGTTTTGGTTGAGCGAGGTAAGGAGTTGGTCGGTGGTGATTTTGTTCCAGTTTCTACGAGGAATAGGTTGTGGGGGGGTGTGGATCGTGGTAGTTTTGTAGATGAAGTGAACGCAGCTGTGGTCCGTCCAATGGAGAGTTGTGGTGTGATTGAAGAAGATGTGTTTGCTGGAGGTGAAGATAGGGTCGAGCGTGTGTCCAGCAAGGTGGGTGGGGGTGTCAACAAGTTGTCTGAGTCCGAGATTGGCCAGGTTGTCCAGAAGGGTGGTGGTGTTGCTGTTGTTTTTTTTTTCCCGGTGGAAATTGAGGTCTCCCAGTAGACTGTAGTTCTCGGAGGCGAGGGCATGTGGGCTGATGAAGTCGGCGATGTCTTCGCTGAATTGATTACGGGTTCCTGGTGGCCTGTAGATGAGGGTGCCTCTAAGTGTGGTCCTGGGGTCGGTGTGGGTCTGAAAGTGGAGGTGTTCTGCGGTCGGGAGGTTATCGTCGGAGCAGGTCGTGATTCGGACGGTGTTCTTATGGACGATGGCGATGCCTCCTCCAGTTTGTTTGATGCGGTCTTTTCGGATGATCTTGTAAGCGTCCGGGATGGCTATGGCGATGTCGGGCGCTGATGAAGCATTCATCTAGGTTTCTGTAAGGAAGGCGACGTCCGGTGATGCAGTGTCGAGTAGGTCCCAGAGTTCAGTGGCGTGTCTGTGGACCGAGCGGGTGTTCAGCAAGATACATTTCAGGTGGTTGGAATCGGGGCTGTGTTTGGGGTTCGAGGGTTTGGTGGGGGACCTGATGCAGGCGAACTTGCAGGAGTGGCAGGCGAATGGCCCGTGGGTGTGTCCTGGGGTCGCAACGCAACATAGTGAGGTGCGTCTAGGGATGAGGGCTAGGAGGGTGGAGGCGGCATACGTTATGCGGGAGGGGTGCGGTTTGGGAGGACCAGGGGGTCTGGCGTTGGGCGCAGTCCAGGCGCGGACGGGCGTAGACAGGCTTACCTTTGGCGCACCTTCGGCGTGCATGGTGCGCGACCGCTGCGCGTGAACGCTGCGCGCTAAATCATCTGTCATATATGGATAGTGGAGGGGGAGGGGCGAGGGAGGGTGAGGTGGGAGGCGGGGCGGATGTCCGGGCAGGGAGGGACAACAACAAAGCACAAAATGGCAGCAGGACAGTAAATAAAACTGAAATGGAGTCACAGCCTGAAAAGGACGCTATGCACAATTGCACTTTTGCACCAATATAATCAGATGTAGCCAAGCACAAGACAATCCTCCTGGCTGCGCGCTTTCAGAGAGTGGCGCGACGCTAACTATTTCACTATGCAGTAGACAGGTTCCAAAGCGCCTTAACATGCTCAAGCGCTACGAGCAGTGAATAATGCAGACGGACAGCTGTAATTGGAATACTGCTTGTAGGCGCTGCGATGTCACTACAGCAATGGCGCGCTACGCTTCCACAAATGATACCACGATACGCTACAATTAATTATCGGCAGACAGTCAAGCCAGTACAAAGTAATGAGGGGGCGATGCGGGTGAGCGCAAGCAGATACGCAAGCACAATAATAGATAAACAGCGAGAAATGCAGGCGAGCGCTACGATACCACAGTGTACAGTGCTGGGAGCTGTGTGGGGAGCGACCGTAGCTGAGGGTTTCAGGGTGGTCACAGCGTGTGTGCCGGAAGGAGATGCCTATAGTATCTGTGGGAGGGAGGGTCAGCTGGGAGGCGGGCGGAGGTCCGGGCAGGGAAGGACAACAACAAAGCACAAAATGGCAGCAGGACAGTAAACGAAACTGAAATGGAGGCACAGCCTGAAAAGGACGCTATGCACAATTGCACTTTTGCACCAATATAATCAGATGTAGCCAAGCACAAGACAATCCTCCTGGCTGCGCGCTTTCAGAGAGTGGCGCGACGCTAATTATTTCACTATGCAGTAGACAGGTTCCAAAGCACCTTAACAAGCTCAAGCGCTACGAGCAGTGAATAATGCAGACGGACAGCTGTAATTGGAATAATGCTCGTAGGTGCTGCAATGTCACTACAGCAATGGCGCGCTACGCTTCCACAAATGATACCGCGATACGCTACAATTAATTATCTGCAGACAGTCAAGCCAGTACAAAGTAATGAGGGGGCGATGCGGGTGAGCGCAAGCAGATAGGCAAGCACAATAATAGATAAACAGCGAGAAATGCAGGCGAGCGCTACGATACCACAGTGTACAGTGCTGGGAGCTGCGTGGGGAGCGACCGTAGCTGAGGGTTTCAGGGTGGTCAGACACCTCCGCCTCAGTCTTTTGTGCACCTACAAGCAAAGAAGGCAGATGAGCATCAGTCAAACGTGGAAATTCTTGTGCTTTAATTTTAATTACTAGTAGTGTTTAATTACTAGTAGAGTTACTCACACTCAGTAAGAGTTAGAATAGCAAAGAACTAAAATGCAAATGTAGTGCAATTGGAACTTGTTTGTCCTTAATTTGTGCATCATGTCGGATGGATGCAGCATCAATGACCTGCAGCAGATACCAATGGGGATGGAAACAGTTAGCCAAAAACAAAACAGCACACTACTACTACCACCACCACGGCCCCCAGCCACATGTCATTGGTCACTCATCACAGGCACAATGCAAAAGCCCACAGGGTAAAGCCCAGAAAACAATGAACTCAAGCAGGCCTATATCCCTATATGACCTGACAAAGGAGGATGCCTGTTACACATCACAGCTTTAATGCAAAAAAGAAAATCCGCATGGCTAAAAAGGTTGAAATGTTACACAACAACAACACATACAACAAAGGCATTTATTAAAACATCCAAAAAGTTAACTACACCCCAAAAACCACGTTTGGGAATTCAATCCAATGCCGTCCAGGCCCTAAATGATGTTCAAATTCAACAGACAACATAGAAACAGCTACATCAAGCACCCCCGATGACTACCTCTGGGAGTCTAGGCCTACTGGCAGAATAGGCCGCAAGTTTGGAGGCCTATGGCAAAAGCACAGTGGAAGGTCACACAAAATGGCCGCCACCACATGGCCTGGCCACCCACAACAACATGAAAAGAAAGAGAAGACAGACAATGCATGCCTATGGCAAAAGCACAATGCTTGGCTTCACAAAATCGCCGTCACCCACATGGTAAGCCCACCCAAACCAACAAAGTACATTTGATTTATTTATTTATGTATTTATTTATTAAGAGTTTTGTATAGCGCGAACAAGACCCTTGGGTATCAGCGCGCTTCACATTACATGAGGTAGTTAAAGTCTGTATTGTTGTAGAAACTTTCACAACATTATGAGGTAGGTACTTATATGGTACATCGAGTGAAAATATCAGTGCAAATTTCTACAAAGAATATCAACATATAGTATGAACCATACAAAGGACAGGAACAGGAAGTCTCTCTGGAACTTCCTTCCTCTTTTAAAAAACATTTGAAAACAGAAAAATTACTCTATGCTCCAAAACCTACAACCAAATGACAACCTGAGGAGTTTTTTTAGCAAAATGAACAAAATCATAATTTTCAAGAAGGTTTTATGCAACTAGAGACATATTTCACGCGAGATTGCAAATCTGGCGTGTTCGGCCGCGCGAACTGTACAAAAAGTAATTGTCGTGTGCGTGAGCACGCAGATTGAGCGCGCGAAGAAGACAAAAACTGTAAGGTCGCGTTTTCGCACTGTGAAAAGTTACCAAAACTACGCGAGCTGAAGTCGTAGGGTTACCTACTGGCAGAAAAAGCCCTATTATTTTAAACATACCCAAAAACTGAAATTCCACCCCCAAAACCACATTTTGCAAATCAATCCAAAGCCATCCATGCCATACATGATGGTACAAATTAAACAAACACCACAAAAAAGGTTGTTTAACTTTCATGCACCCATGTTGACTCGAGTAGTACCTCTGGGCCTACTGGCAGAGTAGGCCACAAGTTTGGAGGCCTATGACAAAAGCACAGTGGCTGGACCCACAAAATGGCCGCCACCACATGGCCAGGCCACCCACAGAAAGTACATACAATGAACTCAAGCAGGCCTACACTAACTTTATGAACTCCTATGGTTACCTATTTGCAGAAAAGCCAATATTTAATTAACACACACCCAAAAACTGAAATTCCACTCCAAAAACACAGTTTGCAATTTAATCCAATGCCATCCATGATGTTTAAAAACTTGAACACCACAGAAACATGGGTTAGACCCATGGGTACCTCTGGGCCTACTGGATGAAATTTCAAAGAAATACAACTTGGCCCCTCATGAAAGTACAGGCCTCCCACAACAATAATTTTTAACAAGGATTCAAAAGCCCATACAACTGTAGGTAAAAAACAAAAAAATCAAACAAACATGTACACCAATTGTCCAACTTACTTAATAAAATTTTAAATCCAAAAATCCTCAAAAAATCCAATCGAATGGTATGATGCAGCAGACATACACAAAAAGTGATCCTTCCAGGTCAAAATCCAAATGAAAGGGAACAGCACATGGACAAAGTACTGGGAGGAGCCTGCTGGACAGGAACAGGAAGTTGGAGACTCAGGGGCATTTCCTTCCTCTTGAAAAAAAGATTAGAAGAAACGAGGACTCCTTGTACAAAAGACTACAGCCAAATCACAATCTGAAATGTTTTTCTGAGCAAAATGATCATTTTCGAGAAGGTTTTATCGTGCTCAAGAGATATTCTGTGCCAGATTGTAGTTTCTGCATGTTCGGGAACGCGATCTTACCAACACTGCGCCGGAAGGAAGATAGCACGTCCGAATTACGTGTTCGTGCGTCCAAATGACGTGATTGCGTTCGCACAGTCTCGCAGGATTGTGCGGCCGGATTCCAAACCTCCTGGCGCACGCGACCGGGAGAGAAAATCGAGTCAGTGAATGCAGTACCACGGTAAGTCATTACCGCACACGCGAGAATGCATATTGAGCACGCGAGGAAGAAAACAACTATGCTGCGCTGTAGATTGCGAAGTACGCGACAACTTCGCGTTCATTGCGAAGCGCGAAGTTGCCGAAACTTTGCAAACTCCACGAGCGGAGCGTAGTTCACCATCCAGGGTTAGGCTTAAATAGTTCTCTACCATTCAGGGGGCCACTGCCTGCATACAGTTTTTTATTTGCAGCTGATGCTTCCACACTGTCAGTGACAGAGACCATAATTTGAGTGTCATCAGCATAAGATAACACTTCTAACCCAAATGATCTTACCACCCTGGCAAGAGCCGCTACATAAATATTAGAAAAGGTCGGGCTCAATGAGGACCCCTGAGGAACTCTACAGAACAACAGATTGGAAGCTGAGTAGAATTGGCACATCTTGACCCTTTGTGACGGGTCCATAAGAAAAGAGCTGAGCAGGTTCAGGGCAAGGCCCTTAATCCCAATTTCCCTAAGTCTCCCAACCAATCTTAGGGGAGAGATAGTATCGAAGGCCGCTGTAAGGTAAGCAAAGTCCTGTGACCTGCATCCACATGACTTCTGATGTTGTTAAGTACGGAGGTTAATGCCGTCTCAGTACTATGGTCTCCCCTGAATCCGTGCTGCGAGCCATCGAGCAGCTGATGTTCCTCCAGGAACGCGTTGCAATGGAAGTTCAGATTCTTTTCAAAGAATTTTGCTGGTACAGGTAATAGGGAGATGGGACGATGTTAGAAATGGGGTAGCGTAGTTCAGAGTGGGTGGGCCAAACTTCGGAGGAAATGTGTAAAACATCCATGCAGCACACACAGGCGACACACAAGGCACCTTACAAAAGGAGGCCACACCAGTTTGGGTGAAAAAAAGTATGCGTATTCTAAGATCAACGCATAAGAAGGGAATCACAGGTGCAGATAAACTATGCCAGCCGGCACTAGGTAATGATTTAGACGGGGACTATTTACAGGGCAGCGCTAATCAGGCCGCTGCCATAACCATCACTTGTACAGTTAGGGTAAATGGAAGGGTGAAGAATAAAGGTAAAGTCCATCACTAAATATATAACAGCCAGGACCTTCTGGCTAGGTCATGACCGCGGCGACCTTTTTAAAGGTATCAGGCCTAAACATAAGGCATACTCATTAGTATGATGCATAAACAGTGGGCCTATAATAAGACGCCAGGTCAGCATATAAACACATCCTGGGCAAGCCTGGAAGGAAAACTTTAGGCACATGATCATGGAGGCATACACATATTTGCATAAACCATGGTAACCTCACAAAACCTGCACATTGGCATTGGCATCATTATAAGCATAAAAGCAGTACCATATGAGAGCAGGCGTAATCTAAAGCATCCTATTAGGTAGCTCATTCGCATAACCAACCTTCACAGTGGGCATAACCCTCAAACATCATGGTAATACTGTTGGGCGAAAGTTGCATGTGGAATCTCAATATGCATAAACAACATGAATAACCCATGTGGCAGGGAAGCTTTATGGGAAAAACATTAGGCATCCACCTGTGGGCATAAACATAGGGGAGAGAAGTTGGCCTAACGGCTAGGGCGCTCGACCTCGGACCTTGGGATCTGGGTTTGAGTCTCGGTAACGACGCCAAAAACCTCCTGTGATTCTGGTCAAATCACTTAATCTCCCCGTGCCTAAAATGAATGTGTGTCCTCAAGTAACGTAACTGGTGCTATGGCTTTGCTTTTCCCTCAGGTTTTCAGTGCTGATTTTAGGCCTATTGTGTTCCTGCGAAAGAGGTGCCACATACCTGAGGGAAAAGCATTAGGTATCATATAGCACTCACTAGGCACTAGGTGACTCACAGTTCCAGGGTCCCACCCGTGGGAGTAGCGCCCACGCTCCTCACCTCCTTGGAGTGCAGGCAGTCAAAGTATAGCGCTCACGAAGCGCTAGGGCAGCAGAGCAGGCAGGCCAGGCTAGGCAAGATCAGCAGACAGTGGGCACTCATCCGTACAGGACAGCAGCTCCTCGAAGCAGTCATCTCCCATAAAGTGGCACTCCTCCTGACTTAGCAGTCTTCACTCCAGCAAAGGCTCTCACTGGCCCTGTGGACAGCAGAGGGGTACAGATGTGCTCAGGGGCGAGCACACAGAACCTTGCGGCGATAACTCCTGGCAGAGCGTCCCCTCTCAAACAAGTCCATGCTCAGTCTGAGCACATGGCATCTCTACTGCTCTACCTATACACCCCTCCTCCCACCTGTCAGAAAGGGCTGGAAGCTTCTAGAAGGTCCCTGGCAGTTCCAGCTTCACTGTCACTGGGGGAAGTGTAGAGCACCTTGTCCCTTCAAACTCTAGACCGCCAACCCACCTCAGGCAGGTGGCACAGGCAGACAGAAATGGCATCCATTTTAAAAGTAGCATTTTACCAAGGTGCATTCTTACAATGGGGGGATTACAGGTGCGTACACCATTGCGTCACACTTAACTTTTGTATTTCAAATTCATTACCATGATGTGGATTCCCACAAAAGCGAAAAAATTCAGGGGAAAACGTGCCAAGTCCAACAGACGATATTTTTTTACTTCAGCCTGATCCAAAGAGGCCTTTTTTAGGAGGGGCTTAACCACCGCAGTTTTCCACACGATGGGATACTGCCCCGATGTAATGACAGTATTACGAAGTGTGGTCAGAAGAGGAACAATATCCTCTCTTCCCAACTTCAAAATTTTCAAAGGGCAGGGCTCCAGCGGGGAACTAGACTTGATTCCATTTAACATCCGCTCAGAAGAGGGGGGAGGACCAAAAATGACCTTCTTTCCCCTGTGCCGCGCAGTGATCGTCTACCGGGGAATCCAGAGGAGGATCTATACTGCATCCCCCAGCATTGAGGATCTCCAGGGAGTATGTATTTCCTTGGAGACTTTAGGCACTCTGTCATCTTTTAAGATAAAATATACCCTTTTCCTCAGTGAGGGCAGTTTTATACGCTTTCAATCTAAGCTTGTGCAGATCTCTTTCAGCAGGTTTAAGCTTGCAGCGCCATTTCCTTTCCTTGAGTCGGCAAACATGTCTAAGCTTTCTCAGTCTGAGAACCAAGGAGCCGAGGGCCGTTTTCTAGCCGTATAGTGTTCTTTAAGTGGGGCAAGGGAATCCAAGGCTGCCACAATCCAGTCAGAGAAGTCTGAATAGGCTGAATTAATGTCCAGGTGGAAGGGCTGTACATACTCCCTAAGTATGTTAAGAAGGGCCTCCTTATTAATAAGGCTGAGGTTTCTCTTTAACTCCACCCTATTCTTGAAATTGGGACCTACATGAGCGGCTCCAATTTGCAGCAGAAATGGAATGGCATAGTGATCGGACCAAGAGAGTTCAATTGGTTCCTCCACTTTAATCCGAAGGTCCTTAGAAAAGATGCCAACTATACAAGTGTAAACATAACCATCCCAAACATCGCAGTTAGGAAACATTGCAATCAAGTAGCATGGGCACAAAAATGTAGCAATAGGAAGACAAAATGGATATATTTTATTTTTTATTTATTTTCAAACGTTTTATATAGCGCTGGCTAGACCCGATGGTATCAGAGCGCTTTACATGAGCATCAGATCATAGTTACAGGGTACATCATTACAAAGGTTACATAGTTCTTAAAGCATGGCCACATAGTTATTTGTAAAGTCGAGATAAACAATAAGCACAAATACGTAAGGGGAAAAGAAGGCAAGGTGAGAGATTCAGGGGAGGGGGGTTGGAGCAGGGGAAGTAGACAGATAATGAAGGCGGAAAAGAGGAGAGTAGGGTGAGATAGGCAGCATGGGAAGAGGAGGGGAAGGGTGACGGGTACACAAACCGGTAGACTAGTCAAGGCAAACGTCCAAAGGGATCACTGAAATAATATCGAGGGACAAAATATCGACTTGCCAAAATATCGTGGATAAAATATCGACAGTCAAAATATCGAGTTTGTATCTACAAACAGGTAAGTACAAAAATATCGAGTACAAAATATCGTTAACAATAATATAGATGTAAAAAATATCGACTTTATTAAAAACAGTGTTAAATTAAATTAATATTAAATTTTAATTACTAAAATATACTTAAAAATACTTACATTAAATTATAATAATTAAATAATAAATGAAAATAATAAAAATAATTTTTTACAATCTTATTTGTTGACCCTGAACCCTAAAATATACCCCTTTACCCAAAAACCCAAAACTGACCCTGAACCCTAAAAATACCCATTTAGCCAAAAACTAAAAACTGACCCTGAACCCTAAAAATGCCCCTTTACCCAAAAACTGAAAACTGACCCTGAACCCTAAAAATGCCCCTTTACCCAAAAACTAAAAACTGACCCTGAACCCTAAAAATGCCCCTTTACCCAAAAACTAAAAACTGACCCTGAACCCTAAAAATGCCCCTTTACCCAAAAACTAAAAACTGACCCTGAACCCTAAAAATGCCCCTTTACCCAAAAACTGAAAACTGACCCTGAACCCTAAAAATGCCCCTTTACCCAAAAACTAAAAACTGACACTGAACCCTAAAAATGCCCCTTTACCCAAAAACTGAAAACTGACCCTGAACCCTAAAAATGCCCCTTTACCCAAAAACTGAAAACTGACCCTGAACCCTAAAAATGTCCCTTTACCCAAAAACTGAAAACTGACCCTGAACCCTAAAAATGCCCCTTTACCCAAAAACTGAAAACTGACCCTGAACCCTAAAAATACTCCTTTACCCAAAATGTATCAATATTATTTAATTACCAAATAATTATTAATTAACAATAATAATAAAGTAAATATATTAGCACATTCGCTGTAATTATTTTAATAATTAATATTATTTTTTCCCAATTAATTACTTAACTATAACACAAAATTATATATATTAAAATGTACTCTAATTAATGTAATTAACTAATTATAATTAATTAATTACCAATTAATTACTAATACAAAATATGTACAAAATTATATTAATTAATTAACTAATTATTATTAATTAATTATCAATTAATTATTAATTATAAATATTTACAAACATATATTAATTAATTAATTATTATTAAATTACTTCCCACCCTATTCCCCTATAAACCCACAACCCGCTACAGAATTACATTACGCAATTATTAAAAAAACAACATTCATTTAATAAAATATTTTATAACATTAATACACACTTTTCACACATATTATTACATAAAAATACACTATAAAATATTATATATTATTAAAAATTCGATATTTTTGCTATCTATATTTTACACAGTCGATATTACTTCACTTACCTGAAAAACGATATTTTTGTAGTCGATATTATGTCTAGTCGATATTTTGTCCAGTCTATATTTAAAACTCGATATTATGTCCAGTCGATATTTTGGAGTCGATATTTTGTCTGTGCACCGTCCAAAGTCCAGTAAGCTGTGATCCCAGGGGAAGTGGTATCACTTTCCGATCTCTGGTGCTAGAGGCTCCCTTTGCGCAGTGGACTCTCTCAGAGTGGTCTCTGAGACTCCAAGGCCTACATACTGGATCCTTCTCCAGTAAGGGGAGAGGGAGTGCTTTGGCAAGGGGTGCCATACCATACCTCAAGTGTGAGTGGCTCCCTTGGCGCAGTGGACTCACTCAATGGGTTCGCTGAGACTACAGAGTATAAATATTGGATCTTTCCCCAACAAGGGGAGAAGGAGTGCTTAGTCAAAGGGCACAAAGGACAGAGGCAGAGTTGCAGGCAAGGGGAGAGATTCGGGGGAGAGGGGATAGGAGCTAGGGACGAGACAATAAGGAGAGACGAAAAGAAGTCTGTCTAAAGACCGACTGGGTAGGTGACGACCAAGGAGAGAATCCACGGCCCATCTCCCCTATAGCTAAACTAAGTAGCTCCATCGGGAGTCAGACAAAATAGTTCAGTCTCAATACATTGAGAGAGGAGGGAAGGAGAGACATAAATAGAGGGCGGATGCGGTAGGAGACGGCAGGAGAGACGAAAGGAAGTGCAACAATGTGGTTCAACAATATATCAGGAAAAGATCAAACAAGTAAACATTATATCAAACAATCAGCAATACATTAGGGGAGGAGAGGAGGGAGAAAGTAGTGGGGGGTAGGGGAGGAGGGAAAGTGAGGATAAGGGAAGAGACATCCGTAGAGACGAAAGGAAGTCTGTCTAAAGACCGACTGGGTAGGTGACGACCAAGGAGGGAATCCAGGGCCCATCTCCCCTATAGCTAAACCAAGTAGCTCCATCGGGCATCAGACAAAATAGTTCAGTCTCAAGTGGCGAGGGAAGAGGTTCAAGAAAATCAGGGGGTCGTGAGTTAGTTCTAGAAACGATCATGCAGATATCATGGTGTTCTGGCCCTTCTCGGGCTTAACTTCAGGCAGGCAAGGCAGCACCGGAACAGTACGAGACCCACCAGCTTGGTCGAGGATCGGGACTCGAGGCAACGTGAAGATCAGGGGCACAACAGGGTATAAGCAGGGCAGGTGACATACCTAACATCAGGCGGTGATTGGGGGGTCCCACATGCAGCGAGCGTTGCCAGTAGTTGCGGAGTATGCAGTGCACTGTTGGTGTGGCTTGGTGCCTGGCTTGTTAGTCCCACGGGTAACTTGCACTTACCAGGTGATGCGTGAGGGTTGTAGCAGGTCCGTAAGGGCCTATGTGGGAAGACACTTGAGTGCCACTCATCCCCTGATAGGCCCGCTTCCTTGCGGTTTTGGGAGATGGTGAATACTGCCAGAAGGGGTTAGAACTGTGTGCGAAGTGCAGGAGAGGGATATTTGGGGAGGTCTTAGCGGGGTCACAGGCACGCTCCTCCCCGAGTTAAACCGGCAGGTTGATACAGGTACGACGTGGATTACTGGGTCGATGAGCCGCCATGTTAAGGTCAGGCATCATGCATCCCAGGCACCTCCAGTTCCGGCAATAATGGGAGGGGGATCGCCTTAACGTTGCCTGCCGATTCAGGGAGAGTCGCCTCTCACCTCTGGCTTGTTGGCGCTGTGTGATCTGGTGGCTCAGTTGCTCAACGCTAATTCCGCAGTCTGTCCCAGTCTCCGGGCGCCATTTTGAAGTCAGGAGACACCGGCTGAGGATCGTCCTGGAAATTGCAGTAGGGTCGGTAATCAGTTCCCCTCCTGCGGAAGAGGCAGGGCAGGGCCACCCCCTTGGATGTCGCATTTACTATGCCAAAGTACAACCGGGTGAGATGTACGTCAAGTAAACATTTCCAAGTCCCATTGTATCACTATTGCAATGAACTGGCCCCCTTTGAGACTCTGTTGACTTTTGGCAAACGCCTGTACTGCCCGCACTGCGAACAGGACCTGTGAGATCAAAAGAACTGTGGCCTGTGGACTGTGGATTGCACTACTACCTATCCGAAACAGATATTGGGGGGCGCATTAAGACGTGAGCAATACTGGGGCGGTGAAAACTTGGCTGTAGTCCTGCATTATTGAATCCCTCACGCAGTAGGGATTGTTAGGCATAGGCCATTGGCGGAAAAACAAGTGTAGCTAGTGTAATGCCCCAGTGTAAGTCAGCATTCTAGTGCTGAGCCTGTAGTTACACTAAACACCCACCCACTACTGATGTCACTGGTCAGGTGACACAGCTTAAATAAAAGAGGCCGAGCCCACGTGCTCTGGGCCAGTTGCACCATGTATTCAGTGTGTCCTGTGTCAGCGTGATTGTCAGCATGAGGGCCTAGGGCCCGACCCCCACAATGGCGGTGAGGACGGAGCTGTGCCCAGCATGCCCCAGCTAAAACGAAAACGTCAGGAAAATGGGGAAGTGGGAGCTGCCTACATCGAAGGTACACCCCCAAGAAAGGCGCCGGCCGCCGAGAGGCCCGCGGGGCGGGTGTCGAGCTCCGGGCCTAGAGGAGAATGAGAAGGTGACTGGGAGCCCACCCCACACCTCTCAAGTCCTGCCATCAAGTGCCCACGGAGATAAGCGGACCGGCCAGAGCCCACCTGTACTGGTCGCAATTGAGATTGACACAACGCGGATCGACTGGAGCCCACCCGCGTCGACCGCGACTGACCCAACAGTGAGGCAACCTCCGCGGAGCCCGGCCCGCGTGTGAGGTGAAGGCCCGTCGGCCGAAGGTGAGCCCAAGCGCGAATGAAGCAGCCCCAGGGATAAGCAAGCCCCACAGCGTGCGCCAAGCTGCCGGGCGTATATGCACCAAGCGGAGCCCACCCGCTGTGAACACTGACTTTGCCCCCAACAAAGTGAGCGGCATCAGTGATTACCCCATAGTGAAGCAAGGCCAACGGAGCCCACCCGCGGCCTGCCTGCAGCTTTCCCCGCCCCCGCCGCACAGCGTGTGGGAAGTAAGGCGGCGAGGTGAATGAACTACAAGGGGGAGCGCCCGCAGCGTGTGGAGAGCTGCCGGGCGCCGAATAAATGAAGCGGAGCCCACCCGCGACAAAATGTGTCCTCAGAGGAGCCCACCCGCGACAAACTGAGTCCTCAGCAGAGCCCACCCGTGACAAACTGAGTCCACAGCTGAACCCACCCGCGACAAACTGAGTCTTCAGCAGAGCCCACCCGTGGCAAACTGAGTCCACAGCGGAGCCCACCCGTGACAAACTGAGTCCACAGCGGAGCCCACCCACGGTTTACCTACAATGACCCCCTCTCCCCGTGGGCGCAGCTCAATAACCAGTGTGTGGCTGCAAGGAGACAAAGAGGAGGAGACCCCAGGGAAGCTGCCTTATATAGACACATACATGTAAATTGCGGTTTCTAAACGTATGCCCAAACGACATTGGTAATCTGACCCTCCGAAAATGAGCCCCTCTGACTAAAGGCTCGGTTTCATGGCGCGACTAAGGGCGCCCCTCCTCTAGGTGAGGGGGGCGCCTAATCAATGCCCTCATGCATGCCTCCGCAGCCTGGCCGGCTCTGTCAGTTGATGGTGCGTGACTAACTCCAGGCAGTGTCCGGCCGGGCCCCCAGGAAGGCCTTGCTGTGCCCCTGGCAGGGCCTTGGCAAGCACTGTTTTCAAAAGACAACCACCTCGCACATTGCCGTTTCAGCTGCAGGGAGCATTTGCCCTTCCTGCCCCGGCCACAGAGAGCACTGTGGTGCGTGGACTGCCCCACAGACTCGAGCACAGCGCTGACTCTGAGCCGCTGTCAGCAGCGAGTCTGCCACTGCAGCTTAGACACTGCAGCCCCAGCAGGATCCTCCCATCGGTAGGGGGCCTGTTACACTCCGGCGCGAGCACAGACACTGCAGCCCAAGCAGAATCCTCCCATCGGTAGGGGGCCTGTTACACTCCGGCGCGAGCACAGACACTGCAGCCCCAGCAGGATCCTCCCATCGGTAGGGGGCCTGTTACACTCCGGCGCGAGCACAGACACTGCAGCCCCCGTAGGAGCCTCCCATCGGTAGGGGGCCTGTTACACTCCGGCGCGAGCACAGACACTGCAGCCCCAGCAGGATCCTCCCATCGGTAGGGGGCCCGTTACACTCCGGCGCGAGCACAGACACTGCAGCCCCAGCAGGATCCTCCCATCGGTAGGGGGCCTGTTACACTCCGGCGCGAGCACAGACACTGCATCCCCCGCAGGATCCTCCCATCGGTAGGGGGCCTGTTACACTCCGGCGCGAGCACAGACACTGCATCCCCAGCAGGATCCTCCCATCGGTAGGGGGCCTGTTACACTCTGGCGCGAGCACAGACACTGCAGCCCCAGAAGGATCCTCCCATCGGTAGGGGGCCTGTTACACTCCGGCGCGAGCACAGACGCTGCAGCCCCAGCAGGATCCTCCCATCGGTAGGGGGCCTGTTACACTCCGGCGCGAGCACAGACGCTGCAGCCCCAGCAGGATCCTCCCATCGGTAGGGGGCCTGTTACACTCCGGCGCGAGCACAGACACTGCAGCCCCAGCAGGATCCTCACATCGGTAGGGGGCCTGTTACACTCCGGCGCGAGCACAGACACTGCAGCCCCCGCAGGATCCTCCCATCGGTAGGGGGCCTGTTACACTCCGGCGCGAGCACAGACGCTGCAGCCCCAGCAGGATCCTCCCATCGGTAGGGGGCCTGTTACACTCCGGCGCGAGCACAGACACTGCAGCCCCAGCAGGATCCTCACATCGGTAGGGGGCCTGTTACACTCCGGCGCGAGCACAGACGCTGCAGCCCCAGCAGGATCCTCCCATCGGTAGGGGGCCTGTTACACTCCGGCGCGAGCACAGACGCTGCAGCCCCAGCAGGATCCTCCCATCGGTAGGGGGCCTGTTACACTCCGGCGCGAGCACAGACACTGCAGCCCCAGCAGGATCCTCACATCGGTAGGGGGCCTGTTACACTCCGGCGCGAGCACAGACACTGCAGCCCCCGCAGGATCCTCCCATCGGTAGGGGGCCTGTTACAATCCGGCGCGAGCACAGACGCTGCAGCCCCAGCAGGATCCTCCCATCGGTAGGGGGGGCCTGTTACACTCCGGCGCGAGCACAGACACTGCAGCCCCTGCAGGATCCTCCCATCGGTAGGGGTGGCCTGTTACACTCCGGCGCGAGCACAGACACTGCAGCCCCTGCAGGATCCTCCCATCGGTAGGGGGGGCCTGTTACACTCCGGCGCGAGCACAGACACTGCAGCCCCAGAAGGATCCTCCCATCGGTAGGGGGCCTGTTACACTCCGGCGCGAGCACAGACACTGCAGCCCCAGAAGGATCCTCCCATCGGTAGGGGGCCTGTTACACTCCGGCGCAAGCACAGACACTGCAGCCCCAGCAGGATCCTCCCATCGGTAGGGGGCCTGTTACACTCCGGCGCGAGCACAGACACTGCAGCCCCCGCAGGATCCTCCCATCGGTAGGGGGCCTGTTACACTCCGGCGCGAGCACAGACACTGCAGCCCCAGCAGGATCCTCCCATCGGTCGGGGGCCTGTTACACTCCGGCGCGAGCACAGACACTGCAGCCCCAGCAGGATCCTCCCATCGGTCGGGGGCCTGTTACACTTCGGCGCGAGCACAGACACTGCAGCCCCAGCAGGATCCTCCCATCGGTAGGGGGCCTGTTACATTCCGGCGCGAGCACAGACACTGCAGCCCCAGCAGGATCCTCCCATCGGTAGGGGGCCTGTTACAATCCGGCGCGAGCACAGACACTGTGACGTAAATAATTAATTTACTCTCTTAATTTCTATGCAGGTAAGTACTTAATCAATAATAACTCAGATCGGAAGAAAAAAGACAGAGTCCGTGGTGTTAGAGTTCTTAGGGGTTTTATTCCTTAAAAAGGAATGGTCATGACCAGGATATCTGATTCTGACCACCACAGGGGTGTCAGAAGGGATAGAGCGCCACATTTTATTAACAGTACATAGCTTATATACTTAATTCATGTCATAAGCAACAATGCAGGAGGCGTAACAGCTGAGAGAAGACAAGATAACAGTATACACGTGGTACTAGTACGTAATCAAGAGGCGTGAACTAGGCGTGAACTGGAGGTGTGTACTAGAAACGTCACTGATAGGTGTCACAGATGGGTGGCACTAAGCAGAAAGGTGGCAATGTCAGCAGAAATCGGAAGCTTGGCTGCGCGCGCAGCTGCATGACGTGTGAATGACGTGAAGCTGGAGGGTGCAGGGGTCTTGACATTCAAACTGACGGAAAGAGACAGAAGTCTGGCATGTCAGATCAACTTGTACTTTTATCATATCTGATATCTGGTGTTGTAGGAACTAAGCTATCTGGGCGGAAAGGTCTCTGGGGCAGAAGTTATTCTATACTGACTGAGAGTGCGTGTATAAGCGCCTGAGTGTCTGCAGGAGAAGCGTGGGGCATGGGCCTTCCATGGGTGCATGGTAACAGAGGCTATGAATTACTTGAATTAATTGCACAGAGACAGGCCGGCCCTTTGGCTCTGCAGCTGGGAGGATGTTTACTTAAACTAGTAGGCAGGAATGCATTTTCGAGGAGCAGATCAGATAATTCGAAGGTTGAAGTCAGTCTTGGCAGAAAACAGGCTGAGCTAAGCGCGAGGGGCCGCGCTGGAAGTAAGTCGGAGTTCACGGGTACAGAGGCAGCCTGGGCTGAGGCCCTCGGAGTCAGAAGCCAGAAAAGAGGCTCGTGGCAGAAATTCAGGGCCTACTTAACTAGAGCTGAAAAACGTAGAAGTACACCACAAAAAGACGTTGGCATGGCATACTTAGGAACGGACTATTCAACCCATTCAGGGTGGGTCTGAAAGAGGACATATTAACGTTGGACGCAAATGTATTTGCGTCTTTATAGCTGGTACAGGAGGGAAGTTACATGTACTTTAAGCTTGATACACGGAGTCGGTGGGGTACACGATAGGGAACATAACATGACCAAAAATTTATATTTCCTCATTCCCTCCTTGTTCCCTACGGACCCTTCATGAAATCTCGATCCTCATGAATCTATCAGTTTGTTCTTGCAGCATCATTTGCTCATCTTTCTTTCTTTGGCGTTTTGAGAGGAAACTAGAATGTTCAATGCAGGAGGTGGCACACAGTCCACAAATCGCTGGCCCACACTGTAGGCACAGGCAGCAACTGAATACTATGACTAGGCCAATGCCTAGGAAGGATAGGATCTTCCATCCCCAAGCAGTTAACGTTGTCCAGAACCAACCGGACCAAGTCCAGGTGCCTGGATTCTGATGTATCAGATTTGCAATTTTATGGAGACGAGTAATAGCTTGATATACTGATGGTGCGTTTTGTGGGATGAAAACGCAGCAACTTGACCCGATGACCTTACAAGCTCCACCTCGATCTGCCAAGATGACGTCAATCACGAGACGATTTTGAAGGACAACAATCCGCATAGCAGACTGTTCCTCTGTTATGTTACCTAAAGCGGAAGCGGTTTCATGTACTACTGCTTCAAGTGTTCTAGTTAACCTGCGTATTAGTTTACTATTTTGAACAGGTCCTACGAAGAAAAAGAATCCTTTATTAAAATCGGTATACTGTTCCCATGCCGTTTCTGTGTAGTCGACAAGCGGGAGGTCTCTTCGGACTCTATTGTTTACTAGATTTGGATTACGATGGTAATCAGGGGGAGCTAAGAAAACAGGGGGCAGAAGGAAAGCAAGATAACAGGTACCATCCCAATCTGGTGGTAGACTTATGTATGCGGTATGGCCACAAACAAAATATGTATGTCGTCTAGCTCGAAATGAGGACCTACCCTCATCAGTGAATTCGATTACAGTAGTACATTTACTGTGACCTAAGTGTACTGAACCCTTCTTTCTAACACAGAGGTGACCGGTGACTGGTAATACTGACATGGCAGGAAGGACGGGTGCAGCTTCGGATTCAACAACAAGAATCATAAGGTTTTCTGTGTAATTTCCTAACCCATATACTTCATTTTCTAGATCAGTTCCTACAGAAACAGATTGACCTTTACTATCAGGGTAACAGGCGTAGAATAGGACTGAATTCAGATTTCCCCAAATCCAGCCCCCTTCGGGGGTAGCGGCAATCTCGGGATCTAAGTTATTAATTATTTTAAACCATGCACCGCAAGAGCCATTATGCGAGAATGGATACGGAAAAAGAGGCAGGGCTCCCTGATATTTCTGATGGGGAGGGAGTCGGCCACATACCCAGCAATTGGTAGCATTGCTGGTCTGGTGAGAGTGGTGTAGCATACTAATGAATGTATTGTTGCGCAGCGCAAGTCTGTAAGAAAGCTCGTGTGGAGGTAATTCACTAAAAGAATGTTCAGCAGATACATTGTAAGCAGATTGTTCACGCCTGAAAATAGGCCAGTAGATAGGTAGCAAAATGCTAGCAATAATAATTAAAACACTCAGAATAAACATGATTATTAGTGTCACTATACAGTGACTACGAAGTGATTTACAATATGCACTTTTTTTGAATCGTCTCTCTCTCTCTCTATCTCGATCTAGGGGATACATGTCAGAAACTATTTAACCGATTCACCTAGGGGAGGACTTAAACAATTAAACTGTCTGACTTGCTAGATCGGAGTTTCATACGATACTCCTCTTGGGGAGTTTTTTCTCTTTCAGATACTGTAAAGTCTTTTGGCTCGACACAGTCTTTGGTGGGGGTGGACGAGTCTCGATCAGGTTTCAGTTCAAAACATTTTTTCACATGACTCGTGTGAACCCACCCCTTTCTCCCTTCAATTTTTACTGCAGTCCTTGTGGTGAGAAGAACGGTCTTCGGGGATTTCCAGGGGGGTTCCAGCGGACTTTTCCTGTCGAAATTTCGCACCAGGACTAGGTCACCAGGACGGACATCGTGCGGCTTTACATCGGTGTTGTCGGGGAAAGCTGCGGCAACCTGTGAACGACATGATTGGAGTGCAGACATCAAGGAGGCAAGGTAATCTGTCAACATGTTACAATCGACATCAGTTATTTTCTTCGGAATGGGCGTCCCCCACATATTCGGTGGTCTGCCAAAGACCACTTCGTACGGGGATAGCCCTGATCTCGAATGGGCAACCATTCTCATATAGAATAGTGCCACGGGCAGGGTCACTATCCAGTCGACCCCTTTCTCCTGACATATCTTTGCAAGGCGTATTTTCAGTGTCTGATTATGCCTTTCTACCAGGCCTGCGGCTTCGGGATGTCGGACACAATGGAATTTCCACTGGTATCCTAGCAGTAAAGAAACTTCTTTCATTAATGCAGATGAGAATGGCTGACCGTTATCTGAGTACACGACACGAGGCAAGCCGTATCGTGGGAAGAATTCACAAACCAGCTGCTTGGCAGTGGTCGGAGCAGTGTAATCTGGGACTGGGTATGCTTCGGTCCAGCGGGACAGAGCACAGACAACTACGAGAACATATTTAAATCCTCGACAACGGTCCATCTGGATATAATCCATCTGGAGGACTTCAAAAGGGTGATCGGGAGGATGAAATCCACCTTGCTCTACAGGGACGCTTTTTCCTGGATTGAACTGACAACAGATCATGCAAGTACGCACTTTCTGTTTCGCTGCTGCTCGTAAGTGTTTATTGTTCCAGAGATTTTGTAAACTGTCTAACATCGCTTTCTCTCCTAGATGTGCTGGACTATGTGCTGTATTTATCATGACTTGAACCATAGAGTCAGGGAGAAACCATGTAGATTTTCCCTTTGTCATCCAACCTTGATCTGTCTGGATCCCTCCTAGTTCAATCAATTTCTTTATTTCATCTGGGGTAGCATGTGCCTGGATATCAATAACATCTAGTGTGGGATCCCTGACTGTCATACACTTGGTCGGTACTATTGTCTTTGTCATATCAGTTGTCTGAGTGTGAGTCAGTGCTGTATGCTTTGCTGTCTGGTCTGCCAGGTCGTTACCCTGGGAAACAGAATCTGTGACTTTAGTATGTGCTTTACACTTCATGACCGATATTCCTGAAGGCAGATGTATTGCATCTAACAGTGCTTGAATGAGGGGACCGTGTTGGATCTTGGCACCATGAGAGGTCAGGAAACCTCGTTCTTGCCATAACATGCCGAAGTCGTGTACAACTCCGAATGCATAACGGGAATCAGTGTATATGTTGACATTTCTGTTCTTGGCTAGTATACAGGCTCGGGTCAGAGCAATAAGCTCTGCCGCTTGAGCGGACAGTGTATCAATACGATGTGTTTCTTTAACTTCAGTTTCAGTGGTCACGGCATACGCGGCCACTAATTCTCCTGTACTGGTTCTCATGCATGAACCGTCCACATAAAGTGTTAGGTCGGGATTTGTCAATGGAACATCTGTTAAATCTCGTCTAGGCTTGGTTACTGCATTAATGATCTCTATGCAATCATGCGGGGCTAGATCTGTCACAACTGAGGGTAACAATGTTGCGGGGTTCAATATGCTGCAGCGCCTGATTTCTATGTGTGGCTGGAATAGCGTTAATTCATAACCTGTCAGTCGTGCTATAGTCAAGTGCTGAGTCTGGGTTCTGTTTAACAAAACCTCTACAGAGTGTGGAACTTGTACTGTTAACTGATGTCCTAAAACAATTGAATCGCTCTGTCTGATGGCTAATGCTGTTGCTGCTACTGACTTCAAGCACGCAGGGAGTGCCTGGGCTACTGAATCCAATGTACTTGAAAAATAAGCGCAAGGCTTATGTGAGCCTGCTTGATCTTGAGTGAGGACAGACAATGCTGTACCATCACGTTCTGTAACAAAAAGTGTAAACGGTTTGCTGTAACATGGTGTCGCTAAAACTGGTGCTTGGCATAAGGCTTTCTTTAATTCTTCAAAAGCTTGTGTGTGTTCCTGAGTCCAAGGGAGGACAGTCGAAGTCGCTGCCTCCTGTGTCGTTAACTGGATGAGTGGTTTAGCTAGAAATGCATATTGAGGAATCCATTGTCTGCAGTACGAGGTGAGGCCTATAAAGGCCCGCACTTCCTTTTGTGTCTGGGGTTGTGGCATATTTACAATTAACTGAATGCGATCGGGAGTGAGCTGTCTCCCCACTTTGGACAGCAAGTGACCCAAGTACACAACTTGCTGAACACAGAATTGTAGCTTCGAAGGGGACACCTTGTGTCCCTTGTCAGCCAGAAAGTGTAAAACTGTTAGTGATGCTTGTTCACATTCGGGCTCACTTCGTGCGGTGATCAGCAGATCATCGACGTATTGCAGTAAAGCGGTGTTAACTGGCATTTGAATACAATCTAGTTGTCTTTTCAGTGCTTGACTATAGATGCTGGGGCTTTCTGTGAATCCTTGAGGTGCGCGGGAAAATTTGAAACTTCGTCCATTTAAACTGAATCCGAATAAATATTGGCTGTCGGGGTCAATAGGTACACTAAAGAAGGCGTTCTTGAGATCAATTACAGTAAAGAACGTTGCTTCAGAATCAATAGCAGTCAATAAAGAAGAGATGTCGGGGACCACAGGGTATTGTGGTACAATACATTTATTCAATTCTCTTAAATCAATCACCAGCCGATATACTGGCGGTGCATTGGGGTCAGTACGTTTAAGAATCGGAATGATGGGTGAATTACAGACATTGGAGTCGGTCTCTACGACCAATCCTTGGGCAATGAGCTCTTCAATGATTTTCAGTAAAGCCACTACAGCATCGGGTGGTAACTTGTATTGTCTGATTCTGGGTAAAACAACACCTGTCTTGAGTGTAACACGGTATGGAGTGATATGCATGCAACCTACATCAGTTGGGCCTTTTGCCCACAAGTAATCTGGCACATTTTTCAATCTGACATCAAATTCTCTCAAAACATAGTGACCCTTGAAATCCCGTAGAAAGAGTCTAACTCCCTCCGGGGAACAGCATATTATAGCTCCTAGAGCTTTCAGAGTTTTAATTCCTAACAGATTTTCTGGGCATGATTTCGTGAGTAACAGGTCTGTAATACGTGATAATGGACCCACAGCCAAGGGTACTGGTTCCGATACCTCATTTACAATAGGCTGTCCTGAAAAACCAAGGGAAACATTCTGTGAGCCTGAGAGGGGTGCCCCTGGAACTTCATCATGGCTGATTGTGGTGCGACTTGCCCCTGTGTCAATTAAAAACTTTCTATCTTTTCCCAATACCTGACTGTGTACATAAGGACCTTCTTGATCTACAGGAATTTCAATAAGAGGCAGGCCACCTTCCCTCTCTAGGCTGTTTCATGTATATCGGGGGTAATCTGGATATGCAGACTGGGCATACTGGTACATCTGTTGTGAAACTTGCTGAGTCGCGGCAATGGGCTGTGGCTGTGGTACCGCTACTGTCTGCGCTGTGTGGGATGGAGCATGCATAGACTGTGTGTTCTGCATTGGCTGTTCGCTCTGTGAGGTCTGTTGATGCCCATGGTCATGTCTAGGTGGATGCGGTCTTTCTTTAGTTTTACCTGTTGCTATGTTATGTTTCAGGACTGGACATTCATGTACGTAGTGACCTGGCTGCTTGCAGTAATTACATGTCCCTTTAACGGGAGCTGTAGGGTGACTTGTCTGGGCCCCACCTTTCCTCTGACCGTCGGCTGGGACCGTCTGTGCTACTAACATTTTCATCTTCGTGTCTTTCATACGTTTCTGTTCCTGATCTTGTTCTTCCCTAATTCTGTTCTGGTGATATTGTAACATTTGTAACATCTGGGATGGCGTATTTGCCTGCCAAGTACTTTCAACTTTATACACTCGGTTTTTAACAAATGGTAGGGAGTTCTCGACTAGTTTTGATACAAAAAGGTGTGGATATGACTCGCTACTCGGTTGGAGGCCACTATTAATAATGAAACATTCCTCGAATCTTGAATAGAAGTCACTAGTATCTTCATCTTGTTTCTGTTTACAGGACGAGATGGCGTCCCAATCTTCCTTTCTAGTTGTCAATAATCTTGGCAGGACCTGTACTATTAAACCGGGTAATGCTTTAGTCTTATCCCCAAGGCCTAACCCTGGGACCCGTTTGCTTTCTTCGTCTTCTATTTCTGCCCATGCAATCTTTGTGTCCCCCACCTCCCATTCCTTTTCTTTCAATTTCTCGTAAATGCCCGTGGGCAACAGCACCTTCAACATTTTCATGATATCATCATACGTGTAATCCCCCATTAGTAACATGTCTTTAAGCTCTCTGTGAAAACCTGCAGGGTCTTTATCGTGACACGGAACCAGTTTCTTCATTTCTAACAGTTCTAACTTAGTCAGTGGCGTGTGTACATATACACGTTTCAAGGCGTGATCCGCACCCATAACTGGGTGTACTTCTCGTAAGGGGTTCTGACTTTCAATGCCACCCCCGCATTGCATGTGGTACGTTTTCCTTTCTGGAGGCGGGGCCGGAACATATTCAGAGCTTATGAAGGTGTTATATTTATGTCGTTGTTCTAGAATTATTTGTATTAACTTGGTACTGAAACCTCTCCATCTGTCCATAAGTAGGGTTTCTAATGTTTCGTGTAAGGGACCTGGATCGGAATGATGGTTTCTGTACTTGATGAGGAGGTGTTGAATCATGTATACACCTGCTAATTTCTGTTCGTCTGGGGAGAGGTTCAGGAATGTCTGCGCTAATGTATCATCATTATATATGTCTGGATTTTCGGCCCATAACACGGCTGACCGAGCTAGTTCTTGTTCATCCATAGAATTGAGTACATGGTACCCCATTCGGTCTCGAAGCCTTTTATCAGTTTCCTGGAACTGATGTTCAGAAGAATTCGGATTTGTTAAAGCAGAGAGAAAAACTCTCTTGTTTTCCGGACGGATGCCCTTCCTAAGGTAAGTTCCCTTACCTACATACGCTATAGTATCCGTAGTCCTTTCTGGTTCTTCAAGTTCTTCCTCCTCCTCGGAGGAAGCTTGTTCTTTCCCTTTTTGGTGTACCGCTATTACTGCCTTTCTAATTTTCTTGTACATACTGGCTATGCAAGTCCCCTTGTCATGTTTTCCTTCGGCTATATTTTGACCCCACTTGTTCAGTGCATCCATTTCACTCTGATCTGTTCCAGGTCTATCTCGTTCTCTTATTAGACAATTTATGAAAAATCGTAGTATCTGTGCTTGAATGTCAACCTTCTGTTTCTCCATGGCATCCTTGATACTGTCAGGGTCTTTCCCTGTCTGAACGAACTCATATATTCTATCTAGACGGTCCTTCATTCCTACATAACATAGCAAGATGTCAGTAGCAGATCTTAACCGTAGTGATGCCAATATCATTAGATCGTCTTTACCGGGTACTGGATCATATCTACAAACGGAAATGTTTTCTCTGAATGCGTCAAAACGAGGAGACTTGAACGTGAGAGGACTCTGCGTATCCCTGATATTGAGTCTGCGTGTTAATGGCGGGGTCCGAAGACCCGCGGTCGCACCTCCTGAAGCAGAGGCTTGGGCATTATCTCCCTGTGGAGTCTGTATCTGAACTTGAATTTTTCGTTTAGTAGGATCAGGTAGGCCTTGTTTCGGTAAGTCAATTTTGGGTGTGGGAAGTGGTGGAGCTGGCGGAGCGGGGGAGGTCTGTCGCGGTATCGGTGGAACATGATCTGGGGGCGGAGTGCCACCCCCGTCCCTGTCAGTAGGCAGGGCACGAACAGGCAGATTGGTGTAAGCTGGTGCTACATCCTCTAAATATGAATTTAAGAATATGTCTTTAGTAGTCTTATGCATTACTTTAATTGGCACTAATGGTGGCGGTAAGTTTTTCGGTATTTCGGATAGGGCCTCAGGTGTACCCTCGGCCGCGAGATACATACCATTTACGAGATTGCTTCGGGCACGGTCTATTTGTTCTGTTTTTACTCGGATCCCTTCAGTAACTAATTCGTTTTCTTGGGCTTTCTCTGATTCTTTAAGTCTGTCTTCTCTACGGAGTGCTTTCTCAGCACGCTTATGTGATTCCTTACGGCAAAATTCTATGGCGTCTTTCTGAGATTGTCTAGCTTTCTTTTTCCATAGTGCTTCTTCTACCTTCATGATGCACTCGGCATCCCATGTTCCGGTAGTGGGCCATCTGTGTCTTTCGTCTAGATGCTTGGTATAGTCGGCCCATAAGTCTAGATACAATATGGCATCTATGCCGTGTTTGTGATACATAAAGTTACCTGGAGTGTCCCTAGGGGGAATAGGAATTTCTTCCTCCAGTATCCCTTTCCTAGTTCCTATCTGTTTTAACTTGTTGAAAAACGGCATCTTGTTTACTTATTACTGAACACCCAATCCTTACTGCTTAATACTGGTTACAGCTAGTTTATACGAGAAACACAATAATTCACATTCAAACGATCACATTCATACCACGACATTAATCACATAAAAAGACATTTGAAACATAGTTGACTACCCCCTATACTGGGTGTACTGCTCAACAGTACAGATACACTGGTGTAACGGTGCAAAAAAAAAATTCAGAATACTAGATATACTGCTAAACAGTACAGATACACTGCCTAAAAACAGTGCAGACCGGACTTGTGTACCCAAACCCGTCTAGATACGTCCCAGCAATGGTACTCACCGGGAAGCACGGAACAGAAGGCCTCGGAAAACTCGACTGGACTCGACTCGACACTTCGGAAAACTTCGAAAAAACTTCGGAAAACCTCGGAAACCTGGTGGGCCTCTTGACACCTCGGACCTTGCTTCTTTCGGCTAGGCTCTGGTCGGGATCCTCCGCACTCCTCACCGCCTCGTCTGGGCACTAATCGCAGTCTTCGTCACCTCCGTGGGTCAGAGGGAGATACAGGAAATCCTGCCGGTACGCGTAGGTTCCATCTAACTGATGGCAGGGGACAGAGCTTGCAATGCGCCAACCGGCGCGTGAGGTGGGGGAGGGGTCCCTATTCGGGCGCCAAAATGATGTAAATAATTAATTTACTCTCTTAATTTCTATGCAGGTAAGTACTTAATCAATAATAACTCAGATCGGAAGAAAAAAGACAGAGTCCGTGGTGTTAGAGTTCTTAGGGGTTTTATTCCTTAAAAAGGAATGGTCATGACCAGGATATCTGATTCTGACCACCACAGGGGTGTCAGAAGGGATAGAGCGCCACATTTTATTAACAGTACATAGCTTATATACTTAATTCATGTCATAAGCAACAATGCAGGAGGCGTAACAGCTGAGAGAAGACAAGATAACAGTATACACGTGGTACTAGTACGTAATCAAGAGGCGTGAACTAGGCGTGAACTGGAGGTGTGTACTAGAAACGTCACTGATAGGTGTCACAGATGGGTGGCACTAAGCAGAAAGGTGGCAATGTCAGCAGAAATCGGAAGCTTGGCTGCGCGCGCAGCTGCATGACGTGTGAATGACGTGAAGCTGGAGGGTGCAGGGGACTTGACATTCAAACTGACGGAAAGAGACAGAAGTCTGGCATGTCAGATCAACTTGTACTTTTATCATATCTGATATCTGGTGTTGTAGGAACTAAGCTATCTGGGCGGAAAGGTCTCTGGGGCAGAAGTTATTCTATACTGACTGAGAGTGCGTGTATAAGCGCCTGAGTGTCTGCAGGAGAAGCGTGGGGCATGGGCCTTCCATGGGTGCATGGTAACAGAGGCTATGAATTACTTGAATTAATTGCACAGAGACAGGCCGGCCCTTTGGCTCTGCAGCTGGGAGGATGTTTACTTAAACTAGTAGGCAGGAATGCATTTTCGAGGAGCAGATCAGATAATTCGAAGGTTGAAGTCAGTCTTGGCAGAAAACAGGCTGAGCTAAGCGCGAGGGGCCGCGCTGGAAGTAAGTCGGAGTTCACGGGTACAGAGGCAGCCGGGGCTGAGGCCCTCGGAGTCAGAAGCCAGAAAAGAGGCTCGGTGGCAGAAATTCAGGGCCTACTTAACTAGAGCTGAAAAACGTAGAAGTACACCACAAAAAGACGTTGGCATGGCATACTTAGGAACGGACTATTCAACCCATTCAGGGTGGGTCTGAAAGAGGACATATTAACGTTGGACGCAAATGTATTTGCGTCTTTATAGCTGGTACAGGAGGGAAGTTACATGTACTTTAAGCTTGATACACGGAGTCGGTGGGGTACACGATAGGGAACATAACATGACTAAAAATTTATATTTCCTCAACTGCAGCCCCCGCAGGATCCTCCCATCGGTCGGGGGCCTGTAACACTCCGGCGCGAGCACAGACACTGCAGCCCCAGCAGGATCCTCCCATCGGTAGGGGGCCTGTTACACTCCGGCGCGAGCACAGACGCTGCAGCCCCAGCAGGATCCTCCCATCGGTAGGGGGGGCCTGTTACACTCCGGCGCGAGCACAGACGCTGCAGCCCCAGCAGGATCCTCCCATCGGTAGGGGGGGCCTGTTACACTCCGGCGCGAGCACAGACACTGCAGCCCCTGCAGGATCCTCCCATCGGTAGGGGGCCTGTTACACTCCGGCGCGAGCACAGACACTGCAGGCCCTGCAGGATCCTCCCATCGGTAGGGGGGGCCTGTTACACTCCGGCGCGAGCACAGACACTGCAGCCCCTGCAGGATCCTCCCATCGGTAGGGGGGCCTGTTACACTCTGGCGCGAGCACAGACACTGCAGCCCCTGCAGGATCCTCCCATCGGTAGGGGGGGCCTGTTACACTCCGGCGCGAGCACAGACACTGCAGCCCCCGCAGGATCCTCCCATCGGTAGGGGGCCTGGTACACTCCGGCGCGAGCACCAGAAGCAGGGCCGTGATATTTGTGTTCTGTAGTGCGGTTAGCACTCTAGCAGATGCACGTACGCATCCACGCATCCGCAGGCCAGGCGTGGCCTGCGGGGTCCAATAAAAGAAGGACGCGCGCTCGGGCACGTCACTTCCGAATGAGACGAGTGTGTGGTTTACTGGCTGATGCTCCGTACTTCCACCCCTGCGCACGTGGCCATGCTGGTCGCGTAGGCCTACCCACACACCCTCACCACATTGGCGACGAAGGCGGGATACCAACCCTCGCTCCCTTCATCGGGTGGTACCATCGACACCAACCCGCGGTGCCTACCGCGAGGAGACCAACGTGCCCTCATTCTGGCGGGTCCGCCCCAGTGACCCGAGATTGCCTGACTCACGCCGAGGCAACACCACAGGTTTTGTCGACCCACTAACATTCGAGCACAACCGCCATGGTGGACGAGGCAGCGGCACCAGTCATCAACATCCCGTTCCAGCATGCTGCTGCTGGAGTGCTGCCGCCGTTCAGCGAAGCGAGTGACCCATCCACAGCATCACCCCGGTGGAAGGTGTGGCTAGAGAGACTCGAAAATTACTTCGTGGTCACCAGAGAAACGGACGACGCAGTGAAACGATCGCTGCTCCTTCACTACGCGGGGGACGAGGTGTTCCGACTCTTCAAACACCTACCCAATTCGGCAGGAGTAACCACGTATGCTGCTGCGGTCACCGCACTGAACAACCACTTTGACCCACAACTGAACGTAGACTTCGAAGTCTTTAAACTGGGACAAGCCCGCCAACGAGAAGGTGAATCGATGGATCAATTCCACACTCGGGTCCGGGAACTGGCCAGTTCCACGGACGAAGACCAACCCAAGGCCATCAGGCGCCAACTAATACAAGGGTGTCGGGACAAAACGCTAAGGGGTCACATCCTAAGAAAGCCCGGGATCTCGCTCGAAGACATCCTTGTCTTGGCCAGAGCCCATGAACTGTCAGATGCCAGGGCCACAGCCATGGAACAAGCGCTGCATAAAGTTCCCGCCAAACCGGAAACGACCAAGAGTGAGCGGGCTGACGCAGTACGGGCACGACCACGTGGCCCAGGAAGAAAAGGAGCCCGGCGAGATGCACCACAGGGCCGGTGCGGATACTGTGGACACGAACCCCATGCGGCCAGAGACTGTCCTGCCCAAGGCCAAGTCTGCGGGAACTGCGGAATCCCAAATCATTTCGCAGTGGTTTGCCGCCGGAGGAACAAACCTCCAAACTCACAGAAATCATGGACAACCGCCAAAGCGGTCCGCCAACTATCCATAGCAGAATCACCCCCGGGGAGGACAGACAAATTCCTACCAACGTCGCAGGTTGAATCAGACTCTGAGGACGAGGAGGAGACGTATGTGGTCTCTTTCGCCAGGGAACTAAAAATCAGACGAAGGCCGCAGCCAACATGTGTGATCCACGTGGGTGAGAGCGAAGTGAAGGCTGTCATTGATACAGGGGCCACCGTCAATGTCATGGGCCTACAAGAATTCAACAAGCTGCGCCCTCGCCCGGAAGTATTAAACTCCAAGACCAAGATATTTGCGTATGGCGCCGACACCCCACTTCCCCTAAAAGGGAAAATAATCACACCAATACGGGCTGACAACGTGGAAGTAACCGCAACGATCCACATCATTGATCGAGAGGCCGACACCCTATTAAGCAGCCACACGGCGGAGGACCTAAAGCTCATTGCTTTTGCCAACCACATACGGAACCACCAGGTAGAAGAACTTCTGGAACGCTTCCCCGAGCTGTTCAAAGGCCTTGGGTGCATCAAATGTGCACCGATCAAGTTGCACATCGACAAGACCGTCACCCCCACCGCTCTCCGCCATCGGAGAATCCCATTCCACCTGCGGCCATTGGTGGAGAAAGAACTGGTGAAACTCGAGAAATTGGGGGTCATCGAAAAGGTAACCGGGCCCACCCCGTGGGTGTCGCCCATGGTCATCGTCGAAAAACCCAAGCAGCCGGGCGAGGTCCGGCTATGCATAGATATGAGACTACCGAACGCGGCAATCAAGCGGGAAAGACACCTGACCCCGACGATGGATGACATCATAGCCGACGTGAATGGCTCGAAGTGGTTTTCCAAAATCGACCTTAATGCAGGATACCATCAACTGCCACTCGCTGAAGAGTGCCGTTTCATAACCACATTCAGCACCCACCTGGGCCTCCGGAGGTACAAGCGACTCAACTTCGGAATATCCTCGGCCGCCGAGGTGTTTCAAAACACCATCAGGGAGCTGCTCTCAGGACTGCCAGGAGTCATCAATGTGAGCGACGACATCCTCATACACTCAGCCACGGCTTCCGAACATTACAAACACTTGCGGGATGTGTTGAAGAGACTCAGCACACATGGAGCGACACTCCACAAGGAGAAATGCCAATTCTTCCAGCCCTCGATCGAGTTCTTTGGCTACGTGTTCAACCAGGAGGGAGTCCAGATTGACCCGCGAAAGTCAAAGTCCATCAAGGACGCCCCAGCACCCCAGTCGCCCACAGAAGTGAGGAGCTTCCTCGGAATGGCCACATATTGCGGCCGTTTTATCCCAGGACTGGCCACACGGAGTGAGCCTCTCCGAGCGTTGACGAAGGCAGATGCCGCATGGACCTGGGGCCCCAAAGAACAAGAAGCCTTCCGGAGCATAAAAGAAGCGCTTCTAGAGAACGCCACCCTCTCATACTTCGACCCGACCAAGCGGACTGAGGTAATCGTGGATGCCAGCCCCGTGGGGCTTGGGGCAGTCCTGACACAAGAACATGAACCAGGAAAATGGACCGCCCTAGCATTCGCAAGCAAAGCCCTAACACCCACCGAGGCCCGATATGCCCAGATTGAGCGCGAAGCGCTAGCTATCAAGTGGGCCTGTGGACACTTCCACCTTTACCTACACGGACAAGCATTCGTCATGGTCACAGATCATCAACCGTTGGTGCCACTCTTCAAAGGCACTGCCCCCCATCCACCGCCACGAATCGAGAGATGGGCGATACAGCTCCAGACCTACGACATGGAGGTCATCTACAGGCCCGGAGCCAAAAATCCAGCCGACTACTTGTCACGGCACCCACTGCCGCGAGAACTGGCAGCCACTGATGAGGAGTGTGATGGCTATGTTCAGTGGGTGGCTCTCACATCATGCCCCCAGTGTATGACTCTAGATGAAATCAAGGAGGCAGCCACAGAAGACCTCCCCTACATGCGGTCACTCCAGGCGGTGCAAGAGGGGTCCTGGACGGATTATCTCCGGCCTCCCCCGAGCTGGTCGGCGGCAGACAAGGAAACCCTCACCAAGTATTGGCAGATCCGCCATGAACTCAGTGCCACAGAGGAGGGCACACTACTTAGGGGGACGCGCCTCGTGATACCAAGGCAACTTCGACATCGGGCCACCCAACTGGCACACGGAGGCCACCAAGGGGTCACCAAGATGAAGGCGCGCATGCGCGAGAAGGTGTGGTTCCCCGCACTAGAAAGCACAGTGGACGAATATGTCAAGAACTGCATGCCCTGCCAGTTGACCAGCGATCCGGAACGACCAGTCCCCGTCATCACGGAGGATGCCTGCACCGCTCCATGGGAAAAGGTCAGTGTGGATTTTGGAAGCTTCCCCGGTGAGGGACACACTCTAGTGGTCATAGACTCTTATTCCAAATATCCCCTTGTAGAGAAAGTGCCATCCACGGCTTTTGCCCATGTGGGGCCAGCACTTGAGAAGATGTTCTCCCTATCCGGCCTGCCCGGTGAACTTAAAAGCGACAATGGCCCTCCCTTCCAGGGGGCGGAGTTTGCCACCTTCATGGCGACGCGAGGCATCACCCACCGGCGCATCACTCCCCAGTGGCCACAAGCCAACGGGGAGGTGGAGCTGTTTATGCGTACACTTAACAAAATGTTCAGGATCGCAGTGGTCGAAGAGGCCGACCCCGAGCAGAGACTGCACGAATTCCTGAGGGAGTACCGTGGAACGCCCCACTGCACCACGCTGAGAAGCCCGTGGTCGCTGATGTTTCAAGGCCAACGTAGGGACCTCCTCCCTGTGCCGCCGGGGCCAAGGCGGGAAGATAAGGAACCGGATGAGATGCAGGAACTCGCACAAAGACGCCGACGCAGGAACAACATGCGGGCGAGCAGCCGCCGCAGGGCTACCCCAAGGCAGCTACATCGAGGGGACAGGGTCATCATCAAGAATCGACGACCCGGGGGAAAGTTTCGGACTTTCTATGAACCAGGACCGTGGACGGTCACTAACACGAAGGGCACCATGGTGACCGCCAACAAGGAGGGAGAAGAAGTATCAAGGAACTCATCATGGTTCAAGGTAATCACTCCAGCCGGCAGTGCAAGTGCTGAAACACAGGAGGACACCCCCGAAACACCCGGAGCGACAGCACCAGAAGTGGTGAGTGGCTCTGCAGCAGACGGCGGGGGCCTCACACCAGAATCTGAAGCGCCAATACCCTCCACCCCCGTCCGGAGCCAGGCCCACCACAGGGATCGAGGCTCAGGCCGCACGCCTCGTTACAGTCTGAGGCCCAACCCCCGCCCCAACCAGAAACTCAATGACTATGTCTGCCACCTGAGCTCCTGAACTCTGCAGTCGAGGAGCACGCAAGTACCTGTCATCCTTGTATGTTTCATTTCATGAACAGTTTATTGAACATTTTGAAATTGTTGAAAGTTGGATAGAGATGTAGTGCGGTTAGCACTCTAGCAGATGCACGTACGCATCCACGCATCCGCAGGCCAGGCGTGGCCTGCGGGGTCCAATAAAAGAAGGACGCGCGCTCGGGCACGTCACTTCCGAATGAGACGAGTGTGTGGTTTACTGGCTGATGCTCCGCGCTTCCACCCCTGCGCACGTGGCCATGCTGGTCGCGTAGGCCTACCCACACACCCTCACCACATGTTCGAGCTGCTGAACTAAGTGCGACAAGGAGGTGTTCCGAGGCCAAACATGATCTGGCCGTTTTACACTGTCAAATGCAATGTGTCTGTGGCTTTGCAAGAAGCAGTAATAACATGTGTACAATCAAGTAAGATGTGAGTAGTTTGTGGGTATATCATCGTTTTCCAGTCAGGATCAGGTGTTCTGCAGCAGTTTCAAGTTCTTTTCATAACGTGTCCTTGCTCAAATGAGTGTCATTTCTTAACGTTTATCTGTTTCCATGGACTTAATTTCTTGATTTTGCTCAAAACATAGTGTCATACATTTAGTAGATGAATGTCAGTCCTAGGTGTCCTGAAACCTTGTAAATGTCACTCATAAGCACTCTTAAAACCTGCAGCTTTGCAGTCTGTGTTTCATGTCAGGTAGTGCCCTTCCATTTCTGGTGCTTTGCAATAGTTTGAAGATATTTGTAGAGTGTTTTGTTGCTGAAAGGGCTGTCATTTCTGATATATATGTTTCACTCATCTTCATTGCTTGATTTTTGCTGGCGAGAAAGTGTCGCTCATAGTTGTTGAATGTCACTCATAAATAATTACATTGAAAATATGAAAATGTCACACATAAGTAATCTGAAACCTTGCCAGCTATGAAGTCCGTGCTGGCGGTGGGACTCGAGCGCTGACCGCTGCTCCCTGTAACCGTCCGGTGAGAGACGAGCCGGGGCTGTCCGAACTGCAGGCGGACGGCAGCCCTGAGCCCTGCCCTGGGCCAGCAGCAGGGCATCGCTGACGTTTGAACCCTTAAGTAATATACAAACACACCCTGAGCTCTGCACCACCACCAACGTGTATATTGGAGGCTGTTTCGCAGCAACCCATAGCAACCCCCTGGTCTGGGATCAATGTGCGAGGCTCCCGGGGAGGTCGGGGTGAGAAAGAGCGATACATCCCGAACTCAGGGCCGGGGCGGAGCCCAGCCTTAGCGGGTCCGAACACCTGCAGCCAGGCCGCGGGCGTTCTCGAGTCCAGTGCGATTTCATCTCTTCTGGCCACCCTAGACCACACTCCATTGAACCATCCTAAACAGTCGCCTGTAAACACCATCATAGCGTCTCCTATTCTCAACTTCCCCCACCCCGGCACCCCCACGCCCCTAACTAATTTCTAAATCGTAATCTTCTTGAATTCGAGCCGCGACACTCTCCTTCAGTAATAGATTTCCTGACCTCTGTTTTAGATGACCTGATCTCTTATGTGTTTATCTTTTTCTCTCAAACCATCACCAACCACCTTTGCCTGCCTCCACTCACCCACTCACAACGACCCCCCTTACCTTCACAAGGTCCTTCATACACTTTCCCCCCTTGTGCATGGGTGACCTGTGATGTTTGTGGCACCCAAACAGATTCTTTTTCCCCTTCCTATAGCGCACTGCGTCATTCATAAAGCACGCAGTGGAACCTTCAAGCCCACCCACCCCATGTCCAAATTATTGCTAGAGCACCTATTGCTTCCGCCCAACACCCATCTTGGTAGCCTTTAGGCAAACAACCTTTAACAAGCGAGCCCCCCTCCGAGGTTAGAAGAGAGTAGTTCTCGCAGTTTTGACTGTTTAGTCACTGACTTCTGTTACTTCAGCAATACTGGAAGTTATACAGTTATTTTACCAGGAGCGCAGGCCTTTGGAAGGTATGTGGATGAGAGAGCATGAAGGTGCCTGCGCTGTGGGCAAAGATAGGTACATTGTATTTGTTTTACTCTTGAAAGTAATGAGGGGTAATTTTGGGAAAAAATTGGCAAAGCACGTTTTGTTTTTGGGAAAATTGATTCCTTCCTAAAATGGAATGCCTTGAAGATGTGGACTTTCTTGCAGCTCCAGCACATGGGTGGGGACTAACCTAATTAGTCAGTATGCAAGTGACATCATGGTGTGAGCCATCACAGTCGGTAATGTCACAATGCATGACCTCACACATGGCATCACAGTAACTGACAGCACAAGAAGTAACATCAGATATTATGATCTCACGCAATTTTTTTTATTAGGTATATCATGAGTGCATTTAAGCACATTATGAGATTTAACAAATTAGATTTTAATATGCGGTTGTGCTAAAAAAAAGTGGCGCAATCCCGATGCAAAATCTGGTCTCAACTAATTTTACCAATTTTTTTAAAACACTGCCACAAAGAAATTGGCAACAAGGAGAAGCATGTTAGTAGATCTTTTATGATTAATTGTTTACAAAGTCTGCGGTTTCTAATATTTTTTATAGGGTTAAGACATCTGCTGCAGAGGTGCCCAGTAAATATCCGGGAATAATAATTGGTGAGATAACCCTGGAGGTTAAAATATTTCTTGGAGAGATTTCAGTTTGTGTAGTCCCAGATCTGACTCGAAGTAGTATAGAAGGTTAATGTGCCTGCAAAGCACATCATGTAATATGCAGATGGCAGATTTTTGTTGTTGTTGATGAAGCCAGGTAAGTGGGTTACTGCTTTGAACACAGATCCTTTTGTTACTTGCAGTTCTTAAATACCAAGTGCCAGATGTAGGTAATCTCAATTTACCTATTCTTAAATACCGAATCATACCGATTCGGTACTTAAGAATAGGTAAATGGGATGTAGGTAATTTTTCGTTAAAAATTACCGAATCGGTAAGTTTTGGAAATTACCGAATCGGTATTTACCGATTCGGTAATTGCCATTCATTCCTATGGGCCTGGAGGCCCTTAGGAATGAATGGCAATTACCGAATCGGTAAATACCGATTTGGTAAAACGGGGAAAATATTGAAGGGTGGCAGGGTGTCACTTTGACACACCCTGTTGCACCTCTCAATTGTGTATGGGTGCACATGTGGCACACATACATGCCCTTATATGTCTGTCACATCGCACTGCTGGAAAAGCAAAAAAAAATGCTTTTTCAAAGATTTTCATTATTTACCACCAACTTGTAGTTGGTGGTAAATAACAAATCCTTAACTGAGGAATGCACCAACTTGAGGGCTCCCTACATCCTGGATTCGGTAATTTACCAAATCGGTATGTTAAGAATTTGGGGCCCGATGTAGGTAAATCTATATTTACCACTTCATAAATACTGAATCATACCGATTCGGTATTTATGAAGTGGTAAATTAGAGGGGGGGAGATGTAGGTATTTCAGATTCGGTAAATACCGAATCTGTAAGATTCGGTATTTACCGATTCTGTAAATACCGATTCGGTATCCCCCATTGATTCCTATGGGCCTTGAAGCCCATAGGAATCAATGGGCATTACCGATTCGGTATTTACCGAATCGGTAAATACCGATTCCAGCAAGGGTGCAGGGGGTGTCACTTTGACACCCTCTAGCACCCCCAATACTGGCTTGTGTGCCATGTGGCACACAGACATGCCCTAAGGGCATGAGACAAGGGGGAAGATCTCTTACGGTTGCTGGTCCAACTTTGTGGAACAGCCTCCCACTGTATTTGAGACAGTGCAAGGACCACCTTCCTTTTAGGAAGCAATTAAAGACATTCCTTTTTCAAAATTGACTTATGTTTATGGTTAGGGTCCGCTAGTTGCTTTTTTGGCTGCCAAAGGCGCGGAGATACTCCTTCGGGAAGTGATCCTAGCGCGGTACAAACACGCAAATAAAATAAATAAATAGGTGTGCATGCACACATGTGCATGCACACCTGGATTCGGTATTTTAACACCCAATTGGATTGGGTGTTAAAATACCGAATCTGAAAGGCCTGTGGGACTCAGAAGAGTCCCACCTACATCTGGAAGATACCGAATCGGTAAAAATACCGATTCAGTATTTTACAGATTCTGTAAATTTACCGATTCGGTAAATATACCGAATAGGTAAATACTGGCCCCCTACATCTCAAAGTGCCAAATACCGGTCGGAAACGGCCGATTTCGGCCGTTTCCGACCGGAATTTGCCACCTACATCGGGCCCTTGGTATTTTACCGAATCCCTAAATTACCGATTCGGTAAAATACTGAATCCTAAAAAAATGCCACCTACATCTAAAAAGCCAAATACCGGTCGGTAACGGCAGAAATTCTGTAAATTCGGCCATTTCCGATCGGTATTGGGTGACCTACATCTGGCCCCAAGCCTTTTAATAAAGCACAGTGAGCGAATAGGATATGTGACTGCTACACCTTTTAACCCTCACTGACTCATGCAACACATCTTGTACTCTGATTTACACACTTGCGTGATTTATTGTCAATCTGTATGTTATGTAAATCTCTCTGACACCCTGCATTGGGATGCGAGGTTAGTGTGGGGCACGCTCCACCTCCACTCCAACCTTCGCTTTCACCTGCAGTGGAGTAGAGAGTGGCATCATAACTTAAACACTGCCAATCCACCCCGCTCCTCGCTGTCCTTTTTCCCCCGCACTCCCATGGGCGGCAATCTGGGGGATGGCCCCGGGCGCCAGAAGCTCTAGCTATGCCACTGTCTGGAGGGGGAAATATACAGCAACGTTCACATTGTTTAGTCTTGCCTGGCAAGCCCAAAATGAAATGGAAGCATTAGGCATGTGCATTTAAAAATTATTTGGTGGCCATTGACAGTAGTGTGTATAGTCCTGCAATTGCCTACATACTGAAGGGCAGAAGACATTCAACAATTTAGCCAGAAATTCAACTTCCTGGAGAGGCTTCTGGGGATGAGTCAAACGGGAATGTGTGTGTAGAGGCGGAAAAAAGACTAGCACGGCACAATACAATCTACGGAGAAAATATAGATCAGTATGTGGTTGCTTTCAGAATCCTATCAAGTACATGCAGCTTCAAAAATGCTAAGGCTCACTATCTGCTGGCTCAAATTGATTTGAATTGTTTTTTTTTTTTTTTTTAAAGTACCAGAATACCTGCTTAGCTCCACCAATCATGCATTGGAGGAAACTGTGAAAATTGCTAAAGGCATAGAGCGCTCTACCTTGTCAGTTAAAATGTTAGCTGCTGCAGCTGGTAATGGGTCAAGAGCATCTGAGTTGCCAATGTGAATGCTGTGAAGAAAGTGCAAGATCATTTCACGAGTGGTAAAGCTGCTCAATCTAATACTTGTTATATGTGTGGATCCTATACACACATGGGTAACAGCTCATTTTGTCCTGCTCTAGGGAAAAATTTACTAATTGCAGGAAAATTGGGCACTTTATGAAAGTGTGTAAAAGCAATCAGACTTTCAAAATCAGTTGTGTGCCTGATATTGACCCATCTTTTTCTCCCACTGAGGAAAATGTTGAGACTGTAACTATATTGACCATAGATGTTGATCAAGCAGGTATGCGGGGGAAAGCTGCAGATAATGATGTAGGGGAGCCGCTTCCCCTGTTTCTGAGAAGGACGCTACTATTTTCTTGGAACTGCAAGTCCCAGGCGGCCTGTGGAGTTAGCCCACACCTGAGCCTGCTTGCCCTGATTGTGCCGCCGCCTCTAGAGCCTCAGAGTCAATCCAGTGGAACCATGCCTTCTGTATTACTTTACATATTGATGTTATTGACTGCTCCCCTCAGCTGAGGCTAACCCCCCCCCCCCGAGTGCCAGCATAAAGAGCCCAACTCCAAGTAATCTTACTGCTAGTACACCAACCCGCCAGTTAAGGAGCTCTGTAGCGGTAGGGGGGTACATAATCAGAAAAAAAGGAAAGCGTCCACCCTTCCCAAAACAACACAACAGGCATCCAAAATGGTGAAAAGTGTGAGGTTTGAATGAAGTGATAAATGTAGATGCTCAGTTTCTGAGGAGGACGCTACTATTGTCTTGGAACTGCAAGTCCCAGGGGGCCGGTGGAGTTAGCCCGCACCTGAGCCTGCTTGCCCTGATTGTGCCGCCGCCTACTTAGCGCCTCGCAGCTCCCGCTTTGCGGGAGCAGCTTCGTCTGTTTCTGAGGAGGACAATACTATTTGCTTTCCCAGGGGGCTGTGGAGTTAGCCCGCACCTGAGCCTGCTTGCCCCTATTGTGCCACCGCCTCGCCGCTCCTGATTCGCGGGAGCCGCTTCATCTGTTTCTGAGAAGGACGCTACTATTTTCTTGGAACTGCAAGTCCCAGGGGGCCTGTGGAGTTAGCCCACACCTGAGCCTGCTTACCCTGATTTAAAATGGTGCAAAGAATTCCTTGGGTTGGTAAATCCCTAAAGGCCCTTCTGGGAGATTGTGTTGTCCTAAGCTTTAGGTCTCCGCGATTAGTTCAGGAAATTTTGGAAAGGGCTGGGAATGGTCGTCTAATTAAGGATGATATTGGTATACTTCCCTTGGTTTTTTTTATCAACCGCGTGGTAACCCTGCTAGAGGTAGGGGAGCCCTGAGGGATGTTTTTGGTGATCAAGGCCCCTATAACTACGCGGTCCCTACATGTAATAGGTTTGAAGTATTCTCTACTTTAGAGGATATAGACTGACTTGGACGTAAATAAAGTCCCATCAGTTACACATTGCCTATGGTTACCTGTACTTCAGCTACGCTCAATAATTGTGTATTATCACCAAAGCCGTTTAATGAAAACAGATTGGATAGATCCCCAGGTAACAGCACGGTGTGTGAAGAAGGGGGTAGTGGCTTATTACAACAGAGCACTATGAAAGATAAGGGGGTTCCAGGGAATGTTCATGGACATCAACCAGGGCTTATGGTGTGTAAAGTAAATAAGTCTCACCCTGGCCCAGTTTTGAAATTAGTCTCCTGGAATATAGCAGGGTTGTGTTCCAAGATAACCTCAGTGGATTGGGCTACTTTTATCGAAGGTCATGATATAATGACCTTCCAGGAAACCTGGGCAATGGACCAAGTTTATCGACAGGGCTTTATAGATTTTTCTAAATTGGCTCAAGGACGACAGAGGGGAAGACCAGTGGGGGGCCTAACAACATGGGTAAGGCAGTCCGATTGTTAAAGGGTGGAAGAATTGTTTATTGATTACAGGGACATTTTAATCATTAGAATACAGATGGTAGACGCCCCTGATTTGTTGCTTATTAATGTTTACGCTAGGGGTATGCAGGGAGGGAAAGCCTCCCCCACCGTGGCTCTCCTAGATATCTTCTTAAATGATTATAAGGAAGTAAGCAATATGATAATAGCTGGAGACTTTAATTGCTCTTTTGAGCCCCTCGATGATAATGATGTCAACTTCAGTTCTGAGGAGGATGCCTTGTGGAATATACCACATTTGGATATTCCTCCCATAAAAAAATGGACAGGGCCAGCCCTGCAGTTAAAAGTGTTTTGCTTGGAACAAGGGGTAAGGGCTGTAAATGGAAGATATTTTTCAGATAGGCAGGGCCCACATACTTTTAATAACGGGTTGCAAAGTAGTTGCATTGATTTTATTTTCCTTAATAAGGAACTTTGGCCGTCCCTTTTGGATATGGTAGTTTGGGGGCGGGCTGAGAGTGCCCACAACCCATTAGTACTCTCTATGCAGCTCAAAGGCATTCCTATATTGATAAGCAGGTGCCGGGATCAGCTTATTTAGAAGTCCATGCAACAAATGATCGAAATGGTCGAAAGTTATTAACAATGTAGAGCATTTAAATCACATGATGGAGCTAGTGACAAGTGCATTAGCTACTCTCCAAAGCTGTGCTACCCAAGAGGAGGTGAACTTAAAGGTAGCACGTGTCCAAAGTGAACTGTTTAGTAAGCTAGAAGGATTTTTTATTAGCTTGGGTAACCAATCCAAGAGCCGATCTGGCACTAAAGCCCCCTCCTGGTATGGTGAATCATGCAGAGTAGCATATAGACTTTTAGCAAGGGCATAAGATCTAAAAACCGGGAGGATATAAGAAAGGCAAGGGTAGGGTATAAGTTGCTCCAACTGAGAGCAACAAGCATTTGCAATGCAATGGTCTCGGCATCATTAAAGGTAGAGCTATTGGCATTGCTCATGACATTTTTTTTCTTTAAATCAAAAATAAATGGGCATTGTCATTAACATTGCCAATACACAGCACTCTGCACTCAACAGCACACAATGCTCTGCACACTCACTACTCTGCACACTCACTACTCTGCACACTCACTACTCTGCACACTCACTACTCTGGACACTCACTACTCTGCACACTCACTACTCTGCACACTCACTACTCTGCACACTCACTACTCTGCACACTCACTACTCTGCACACTCACTACTCTGCACACTCACCACTCTGCACACTCACCACTCTGCACACTCACCACTCTGCACACTCACCACTCTGCCCTCACCACTCTGCCCTCACCACTCTGCACTCACCACTCTGCACTCTGCCCTCACCACTCTGCCCTCACCACTCTGCCCTCACCACTCTGCCCTCACCACTCTGCCCTCACCACTCTGCACTCACCACTCTGCACTCACCACTCTGCACTCACCACTCTGCACTCACCACTCTGCACTCATGCACTCTGCACTCATGCACTCTGCACTCACCACTCTGCACTCACCACTCTGCACTCACCACTCTGCACTCACCACTCTGCACTCACCACTCTGCACTCACCACTCTGCACTCTGCCCTCACCACTCTGCCCTCACCACTCTGCACTCACCACTCTGCCCTCACCACTCTGCCCTCACCACTCTGCCCTCACCACTCTGCACTCACCACTCTGCACTCACCACTCTGCACTCACCACTCTGCACTCACCACTCTGCACTCATGCACTCACCACTCTGCACTCATGCACTCACCACTCTGCACTCACCACTCACCACTCTGCACTCACCACTCTGCACTCACCACTCTGCACTCACCACTCTGCACTCACCACTCTGCACTCACCACACTGCACTCACCACTCTGCACTCACCACTCTGCACTCTGCACTCACCACTCTGCACTCACCACTTATCCACCGTTCCCCTCGCCCCCCACCCACCCCCTCAATTAACTGCGCATGTTGCATACAAACTGCACAGAGCAGACGTACTTTTTCGTCGGGCCAAATGCTTCCATTGTAGCTATGAGTTCGACTTCAGCATGATTGCAAAACGCTAAAATAAGTATAAATTGAAGTGTGCAGAGGTCCTGAGGCACTATGGGTGGGGTGTCGAGCACAGCAGGCCCGGGGGCGGATCTAGTCCAAACTTTAAACATAAAAGGCCACTCGCACAACAGGTTGGTTGTATGTGCCTTAAGTGGACAGCGTTAAAATGCAGCCTGCATCCCGCTCTCCTGGGCTTGTGTTGGACACGCCACAAAGGGTCACGGCTATGTGAATATTCGCCATGCCTTTCCCACGCTCAACGCCGTTTTAAATTCACCCCTAAACTAACTGGCACACGTGGTGCAGAACGTGGGAAAACACAGAAGCCCTTGTTTCACATGGACAAAAGCATTAAATGTGCTGGAGAAATACCTTAACGCATTTTAATGTGACGCAAAATGCTCAAGGGTTTTAAAGAAAAAAAATTCCGATAAGTTTTTAAAGAGAAATTCCCAATAGGCCATACGTTTTCCATGAATTAATATAGTTAGTAAATGTCTAAAATAAATTATTGTGGCTGCAATTTTGTAATTTTTTTTTGGTGTGGGGGCAGATAAGTGAAAGCCCTGCTTAAGCCCAACCTGTTTGCAGTTTTCTTGCGCGGCCGCCCCGGAAGTCAGGCACGGTCGCCTGTGACGGGGGCGGGGCCACGTTCACACCGGAAGAGGAGGCAGGCGGAGTCGTAGCGTCTCGCGGCCCGGGGCTCCTGTGAGCGGTGTAGAGCCCCGGGGCCGCGCCAGCAGGAGGTTGGGCGCCGCGTGCTGAGGTAAGGTAGGTGCACGTGTGTGTGTGTGTATGCTCGTGTGTGTTGCAGAGGCCGCCACACCCGCCCGAAGGGTGGGGGAGGCTCGACGGCAGGGCGCAATTTGGTAGCGAGCTGGGGACCTAACTCCCGACTGGAAAGCTCCCCTCCACAACACGCAGAAGGCGTGGGCAACCAACCACTGGAGCACCAATAGACTGACAACAAACTGGTTGTGTACAAGCCCCATTTTCGAACTAAGGAGGGCACAAAGAGACTGACACCTGCTACTAGAAGAGGGTGTCATAATGTGTAATATGCCAATTATGATTGATGAGTAATGTTCAAAAATGGAAGATTGCTTGATACCAGTTTGTGTTATTAAAATGTCTTTGGTTATTAATAAACTGCGGCCAACAACGACCACTACTGATACCAGGCTTTGTTGGCTGACAATATTTCCCACCTTCGGCAGCAGCAGTATGCGGGGGCCGGTAAGTATGGAGACTAGGGGTCTCCGCAGAATAGGCACATGCGAGGGTTATTGCAGAGGCCGCCGCACCCGCCCGAAGGGTGGGGGAGGCTCGAAGGCCGGCGCCATAACCCTCGTGGTGCCACCAGCGGGGAAAAACTGGTTCTGGGCGCTTCGATGCGCACAGGAACCAGCGGAAACGGGGTGCGCACCAGCCACCCGACCGGAAGTGACCTGTTGACCTGGCGCCCCCAAAGGGCGTCCAATGGTCAACCTGGCTTTGTTTGAACCCCCCAATCAGGGGGACTCACCTGAGGCCTGCATGGAGGGCTCAGGAGGATTTAAGCGACGCCGCCCTCCCAGCAGAAGCACATCGCATTCGAGGAGCTGGGAGAACGGCGCGACAGCAACAACGACTGAAGAACGACTGAAGAAGAGAGGCGACGCGGCGAAGGACGAAGCAGGAAGACGGTGGGACTCCGGTGGAAGATCCAGGTCATCATCACCGAGGACACCTTACGGAGCGCGGCGCGCCGTGCCAGCTCCCCCGAAGCAACAACAGGTAAAGACCGCGGCAAGCTCAGGGCTCGGGAGAAGCACACGCAGTCAGCTGTGCCCCCAGCAGACCGCCTGACGCAGACGCGAGAAACTAAGAAGCCACACACAAGTGCGCAGAGACTCACGACATGTCGGAAGGCCAGCCGGACGAGATGGCGGAGGTACTGATGAAGATCCGCGAGTTATCGGCCATCCACGGCGACGACTGGCTTCACCCTCACCTGGGCAAAGGGAAAGAGAACAGACCAGTGGAACAGGCAGACGAAGAACCAGGGCCTTCCGCACCCAAGAAGCTGAAAAACACGCCGATGAAGAGAACATCGAAGAGGAAGGTGCGGCAGAAACCTCTTACGCCGAGGCCAGAGGGCAGCGAACAAGGCGAGACGACCGGCAAAAAGAAAAAGGGTGAGCATATTAGCAACATCGTAAGGGAATGTCTAAAATCGCTGGCGCCGGGGCTACTTAATGGCACAGGGCAAGGGGTACCAGGGCCTAGGGAGCAGCGCGCGGAGGAAGCGGCAGGTCTCACGTGGCATATGGTCGACCCGGGGTGGGCCCGTCAGACAAGAGTGCAGGAGCAGGTAAGCTTGTCCGCCCAGGGGGAACAGATTTCCCCGCTACCCGGTTGGGGTTACGGCCCCGTTTCAGGAAGCCCACCTCCGAGTGGGGTAGTCAACGATCATTACATCAGGCCATCCCCCGGCCCGGCGTCCCTGACTACGAAAGCCACCGGCTTGGCATGTCTCATCCCCCTAGCGGTAAAAGAGAGGATATGGCGCAAAGAATTCATAGACATATTTTCGCTGCTTGAAATACAGCTAGAGGGACTTGATCTAACCACGTGCGACAGGAAAGAGGAGGACAGGAGAGAAAGGCGTGGGGCCAGAAAAGAGCGCAGTTTCGAAAATTGGTTAGACGCCTTCAGAATCATGGCGTGCATTATAGTGGAGAGGTTCCCCCATTGCGCGGCTGACTTGTGGCTGTACAAGGCCAATATCCACCTAGCACAGAGGCAGTTCCCGGGGGATGCCTGGCTAGAATACGATAAGGGGTTTAGATTAAAAATGCAGAGGCACCCCGAAATGGAGTGGAATGAGGAGGATGTATCCGGTTTCATCCACAAGATGCTCACAGCCAAAGACGTTAGGACCTGGGCCGGAAAAGGCGACCAGCCCTTTCGGAGCTCATACCAAAAAGGGAAGAGTGGTTCTTATCAAAGGCGGTCGAACGGGAGATCACACTCCCCTACCGCAACTAAGGCGATCTGTTGGAGATACGAGGCGGGGGACTGCTCATGGGGCTTGTCTTGTAAGTTTCAACACGCATGCGCTAGCTGCGGGGGCAAGCATGCCACCACCGCATGCAAAGGTTCCAAACACGAAGCGAAAAGGGAGAAGAGAGAAAAGAGCAAGAAGCGTTAGCCCCAACGCAGGGGAAAAGAAGGGACTGGCGGACATTTGTAGGCGCCAGCTGGCCAGATCCCCCATTATTACACAACAGCTGCGCAGATTAACAAACAAATACCCGAACAAAGCAGAGGCCAGGTCACTGGTAGAGGGCTTCGAGCAAGGCTTTGTTATTCCATTCCATGGCCCGCTCCCCTCGGCGGGGGCGAGCAACCTGAAGTCGGCAAGCCAACACCCCGAAGTGGTTAGCGCCAAGATTGAGAAAGAAGTGAAGCTGGGCAGGGTTGAGGGCCCTCTCCCAAAGGAATTACAAGGAGGCATAGTCATCTCCCCGCTAGGCGTGGTTCCCAAGAAAGAACAAGGTCAATTCAGGCTGATACACCACCTTTCGTTTCCGGAAGGTTCCTCCGTGAACGACGGTATCGACCCCGAAGCTTGCTCGGTGGGCTATGCGTCAGTCGACGACGCAATCGAGCTGGTGAAGGCGACAGGCAGAGGGGCCCTTATGGCGAAAGCCGATATTGAATCCGCGTTCCGACTATTGCCGGTCCACCCTTCCAGTTTCCACTTACTGGGTTTCCAATGGGGCGAGGACGTGTTCATTGACAAAGCCATGCCCATGGGATGCGCGATATCATGCGCATACTTCGAGCAGTTCGCCACTTTCTTAGAATGGGCGCTGCATGACCGGCACCAGGAAGGGGGGAAACTGCACTACTTAGACGATTTCCTGTTCACGGGCCCGGCAGGTTCCGCAGTGTGCGCAAGCACATTGGCAGCCTTCGAGGAGCTAGCCAGGTCCCTAGGGGTCCCCCTCGCAAAGGAAAAAACTACAAGCCCGACCACAAGTCTCACGTTCCTGGGCATAGAGTTGGACTCTATAGCGGGAACGGCCAGGCTGCCTCCAGGCAAAGTAAAGGAATTTCGCGAGGAAGTATCGAAGCTACGGGGTCGGGACAAGGCCACCCTGAGGGAGATCCAGCGAGTGATAGGTAGACTCAACTTCGCGGCCCGGGTAATCCCGCCCGCCAGGGTATTTTCAAGGCGCCTAACAGGGCTAACGGCCGGCGTCACCCACAAGCACCACCACATCAGGCTGAGCGCAGGCGTGAAACAGGACCTGCGGGTGTGGGACGAGTTCCTACAGGATTTCAACGGGGTGCTGATTTGGAGAGCAGGTTGGGTAACGGCCGAACAGATAGCCCTTTACACAGACGCGGCTGGAAGCCTCGGCTTCGGCGCGGACCTGGGAAACAGCTGGTGCGCCAGCCAGTGGCCAGACGAGTGGCATGCGCAGGGGCTCACCAGGAACATCACGTTTCTCGAGCTGTTCCCGATCATTGTGGTACTGACCATTTGGAGCAAGAAAATAAAAAACCTGAAACTCACCCTTTGGTCAGATAACATGGGAGTGGTGCAGGCCATTAACAGAGGCGCAGCGAGATGCCCGGACATGCTGAGGCTAATGCGACGGTTAATTAAATTACAGCTGGAAGGGAACCTGGAGCTGAAAGCACGCCACGTGCCAGGGGCAGAGAACTCGGCAGCAGACGCACTCTCACGGTCCCAAATGAAGCGCTTCAGAGACCTGGTGCCCGGGGCGGACAAGGAGATGACCCCCTTTCCATCGTCCCTTTGGGACCTGGGGGAGTAGACTTATCATGGCTAGTAGGGCAATCACTTACCGCAGAAGCTAGCAGAAGATACAGGACATACGCGGGCACAGTAATGAAAGTTGGGGGCCTAAAATCGCTGGAAAACAGGGCAAAGACTCGCACAGCGGTCGAGGAATTCGTGCAATGGGCATTCGAGTCGAGAAAAACGAGATCATGGGCCCAGGCGCATTTGTCCGCCATTGCCCATTTTGCGAGGCTTTACACAGGCAAGGACCCCACTACCTCGGCCTATCTAAAGACGGCCTTGAAAGGCTGGAGGAGGGTTGAAGGTAAAAAGAAGGACAACAGGCGTCCCATCGATTTTGCCAAACTGGGGCAGCTCCTTGGAGCCCTCACAGGCTTAATATCGGATGAGTACGAGCTGCTGCTATTTAGGGCGGCTTTCACAACGGCGTTCTTCGGAGCATTCCGTGTCAGCGAATTGGTAGCCCCCAGCAAGTCGGGCCCAGCGCAGCAATGCCTGCAGGCAAGAGACATTAAACCAATGGAGAGGGCAGTGGAGTTAACACTGAGGCAGTCCAAAACGGACAGGGCAAGGAGGGGGACGACGATACGTCTTCATTGCATCCCAGAGTCGGGGCTCTGCGCAGTATGCTGGTTGTTCAGGTACATGGGAGCTCGACCAGCTGGCGATGGCCCTCTCTTCATACATAAGGACGGGAGGAACCTGAGTAAGTTCCAGTTTACAGCCATAATGCGCCAAGGCCTTGGTAAAGCCGGGTATTGCGCGGCTTCGTTTGCCTCTCACTCTTTCAGGATCGGCGCAGCAACCTCGGCATCGCAGCATGGCATGCCAGAGGACAGGATCCAGGCAGTGGGCAGATGGTGCTCCAGGGCGTACAAGTCGTACATACGCCCTCACCTCGTATAAAAAAAAAATAAATAAAAAAAAAGGGTGAAGAGAAAAGACAAAAAAAAAAACAAAAAAAAAAAGGAAGACAAAAGAGAGAGAAAGCCCCGAAGGTGGGGGGGGAAAGGAGAGGGAGTTGCCTTGGGATGCCGCACGGCAGGGTGACAACACACCCCCCGCCCTCTCTTAAATGCACACGGTGCGCAGTGAAAGCCACCTAACGGAATGCTTTCTCTCGACAGGGGGACGCCCGCAGCTGGTCTGGGTGGTGGGGCACTCATTCGTGTCCCGGATGGAGTCTTGGTGGCGGCAGGGGGACCGCAGCATAAACAGGCCCAAAGCGACGTACATCCGGTGGATAGGGCAGCCAGGCATGAGATGGGTCAAAAGAAATGAGGGGTGTGAGGAGCACTCCGTTGTTTATCACTTGTGATCCTTGGTTCCACTGGTGCTCCGATTTGTCAGGGTAGTCAATCCTGGTTGTATAACTAGTGGTTATGACGAGTTTTTGGGCCCGTCAAATCGGGCACTGTTCACTTGGCGCTCCGCGCTTTAAATATTCTTGACAACTTTTTCACTTTGTACTTATTTTTATTGTTATTATCTTTAAATTTTTAATTAATTTCTCTTTTCCTTTTTTCATGAATTATTTGCATTTATCGTAACACAAACATTTGATTCAATTCATCAATGTTGACATTAATTCATGATAACATATTCAATAATTCAGCTTCATTTTTTATATGCTACAAACACTGTACAAACATTTTTTCACAAAAGAGCCCTATGCATTTCGGCGCCTCTGCGGTGCCTTCATCAGGGGCGTGTCTGGAAATAAAACATATAAGAATATGTAAGAATTGTAGTCAAGAATTGTATTTAATGTAGTTCAGGGGGGGTGCATTACTAGATTTAGTGGTAGTAATGGATGGTACCTGGTATTTAACCTGTATGATGATAAAAGGACTTCGCCTCACTTGCTGGGTTTGGTGTTCAATCTCTGCAGGTAATAATGAATGGCCAGTATTGGTTATGTGGTACAGATAATGTCTTAGTGTTTAAATGAATCATAAGATTACAGATAAAAACATACCTGTAAGAGATGATCTATGCTCGCTGCAAGAACGAAATGATATGGGTTAGAACTAAAGATTACCTATCCTGTGTCCCATTAGGTTAATAACAAACAAAGTTAGGTGGCGCTTCACCTTGTCTTCAAGCGAAAAATATCTGTTAAGAGAAAAAAACGCAACGGTTTTACTACCACATTTACGTTATACATGGTGGTAATGCAAGATGTACTATACGAAAACGTCTCCGTTCCTACCTTAACAACCAAAGATTTCCGCCGTATAAGGGGTTCCTCTTGCTCTCGATCTGTTTACCCGAGAAAGTGTCAAGACGCCATTTAGCAACTTCCCGAACTCCGTTGCGATGCGGAGTTAGTAGAAATAAACAAAGGACTGGACCTGGGTTCCATGTCCATTCGAATTGAATGTATGGGCGCCATATTCGAGTGGTAAATAATAACAAATATTATGTTAAAGATATTATTTGTGCTCGTAATAGGTTAATGCTTAAAGCTTCCGCCGTTTCTGGTGTTCTTCTTACTGTCGATCTGTTTACCCGGAACATTGTCAAGACGCCATGTGCCGACTCCGCGAACTCCGTTGCGGTGCGGAGTTGGTAGAAATGAATAATGGACTGGACCTGGGTTCCATGTCCATTCGAATTAGATGTAGGGACGCTATGTGCGATGATGAATAATGACAAATACTTTATTAAAGATGTTATTTGTGCTCTTTTTTGGTTAATGCTTAAAACATTCATGATATTAGTAAATAAATTTTTTTTGACACATGTCAAAATGCGTAGGGTAGCTTGTTATTATGCACCTAGTAATTGCTAAATGTTAATTGAATAATCTCAAGTTATTCTTCACGATTGGTGCGATCCTGGAAGAGATACAATGTGTATGTCGGGGGTATTCATGTGGATCGTAGGGTCATGGTTACATCTGGTGGTAAAAGATCTGGGCATTAAAGTGGTCGTGCCTTTTTTCAGTTTTATCGCTTGGGGGACCTTTAATGTTACTGCCTAAACTATATACAGGTAATGTAGATCGATTGTTCTTACATACTGTATCAACAACATATACCATTCTTCAGGTTAATGCATAAAACATATATCAGATCATGATCAAAGTTCCTGTAGTTATACATAAACAGTTCCCTCCATGAAGATATCATTGTGATCTTGGTTGTGTTACAACTTCTTCATAGTTCATATAAACACATTTATGATTGATCACTTCTATGTCATGGTCTGATGTTCTGGTCTCAAACAAACACTAAGCCACTCTTATATTTATAGATAACATGAAAGGTCATATTTATCATTTAACCCTGTTGGCGCTAGAGTTTTAAGATATTTGATCCAAAAAAGTTCTCTTTGCAATAATCTCTGTTGATTGTCAATGCCGTCCTTTATCTGCACTTTTTCAATAATGAAAAATCTCAACTGAGATATCGTATGTTTTTCGTCTCTCCAGTGGAGTACTAGAGGTGACGTTAAGTTCTGATTACGAATTCTGCTTTTATGCTCTCCAATGCGTACTTTCACTTTACGTTCCGTTTTGCCGACGTACATTTTCCCGCACGGGCATTTGATTGCATATACCACATTATTGGAGTTGCAGTCGCTATTATGTTTCAACTGTATTGATTTTCCTGTGGTTGGATGGGTGCATGTGTTGCCTGTGATAACATTGTTACAATTGGTGCAGTTTAAACATCTTGTGGTTCCTTTGTATGATGTGGGGTTTATTGATGGTTGTTTGTATTTTAGCCTCGATCTTAGATTTGGTCCTCTAGTATGCGCATGTATTGGCAAGTCTTTGAAAATCCCGTGGAAGTCCGGCTCCACTGATAGTAACTCCCAACGCTTGTTGATTATTGTTTTGATTTTAGTGGATAGAGTTGTATATTTAGTCACAAATACCATCCTGTTTGGGTTGTTTTTTCCTTTGGTTTCAGTAAATCGTTTCTGTTCATTGTTTGTACCTTCTCCAAATGTTGTTCCAATATATTGAGAGGGTACCCTCTGTCTTTGTATTTCTGTGTTTGTTTTTCCAAATTCAGTTGACATACTTGAGGTTCTGAACATATTCGTTTGATTCTTATGAATTGTGATGCTGGTAAGTTGTTGATGAGCTGTTTGGGGTGAAAACTTTTATAATGAAGTGCACTGTTGCGATCTGTAGGTTTTGTGTATAATGATGTATCAAAGCCTTTGTTCGTTTTTGTAATTCTGACATCAAGATAATCAATCACGTCATTACTGATCTTATAAGTGAATTGGATCCTGTTATCCACTGAATTCAGAGCGATTATCAACTCCTCAAGTTTGTCTTGTGTGTCATCCCAGATTAAGAACACGTCATCAATGAATCTACTGTACATTTTAACATGTGACCATTCTCTTAGGGACATGAGATTTGTTGCTTCGTATTGAGCCATGAAGGTGTTAGCGTATGCAGGGGCCCCTGCAAAGCCCATGGATGTTCCATTCAATTGGGCAAAGTACTCATTTTTCCATGAAAAGTAGCTGTTATGCAAACAGAATTTTAATAGCTGGATTAGACATTTTTTTTGGTTCGTTGGTATATTTTCCATTTTGAGCAAAGCCCACTCAATTGATTCCAGTCCCGCATGATGGGGTATTGATGTGTAGAGTGCCACCACGTCAATGGTGCACATGATCCAATTATCTTGAAAGCCCTCTTCTGTCCATTTCAGTTTATTCATAAAGTCTGTTGTGTCACGTATATAAGATCCCCATTGTTGGACAAACTGTTGTAAATAATGATCAATGTATTTACCTAGAGGATCAAAAATTGATCCACATCCTGACACAATAGGTCTGAATGGGGGGTTTGTCGGGTGTTTGTGTATCTTTGGGATCATGTAAAGACTTGGACGTCTTGGATTCCTCTGGGTTAAGTATGCTGTGGTTTGCTCATCAATCCACTTGTTATCCATTGCTGATTTTAGTATGTCACGCAGCATCTGTTGTAAAGTCCCCGTTGGGTCTGTTGGTAATCTCATGTATGTTCTTATGTCTGCCACATGTTCCTCTACCTTTTGATCATAAAATTCCGTGTCCATGAGTACCAGGGCTCCGCCCTTATCTGCTGGCTGTATTGTTAATGTTGGGTTGTTTGCCAAGTTATTGATTATATTTAACTCCTGTTTAGTCAGATTGTTGTGCGATTTCTTTCTGTAATCCAATGCTTGTAGGTCCTTCCTAACCATTATTTCAAACGTATCGAGCATCTTGTGTGATACTGGTGCTTGAAACACACTTTTGGGTTTGAATGTTCTGGTGGTATCTTCCCCTGTCTTCTCAGTAGGTTCAATTACATTTTCGAAATAATGTCGCAGTTTTAATTTCCTCATGAATCTGAAAAATGCACCCTCTGTTTCCATTTCGTTTGTGGTTATTGTGGGAACAAATGTTAAACCTTTGTTTAATGTTGATGTTTGTTGCTTAGTTAGTGTGATAGAAGATATATTGATAATTAGATTACTGTTCGTCCGCTCCTCAGTGCTTTTCCGGCCACTTCCTCGCCTTGTTTTGCGCTTGGGGCTACTGTCTCGGGGACTGTCGTTGGTGGTCGTCCTGAATCCTGCTCCTGTGACAAAAAAGACCCTGTTCCACTGCTGGTCGTGGCTTGTTGTGTGGTATCGCCTGATATTATGATACCTTCCTGGGTCGCTTTGACCGGTCCTCTTCTTATGGATGTTTCTTTGTCTGTTACAAGGCTCTCTTCGGAGGAGCGTGCTGATGTTGGTGTTTTCTTCGGTATATATTGACGACGAGCATATATATCTGCCCAAGTATAGACCTCATTAAGCTTGTAATCTATTGTATCTCGCTTATACTTTCTAAGTTTTCCTTCTTGTAGCTCTTTTTCATATTTATCAAGCTTAATGTTAATCCCTTCCAAGCTCATTTTCCATGTGTCTGTCTCCATCCTGGTTTCTAATTCTGTTTTCAGAACATAGATTTCATCTTCCAATTCCCTTATTGTTTTGGCGAGTTCCTCAATAATTAACAGTATTAAATCCAAGGAACACTTGTTGAGGATGCTGAACCATTTCTCCATAAATTTTGGATTAAGGTTGAACCGGAATAACATGGGTTTTATAGATAAGCGTAATCCTCTCGGAATGCGTTTTGCTCGGTGATATTGAATTAGGGTCGAAGCATGCATCCTTTGGTTTAGTTGACGGCGTGTCAGGTACTCCAGCTGTTTCAATTGTTGGGTTATTGATCCCCAGTGAACATCCATGTTTTTGACTTCCTTCATTAAAGAATAAATCTTGTCCGCCTCTTCTGCTGTATAAGCCAGTATGTTGGCTCTATTATCCGTCATTCCTGTGATGGTCTCGAACTGCATTTTGAGATAATGGGTGCCTCCTTACTAGTTGACTTAATGATTAATCAAAAGAAATGAGGGGTGTGAGGAGCACTCCGTTGTTTATCACTTGTGATCCTTGGTTCCACTGGTGCTCCGATTTGTCAGGGTAGTCAATCCTGGTTGTATAACTAGTGGTTATGACGAGTTTTTGGGCCCGTCAAATCGGGCACTGTTCACTTGGCGCTCCGCGCTTTAAATATTCTTGACAACTTTTTCACTTTGTACTTATTTTTATTGTTATTATCTTTAAATTTTTAATTAATTTCTCTTTTCCTTTTTTCATGAATTATTTGCATTTATCGTAACACAAACATTTGATTCAATTCATCAATGTTGACATTAATTCATGATAACATATTCAATAATTCAGCTTCATTTTTTATATGCTACAAACACTGTACAAACATTTTTTCACAAAAGAGCCCTATGCATTTCGGCGCCTCTGCGGTGCCTTCATCAGGGGCGTGTCTGGAAATAAAACATATAAGAATATGTAAGAATTGTAGTCAAGAATTGTATTTAATGTAGTTCAGGGGGGGTGCATTACTAGATTTAGTGGTAGTAATGGATGGTACCTGGTGTTTAACCTGTATGATGATAAAAGGACTTCGCCTCACTTGCTGGGTTTGGTGTTCAATCTCTGCAGGTAATAATGAATGGCCAGTATTGGTTATGTGGTACAGATAATGTCTTAGTGTTTAAATGAATCTTAAGATTACAGATAAAAACATACCTGTAAGAGATGATCTATGCTCGCTGCAAGAACGAAATGATATGGGTTAGAACTAAAGATTACCTATCCTGTGTCCCATTAGGTTAATAACAAACAAAGTTAGGTGGCGCTTTACCTTGTCTTCAAGCGAAAAATATCTGTTAAGAGAAAAAAACGCAACGGTTTTACTACCACATTTGCGTTATACATGGTGGTAATGCAAGATGTACTATACGAAAACGTCTCCGTTCCTACCTTAACAACCAAAGATTTCCGCCGTATAAGGGGTTCCTCTTGCTCTCGATCTGTTTACCCGAGAAAGTGTCAAGACGCCATTTAGCAACTTCCCGAACTCCGTTGCGATGCGGAGTTAGGAGAAATAAACAAAGGACTGGACCTGGGTTCCATGTCCATTCGAATTGAATGTATGGGCGCCATATTCGAGTGGTAAATAATAACAAATATTATGTTAAAGATATTATTTGTGCTCGTAATAGGTTAATGCTTAAAGCTTCCGCCGTTTCTGGTGTTCTTCTTACTGTCGATCTGTTTACCCGGAACATTGTCAAGACGCCATGTGCCGACTCCGCGAACTCCGTTGCGGTGCGGAGTTGGTAGAAATGAATAATGGACTGGACCTGGGTTCCATGTCCATTCGAATTAGATGTAGGGACGCTATGTGCGATGATGAATAATGACAAATACTTTATTAAAGATGTTATTTGTGCTCTTTTTTGGTTAATGCTTAAAACATTCATGATATTAGTAAATACATTTTTTTTGACACATGTCAAAATGCGTAGGGTAGCTTGTTATTATGCACCTAGTAATTGCTAAATGTTAATTGAATAATCTCAAGTTATTCTTCACGATTGGTGCGATCCTGGAAGAGATACAATGTGTATGTCTGGGGTATTCATGTGGATCGTAGGGTCATGGTTACATCTGGTGGTAAAAGATCTGGGCATTAAAGTGGTCGTGCCTTTTTTCAGTTTTATCGCTTGGGGGACCTTTAATGTTACTGCCTAAACTATATATAGGTAATGTAGATCGATTGTTCTTACATACTGTATCAACAACATATACCATTCTTCAGGTTAATGCATAAAACATATATCAGATCATGATCAAAGTTCCTGTAGTGTTCAATCGAGGCTAAAATACAAACAACCATCAATAAACCCCACATCATACAAAGGAACCACAAGATGTTTAAACTGCACCAATTGTAACAATGTTATCACAGGCAACACATGCACCCATCCAACCACAGGAAAATCAATACAGTTGAAACATAATAGCGACTGCAACTCCAATAATGTGGTATATGCAATCAAATGCCCGTGCGGGAAAATGTACGTCGGCAAAACGGAACGTAAAGTGAAAGTACGCATTGGAGAGCATAAAAGCAGAATTCGTAATCAGAACTTAACGTCACCTCTAGTACTCCACTGGAGAGACGAAAAACATACGATATCTCAGTTGAGATTTTTCATTATTGAAAAAGTGCAGATAAAGGACGGCATTGACAATCAACAGAGATTATTGCAAAGAGAACTTTTTTGGATCAAATATCTTAAAACTCTAGCGCCAACAGTGTTAAATGATAAATATGACCTTTCATGTTATCTATAAATATAAGAGTGGCTTAGTGTTTGTTTGAGACCAGAACATCAGACCATGACATAGAAGTGATCAATCATAAATGTGTTTATATGAACTATGAAGAAGTTGTAACACAACCAAGATCACAATGATATCTTCATGGAGGGAACTGTTTATGTATAACTACAGGAACATTGATCATGATCTGATATATGTTTTATGCATTAACCTGAAGAATGGTATATGTTGTTGATACAGTATGTAAGAACAATCGATCTACATTACCTGTATATAGTTTAGGCAGTAACATTAAAGGTCCCCCAAGCGATAAAACTGAAAAAAGGCACGACCACTTTAATGCCCAGATCTTTTACCACCAGATGTAACCATGACCCTACGATCCACATGAATACCCCCGACATACACATTGTATCTCTTCCAGGATCGCACCAATCGTGAAGAATAACTTGAGATTATTCAATTAACATTTAGCAATTACTAGGTGCATAATAACAAGCTACCCTACGCATTTTGACATGTGTCAAAAAAAATGTATTTACTAATATCATGAATGTTTTAAGCATTAACCAAAAAAGAGCACAAATAACATCTTTAATAAAGTATTTGTCATTATTCATCATCGCACATAGCGTCCCTACATCTAATTCGAATGGACATGGAACCCAGGTCCAGTCCATTATTCATTTCTACCAACTCCGCACCGCAACGGAGTTCGCGGAGTCGGCACATGGCGTCTTGACAATGTTCCGGGTAAACAGATCGACAGTAAGAAGAACATCAGAAACGGCGGAAGCTTTAAGCATTAACCTACTACGAGCACAAATAATATCTTTAACATAATATTTGTTATTATTTACCACTCGAATATGGCGCCCATACATTCAATTCGAATGGACATGGAACCCAGGTCCAGTCCTTTGTTTATTTCTACTAACTCCGCATCGCAACGGAGTTCGGGAAGTTGCTAAATGGCGTCTTGACACTTTCTCGGGTAAACAGATCGAGAGCAAGAGGAACCCCTTATACGGCGGAAATCTTTGGTTGTTAAGGTAGGAACGGAGACGTTTTCGTATAGTACATCTTGCATTACCACCATGTATAACGTAAATGTGGTAGTAAAACCGTTGCGTTTTTTTCTCTTAACAGATATTTTTCGCTTGAAGACAAGGTAAAGCGCCACCTAACTTTGTTTGTTATTAACCTAATGGGACACAGGATAGGTAATCTTTAGTTCTAACCCATATCATTTCGTTCTTGCAGCGAGCATAGATCATCTCTTACAGGTATGTTTTTATCTGTAATCTTAAGATTCATTTAAACACTAAGACATTATCTGTACCACATAACCAATACTGGCCAATCATTATTACCTGCAGAGATTGAACACCAAACCCAGCAAGTGAGGCGAAGTCCTTTTATCATCATACAGGTTAAATACCAGGTACCATCCATTACTACCACTAAATCTAGTAATGCACCCCCCCTGAACTACATTAAATACAATTCTTGACTACAATTCTTACATATTCTTATATGTTTTATTTCCAGACACGCCCCTGATGAAGGCACCACAGAGGCGCCGAAATGCATAGGGCTCTTTTGTGAAAAAATGTTTGTACAGTGTTTGTAGCATATAAAAAATGAAGCTGAATTATTGAATATGTTATCATGAATTAATGTCAACATTGATGAATTGAATCAAATGTTTGTGTTACTATAAATGCAAATAATTCATGAAAAAAGGAAAAGAGAAATTAATTAAAAATGTAAAGATAATAACAATAAAAATAAGTACAAAGTGAAAAAGTTGTCAAGAATATTTAAAGCGCGGAGCGCCAAGTGAACAGTGCCCGATTTGACGGGCCCAAAAACTCGTCATAACCACTAGTTATACAACCAGGATTGACTACCCTGACAAATCGGAGCACCAGTGGAACCAAGGATCACAAGTGATAAACAACGGAGTGCTCCTCACACCCCTCATTTCTTTTGATTAATCATTAAGTCAACTAGTAAGGAGGCACCCATTATCTCAAAATGCAGTTCGAGACCATCACAGGAATGACGGATAATAGAGCCAACATACTGGCTTATACAGCAGAAGAGGCGGACAAGATTTATTCTTTAATGAAGGAAGTCAAAAACATGGATGTTCACGGGGGATCAATAACCCAACAATTGAAACAGCTGGAGTACCTGACACGCCGTCAACTAAACCAAAGGATGCATGCTTCGACCCTAATTCAATATCACCGAGCAAAACGCATTCCGAGAGGATTACGCTTATCTATAAAACCCATGTTATTCCGGTTCAACCTTAATCCAAAATTTATGGAGAAATGGTTCAGCATCCTCAACAAGTGTTCCTTGGATTTAATACTGTTAATTATTGAGGAACTCGCCAAAACAATAAGGGAATTGGAAGATGAAATCTATGTTCTGAAAACAGAATTAGAAACCAGGATGGAGACAGACACATGGAAAATGAGCTTGGAAGGGATTAACATTAAGCTTGATAAATATGAAAAAGAGCTACAGAAGGAAAACTTAGAAAGTATAAGCGAGATATAATAGATTACAAGCTTAATGAGGTCTATACTTGGGCAGATATATATGCTCGTCGTCAATATATACCAAAGAAAACACCAACATCAGCACGCTCCTCCGAAGAGAGCCTTGTAACAGACAAAGAAACATCCATAAGAAGAGGACCGGTCAAAGCGACCCAGGAAGGTATCATAATATCAGGCGATACCACACATCAAGCCACGACCAGCAGTGGAACAGGGTCTTTTTTGTCACAGGAGCAGGATTCAGGACGACCACCAACGACAGTCCCCGAGACAGTAGCCCCAAGCGCAAAACAAGGCGAGGAAGTGGCCGGAAAAGCACTGAGGAGCGGACGAACAGTAATCTAATTATCAATATATCTTCTATCACACTAACCAAGCAACAAACATCAACATTAAACAAAGGTTTAACATTTGTTCCCACAATAACCACAAACGAAATGGAAACAGAGGGTGCATTTTTCAGATTCATGAGGAAATTAAAACTGCGACATTATTTCGAAAATGTAATTGAACCTACTGAGAAGACAGGGGAAGATACCACCAGAACATTCAAACCCAAAAGTGTGTTTCAAGCACCAGTATCACACAAGATGCTCGATACGTTTGAAATAATGGTTAGGAAGGACCTACAAGCATTGGATTACAGAAAGAAATCGCACAACAATCTGACTAAACAGGAGTTAAATATAATCAATAACTTGGCAAACAACCCAACATTAACAATACAGCCAGCAGATAAGGGCGGAGCCCTGGTACTCATGGACACGGAATTTTATGATCAAAAGGTAGAGGAACATGTGGCAGACATAAGAACATACATGAGATTACCAACAGACCCAACGGGAACTTCACAACAGATGCTGCGTGACATACTAAAATCAGCAATGGATAACGAGTGGATTGATGAGCAAACCACAGCATACTTAACCCAGAGGAATCCAAGACGTCCAAGTCTTTACATGATCCCAAAGATACACAAACACCCGACAAACCCCCCATTCAGACCTATTGTGTCAGGATGTGGATCAATTTTTGATCCTCTAGGTAAATACATTGATCATTATTTACAACAGTTTGTCCAACAATGGGGATCTTATATACGTGACACAACAGACTTTATGAATAAACTGAAATGGACAGAAGAGGGCTTTCAAGATAATTGGATCATGTGCACCATTGACGTGGTGGCACTCTACACATCAATACCCCATCATGCGGGACTGGAATCAATTGAGTGGGCTTTGCTCAAAATGGAAAATATACCAACGAACCAAAAATTTTTTCTAATCCAGCTATTAAAATTCTGTTTGCATAACAGCTACTTTTCATGGAAAAATGAGTACTTTGCCCAATTGAATGGAACATCCATGGGCTTTGCAGGGGCCCCTGCATACGCTAACACCTTCATGGCTCAATACGAAGCAACGAATCTCATGTCCCTAAGAGAATGGTCACATGTTAAAATGTACAGTAGATTCATTGATGACGTGTTCTTAATCTGGGATGACACACAAGACAAACTTGAGGAGTTGATAATCGCTCTGAATTCAGTGGATAACAGGATCCAATTCACTTATAAGATCAGTAATGACGTGATTGATTATCTTGATGTCAGAATTACAAAAACGAACAAAGGCTTTGATACATCATTATACACAAAACCTACAGATCGCAACAGTGCACTTCATTATAAAAGTTTTCACCCCAAACAGCTCATCAACAACTTACCAGCATCACAATTCATAAGAATCAAACGAATATGTTCAGAACCTCAAGTATGTCAACTGAATTTGGAAAAACAAACGCAGAAATACAAAGACAGAGGGTACCCTCTCAATATATTGGAACAACATTTGGCGAAGGTACAAACAATGAACAGAAACGATTTACTGAAACCAAAGGAAAAAACAACACAAAACAGGATGGTATTTGTGACTAAATATACAACTCTATCCACTAAAATCAAAACAATAATCAACAAGCGTTGGGAGTTACTATCAGTGGAGCCGGACTTCCACGGGATTTTCAAAGACTTGCCAATACATGCGCATACTAGAGGACCAAATCTAAGATCGAGGCTAAAATACAAACAACCATCAATAAACCCCACATCATACAAAGGAACCACAAGATGTTTAAACTACACCAATTGTAACAATGTTATCACAGGCAACACATGCACCCATCCAACCACAGGAAAATCAATACAGTTGAAACATAATAGCGACTGCAACTCCAATAATGTGGTATATGCAATCAAATGCCCGTGCGGGAAAATGTACGTCGGCAAAACGGAACGTAAAGTGAAAGTACGCATTGGAGAGCATAAAAGCAGAATTCGTAATCAGAACTTAACGTCACCTCTAGTACTCCACTGGAGAGACGAAAAACATACGATATCTCAGTTGAGATTTTTCATTATTGAAAAAGTGCAGATAAAGGACGGCATTGACAATCAACAGAGAATATTGCAAAGAGAACTTTTTTGGATCAAATATCTTAAAACTCTAGCGCCAACAGGGTTAAATGATAAATATGACCTTTCATGTTATCTATAAATATAAGAGTGGCTTAGTGTTTGTTTGAGACCAGAACATCAGACCATGACATAGAAGTGATCAATCATAAATGTGTTTATATGAACTATGAAGAAGTTGTAACACAACCAAGATCACAATGATATCTTCATGGAGGGAACTGTTTATGTATAACTACAGGAACTTTGATCATGATCTGATATATGTTTTATGCATTAACCTGAAGAATGGTATATGTTGTTGATACAGTATGTAAGAACAATCGATCTACATTACCTGTATATAGTTTAGGCAGTAACATTAAAGGTCCCCCAAGCGATAAAACTGAAAAAAGGCACGACCACTTTAATGCCCAGATCTTTTACCACCAGATGTAACCATGACCCTACGATCCACATGAATACCCCCGACATACACATTGTATCTCTTCCAGGATCGCACCAATCGTGAAGAATAACTTGAGATTATTCAATTAACATTTAGCAATTACTAGGTGCATAATAACAAGCTACCCTACGCATTTTGACATGTGTAAAAAAAAATGTATTTACTAATATCATGAATGTTTTAAGCATTAACCAAAAAAGAGCACAAATAACATCTTTAATAAAGTATTTGTCATTATTCATCATCGCACATAGCGTCCCTACATCTAATTCGAATGGACATGGAACCCAGGTCCAGTCCATTATTCATTTCTACCAACTCCGCACCGCAACGGAGTTCGCGGAGTCGGCACATGGCGTCTTGACAATGTTCCGGGTAAACAGATCGACAGTAAGAAGAACACCAGAAACGGCGGAAGCTTTAAGCATTAACCTATTACGAGCACAAATAATATCTTTAACATAATATTTGTTATTATTTACCACTCGAATATGGCGCCCATACATTCAATTCGAATGGACATGGAACCCAGGTCCAGTCCTTTGTTTATTTCTACTAACTCCGCATCGCAACGGAGTTCGGGAAGTTGCTAAATGGCGTCTTGACACTTTCTCGGGTAAACAGATCGAGAACAAGAGGAACCCCTTATACGGCGGAAATCTTTGGTTGTTAAGGTAGGAACGGAGACGTTTTCGTATAGTACATCTTGCATTACCACCATGTATAACGTAAATGTGGTAGTAAAACCGTTGCGTTTTTATCTCTTAACAGATATTTTTCGCTTGAAGACAAGGTAAAGCGCCACCTAACTTTGTTTGTTATTAACCTAATGGGACACAGGATAGGTAATCTTTAGTTCTAACCCATATCATTTCGTTCTTGCAGCGAGCATAGATCATCTCTTACAGGTATGTTTTTATCTGTAATCTTAAGATTCATTTAAACACTAAGACATTATCTGTACCACATAACCAATACTGGCCATTCATTATTACCTGCAGAGATTGAACACCAAACCCAGCAAGTGAGGCGAAGTCCTTTTATCATCATACAGGTTAAATACCAGGTACCATCCATTACTACCACTAAATCTAGTAATGCACTCCCCCTGAACTACATTAAATACAATTCTTGACTACAATTCTTACATATTCTTATATGTTTTATTTCCAGACACGCCCCTGATGAAGGCACCGCAGAGGCGCCGAAATGCATAGGGCTCTTTTGTGAAAAAATGTTTGTACAGTGTTTGTAGCATATAAAAAATGAAGCTGAATTATTGAATATGTTATCATGAATTAATGTCAACATTGATGAATTGAATCAAATGTTTGTGTTACGATAAATGCAAATAATTCATGAAAAAAGGAAAAGAGAAATTAATTAAAAATTTAAAGATAATAACAATAAAAATAAGTACAAAGTGAAAAAGTTGTCAAGAATATTTAAAGCGCGGAGCGCCAAGTGAACAGTGCCCGATTTGACGGGCCCAAAAACTCGTCATAACCACTAGGCATGAGATGGGAGCAGCTACTGCCGACGCTGGACGGCCTCATGGCAGATTCGGCCTGGTTGCCCGACGTCCTGATCATCCACCTCGGGGGCAATGACCTGACCCGGCTAGGGCGAAAAGCAGTCGGGCAAGCCATCCAAAGGGATCTCACCAAGACAGCTGCGTGGCTGGGACCCACGACGGTGGTCTGGTCCGAAATGATCAGCAGGAAACATTGGAGAGGTGCCGATTCCAACAAGGCCGTCAACAACGCAAGGAGGAAGCTAAACGTGGCAATGCACAAGTTCTGCCTCGCCAATGGCCTGGAATCAGTTCGGCACGGCCTCATCCACCCGGGCCGCCCAGAACTCTATGGGCAAGACGGGGTACACCTATCCGAAAAAGGGATGAAGGTGTTTTGGGATAACTTGTGGGGTGCAATGTCACTCGCAGGTTGCAACTAAAAAAAAAAAAAAAAAAAAGAAGGAAAGATGGAGAAAGGTGGGGAGCCACGAACCAGGTGCAGGGGGGGAGCCGCAGTGAGACGTGGGCCTCCCGGCGGCGTGGCGGAAATCCTACACTGGTTGGCTAAGAAAACACACCGGCGGGCGGTGTGTAAGAGGATGGCCACTCACTTTTGAATGCCGCACGGCAGGGTGACGTGGCGGCATAAAGGAGGGGAGTAGCAGGAGGAGACGGCACTCGCGGCCCAGACCCGGCCGGACGGCAGGGCGCAATTTGGTAGCGAGCTGGGGACCTAACTCCCGACTGGAAAGCTCCCCTCCACAACACGCAGAAGGCGTGGGCAACCAACCACTGGAGCACCAATAGACTGACAACAAACTGGTTGTGTACAAGCCCCATTTTCGAACTAAGGAGGGCACAAAGAGACTGACACCTGCTACTAGAAGAGGGTGTCATAATGTGTAATATGCCAATTATGATTGATGAGTAATGTTCAAAAATGGAAGATTGCTTGATACCAGTTTGTGTTATTAAAATGTCTTTGGTTATTAATAAACTGCGGCCAACAACGACCACTACTGATACCAGGCTTTGTTGGCTGACAATATTTCCCACCTTCGGCAGCAGCAGTATGCGGGGGCCGGTAAGTATGGAGACTAGGGGTCTCCGCAGAATAGGCACATGCGAGGGTTATTGCAGAGGCCGCCGCACCCGCCCGAAGGGTGGGGGAGGCTCGAAGGCCGGCGCCATAACCCTCGTGGTGCCACCAGCGGGGAAAAACTGGTTCTGGGCGCTTCGATGCGCACAGGAACCAGCGGAAACGGGGTGCGCACCAGCCACCCGACCGGAAGTGACCTGTTGACCTGGCGCCCCCAAAGGGCGTCCAATGGTCAAACTGGCTTTGTTTGAACCCCCCAATCAGGGGGACTCAGCTGAGGCCTTGTTATGGCTGGATTTTCTGAGTAGGTGGGATCAGCCCCCAGGGGCCCCTCCAACCCAGCCAGAACGCAATCACATCCCTCCTCAGGACCAACTATCCAGGCACCTGGTACCTACCTGAGGATGGGGAACTCGCAATATACAAGCTCATATTATTAAAAACACCACTAAATCTATAGGGATACTAAGAATACTCACTGATTACTAGGGATATCCATACCCTACACCACACTTATTCACATCAGTTGGTCTCGCGGCCACCCTGACCCAGACCGTTCTACCCTAGGGCAGATATGACACACAATCCGGTGTGTCTACACACGGGCCTGCAGAACCCAATGCTCCCTTTTCCAAACTGTTTGCAATCCTGCAAAACTACACACTAGTTCGACCTCCTAGTGCTCTCACTTATTCAAGCCACAATCCTGTGGGTATAGGCACTGGTAATCCTCCCCAGTGTTCTCACTAACGCCGTATATCAACGACGACCACATTCCTATGAACACCTATATATATATATATATTGGGAAGTCTCTTCACTAAAGGTCTGCTACTACAATAATATTATGGGATGGTGTACTAACTTAGTCCCTTAGTTGCAAGTCTCCTCTCTCCCTCACTATTACTTACCTGATCAGGGGTAGCATCTGTTCAAACAGTAATACCTACCAGGAAAGATTACCCTCACTGTATGGGGACAAAGATATACACACTATGTGATTGAGTTATTTCTTGATTTAAGCGCTCCTACTCCCTTCTGATCCATCAGTGGCTCAACAGCAACTGGCTAGAAGCCAGGATAACTTTATCATAAAAGAACTCATGCACACTAATTCACTAATTAATGGGGTCATTTATTTTATCAATAATAAAACATACATATACAAAACTATGGGGGGTCTCTATAACTAGCAGTAACTTTAACACACCGCTGAAAGAGAAGGATTAAACATAACAGGAACACTCCGCTGAAAGGGAAAGGATTAGTTAGACATCCTAGGGAATAAGAACAAGATTAAGGTGTTGTAAGTGTAACTAATTCAGACTACCTCACCTATTAGAAGGAAGATTTCTCTCTCTGCCTCTGGTGGGATTAGGGTTCTCTCTCTGCCTCTGGTGGGATTAGGGCTCTCTCCGTCTCTCCCTCCTTCACCACATCACCACGCCTCTGGTTCAGTTGCTCCAGCTGACAGCCTTCTTTGATGCTCTCTGCACTGCTTTCTCTCTCCTCTTCAGCAATCGTCTGCCTTCTTTCTCCATTTAAGAACTGCACTCTATTCTGCAGCTCCAGCAGACATTCTCTCTCTCTCTGCAAGCTGTTCTGAGCTCCAAGCTGACTGAGCTCCCAGCTGTTCTGTGCTCCAAGCTGTTCTGAGCACCACGCTGAACTGCACACCACGCTGGACTGAACTCCAAACTGAACTGAACACTCCTCCTCTCCTGTAGCTCACTAATATGGAAGCTTGTCCTTTCATGGAAAGTTACGGCCAGTAACCTGCCGCCCACCAAATTCTTGTACCTCCCCGTACCAAGGACACGTTCCCAGCTGGCCAGCCTGAAGTTGTGTCTTCGGAGTGGAGAAAAATACATTCCTTCGATAGGGGCCAGCCCGAGCCGGTTCTCTCCAAGCGAACAACAGCCTTAACTATAAACTTTGCCTTTGCCCTGAAAAGCCTCTCAGCTTCATCAAGATGGAGTCCCTCTAGCTCTAGGCCTGTAGGCCTGAAAGGGGTGAAATGCTCCTTAGCTCTGTCAGAATACCTACATAAACCATACCAATGTGTCTAATATGTCAAAGCCAATAGGCAATAGACAGGTTAAAGTCAAGAATAAAGGCATATTAAGCAGCTATCCTCTTCTAGGTCTGGAAAAAGGGCTTAAAAGGGCCAACACAGGCTAAGAATACCTATACTAGATGTGAGCAAGATTAATGATCTATATCACTGCTAAATAAAGCCAAAAACTCTGCCATTACAGGCCTGCATGGAGGGCTCAGGAGGATTTAAGCGACGCCGCCCTCCCAGCAGAAGCACATCGCATTCGAGGAGCTGGGAGAACGGGGCGACAGCAACAACGACTGAAGCCCACCCACCCACACCTAAGGAACAGCAAAAGTCGCAGTGCTGGATAAGGGAAGGGGCGTTAGCGGAAATCCTACACTGGTTGGCTAAGAAAACACACCGGCGGGCGGTGTGTAAGAGGATGGCCACTCACTTTTGAATGCCGCACGGCAGGGTGATGTGGCGGCATAAAGGAGGGGAGTAGCAGGAGGAGACGGCACACGCGGCCCAGACCCGGCCGGACGGCAGGGCGCAATTTGGTAGCGAGCTGGGGACCTAACTCCCGACTGGAAAGCTCCCCTCCACAACACGCAGAAGGCGTGGGCAACCAACCACTGGAGCACCAATAGACTGACAACAAACTGGTTGTGTACAAGCCCCATTTTCGAACTAAGGAGGGCACAAAGAGACTGACACCTGCTACTAGAAGAGGGTGTCATAATGTGTAATATGCCAATTATGATTGATGAGTAATGTTCAAAAATGGAAGATTGCTTGATACCAGTTTGTGTTATTAAAATGTCTTTGGTTATTAATAAACTGCGGCCAACAACGACCACTACTGATACCAGGCTTTGTTGGCTGACATTATTTCCCACCTTCGGCAGCAGCAGTATGCGGGGGCCGGTAAGTATGGAGACTAGGGGTCTCCGCAGAATAGGCACATGCGAGGGTTATGTGTGTGTATGTATGTGTGCGACGGTGACGGCGGGGGAGGGGGAGGGGGAGGGGGAGGGGGAGGGGGGGCCTCGGTGCACTTGTGTGTGTGCGCGCGTGTGTGTATGAGTCAGGGGTGGTGTCTCTGTATGTATGTATGTGCGTGCGTGCATGGGCGCGTGTGTGTGTGTATGCGCATGCGTGTGTGGTGCTTGCGCTTCCCAGGAGACAGCGCCTGGCCACAGCGCGCGTTCCAGTTACAAATCGCCTGGAAGGATGCGCGTGGCCAGGACTGTCTCCTGGGAATGATAGTCGCTGACAAAAGATCTCGGCGGAGACGCGCTTCCGCGCGTTGACGCCGAGACCTAAAAAGGGAATGGGATGACCAATATTGGGTAGAGCTGCTTAAGGCTTGTACAGGGAGAAGCATGGCTGCCTTTTGGCATCTTGTGAAATGGGAAAGGGGAGATTTGAACCGGGTGCCAGAATACCATGTTCCTCCCGCACATTGCATATTCTATTTTAAGACCCAGTTTGCAAATACAAACCCCTCCCAGAAAATATTTGAATTGCCCTCTTTAGAATCCTTCTTGTATTTTACTAAAAGAGAGGTGGAAATAGCACTCAAATAAGTCCCAAGAGGCAGGGCACCAGGGTTAGACGGTATTCTGGTGGAACCGTTACTTCATGATATAGATATTTGGGCATCCCATATCCAGCTCCTTGTGAATGCTATTGCTAGTGGGGCAACTATGCCCGATACTTGGTAAGGAGCGGAAATCCTCCTGATTTTTAAGAAGGAGGACCGTTCTAACCCGGGTAACTCTAGGCCCATAAGCCTCATTGACTGTATACAGAAAGTTTCAGCTAGAATGGTACTGTGCCGAATCCAAGCCTGGATCGAGGAATTTGACATTTATTCACCGCTCCAGGCGGGTTTCCGCTCATGTACCAGCACCATTGACCAAGTTTTTAGGTTTATTTTGGTTTACTGTCGACTGGCGTGTGATAATTTTAGGTGGGGGTACAATTTATGCTGCATTTGTCGACATTAAGTCCGCTTTTGATCTTGTTCCCCGTGCCAAAATGTGTAGAACCTTTTTAGAGTTAGGCATGCCACTTGAAATGTTGGCCTTTTTAGTTTCTCTGCATGAAGTAAATTATGCGCAGGTACGTTGGGACACTCAAGGTAGTGTTACTCAAAGGTTTCCTATAGCAAAAGGGGTTCGACAGGGGAGCGTTCTCGCACCAACCCTTTTCTCAAAGTACATTAATAGGGTAGTCCAGTACTTCCAGAATTTCCCCACTGATGCTCCCACGTTAGCAGGTTTGAAATTCCCCTGCTTATGTTTGCAGACAACACCCTCATACTTTCTAAGACTCGGAGGCTTTTCAGTTAGCTTTGGAGTTTTATCACGACCATAATCTCCTAGTGAACGTGGAGAAAACAAAATGTATGGTCCTACATAAGCACAAGGTGATTAATGGAAGAGTAGAAATGAAGGACGGTATTCTGGAACAGACCCAGTCTTTTGCTTATTTGGGGGAAACAATTGGCAGTAAACTTAGTTGGAAGCCTTAGGCATGCTCAGCTATCAGGTGCCCTGCTGATGGAGCAGCGATTCCATATACCAAACCTGTTGCTCCAGTTTTAAAAATATATAATACAAAAATTTGTGCTTCGGTCTTGTATGGGGCCGAATTGTGAGGCTTTGTCCCCTCTCATAACAGCCCAAAATAAATGTTTGAGGTTATTGACTGGTCTCCCTCAGTCAAACCCCTTATTGCCTCAATTTTTAGATCTTGGCTGTTATAATGTTGAAGATACAGCACAATTCAGACCAGTAGCGTACTGGAGAAGACTCTGTGTTATTCCGGAACTGTCCCAGTACGCACAAGCACTTCTGGAAGTCAGGGAGGCTGATAGCATGCATAAAATTCCATGGCTGGGACGAGTAAAAATTACTCTGTCAGAGATGGGAATGAGAAGTCTGTTGCAAAATCCCATGGAAAACTATTTTCCTTCAAAAAGAGAATATAAGGCAGGATACTGGAATATGATCAAAATGAAGCGCTTCTCTACCCTAACTAGATCATCTTTATCCAAAGACTTTTTAGAACATAAGCACGAAGTAAAGTATGAAAAGTACTGGGATTGTATTACCTCCAAAAAAGATAGGAAACTGTATCACCAATTTAGGGTGGGATCTCTTCCCACCAATGTATTCACTACCAAATGGAATGATCTGACCCACGGTAAATGTTTGTTTTGCCCCACACAGAATGAATCATTGGCATACATTTTATTTGCATGTCAGGCTAATAAAGTCCCACGGTATAGATGGTTATAGTCCTAGGGACTAGGTTAGCCAGCAAATCTTTAAGGATTTTACAAATATCTATGAATGAACCGATTGTGATTGCCGTCGCCAAATTTTTAAGCTGGACGTGGGCGATTCCTGCTAAAGAGAGGAGGTATTGTTAAACGTACTCTTCTCCTAGTAGATGTTGGGGTGAATAATTAAATGTACAGTTTTGCACAGACCATATTGCATCGAATAGGCAGCCTTTATAGGATTCTATGAGTGTAATGTTACATATCGTGGGAGATCTTTGTAAAGATTTTTAGTGAATAGTATTATTTATTGTTTTAAGCACATTCTGTGGACCGGTTATTTTTCTGTTCATCACTTTATAAGGAATGTCTTTTCTTTGCTAAACACCCTTGACCATGTAAATTTTATATGAATTGCTAATGTTAAATTTAGATGTATTTCGATTTTTTGACCTGGTTTTAAATGGTATTGTCTGACATGTGCTTTATGACAAATGCTGCTAGTCTTCTTGGTAACACTATCGAATTTTGCCTGAGCGCCGCTCTGACGCATACCGCTGTAGTCTTGGCAATGATATCCAAGTTTGCCTGAATGCTACATAGGACATGTTGAAGGCTATAAGCAAATGCTTGATTGTGATTGGTGGGGTACCTTCAGTACTTTCTGACTTAAGCCAAACTCACACTTAACCAGCAAATTCGCCCAAACATGGAGAAACATGAGCTGAGACAGCTACCTTCCACTCCTCAGGGCCGCAGTGAACATCCATGATGAACAGATGGGCTCCAGAAGCTTTAAAGGATTATAAATCTGATTTTGTCGCCAAAATGTGGAGGTGAATACACATTAAAGAATCCAAGCAACTCAGGTAGGTTGGTAGAGATATTTTCTTATTTCAAGTGAAACATTGAATCCCATGATCCTCCTGCATCTTTCCAGTCCTGTGGTCCTGCCGTAACTGCCTGAACAAGCAGCTCAGGAGTCCTCACAAGAGCAAAGAACATAGAGCCACGCTCAGAAGATGCCAAGCAAAGCGTGAGTGCACTCAACAGCATTACAATAAATGTAAATCCGTATTTGCAAAGCGCGAACTACTCACCCTTACGGGTCTCAAGGCGCTGGGGGCTGTCGTGGAAATTAAGTGAGCTATTGCCCAGAGTCACATGGTCCTGAGCTGAGATGAGCTGCTGCCGGAGCAGGGTATCGAACCGTGAACCCTATGCTCTGAAGTCAGCTGCCCTGGCCGCTGCACCACACCTCTCAAGTTGCTGCACCACACCTCTCCACTAATGAATAACATGGCATAGAACATGGCATTTAAAGTAAGCAAGAAAGGAAAACACGTTATGCAACAGTGGAATGGAGGCTATGGAACACCTCCTAAAATGTCTTTTGTTACCACTTACAGAGAGAGTCAAAAGGCTGGGTGATCAAATGGATAGTATATTGACAGCTTCTAAACTACACGAAGTCCCAAAACAAGCCAAACCTCAGGTAATTGGGTCATTAACGAAAAATCCATTACAGAAAACAAACAGGCCCCAAGTGGATTCCCCAAAACCTAAATCAGTGACTCCACAGACCCTCCCTCCCAGGCCGGTGGTGCCTCAAGATTCACCTAGAGAGAAAGATAATGTAGGTTCCTCGAAATTCCCTACAAATAAAAGTCTTCCTTCATCTAAGGCATCAAAAAATAATACAACAGATTCCAGTCGTAGAAATGACGTAGATTTACCCCCAGAAGCTTCTAACGACGTCATTATTCTGACTGGAGTTCCGCTTGTGCCAGAAGGAACTATAGAAACCCACACTAGCCTCAAAAACAAAGTCATTTATTGGCTACGTAACAACAGACCTCTCCCACCACACCTAAATGGAGATATAATATCTGTTAGACGGACTAACTGGGTGGGTTTTCGACCCAAAGACATTGAGGGGGATGTTGTGATAGTTAACTTTAGGGATCATACAGTTATAACGTACATCAGTGATTGGTTTTTAAAACATAAATAAACGGCATTGTCAATTACAATGCCAAATGCCAATAGGTTAAACTAAACTCTTGCAAATGCGAGACCTATTGCATTGCAAATGCTTGTTTATCCTGAAAGAGCAGCAAAGTACTCCTAATTACAGCAAAGGCCCCACAGAACTAACTTGATGCATTAGAACGAATATGTGTATGTGCCTGAAGAGCAGCGACCCCCCCCCCACTTAAGCGACTAAAGTGTCGAGGACTGGCCCTCTGCCCATGTGGCAGGAGATTTAGGTACCAATAAAACATTGGCTAGTTGTTCATGGGCGTTTTTGTCTGCAGCTCTGCATATAAAAAGCTTATAAATAACACTGTTAGGGGATGCCATGACAGAGAGGCCTGGGAGGTGCGCTGGCATGTACAGGGAAGGAAACATACATTACAATTTTTTTTAAATTACAAGAGAACCGGAAAACACAGAGGGGGTGAACAAATACATAAAAGTAAGTGAGGGAGATAGATAAAAAAGAAATGGTGAGGCAAAAGAAGGATAGGTAAGAACAACAAGTACTTCCATGTCATGCATGATGACAACCGATGTGCAGTTATCACGTTATGGGGAAATTGCGACGGGCAGTTTGATGGGTGAGGGTATGTAAGAGACAGGCACACAAGCTGTAAGAAGTAAAATATATAAGCAGTTAGACTGCACCAGCCTAACCATAGGAGCAGGAGGATGCTATGAGTATGCATCAAAAAAGCGCGTTAATCAGAAAAGCTGTTCTATATGGTAACATGTACCAGGCACAGACGGTGCTGAACAAGCAAAATGAGGCCAAGAAGGGCAAGGATGGGAATTGGTGACACGATCACTAGACATAAGCTGTTATTTATTTATTTCTTTTAAAGCAGGGAAGGGCACCGCTTACACCCTATGTGCGAGGAAGGAAGTGGAAAAGCAATCAAGGCTCACATCTGAGCAAAAACGACAACATCTTTAAAATGCTCAGATTCCACCTACTGCTAGGCTGAAGGAACCCTACATTTTGGAGGTCGTATGTATGCTCCAAACCCCTCCCAAGCTTCAGAAGACTCCCAAAGCCATGTATACCCTAGTTCGGTCATGGCTCAGATCCTAGGCAGGATGGCACCACGCGTGTGTGAGCATGAAAGGTGACGCGCCTGGTAGGTTGCTGTCCCGAAAGGAAAGAGCAAATCAGCAACATGTACCGAGAATAAAGGAGACGCGTCACCACACCAGATGTCCGTTTTTGCCCTCGTCCTCAGGATGGAACAAAAATCTCAACTCTGAAGCAGTGCCACCCTTCACTTTCCTAATCCCTCAAAGGCTATTATTCCATCTCTCTTCGCTGTCTCGTTCTGACTCTCTCTGCCGCCGCCAGAGAGCTCTTTCTGCTTCCCATCGCCAGCCTCCCTTCCCCTTTCAGAGACGTCAAACCCGTCTCCTCGTCTTTTACCAGCGCTGCCAAGGTGTCTCCATCCGTAAGACTTGTGGGCAGCGCACGCAGCTCGTGGAAAGTCGCCTGACTGCCTTTGTCTGCTCATAAGCGAGGGGATCGCCGCATGAACCCTTGACGACTCTTTCCGCCCAGGCACCTCTGTCGTGGCTTCCTGTCAGCCTTCGTTGCTGTTTTTCCCCACCTGCCAACTTGTTCTAGCCCTTGCAGTGTCGCTGCTGCCCCCGACTGCGCATCATTCCCCATCACATGGACCTAGCTACCATCGGTGCAGCAGCACCGGGGCACCGAGCACTGAGGGCCTCACCAAACCCTGAAAATGTCTGCATTTTCTACCCCAGCAGCAGTTAAAGGGGCTATTTACCTTGAAGCACCAGGGCCGACAGTAGTACCCCAACCCTTTCCATCCCGTCACTTGCCGTCGCTGGCCTCCGCCAGACCCCTCCCAGCACTTAATACCACCCAAAAAACAACACAAGTTTAAATGAAGCCGCAAAAACATAACAGGGCTCTCCAGGTGCCCTTCGAGCTGACGGTATGTCTGCGCTACGGGCTGAGTGCGAGAAGGCCAGGCCCCCAGGACTGCTGAGAATGCTGCAGAGATCTCCTATATGGAGGCTTTTGGGAAGGAGAGCAAGGGCGGGGGCGAGGGGGCCTGCCGGAGACCAAAAGAGCAAAGGACAGAAAAAAAAAGCATTTACAATGCAACGCGTGCCTTGGGATTGGGTCGAGCCCACCTCTACCCCCCTGGACATTCTTCAGCCCAGCCAGGCAGTAGTATTAACCTGTACTCCTAAGGACCCGGCGCGCGCTACCTGTGCATCCCGGTGCGGGGGGGGAGCTGCCTGCAGTGCACGGCAGCTGACACGTGAATACACTGAAGGCTCTGCCTGCTTCACGCCGATACCTCCCGCCCGCACTAAACACACAATTTAATTCTCCTTTGTTCCCTAAACTTTGAGACGCTGACAGGCCCCAGAGGTGTTGTGCCTTTTTAATTATTCTCGGCAACAGAAGACATCTTCATGCGCGCGCTGCTGCCTAGAAGACAAGTTCATTCTTAACGTGCAACACCATTAGTGTCAATATCGGCCCACTCACTCGCCCGCTCCCAGCAACATGCATGTCGCAGAAATAAACAGACAAGACAACTTGTTGTTGGGAAAAAGTAGCTGCAGGTTTATTAGCATATACACATGCCAACAAGGTGGGTTATCTTACAGACGATCCAAAGGCAAGCCGCCCCTCGCGACCTACCACCTGATGGGCCAGTTTGCAACGTGACCGTAGCCAAACGTTGCTTAGCGGTTATGGGAGGAGATAGCCCCTCCCATTATCCGGTGAACCATTGGTCCACCCTCTTGCTCACGCCCCCCCTACGAGGGGCGGAGCGTTCAAGCAACCCCCGGTTGTACAGGTTTCCAACCGCCCGTAGGATAGCGGGGCGCCGTCGCACCCCCAGGGTCCACCGCACAGACTACCTGGGGATATTAGGCCTCAGCATCCTTTGTGCTCCTGAAGAGGGTACTCCCGGGTACCTTTCCGCCTCTGGATCGCCCTGTAACTCCTCCACAGCCCTGGGTGTGGCGACCGTCGCAGCCAGGGCCCCCCACCAAGGCCGGCATTCCTCCTACTATTTCTAGCTCATTGTTACTAGGGCCTCTCCCCTAACCAGCCTGGACCAGACCAAGTTTAAATCGGGCAGGAGTGCCAAATTATCCTCCCAAAGCCAATAGCGCTTGGCGTAAGGTCTCCCAGGTCTAATGACGTCCTGTCTCCTCCGCACTTTGAATTACCCACAGCACAGGACTTCCTAGACGAGAGCCTTGCCTACAGCGACAGAGACATGTCTGACCACTGAAATTTACCTGCCCCCCCACTGGTGGCAGAAACCCCACCGTGAGTTAAATGTGGTCATTCTATCAGGTGCAAAGCATGCCGTGATGGCCAGCGCAAAATGCGTAAAAAGATCCTTGGTGCACACACCGGTGTCACGTTCAGGATTGGGAGATTAAGAGAATAGGGCCCGAACCTTAAACACTGCGAAAATTTTGCAAAGTGTGAACCTACACTCCTTGCTGAACCAGGGACTGGTCACAGATGCCTGGACCCTGCTAACCGCTTGAGACCCTGATGTACACACCAAGGAGGTGTAGACTAGAAAGATAGTGTGTCGACAAGGTTCCCTGTATGTTGGACAAGGAGCATCCGTAGGAACCAATCTGTGAACGTGAAATTCAGTGACACGCACCTCAGTCCGGAAAAACCCATGCCTGATCCTAAAAAGGCACATCGCGCCAGCTGCCCCAGCAGCGCATGGCGAGGTAAAACTGGCCCGGAACCCCCAGACTGAGCTTCGCACACTATCGCCACCACAGGATCTAGCTAAAGATTGGCTACCCCTGACCTGGCAAGGCCTGTCGGAGGCCAGCTCCCCCACCCCCCCTTAGTTGACTACCTAGCCCTGGGGAAGTGAACTTGCAGTAAACCCGCAGGGGGGGTCAATGACCGAAAACATGCCAGATAAGAGCGCAGAGAGATGCCCCACAAGCCTTCTAGCAGCAAAATGTGCCAAAATAAGTTCTCCCACAATGCTCCTCTCAACATAAAGCACCCCAACTAAGCAAGACAGTTGGTAGCGTTTGCCAAAACCTGTCTAAAGGGCAGGACTTTCAGACTGTCTAGGATGATCTAGAAGGATCCCCTCATGGTGCATGCCTGCCCTTCCTTCAGCCCATCTGTTGACATAGTCAATGCTGTTTAGTTGCACAAAATAAAGAAGTCACACTTAAAGCTTCCTTGCATAGCCGACCACGAACTAGCCACCCTTTGACAGGGCTACACGTGTTAAACTGCTATGTGTGACATTTCCATTAGATCAGTGCCCAACGAGAGACATAGGTTTTTCCCCTGCAGTTGTATAAATCCTGATATTGCCTGCCCCCTCTGGGCCCTACAATTACATAAAATACAAAATACATAAAATACGAAACACCACATTAAGGTTCTTGGTGCCCAACAACATTAGTTGGACAATTCACTTTGTGACCGCAAGCTTCTCAATCATACGTATAAGGCTGATTTGAGTTCTGCTTAGGCAACATCCCTCTAACACCATGTAGAATATCTCCTCATGTTTGTCATTGTACCAATCGTCCCCCTTTGCCTGTCCTTTGATGGACCCTATGAAGCACATAACAAGCAGCCTATACAACTGTGTATACATGTGGTGCAGCTAGGGGAACCTTTACTTCCTCACTATTACTTCCTGGCCTGTGAATACTTTCAGGTAACAGCCTACCCGTGGACTCCGCCAAGGGCCCTCCCCAAGCGTGTGAAACCTAGCTGTAGAAATTATGACTGTTAAAAAATTTTCCGCCACCTCGGGACCCTTCAAGTAAAATCCGCCAACCAGGCGCCTACATGGCCACAAACACACTAACCTGTGTCCAGGGAAGCGGAGCCAGATAGAGTCTTGTTGAATCAGCCAGACCCGGCGCGGGGCCAGCCTTGGAAGTCACCGTGGGGTCAGACTGTAGGAGGTAGGTGCGGCTAGAGCAGGCCCAAGAACAGTGTGAATTTGCTCACGCATCACCTTAGTGACAATGGGCCCCCGTACCAGAAACTGGTGATTCAGTGATCCGACTGAACAGAATTTCACAGCGTGGGCCGGAAAACAGGAGGGAATACGAATGGCTTATGCAGGCCCAACTAATAAACAGGGCAACCACGCGTGCACAGGCCATGTGCTGAATATTGCCTGGAAGTTCCCAACTATACCAAATGCCTCACTATAATTACTACAAAAGGAGCCCCACTTCTACAACCAGCGCCTCCGCTGGCTTGGTCCATGCTGACTCACCTTGTGGTGTAAAAAGTTACCAGTTTGACAAGCGAGTACCCGCCACTAACTGGGCAGGAAAAGAAAAACTGATGGCCCCTCCCCCTTGTGCAACCAGGTGGGCTCCATGACAGAAAAAAAAAATATATATATATATATATAAATATTGTAGTGTGTCTAGGTTAAGAAAGGCACCTGTATAATGCAACTGTAAAGTGTGTCACTGAAACCCTATTAGGATGGTGAAAGTTGAAAGAGTCCTTCCCCTTGCAGTTCAAAACACTTCTTGTATGCCGGTAAGCATCAATAACCAGGGATGATGAGTTGTGTTTCCAAACATTGAAAACAGCACCTGCTCACTGTTGTTACTGTTACTCGTATGTGGGACACCTGTCCCTTGCACATATGGGGTCCTCTTGTAATCTACTATGTTGGTTAAGTGGTTGCATGGACCAACACAAGGTTTCCGCACTTAAATTAATCATTAGGCCCCCTGTGGGCTAATGATTCAGAAGACGAATTCCTGCTATACAACATGAACTTGTTAGTACCCCGAGTGACCCCTGCCAGCCCTCCTTGCGAGATGTGGTCCTCATGGACTCCTTCTCTTGCACCATTCAGTGGCTGTGCCCTTAGAAGGCCTTAGTCGTGCTGCAGTCGCCTAATGATTCTGGCCCTGCGTTAGCAGCTCACTTCGGCTTTGGAACAAAACAATTCACCAAGATCCTCCTCAGACATCGCATCCAGTATGTGATCAACACGCATTCTTCCAGTTATTGCAAGCAAGACTATGGCCTCAAAATGAAATCGGGATTCACAGCCATTACTCACGAAAAGGTCAGGCACAACCCAAATCTACTGATGCCCAACAGCTAAACTACAACCCTGACATTAATGTACACGTGCAATTCCGTTGATTCCATGCCTAAGGAGCTAGCATTGGCTTCGGCAGCAGGCAACAGCAATTCTAATGCAACTTGAACCAGTGAAGTATTCACACAGTGCACTAAAGCGAACCCACTAAGTTTACGACACATGCCCTAATAGGCACCACAGGACAAGCCGTGGTTTGCACAGAGTATCCCAACTCCAAGGGAAAGCACCCACCAACCAATCCACTGCGCAGCTCACTCACCCAGGCACCTGACCCGCCAGCCATATCCTGGGACACTACCTGTTCTGCACTATCCAGTGCCTGGAAAACCAGTTAAATAAAAGTCTGCATGAGAGAAAACATACAAATGACACACGACTGGCCATTGGCAAGTGGGCACATGTTCGGAAGAAAATTGCTCCCAGTACATCCGAATGACGTGCCAAACCATGGAAAAGTGCCACCCGGGGATACAGAAAGCCCTCGAGGATAGGGGCTTACCCCTCACAGTGCATCAAAACAACACTGTAAATTATACGGAATTGTTATAAAAGGGGGTGCACGCCACTACGTGTCAAGCCTTCCTGGTGGTCTACTAATGCCCCTGTAAAAGCCACTTGCGACATATATCGAAGGATTACTAGCACTGTCTTGGCGCCATACTGTAACCACTAGTGTTACTTCCTGCCTGCGTGAAACAAAACACAACTTTAAGCCAAAACCTCACCAGTCCAAGAGTCATTAGAGAGCAGGCATACTCCCTTTATTCCCGAACAAAACCAATAAATTGCAAATGCAACCAGCTGTGACACGTGTATACATAACTTAGCTTAAGCGCAGGCTAAAATGCCCCCCCCCCCGTTATTTCACGAATAACATAGGAGCCGTGCAAACGAGGACTTGTGAACCCGTAAAGCATGGGACTGCTTTGTCTGTGATAATGCTTCATAAACGGTAGCATACATATCCCGGCCTAAATACGAAAATGGCAGGATGTGGAGGGATCTGAGCATTCAATAGAAACATTCAAAGTATGATCCTAAAATAATAACACCCAAACTGCTATAACATCGAGACAGCCTTAGAAGTACTAACATGACTGTATAATGTGACTGACTCACCATCGATGACCGCTCCGACAAACGATCGGAGCTGAAAACTTGTGTGTGCCGCACCATTGTACCCCCCAGAGCCAGAGAGAAGAAAAGGGTAAAATCCTTACTTTGACCAGGCACAACCAAGTGAATAAAATGGTATGAATATCATTTGTCAGGTGTAACCTGTAAAACTTGTTGCTACCCTCAAGCTACTAAAATGATTGTAAAACAACCCAAGTCGTACCTCTACATGACGCAGCCACGGAAAATTGGAAATCGTTGCGCCTTAAGATACAAGCGTGCTCGCCTACCAGACGACCGCCTTAGTTCTTGGCACGCACATGCTTCACCTGAAACTGTACATTGCAATGTCGAAAGTGCATAGACACGAATGAACTCCGACATAAATGAAAAACAGCTGCAAGCTACGTAGTAAAGTCACACCCTATGACCCCGTACTCAGGTAAATAGGGGTTCTCGGGCCCCAGGAAACAGGACTGAGTATCAGCACCAAGCACAACAAAGCCCTAGTGATCCACACTATGCGCCAGCTCACCACACGCAGAAACACTCCGCGTGGAGACGGTACCGATGTGAAAGGGATGTAGTACGTCTAACGATAAAATAATCAAAACGAAAGAGACACCTTACTTCGGTCATAACTTAACGCTTCCATAAAGGAATCTTTGCGAATATATTTGCAGCTATGCAATGAAGTATGGCAACAAGGAACATATTTGGGTACTCTAACTAATAATGCGAGCCACCCAGGAAACGAACCAGGGAATAGCTGATCTGAAGCCTGACATGTTAACCCTTGCCCACATCACCCGCTGCAGGCCGAGGGAAGACCTAGGCCAGCCCGCGCAACGGGATACATGCCCTAAAAGGTGAAACAGCCCTGCGCTGCAGAAGGCTGCCCCCCCCCCCCCCTCCGGCCCTCCCTAAGAATGCCAGACACATAGGAGGAAGGGCCCCCCTCCCCTGCAGGAGTAACAGACCACGAGGGGGGTAGGCAAACAGGGGCCCAGCTACGACCCACAGGAAGGGGGCACGAAGGGGTGCTACTCCCCCAACAACTAGCTGAGTAGCCCTCCAACCGACGACGAAGAGTGGAGACACAAGACTGTCCGGGCATACCCTAAAACCTCTGGACGTGCACCCGCCGGCATGCCCCTAACCTACGAGGTAGTGAGAGCAAACAGACGGCGCCACCCTGTGTCGAAAACACCCCCAGCACCCCGACAAAATTAAACAGCCTCTTTGCCCACTCGCGCGCCACGGGCATCCTACAAAGAATCCATAACAGCAGACCCACACCAGTGACCCCAAATGCCCGCGTACATATCAAAGCGCAGTAAATCAAGAAACGGGTGCAAGGGAACCTGTACGACCAGGCGGAACTGTGAAGGCAATGCCCAAACATAAGGAGGGACATCGCACGCTGTACAGGGTGAAGGCTGCCATGGTATTCTCTGAGCGAAATAAAAGGGTGATCGGTTCCCCATCACGAGCACCGCACACTGTAGGGGCCTCCAAAGAAACCAGCGACCCCCCTCGCTCGCGTCTCCCCTAAACAGGCACCGGCAAAATTAAGACGGAGGGCGCGCACAGCAGTCCCCCGTCTTATCCCATAGCCGTATCCACCGCGCCCCTTGGCGACCCAGTGGCCAAGCGGGAGCTGCCGCAGAACCACCCCACCCCCCGAAAGTAGGGTGACCAACTGGCATTGGTGCAAATTCAGGACGGTGAGTGTAAAAATTCAGGACAAAGGGTCAAAATTCAGGACACAAATTCAGGACAGGAGGTCAAAATTCAGGACAAAACTTCAGGACAATAGGTACGTTTTACAGACACATCAGAGGTCGCGCAATAGTATATAAGTAAGCCCAGCCATTTCCAAACATATTCAACCATTTGCAAACCTATCCATCATGTATCCTTCCATCTATCATTTCACTCATCCATCCCCTCATCGATCCTTTCACTCATCCTCCATTATCCATCCATCCATCCACCCTTTCACTCTATCCATCTGTACACTTATCCATCCACTCATCCCATCCATCCATTCACTCATCCATTCAGCCATTTACCCTTTCACCAATCCAGCCATCCTTTCACTTACTAATCCTTCCACCCATCCACTCTTTTAGTCATCCATTCATCCTCTCTTTCTCTCTCCATCGACCCTTTCACTTAGCCTTCCTTCCATCCATCCATCCACCCACCCATCCATCCATCTACTCATCCACTCATGAATCCATCCCTTGCCCCTATCACTCATCCATCTATCATTTCACTCCTTCACACATCTATTCATCATTTTGTCCATCTACCCTCCCTTTCACTCACTCATCCATCCTTACACCCACCCTTTCACTCATATGTCCATTCATTCACCCTTGCACTTATCAATCCATCAATCCATCTATCATTTCACTCATCCACCTAACCCCCATCATCCACCCACCCACCATCCACCCACCCACTCATCCATCCTTTCACCCACCCACCATCCAATCCACTGATCCATCCTTTCACCCACCCACCATCCACCCACTCATCCATCCATCCATCCTTTCACCCATCCACTCATCATCCATCCATCCTTTCACCCACCCACCCACTCATCATCCATCCTTTCACCCACCCACTTATGCATCCATCCTTTCACCCATACTCCATCCATCCATCCTTTCACCCACCCATCATCCATCCATCCATCCATCCATTCATCTGTCCTTCCCCTCATCATCCATCCATCCATCCCCTCATCATCCATCCATCCTTCCCCTCATCATCCATCCATCCTTTTCCCTCATCATCCATCCATCCTTTTCCCTCATCATCCATCCATCCTTCCCCTCATCATCCATCCATCCTTTTCCCTCATCATCCATCCATCCATCTATCTGTCCTTCCCCTCATCCTCTATCCATCCTTCCCCTCATCATCCATCCATCCTTTTCCCTCATCATCCATCCATCCTTTTCCCTCATCATCCATCCATCCATCCATCCCCTCATCATCCATCCATCCTTCCCCTCATCATCCATCCATCCTTTTACCCACCCCCTCATCATCCATCCATTCCCTCATCATCCATCCATCCATTCCCTCATCATCCATCCATCCATCCTCTCACCCACCCCCTCATCATCCATCCATCCACCTTTCCCCTCATCATCCATCCTTTCACCCACCCCCTCATCATCCATCCATCCATCCTTCCCCTCATCATCCATCCATCCATCCTTCCCCTCATCATCCATCCTTTCCCGTCATCCATCCATCCTTCCCCTCATCCATCCTTCCTTTCATCCATCCATCCCCTCACCCATCCATCCATCCAATCCATTTATCCTGCCCCTCATCCATCCATCCTTCCTCTCCATCCATCCATCCATCCTTCTCCTCATCCATCATCCTTCCCCTCACCCATCCATCCATCCCATCCATTTATCCTGCCCCTCATCCATCCATCCTTCCCCTCCATCCATCATCCTTCCCCTCATCCATCCTTCCTTTCATCCATCCTTCCCCTCACCCATCCATCCATCCCATCCATTTATCCTGCCCCTCATCCATCCATCCTTCCCCTCACCCATCCATCCATCCCATCCATGTATCCTGCCCCTCATCCATCCGTCCTTCCCCTCCATCCATCATCCTTCCCCTCATCCATCCTTCCTTTCATCCATCCTTCCCCTCACCCATCCATCCATCCCATCCATTTATCCTGCCCCTAATCCATCCTTCCCCTCCCTCCATCCATCCTTCCCCTCATCCATTTATCCTTCCCCTCATCCATCCATCCTTCCCCTCCATCCATCATCCTTCCCCTCATCCATCGTTCCGCTCATCAATCATCCAGCTACCCTTCCACCCATACATCCAGCTATTTACATTTTCTCTCCATCCTTCCCCTCATTCATCAATCCATCTATCCTCTCTCATTATCCATTTATTCAATCTTTCATTCATCCATTCACCCTTTCACTAATTCATCCAGCCATTCACACATCCCTTCACTTACTTACTTGCCCACCTTTCCATATTAATTTTGAGCTAAGCCCTTTTGAGAAGAGGCCCATCAAGAACTTCACCCTCGCTGCAGGGGCCGTTCCAGGACTGGGACAGAAGCCACCCAGGGCGGAGACAGGATCCACCACAGGGGGGGACAAGAGCTATCACAGGCGGGGGTGGACTGGAGCCACAACATGGGGGACAGGAGCAGGAGTCATCACAGGAGAGGGAACGTGATCCACCAGGGTGGGCACAGGGGTGGGCATGCAGTATTCTAGTATCATCTTGGGCTTCTCGCCCCCTCCTGCACAAGACAACGAGAAGACAGGCTCTCTGTCCAAAATGCCATCCCCACTGTGATGTACAGTACTTACAGGAGATACTCTAAGAGAACTGATTGAACTGATTGTCCTCCATACTTTGTTAATCAGTGTGGGTGCGATTGTGCCATTTCTTTATTGTATTACATTATGCATGTTTGAAGAACCGAGGTTTGCTTACAAATTAGTGACAGTAATTAAGCTCGGTGAAGAGAAGCAGGTGCTGCCTCGGTGTAATCAGGGGTGTAATCTGGACGAGTCTAGGATGTTTGGGGCCCTGGGTAGAAATGGAATGTGTGAGCCCCCCTCTAAATAGCAGATACAAGAAGCTTCAAGGCTGTTTGCATGTGAATGGTTGCCCCCTGCTCCTGAACCTGCAGCCCCTCCCTCTGTCACCTTCGAGCACCTCTTAACAGCTCATCATGGGCTGGAGGTGTGAGGGTTGCCATCCCGCTGTGCCTCTACTGTGCTGCTGGGGGTCTGAGCTTTCCTACAGCATCGGAGTCAAGAAGGGAGGTGGGGGCAAGCTGTGCACTGTTAAAATTACGGACAAATGGCGTCCGTTAAAGAATCCTTCACGGACAACGGACAGACAGCCAAAATTACGGACTGTCCGTGAAATTTACGGACGGTTGGTCACCCTACCCGAAAGTGGCCCGCAACTGTGCAGGCCGCCCAGCCCTGCTACAACCCCCAAGGGGGAGCGGGCGGGGGGTGGGGGCATTCACAAAGAGCACTCACCGCGCGATGTGAGCAGCAGCTCCCAGTCACATCTGAAAAGCATCAGGGTGATTAAAGAGCGGCGAGTCTCCAGGCCTCTGGACGAGCGAAGCCGCTCGCAACATGAAAACACTAAGGTCCGCTCCTGATGCTTCCTCAGCACACCCGTCTCGAAGCAAGAGAAAGGACAATGACTCGTCTAAACCCGTGCTAAAGCGCGGTGGAAACATCTGCACACAAAGTCCTGAAAATACTGTCTGCACCTTCACACGACACGGAAACATAACGTGCTCGTTCAATTCATGGCCTCTCTGTGCAAACTAGCACCGGTGCACGATCCAATGCAACGCGAGCCTACACAACGACCCCCAATACCGAGACCGTGCACCGGGGTGCAGGGCGCGAACACCCACGCTAGACCGGCGGCACCGCCTCTGCACCCCCGCTGTCCCCTCACCTGAACGGCAAGAAACCACCATACTAAACTACAACTATCGACTCACCGCAATGGAAGGAAACGGCGGAAAACGGCGATAAACGGCACTACATTGTTGAGTACCTTTACACTCGTAAACAGTGAATACCACAAAGTAGTATGGTTACTCTAAAGTGTAACAGTATGCTGACATGTGTGGATTCACTTACATGTAAGTTTACATTTGCGAATAGCCCCTTTATGTTTAAATGATCTGCACACTCAAGCTCCCCGCCACACACTCAAAACGGAAGTTTAATGCCATTGAAGTTTCTTCAAGCACCTTGCCATACTAAGCAGGCCCGACAGATTTTATTTCCTTGACACAACCCCCTCAGCATCCGAGGGGCGTCTAACATTGAGAAATCTATACGTGAAAACAGTCGCAGAGACCTAAACCGTGAACATTTGTATAGTAAAGGCTAGCATGCATAACAGGGAGAACAAGTAGCCTCACTCCAGCCGCGTTCAAAATTGCCACTGTGCAGGTAATCCAAAAGGCTATGACATGTGAAGCTTATACATGACGAAGATAAAACATCCCCACTCAAAACAGACCCCGTACCCCTTCTTAAAGACTCCTCCACCACCTCGCGTCCATGAGTGAAAAAGCACCATGGAGAGGGCTTACCTGGCCCGTCGAAGTGCCAAATCTTAGTGCCCAATGGTCGCGACATATGCCTACAGGCCAGCAGAAACCGGACTCAGGTAGGAGTAAAAGTATGTTTCGCAGCAGAAACCGGACTCAGGTAGGAGTAAAATTATGTTTCGCTGCGCGCATGCGCCGATACTCCCAGGTCACCAACCAACAACGCAATTATCTAGCAGACCGGCGGCCAGAACCAATAAAATGCACCAACTTGCACCATTAAACGGCCTCGCCAGGGCTGGCCGCCCACCCCCCCAGCGCGCAGTGCAATCCATAAATAAGACCGAGGAGCAGCTAAGGCAGGCTTTACCATACAACTGTCCTAGCCTCCTCACGCAAAGAGGTAGCAGGGCCTATAAATCAACCCGGCCGGCACCGCGGGCCTGGAAGCCTAGGGGGAGAGGCAGGAGAAAAGATAGCAAGCTCCCGCCCTGAAAAGACCCCCCCCCCCCCTGCCCTCCCTGTTTTCGATGGAGACATAAAACACGGTCCGCCCCGAAGGGGTGCCAGCCAGCGAGAGGGGGTACCCCTGAGCTCTCCGTGCCCCCGAGTAAAGAGGGATGCGTACCAGCGCCTAACAGAATACGATACCGAAGTGCTAAATAAGTTAACCGCAACAAAGAAAACAACGTAGCATAACAAAATTAGTACACGGTACCACACAGATTAAAAGGAGACGCGTGAATAAGGAAAGAGATGTCAAGATTGTTGCCTCGCTCAGTAGGACCCCCGGACCCGGACTGCCCGAAATGACCCTTAAACATCTGCACGTTCATAACCAGTGTGTCCCACAAAAGAAAATGCTGAGCACTCCGAGTATAACACCTCCACACCCGGTGTCTAACCAGAGTCCGCGGGTCAGAGCGCAAGGCCCTTGCCTTGCACCCCTGTTGCCTCCTTGCCAAGAGCGCGCCGATAAAGTGAAAACAGACCAATAGTAAACGACCCCATCACCCGACTCACCGCAATAAAAACGAAACATCAAACGACGTAAGCACCGCACCCGACGCCAGACCAGGCCTCTGGACGAGCTCCCAGCGAGCCCACCACTAAACGGCGTCAGGGTGAGGGGACGGCGGCCAAAGAGGCCGCTAGGTGGGCAGGGGAGGAATATATACTCTCCCCCACCCCCAACAGGCCGGATGTGATGCTCGGGACCCTCCGAGCCTAAAAGAGCTGGGCTGCCCCCGTGTGCCTTCTTGTGACACTATGGGGGCCGCCCTCTTATGTGTGTCCCCTGCGGGGACGTGTCGGACGGCCCGTCTAACAAGCATGGGGTCGATCCCCTTTCCGGATTGGAAGCGCAAGGGGGGCCTGCAGAGCAGCGTCTGGTACCGACATGTGGAACACCAAGAGAGCTTCGGGTCATGACTGATGTGACCTGGCACAACTATGCATTAGGTCTAGGTTCAAAGGGGGGGGGGCGCAACAGAATAAACAAAGGCGTCCAATATATATATATATTTCTTACAATAAATGCAACAGCTGGAATAATTCCCTCTCTCCTCGATCGCATCTGAGATTGACTCAAATCCCGACTCCAAAAATGAGAACCTACTGTAAGTTCCATCTCCTTTCTGGTCCTGAGATGGCTGTGCGTCCCCCCTCCCGCGGCCCGTGCAAGGATGCCAGCTTCTCAGACCAAGCATTGGCCGCGCAGCAGTAAAGCTGCACGGCCGTGAAAGGATCATCTGCACATTAAAAAAAAGCCGTGAGCGTGCACTCTCCCGAACTTCCGGTCTCGGGATGTGCACGCTCACGGCAGTCGTGGGGCGGGACTTCCGACTTTGCGAGAAGCCCGCGCCCTCAGAGTGGATGGCAGCAGAAGTCAGGAGAGGCGGCTGAGGCGGTAAGTGGGCCTTGGCACCTGTGTGTGAGGTGTGTATGGTGTGTGCGTATGATGTGTGCGTGTGTGTGTGTGCGCGCGCTTCCGTGAGTGTGGCTGTGTGCGTGATTGTGAGAGGCTGCCGCTGTGAATGTGGAGCAAAAGATGTGCACGGCTGGGGGGGGGCGGGGCATGATGCGCGTCCACGATGTGCAATCGGCGCTCGTGCACCAATCTACGTCCCTTGAGGAGCAACTCGGTCACAATAGGTCGAGAGCTCGACCTAAAAACGACTGACTGTAACACCTTGTTAAAATATGACATTCACCACCCAAAGCACCTCAGAGACAATCTGCCATTTGGCCAATTCTTGTATCTAGCCGCAACTGTAGTTCAGTTACAGACCTTACAGACCAAGCTGAAACCCTCACTACAAACCTTATTGCACGTAAATACCTCCCACATGTAGTCGGAACTGCCTGAAAAAGAGCAAGGACCAACAACGGGGAGGACCGTTAGAACAAGATGAACATCCAGAGAGAAAGGTATTAACCTGTGTTACATCATTCACTCTACAATCCAATCAAATACAGAAGATCATCAAAAAGCAGTGGCTAATTCAAAACACCAGATACTTGACATTAGCCCAACCAAACTTTGCCTTCAATCGCAGCCGTAATCTCAAAGATTCCATTGTACACACAAGGCCAAAACCCAGACAGGGAACCCAACAAACACTCTGAGGTCCCCCCTCCCCCAGTAGTGGGACGTAACCCATGAGGATTATGAAGTGTCTGCACACTCTCACAGCCTTCAAAAGAAATCCACTTCCAAACCTCGAAATCATGGGTTCAGAGATCACATATTGTGAGAAGTTGGCCCGATATGCAACGTTCGCTATTCTAGCGACCGCTATGTATCGTTCCAACGACCCTTATGGTGTTTGGTTGTAAGTCAACCTATAGACCAGCTATCCTAGTAGCGTGGATACGAGCAGTCTAAGGCTAAAGACTCGAGAGGGCGCGTTAAGCCAGCTGTTTACCACACATGTACCCCTTGAACACCCAGTGAAAGGACACCACACAAGTGTTATGAAAATAAACAGTATATTTATTAAGAATCACAACAGCCCTGTACTCTTTATGAGGACAGGGTACTAAGCACAAACCAAATCTCTTTAGCAAATACTTCAAGTGCACAATTAAAACAAGTGTCCGAGGACACGGAAAGGTTTAAGGTCTCGGGCGGACCTGATAAGCGAGGGACTCGGGACCCTAGAGTAAAGAGGCTATGCAGGCACCGAAATGCCGAGTTACCTAGCCACGAGGGCTGCGGTTGCACAAGTCTTACAGGCGTCGGGGTCTTCGCTGACGAGCCAGGAGCCGGAAGAAAAGGAGTTGCTGGCCGGCGACCAGTGATGAATAGTTCGTAGAGATCCAAGCCTGGATCAGAGATTGATGATACCTGAAAGCAGAGGGGACCAAGTTCGTACTACTAGCCAGTAGTCAGAGGGTACCAGGAAGGCACCGGTTGGCCGTCACCTCGACCAGGTGAGTGGGCGACGCTAGGCTCGGCAGTCTCACGGACCAGGAGGCGTTGTCGGCGACCACGGTGGAGGTGCGAGCTGTCCCACGAAGGATGATGCTGTCGGCGTCGCTGGGCCCAGGATGGGGCAACAAGCCTTGGCAAATCTCAGGGCCACGTGGTGGGCCTAAGATGGCGTCTTGAGTGGACCAGGAGGGTCCGGGGTGGAAGCAAGGGCCGGTCTGGAGCAACCAGACCAGCAGTGTTGATTTCCGGATGTCATCACAGAAGGGCACAAGCCAGCGGCTAGTGACCAGACAACGTGCTGAGCAGCGAGCAGAAGGGCCCCACGCAGATCGTGGAGATGCTGGGAGACTGCACTTCGATGCTGGAGCGGCTCAGGGTCGGGGCTTCTCGGACCCCAGAGCACTCACCAGAGAGTTACCTCGATGGTCGTGCTGGTTAAGAAAGCGTGCAGGTTTTGATGATGGCCGGTCCCTCGAGGTCTCGTCGCACCCACAGATCACAGCTGAGCTGATGACGTGGGTAGAGGTCAGAGGTGCCAGGGAAGCCGGTTCTCGTCGAGCTGGGCCGTCGGATTCCTTGAGGAAGGACTTACAGCAAACCGCAGAGTTCTTAGATGGTGCCCGCTGATGCAGGGTGACTACTCCTTAGTCACAAGGGAGAAATCTTGAGAAGAGTCTTGAATGTCCTTTCGTAGAAAGTAGTTCTTGAATCAAAGATGATCTAATTTGGAAGGGTCCCCGCTCCGGCCTTTATTCTAAAGAAAGGGGTGGGTACATGACTAGGTCCTGCCCTAAGGGTGGGACCAGGAAGGGGGGTAGTTACACCCCTCTCCCCTGCCGGACTTTCCCCAGGCCAGGGCTGTCGCCCCTGGAACTGGTTCTAACCGGCAGATGCGTAGTGAGCACCGGGGTGCCACTCCGCAGTCACCTTCTCGCAAAAGCCCTACCTACCCAGAATACACAAACCCTGTCTGGGACGGAGCGAACACCGCCCTCGACAGGAAACCCTTTGTCCAAGCTCTCCTCGCTGGAAGGACTCCCAGCAGCAGGAGGTCAGACTCGTGTCTGTGGTGGCAGCATCCATTTTGTGGAGCTGAGGCTTTAGTTAACTTTAACCGGGGTTCACAGTTACGTACATGTCGTGTCCCTCTAGAAGGGCGGAATGCTAACCTCGTCGCCAGAGTTGGGGAGAGGGCAGCATCCCGATTCGTATGACACCTTACTCGACATGTCTTGATAACGCGACACCGAAGTTACCGATGGTACGCGTTATCATGGAACAGCCATTGGGTCTTGATTCCGCAAGCTGCAACCGGGCTCGGCTCGGGCCAGAGCTTAGTTCACACGAGCCCATGCACTCTGCCTTCAGGATTGTCAAGGCCTGCCATAGGAGTGACTGATAGGAACTCGAGTGTCCATTGTATGGTTAGATATAGTGCTACTATATCTAAAGCAAAGTGTGTGTACACGACTTCGCCCCAGCTGTCACGCAGCCAGTTGTGTCAAATTTAGGAGGCCAGCCAGGGATGGCATAATACATGCTGCAGCCCCGGGCGGCCCTGGGTACACCTATGCCCTGAGTTACAGGGTCTGATAAGGTGGCCCAGTACCAATTGGTAAATGCACCTAGGGTACATGTCGTAATTTTAGAAAGAGAACAGCCAGGCTGTGGGTCTGATTAGCAGGCCCACAGCCAGAGAAAGTCGTAAACCAGTGAAACAAAAGCGAAAAATCTGGGTGATCATGGGATTGCAGACCCTACTCTCCTACATGACCCCCCCCCCCCCCAAACGTCGGAACAATAAGCTAACCTTGACCAGGTGAGTCTTCTTGTTCTAAGTGGAAATATCTGGAGAGCCCATCGGCATTGCCATGATCAGTACCAGGTCTATGTTCCACTGTAAAGTCCATCCCCTGTAGGGAAATGGACCACCTAAGCAGTTTGGGGTTTTCACCCTTCATCTGATTTAGCCACAAGAGGGGCTTATGGTCGGTCTGAATCTTGAAGTGAGTGCCAAACAAGTATGGCCTCAACTTCTTCAGGGCCCAAACCACAGCAAAGGCCTCCCTCTCAATAGCTGACCAATTCTTCTCTCTAGGGGTCAGCCTTCTGCTTATAAAAGCAATGGGCTGGTCTTGACCATCAAAATTCAGTTGAGAAAGAACAGCTCCCACACCCAACTCAGAAGCATCTGTTTGGACAATGAATGGTTTGGAGTAGTCCGGACTCTTGAGGATAGGCGCCGTGCACATGGCCTGCTTTAGGTCATCGAATGCTTTTTGACAGCTCGCTGTCCACTGAACCTTTTTTGGCATTTTCTTACTTGTCAGTTCGTTTAATGGTGTCACGATGGAACCATAGTTCCTGACAAACTTCCTATAGTAACCAGTCAGGCCCAAGAAAGCTCGAACCTGAGTCTGGGTGGTTGGAGGAGCCCAGTCCCTGATTGACTGTATCTTGCTCTCCAGTGGCTGAACCTGGCCTCCACCTACAAGGTGGCCCAGGTATACAACCTGTGTCTGCCCTATCTGGCACTTGGTGGCCTTGATAGTGAGGCCTGCTGCTTGCAGAGCCTCTAACGCTTTCCGCAGGTGGACCAGGTGATCCTCCCAGGTGGAGCTAAAGACAGCGATATCGTCAAGATACGCCGCACAGAAGTCATCCAGCCCAGTAAGGACTTGATTCACCAACCTTTGGAAGGTGGCAGGTGCATTTTTCAGACCAAAGGGCATCACCACGAACTGATAATGCCCACCAGGGGTTGAAAATGCGGTTTTAGGCTTGGCGTCCTCAGCTAACCTGATTTGCCAATACCCAGCGGTCAGGTCAAACGTACTTAAGTAGTTGGCCGAAGCCAATCTATCGATAAGCTCGTCTGCCCTTGGTATTGGGTGGGCGTCAGTCTTAGTGACTGCATTGAGACCCCTGTAGTCTACGCAAAACCTCATCTCTCTCTTACCACCCTGGGTGTGAGGTTTCGGCACTAGAACTACGGGACTAGCCCAAGGGCTATCCGAGGGTTCAATGACTCCCAGCTCCAACATTTTCTGCACTTCACTCTTGATGCAGTCTCTAACGTGATCAGGCTGCCGGTAGATTTTACTCTTAACGGGCAAGCTGTCACCAGTGTCAACCTCATGGGTGCACCAATCGGTCTGACTGGGTGTTAGAGAAAACATATGTCTGAACGACTGAAGAACTGTTTACAGTCGCTCTGTTGATGTTCGGAGAGGCTGCCACAAAAGACAACACCATCTACCGATCCATCGTCAGGGTTCTGAGTGAGCAGGTCGGGGAGAGGGTCACTCTCTTCTTCCTGTCCCTCATCTAGGGCCATGAGCAAACTCATGTCCTTCCTGTCGACATATGCCTTGAGCCTGTTGACATGAAGCACCCTGTGGGGGCTCCGGGGAGTTCCCAGGTCAACCAGGTAGGTGACCTCTCCCTTTTTCTCCAGGATGGTGTAGGGCCCGGACCATTTGTCCTTGAGTGCTGCTGGGGCCACCGGCTCCAACACCCACACCTTCTGTCCGGGCTGGTAAACAGTCAAGACAGCCTTTTGGTCATGCCAAGCTTTTTGGAGTTCTTGGCTGGCCTTAAGGTTTTCAGATGCCTTCTCCATGTACTCAGCCATCCGCGAGCGGAGGCCAAGCACATAGTCCACTATGTTGGCTGCAGGCTTTTTGAGAGGTCTCTCCCATCCTTCCTTCACCAAACACAGGGGTCCTCTTACAGGATGCCCGTACAAAAGTTCAAAAGGGCTGTAGCCAACCCCCTTCTGTGGGACTTCTCTGTAGGCGAACAAGAGGCAGGGGATCAGGACGTCCCATCTACGCCGAAGCTTTTCAGGTAGTCCATGAATCATCCCTTTAAGGGTCCTGTTGAATCTCTCAACAAGCCCATTGCATTGTGGATGATAGGGTGTAGTGAACTTGTAGTTGACACCACATTCCTTCCACATAGCAGTTAAGTAGCTCGACATAAAGTTTGCACCTCTGTCGGAGACGACCTCCTTAGGGAAGCCCACTCTGGAGAATACTCCAACTAGGGCTCTTGCCACAACAGGTGCTGTAGTGGTCCTAAGGGGAATAGCTTCAGGATACCTGGTGGCATGATCCACTACCACCAGTATAAACTTGTGCCCTGATGCTGTCGGTGGTTCCATGGGACCGACAATGTCGATCCCCACCCGTTCAAAGGGCACCCCCACCACAGGCATTGGTATAAGGGGGGCCTTTGTCGTGCCACCTGACTTACCACTGGCTTGGCAAGTGACACAGGAGCGGCAAAACTCCTTGGTATCTTCGTTCATATGAGGCCAGTGAAAGTGTGAGACAAGCCTGTCCCACGTTTTCGTCTGGCCTAAGTGACCTGCTAAGGGAATCTCGTGGGCCAAGGTAAGTAGGAAACCACGCTGAGACAAGGGTACAACCAGCCTCCTGGTCATGCCAGGCTTGGGGTCTCTTGACTCAGTGTACAGGAGTCCATCTTCCCAGTATACCTTGTGGGTACCTGTGGCGTTCCCAGCAGCCTCAGCAGCAGCCTGCTGTCTGAGGGGTTCAAGAGAAGGGCAGTCTAACTGGTCCTTTCCCAGGTCTTCCCTTGAGGGTCCCCCTGAACCCAAGAATTCAACTTGATCAAGTTCGAACTCCCTAGGATCAGTTTCCCTCAATTCCTGTAGGTCAGCCTCCTCTGAGACTTGATCCTCGACCTGGGGCAAGGGGGAAGGCGCAGCCTTAACCCTACTGCTCTTTTTCTTGGGAGGTGTCTGGTCCGTTGTTCCAGGATCCAGCACCTGTTCAGTGGGGCATTTCCTGACCTGTGACCTGGTCACAGCGAACACATGTGCTGGCAAACCTAACATTTCCATGTGAGTCCGGTGCTCCACTTCTGACCATTGTGATGACTCCAAATCATTGCCCAACAAACAATCCACTGGGAGGTCTGGACTAACTACAACCTTCTTTTGGCCAGTTACCCCTCCCCAGGAGAAAGCTACAATTGCCATACTGTGATTGGTAGTGACATTGCTTGCATTGGTCACCAGGAATTCCGTACCTGGCATGATCTGTCCAGGGTCCACAAAGTTAGGCGTCACCATGGTGACGCTGGCACAAGTGTCCCTATAGGCCTGAGCCATCTTTCCATTTATGAAAGGCGTCTGTCGGTATTTGCCCAAAGTATTGGGGCTTACGTCAGGGGACACGTCCACGTCCCCTGTACTGACAAGGACAGCCTGAGTGAGTGTGCCAACTAAGTTGTCACGCCCCTCAGAACCCAGGGTTAACCCTACTAAACCCTTGGGAGGCGCACTACCACTGCTGACTGTACTAGGGGGCATAGGTGCCTTAGGGGCTGCAGTGGCAGGAGTCTGCCCTCCTCCTTTCTTGGTGCACTCACTAAACCAGTGAGATTTACTTTTACAGTACTGGCACCATCTTTTGGATTGGCCTTCTTTCTTCTTTTGGGGAGCCTGACCCCCACCCTCTTTGGGTTGTTGGGGACCTGTCGAAGACTTCTGGTCATTTTGTTCCCCTTTAGAATCTTTACCCTTCTGGTCTGCTTTCTTCTGACCACCTTGATTCTGGCCCTGGTTCTGTTTAACTCTCGTCCGAACCCATTTGTCTGCCTTCTTTCCCAATTCTTGGGGAGAGGTCAGATCCGAGTCGACAACATGCTGATGCAACAACTGGTTCTGACAATTGTTTAAAATTTGTTCTCTCATCATCAAATTATACAATCCTTTGTAATCAGTAACCTTACTGCCCAGCAACCAGCCCTCAAAAGCCTTAGTGGCACAATCGACAAAATCAGACCAATCTTGAGACTGCGTCTTCTGGGTATCCCTGAACAGCACCCTGTACTGCTCAGTGGTTAGGCCGAACCCTTCAACGAGTGTATTTTTCAAGACTTGGTAATTGTTCGCATCCTCCACCCTTGTGGTGAGGAGCTTGTCTCTTCCTTTTCCTTCAAAGGAGAGCCACAAGATAGCTGCCCACTGACTCTGGGGTACACCTTGCACAGTGCAGGCCCTCTCCAAAGCAGTAATCCATTTGTGGATGTCGTCCCCTTGTTTAAAGGGGGGCACTATCTTACCAAGGTGTTTTGTATCAAAACTCCTTTCCCTATTGCTAGGTATAATGCTGCCACCAGTGGGGACCGCCCCACTTAACTGTTGCTCTCTAGCAAAGGCAAGTCTCTCTTTGGCCAGGGCAAGTTCTTCCCTTTCGATCCTCAGATTAGCTGCCCTTTCCTTAGCTTCGTACACTCTCCGCTGAGGGGACGTAATCCCTTGTTGCGAAGAGTTGTGAGAGCCATTGGTTTGAAGGGATCTGCCAGAGCCTCTTGACAGAGATCTGGCTCGTCCATTCCCAATGTTAAGCTGACCTGATAGTGGTCCCAGGAGTCCCCCAGTACCACTGTCATGTTTGCTTAAGTTGGACCTGCTTAGTCTAACGACTTCTACCTGTCCCTTATCTGCCTCATCCCCAGAGGGATCCTCATCCTCATCCTCCTCCACATCTTCGTTCTCGGTTGCGAGGTGGATGAGGTCAGGATCGTCTCTGGTTCCCTCGAGGGGAGGCATGTCTCCTTCTGGATTAGAAGGGCTAAGAAGCTTCTCAGCCTTTCTGGCATCATAAGTCTCTAGGAGACCAATCAGAAAGGAGGTGGTGGGGTTAGCCCCTTGCTTAATCTTCCTAGAGGTACATACTTGTCGTAACTCATGGAAGTTAAGCGCAGTATATCTTGAAGGGATGACCTGTGGAGGGTCAACTGACACAAGGGGAGACTCAGAGTTTCCTCCTTTGTCCGACATACTGTTTCTAGTGTGGTGTAAGTGATGCACCTACCTACACTATGGGTTTACCTACTGTTCCCTTGCTAAGAGTTGCAGCCAAGGTGTGCTAAGCCTTGAGGAGCTGCAACAGCTGGTTCAGTAGAACTCAGAGTATTCTAAGCTTTAGTTATATGTACTAACAGTACTTATGCGATCTTTCAACAAGATATTCTTAGGATACGTGTGGTAAAACAACAGCAAGCTCAAATCCCAACCGCTGCTCACCAATGTGAGAAGTTGGCCCGATATGCAACGTTCGCTATTCTAGCGACCGCTATGTATCGTTCCAATGACCCTTATGGTGTTTGGTTGTAAGTCAACCTATAGACCAGCTATCCTAGTAGCGTGGATACGAGCAGTCTAAGGCTGAAGACTCGAGAGGGCGCGTTAAGCCAGCTGTTTACCACACATGTACCCCTTGAACACCCAGTGAAAGGACACCACACAAGTGTTATGAAAATAAACAGTATATTTATTAAGAATCACAACAGCCCTGTACTCTTTATGAGGACAGGGTACTAAGCACAAACCAAATCTCTTTAGCAAATACTTCAAGTGCACAATTAAAACAAGTGTCCGAGGACACGGAAAGGTTTAAGGTCTCGGGCGGACCCGATAAGGCAAGTCAGAAGCGAGGGACTCGGGACCCTAGAGTAAAGAGGCTATGCAGGCACCGAAATGCAGAGTTACCTAGCCACGAGGGCTGCGGCTGCACAAGTCTTACAGGCGTCGGGGTCTTCGCTGACGAGCCAGGAGCCGGAAGAAAAGGAGTTGCTGGCCGGCGACCAGTGATGAATAGTTCGTAGAGATCCAAGCCTGGATCAGAGATTGATGATACCTGAAAGCAGAGGGGACCAAGTTCGTACTACTAGCCAGTAGTCAGAGGGTACCAGGAAGGCACCGGTTGGCCGTCACCTCGACCAGGTGAGTGGGCGACGCTAGGCTCGGCAGTCTCACGGACCAGGAGGCGTTGTCGGCGACCACGGTGGAGGTGCGAGCTGTCCCACGAAGGATGATGCTGTCGGCGTCGCTGGGCCCAGGATGGGGCAACAAGCCTTGGCAAATCTCAGGGCCACGTGGTGGGCCTAAGATGGCGTCTTGAGTGGACCAGGAGGGTCCGGGGTGCTTCTCGAAAAGATGGAAGCAAGGGCCGGTCTGGAGCAACCAGACCAGCAGTGTTGATTTCCGGATGTCGTCACAGAAGGGCACAAGCCAGCGGCTAGTGACCAGACAACGTGCTGAGCAGCGAGCAGAAGGGCCCCACGCAGATCGTGGAGATGCTGGGAGACTGCACTTCGATGCTGGAGCGGCTCAGGGTCGGGGCTTCTCGGACCCCAGAGCACTCACCAGAGAGTTACCTCGATGGTCGTGCTGGTTAAGAAAGCGTGCAGGTTTTGATGATGGCCGGTCCCTCGAGGTCTCGTCGCACCCACAGATCACAGCTGAGCTGATGACGTGAGTAGAGGTCAGAGGTGCCAGGGAAGCCGGTTCTCGTCGAGCTGGGCCGTCGGATTCCTTGAGGAAGGACTTACAGCAAACCGCAGAGTTCTTAGATGGTGCCCGCTGATGCAGGGTGACTACTCCTTAGTCACAAGGGAGAAATCTTGAGAAGAGTCTTGAATGTCCTTTCGTAGAAAGTAGTTCTTGAATCAAAGATGATCTAATTTGGAAGGGTCCCCGCTCCGGCCTTTATTCTAAAGAAAGGGGTGGGTACATGACTAGGTCCTGCCCTAAGGGTGGGACCAGGAAGGGGGGTAGTTACACCCCTCTCCCCTGCCGGACTTTCCCCAGGCCAGGGCTGTCGCCCCTGGAACTGGTTCTAACCGGCAGATGCGTAGTGAGCACCGGGGTGCCACTCCGCAGTCACCTTCTCGCAAAAGCCCTACCTACCCAGAATACACAAACCCTGTCTGGGACGGAGCGAACACCGCCCTCGACAGGAAACCCTTTGTCCAAGCTCTCCTCGCTGGAAGGACTCCCAGCAGCAGGAGGTCAGACTCGTGTCTGTGGTGGCAGCATCCATTTTGTGGAGCTGAGGCTTTAGTTAACTTTAACCGGGGTTCACAGTTACGTACATGTCGTGTCCCTCTAGAAGGGCGGAATGCTAACCTCGTCGCCAGAGTTGGGGAGAGGGCAGCATCCCGATTCGTATGACACCTTACTCGACATGTCTTGATAACGCGACACCGAAGTTACCGATGGTACGCGTTATCATGGAACAGCCATTGGGTCTTGATTCCGCAAGCTGCAACCGGGCTCGGCTCAGGCCAGAGCTTAGTTCACACGAGCCCATGCACTCTGCCTTCAGGATTGTCAAGGCCTGCCATAGGAGTGACTGATAGGAACTCGAGTGTCCATTGTATGGTTAGATATAGTGCTACTATATCTAAAGCAAAGTGTGTGTACACGACTTCGCCCCAGCTGTCACGCAGCCAGTTGTGTCAAATTTAGGAGGCCAGCCAGGGGTGGCATAATACATGCTGCAGCCCCGGGCGGCCCTGGGTACACCTATGCCCTGAGTTACAGGGTCTGATAAGGTGGCCCAGTACCAATTGGTAAATGCACCTAGGGTACATGTCGTAATTTTAGAAAGAGAACAGCCAGGCTGTGGGTCTGATTAGCAGGCCCACAGCCAGAGAAAGTCGTAAACCAGTGAAACAAAAGCGAAAAATCTGGGTGATCATGGGATTGCAGACCCTACTCTCCTACACATATTAACTGCAATATTAAGAACTGCATCTATATGATCACCTGTCCATGCAGAAAACACTACATATGAATGACAACTAGGGCCGTCAAGGTAAGAATCACTAAACACAGGAGCAATGTTGGATGTAAGAGTTTCACAACTAAAATGAGCACCCACTATATTGAGAGTGACCAACCCCCTGAGGATCTACGCTGGACAGTGATTGAGGCACATACACACATACGCAGTGAGAATCCATTCTGTAGGGTACAACAATGGGTTTTTCAGCTTTCGCCACACATCAGTGGGCTCACTTAAGTAAAAATCCAATAGGGGAAGTAACACTGTAGGGATCATACTGGTATCACCTTAACTCTGTTGTTTTGGAATGATTGCGGAGTGGTTCATCACTGGGGGTTGGACGGCATGGTGCCCTCATTAGCTAAGGTGGTTATGTGCTGCATACCATGCACACAGAAACCAACAACGAGGCATCCTCAACACAACCCAACCCCCTTCCTCTTACTATGCAGTGAATCCTGTAAGTGATGAACCTAAGGGCTGGAACCAATGATCCCTCTAATTTTTCTTTCTCATGTACGGCAATAGAATGTTGGTGTGCACACTTTTCTTGCTTGTGTGCGCAATTGAGCGATAAGATGTGCAACAAGGCAAGTCGACCAGCTTCCACTTAAAGGTAAATAACAAGCATTGGCACTGCCAATAGGGCTTGCTTTTAATTAAAAGTTACTTCTTAGTCACTGATTGGTTTAAGCACTGAATAAGTCATCACACATGCACCCTGTCACTCATCCATGCACTTGTGAATCCATACATTACTTATTCATTCTTGCATTCACCAACTTACACAACCACAATACAACACATACACAAGTTAGCCCCATATGCAAGATAAATTGAAGGAATAAAAGTTGCAAAATTAAAACACGCCATTGCCTGAAAATGGCAGACGCAAGCTTGCTATAACAAAATTAAACATAGCAGCAGGTGGGCATCTTGCAATAGTACAGTACATAGTTGTGACCATCCTGCAATGGCATTGTACATTGAGCCAGATGTATCATATTGTTGCAATGCCCTTGTGTCATGCAAGGGGGTGCAGGGCGACGCAGCACTAATGTCAGATTTCTCACTCCGTTCAAGGCCACCTTGCATGGCCCTGTATGGCTTGATAGATCTGGAGTAACGCAAGACAGTGGAAATTGCTGCCTTGCATTACTCTGCCATGGTCGGCTTTCCATGGGTGGAGCGTGGGTGTTCCCATGCACCACCCATGGATTTTAGCGAATTCCCAGATCTACCATTAGCAGAAGACCTGGGAATGCATCAAATGCTACGCTTCCCCAGAGGAGTAACGAGGGGAAATCTTTTCATTTCTCCTAGTTTTTAGGTCTCGCTGAGCCAGCGCATGCGCTGCCTTGCGAGAAATTTAGTGAGTGGCTTTTTAGGTCGAGCCTAGAGCTCGACTTTTAGTAAGTGGGTCTTCAAAGTGCTACCCACCGGCTTTTGCTGGCCTAAAGCTTGCGTTCACGTAAGCAGGAACGTGCACAACTGCCACCATTCAGCGCCCAAGGTGCCATCTGGAGCGTGATTACTTTTACTTTTGGCGCTGCTGTGCGAGCACCACTCGTGTGTTTGCCGGCACGCGTGCGCGCACCCCTGCTTTCACTTTTGCGTCTTTTTTCTTAGTTACCTGTGCTTCGCCGTGAACGCGATCAGTTTCACTTTCATGGCCGCACGACCAATGCTTGTTTTCCTTAGCATTTTGTCTTCGCTGCTGTTTTACCTTAGCATTTTGTCTTACCGCTGTTATTCCTTAATTATACCTCTATAAATATACATGTTATGAACTATTTTTTAATTCCACAGTGTAGTTCTCTGTTTTACTGACGTCCACATGTACTTTGCTCTTCCCCTTGTCACCTGTGTAGAGCCCCGCTCTACTCCCCACCTCTGTGCAGGGAATTTTAATGTTAGTCAGTTGGGGTTAACACAGGGTTCGTAGGCTTTCGATATCCCCGCCATCCCATCCAACTGACCAACACAAAGAAACCTGAGGAGCCCTTTTCTTAAAGGGGCCATCCAGTGAATTACATCACAATACATCTTTAAACCCCAGCTGAAGTCATCAATAAATAAGAGTTGAAAACGCGTTTTCATAGTGATTGCTAGAGGTGCGTGCAGGACGAGGCCTTTTCTTTTAAAAATGATGCCCCACTTCCATATTCTGAAAGCGCCTAGAAGTGATTCACTTTGTACGGTAAACCATCCGATCAGACAGTACACAATGATTCATTCGAAGGGCTTTGCTGCTCTTTACTCCCTCTCTGCTTTTTGACAAAAAGTATCTATTCTCTTGCACCATCCACGCACCCAACCGTCGAACCAACGCCCCCCACCGCCACCCTCCGCACATGGACCACGGTGACCACCGAAGACACAGCCGGCACGATGAACACCATCCACTCCGGATCTCCAACCGACCCCTACCCCCACCACGTCTTCAACAAGGCCGACTCCATGATCGCACCCCAACTCCGGGACATCATCAACATCTCCTTCAACACCGCCACCTTCCCGGAGAGCTGGAAACATGCCGAGCTCAGCGCCCTACTGAAGAAACCAACAGCGGACCCCACCGACCTCAAGAACATTCGCCCCATCTCGCTCCTCCCTTTTCCTGCCAAAGTCATCAAGAAGACCTTCAACAGACAACTTGCCGCCTTCCTCGAGACGAACGGATCCCTTGACCCCTCGCAGTCCGGTTTCCGAGCCAACCACAGCACCGAGACCGCCCTCATCGCAGCCACCGACGACATCAGAACCCTGCTCGACAACGGGGAAACAGCGGCCCTCATCCTCCTGGACCTCTCCGCAGCGTTCAACACTGTCTGCCACCGCACCCTAGTCCAACGCCTCAGCAACACAGGTGTCCTAGAGAAGGCACTGGAATGGGATCATCTTGTTCCTCGCCGGAAGAACACAGAGAGTCCGCCTCTCCCCATTTCGATCAAAGGCCACCGAAGTCATCTGTGGCGTACCGCAAGGATCATCACTCAGCCCCACCCTCTTCAACGTCTACATGAGACCCCTTGCAGCCATCGCACGCCAACACAAACTCAACATCATCTCCTACGCCGACGACACCCAACTGATCCTCTCCCTCACCAGAGACACCGCCACCGCCAGAACTAGCCTACACGAAGGGATGAAAGACGTCGCCGATTGGATGAAGAACAGCCGCCTGAAACTGAACTCAGACAAGAAGGAAGTCTTCATCCTGGGACCATCGCCCTCCGCCTGGGATGACTCCTGGTGGCCCCCCGCTCTGGGCATCACTCCCAAGCCAACAGACCACGCACGCAACCTGGGCTTCATCCTGGACTCCTCCCTCTCGATGACCAGACAAGTCAACGCCGTCTACTCATCATGCTTCAACACCCTACGCATGCTCCGCAAGATCTTCCGATGGATCCCGACCGAAACCAGGAAGACGGTCACCCAGGCACTCGTCACAAGCCGACTGGACTACGGAATCACCCTCTACGCCAGAACCACAGCCAAGCTACAGAAAAGACTCCAACGCATCCAGAACGCCTCCGCCCGACTCATCTTGACATCCCCCGACGCAGCCACATTTCCGGCCACCTGAGGAACCTGCACTGGCTCCCCGTCAGCAAGAGAATCACGTTCAGACTCCTCACCCATGCACACAAGTCCCTCCACGACCTGGGCCCCAAGTACCTCAACGACCGCCTGACCTTCTACACGCCCACCCGCCAGCTCCGTTCGACAAGCCTCGCCCTCGCCGCCGTACCACGCATTCGAAGAGCCACCGCCGGAGGAAGATCCTTCTCCTACCTGGCGGCCAAAACATGGAACTCCCTCCCCAACCACCTTTGGCTGACCCAGGACCATCTCGCCTTCAGGAGACAACTCAAGACCTGGCTGTTCGAGCAATAGCAGACCCCTTCCCCCAAGCGCCTTGAGACCCTCCGGGTGAGTAGTGCGCTATACAAATGCTATGATTGATTGATTAATTATTTTAAATTGCCATTGAATATGCCACGTTGTTTATATCTGTTGTGTACAGCCTTTCTACAAACATTCCTTGTGCCAGATGAGGTCTAGTCGATGCTCCAAGATACACCTCACAGGCAGGGATCCCTGATTGTGTCACATGCCGCATACACGGTGTCTGCACCAAGCCAGTTAACTGGCTTCAGAAGGACAATAAAAATGCTCCATTTTGTTGTTGTTGTCCTCCTACGTAGCCCGCCCCGCCTCCCAGCTGAGCCGCCCTCCCACAGACTACAAACAGCGCTCCGTTACCTGGAAGCGCTGTGACTCGCTCTACGCTTCCCAGCTGAGTGGTCGCTCCCCTGTGGCTCCGGTATCGTTGTGCAGCGCATTGTGCCGGAAACTGACTGAATTCCATTGCCTGCTGTGTGCTTTAAATGCCGCTTTGTTTATTTGCTTTGTGATATTGCCAGCGCTACTTTTATTTGCTTTGTGATATTGCCAGCGCTACTTTTATTTGCTTTGTGATAAGCTAAAAACTGTTTTGTTTAAACAAGCATGGTGCAGCCACTAGGTGTACTTCCTAGATCAAGTAATATGCTGAGCCTCACTAGGTAATTTGGACAATCAGCGCTTAGAGGCCCCGGTGGTTATAACGCGCTATATAAATTAAATAAATAAATAAATAAATAAATTGCCAGCGCTACTTTTATTTTGCCTCGTGATATTACCAGCGCTACTTTTATTTGCTTTGTGATATTGCCAGCGCTATTTTTATTTGCTTTGTGATATTACCAGCGCTACTTTTATTTGCTTTGTGATATTGCCAGCGCTACTTTCCTGCTGTGTTTGCGTTCTCCCCCAAGCGCTCTTGCCGTGCTGACCCCTCCGCCTCCATTTTGTTGTTGTTGTCCTCCTACGTAGCCCGCCACGCCTCCCAGCTGAGCCGCCCTCCCACAGACTACAAACAGCGCTCCGTTACCTGGAAGCGCTGTGACTCGCTCTACGCTTTCCAGCTGAGTGGTCGCTCCCCTGTGGCTCCGGTATCGTTGTGCAGCGCATTGTGCCGGAAACTGACTGAATTCCATTGCCTGCTGTGTGCTTTAAATGCCGCTTTGTTTATTTGCTTTGTGATATTGCCAGCGCTACTTTTATTTGCTTTGTGATATTGCCAGCGCTACTTTTATTTGCTTTGTGATATTGCCAGCGCTACTTTTATTTTGCTTCGTGATATTACCAGCGCTACTTATATTTTGCCTCGTGATATTACCAGCGCTACTTTTATTTGCTTCGTGATATTGCCAGCGCTACTTTCCTGCTGTGTTTTCGTTCTCCCCCAAGCGCTCTTGCCGTGCTGACCCCTCCACCTCCATTTTGTTGTTGTTGTCCTCCTACGTAGCCCGCCCCGCCTCCCAGCTGAGCCACCCTCGCCCCTCCCCCCCCACCCTCAATATATGACAGCTGCTCCCGCGCGCAGCGTTTACGCGCAGCGTTCGCGCCCAATCCGCGCCGAAGGTGCGCCAAAGGTAAGCCCGTCTACGCCCGTCCGCGCCTGTACCGCGCCCAGCGCCATACCCCCTGGCCCTCACATTGCCCAGCCCTCCCGCATTACCTACGATGCCCCCACCCTCCTAGCCCTTAACCCCGGCCGCTCCCCCAACTGCGTCCAAACCGCTCCTGGACACACCCATGGACCTTTCTCATGCTACTCCTGCAAATTCATCGGCACCGTCAACAACTCCGCTACGATCACCCCACAGACTCCCGACCCCAACAACCTACAATGCATCTTGCTCAACACCCGTTCGGTCCACAGGCACGCCATTGACCTATGGAATCTACTAGACACCATCTCTCCGGACGTCGCCTTCCTAACAGAAACATGGATGAACGCCTCTTCCGCCCCAGACATCACCATCGCCATCCCAGAAGACTATAAGATCATACGCAAAGACCGTACCGGACACACAGGAGGAGGAATCGCCATCGTCCACAAAAAATCCATCCACATCTCAACCAGCTCTGACGTCAATCTCGCCAACTCTGAACACCTTCACTTCCAGATTCACACCGACCCCAAAACCACACTCAGAGGCACCCTCCTTTACAGACCTCCAGGACCCCGCGCACAATTTAGTGAAGACATCACGGATTTCATCACTCCACACGCCCTCCCCTCCAAAGATTACATCCTTCTGGGAGACCTCAATTTTCACCTTGAAAAGAACAACGACCGCAACACCGCTACCCTTTTGGACAACCTCTCCAACCTCGGACTTAAACAACTGGTCAATTCCCCCACCCACATCGCAGGTCACACACTCGACCCTATCTTCACCTCCAGCAACCATGTCTCCTTTAGCCACACTACGGCTCTCCTCTGGACTGACCACAGCTGCGTCCATTTTACCTACAACAAGCCCAAACCCAACAACCACCCCCAACCTACTCTGCAAAGAAACTGGAACAAAATCACCATCGACCAGATCTCCTCATCGCTTCTTCAAAAGCCCCCCGCCCACTCCTCAAACCCCGACCAAGCCGCCACCAACCTCACCCTATGGTTATCCAACAGCGCCGACATGCTAGCACCCCTGAAAAAATGACAAATCAAACTTGGCAGCAAGAAAGCCTCCTGGTTCAACGATGATCTTGAGAAATCCAAGAAAATTTGCCGCTCCCTGGAGAAAGCCTGGAAAAAAGACCCAACCACCAGCACCAAGGAAGCCTTCAAAAACGCCACTCGCACACACCACCAACTGATCCGAAAAGCCAAGCAAACCGCCTTCAAGGACCGACTAGATAGCAACGCCCACAACAGCAAGGAACTTTTCAACATCGTCAAGGAATTTACCAACCCCTCGGCCAACTCCGACATCACCCCCTCTCAAGCCCTCTGCGACTCCCTAGCCTCATTCTTCCACAACAAAATTGCAGACATCCACAACAGCTTCGACAACCAACCCGGAGACCATTCCACCCAACCATCCGCTGGACCTTCACCACCCTCAAACACCCTTATTGACTGGAACCCAATCTCTACTGAGGACACTATCCGCCTGATGAACTCCATCCACTCAGGATCCCCCACAGACCCATGCCCTCACCACATCTTCAACAAAGCAGACTCCATCATAGCACCGCACCTCAGAGACGTCATCAACTGCTCCCTCAACTCCGCCACCTTCCCAGAAAGCTGGAAACACGCAGAACTCAGCGCCCTTCTGAAAAAACCCACAGCGGACCCCACCGAACTCAAAAACTACCGTCCCATCTCGCTCCTTCCATTCCCGGCCAAAGTCATCGAGAAAGCCGTCAACAACCAGCTCGCCGCCTTCCTCGAAGCCAACAACTCCCTCGACTCCTCACAGTCCGGCTTCCGAGCCAAACACAGCACTGAAACCGCCCTCATCGCAGCAACAGATGACATTCGAACCCTACTGGACAACGGAGACACAGTCGCCCTCATCCTCCTCGACCTCTCCGCAGCCTTCGACACAGTCTGCCACAACACCCTTCTACAGCGCCTCAGAAACATCGGAATCCAAGGAAAAGCACTAGAATGGATCACCTCGTTCCTCACCGGAAGAACCCAGCGAGTCCGCCTTCCACCATTCAAGTCAGAGGCCACTGAAGTCATCTGCGGCGTCCCACAAGGATCTTCACTCAGCCCCACCCTTTTCAACGTATACATGAGCCCCCTCGCAACCATCGCACGCCAACACAACCTCAACATCATCTCCTATGCGGACGACACTCAACTGATCCTATCACTCACCAATGACCCTCACACCGCCAAAACTAACCTACACGAAGGAATGAAAGAAGTTGCCGAATGGATGAAACATAGCCGTCTGAAACTGAACTCTGACAAAACAGAAGTCCTTATCTTAGGTACCTCCCCCTCTGCATGGGACGATTCTTGGTGGCCAGAAGCCCTTGGGAAAGCACCCATCCCGACAGACCACGCACGGAACCTGGGCGTCATCCTGGATTCCTCACTCTCTATGTACAAACAAGTCAACGCCGTCTCTTCATCCTGCTTCAACATTCTTCGCATGCTCAAAAAAACATTTCGTTGGATCCCCACCGAAACTAGGAAAACGGTCACCCACGCCCTGGTCACGAGCCGACTGGACTACGGAAACACCTTCTACGCCGGCACTACCGCTAAACTCCAGAAAAAACTCCAACGAATCCAAAACGCCTCAGCCAGGCTCATATTAGACATCCCGCGTAAAGAACATATCTCTGGTCACCTGAAAAACCTCCACTGGCTACCCGTCAACAAGAGGATCACCTTCCGTCTCCTAACCCACGCACACAAAGCACTCTACGAAATCGGACCAGAATGCCTCAACACACGACTGTCCTTCTACTCCCCCTCCCGCCAGCTACGATCATCCAACCAAGCCCTTGCCACCGTACCCCGCATCAACAAATCCACCATGGGAGGTAGATCCTTCTCCTACCTGGCAGCTAAAACCTGGAACTCCCTTCCCACTCACCTTCGCCATACTCAGAATCACCTAGCATTCAGAAAGCAACTTAAAACGTGGATATTTGACAAGTAATTTCCCTCCCCTCCCCAAGCGCCTTGAGACCCTCTGGGTATGTAGAGCGCTATACAAATTCTTTGACTTGACTTGACTTGACACCTTAATAACCCGCCGCCTCCACGGCGTGGAAGCGCCCAGAAGCAATTCAGTCTGTTCTGCCGTGCATTACAGGTGCCTTCATTAATTCATTCAGCCTTTGCTTCTGACACAATCTAAAGCAGCAGCCGCTCAGATAAGCAACCGCCACTAAGAGTGATGGTTCATTAATTCATTTGGCCTTTGCTTCTGACATCATCAGAGAAGCAGAAGCCACAAAGAGAGATGGTTCATTAATTCATTTGGTCTTTGCTTCTGACACCATCAGAGAAGCAGAAGCCACTAAGAGTGATGGTTCATTAATTCATTTGGTCTTTGCTTCTGACACCATCAGAGAAGCAGAAGCCACTAAGAGTGATGGTTCATTAATTCATTTGGTCTTTGCTTCTGACACCATCAGAGAAGCAGAAGCCACTAAGAGTGATGGTTCATTAATTCATTTGGTCTTTGCTTCTGACACCATCAGAGAAGCAGAAGCCACTAAGAGTGATGGTTCATTAATTCATTTGGTCTTTGCTTCTGACACCATCAGACAATTAGCAGCCACCAAGTGACGTACAACAGGTGTTGGATTAGAAGAGTGCACACAAAACATGATGATGACCCACCCCTTAATGGCAAATAAACAGTTATGAGAAATTAGTGAATCCTCCACTCGGGGTGTAAAGTGCACACCCACAAAATGCTGAGTTAGTGGGTAGTCACAAACAGAATTCAGTCCGATTATTATCGTGAAAATGGTCTAAGATTTACTCCTGTGAATGGTGGGAGTAAATAATATTCCAGCCAGGGATGAAAAGGAACTTAAAAATCCTAGCACTCGGGACATTTATAAGAAAAAGTGCTAGCACACAGGTGTAGGGATTTCCCCATGGACATATATGTACACTACTTACAATCATGGCGCAGAAATGCCTCCACAATGTTGGAAATCACTGAAACCCCTAAAAGCAGGCATGCCTTTGGAAGAGTTTGTGGATCCGTACCCATGCAACTTTGTAAAATGCCAGTCCATTTTCACAATTTTTTTCTGAATTGGGCCCACAGTCTGTCTATAGATTAGGGACATTGATTTACATAATTTCCACATACAATCGTGGCCCATCACGATTCCCACCTTATTCAAAGAAGCATTGGCATAGCCAATAGGTCTCGCTTTTGGGACTTATAAGTATTTAGTTATGCAGCATAATATCCTTGTTGCAACAACATAAACTGTTGCATGGCTAAATACTTATAAGGTCCCAAAGGCGAGACCTATTGGCTATGCCAATGCTTGTTGAAAGTGCTACCAGAGGCGTTTGCTGGCCTCAAGCATGCATTCACGTGTGCGTGCACGCGCAGCCACCATGTGGGTTTCTGTCAAGGCTCACTAAGCCTTACATGCCTCTCTCCGCCTTGCATGCTTGCACTTCAATTCCCTCCCCCTCCCCAACCACAGATCGCGTCACCCTGCTGGCCTCCAACCCCCCCCCCCCCCCCTCCCCCCACCTCTCTATACTGCTGCAGGCCGTAGCACTCTCTCATATCTCTTCTACTCTCTCATTTCTTTTACTCTCTCTCATCTCTTTTACTCTCTCTAATCTACCTTTCTTCCAGCACAACCCCCACCCGCCTCCCCCGCTCTCTGGCTCTCTGGGACAAAGAGACACTGAAACCTATTGTTTTCACATGTTGAAGCTGCGGTAATACGTGGTTACCCTTTGTGTTTTTGCCGTGGGTAGAACTCCCCAGCCCCCCTTCTTGGCGTGTCATCCCCGCCACACTCCCTCTCCTCACTCCCCACCAGGACCTTCACACATCACTCTTGGCTGAATCACTCGGATGCTGTCATGTTCTACCGCACACTTCTGTTCGCGTTATCTTTCCTCCAGACGCTCGACCGCAAACATCCCACACATGTCCTGCCTGTAGCCAGCAGGGGTGTTACGAGGGCGTGCTTAGATCCTCTCTGCGCCTTCAGTCGGTCCTTCCTTGAGAACAAGAAGCGAAAATTAGAACTCTTTGCAAACAAAATGAAGTGCCTCGAGCTTTGTCACAAGAATATATTAGTAAGTAGCAGTAAACAAGGAGCTATCCCTTGTTTTTAGGTCTCGACTATTGACGGGGCATGCGGTGTCTCTAAAACACATTGAAACCAAACCACATAAAACCCAATAGCCCTTGGATTTCCGAGTCTGATTGGCTTTGCCAGTGTTTGTTTTCTTAGCTTTTCGTAATCAACACTGGTGCAGAGCGCTCTGATTTTTACTAAATTCTACTAAACCTTTCAACCTTGCTTTGCTAGGGCAGGTGATAACTGGATGAGATAAAATGGTCTTGTCCAGGTAGTTCACAGGCAGATGGTCCATCATCAAAGGCCCACACCTTCTGACCTAAAAGTCTTAACAGCCCATGTTGTCCAGATGGTTCGAGCATCTTCATTGAAACTGAAATCAAGTGCTTCCCCTACAGCACATCCAGACCGGGAGCCCACTCACCTCAAATCCATAGGTATCATGTTCTTTTGCCTTGAAACACTTTGCTCCTAAGCACTGTCAATGCCCTCTTCTCAGACACAATTTAAATGCCCTGTAGAAAATCGTGAAGTTGGATAGAATTAATCTCTGAGATGACATGAAGATCAATTAATTGTCGGAGTTTGTCATATACCGCTTTGACACTTCCATGCAAATTCGTAAATATACACTTCACTCAGCTGACACTTATGCCCACACTGGGGCTTATGCGTGTACCTTGCACAGTCATGCCTGCTGGCACTCAATAGGATGTTCTGGAGTCCTCCAGTCTGCTCTAATATGACTGCCTACTTCGAGGAACATGGGTCTTTGATAATGCACCCTGGCAGTTCATGTTCCAACTTCAGCAATTGAACGTTTCGCCATCATCATGAAGCATGGATCTGCCTTAAACCTCACTGTAGTCCCTTCTTCAAGTCGTCCTGAAATTGCAGATGTCATCTACAGATCTAAATTCAAAGAGCACTTCTTGGAGCAGTAAAGTCAATTATGGAAGAATGAAAATGCTTGCACATTTGCTGCCAGTTTTTTCCACTAAAAAGACTATGGCTGTTGTTAAGCCTTTAAGATCTCAAACAAATGTTTCATTGTGCAGACTTTCTGAATGGTTATGCTTGGTCACGCCTTTGGAGCGATGAAGGTAGGGTCCTGGATGATATCTTTAGATTTCCAGAATGTGCACTTCAGTATTTCTATCAAAGAAGTGCATCATCTTCATTTGAAGGTTGCCATCAGAGGCCTACATTATCTGTACTGATGTATAATTTATTATTCTTTACATTGTCTTTGAGGTTACAGGTTAGATCTATGTTTGACGGTAATCCCGGTTGTGACCCTGTAACCTGGACAAGGACCGTGAGCTGACCTCAGATATGACATCTGCATTTGGTGGACTATCATTGGACTAAGCATTGGTATTGCCAATAGGTCTCGCTTTTGAGACCTTATAAGTATTTAGTTATGCAGCACAACATCGTTGGTGCAACAACATCAACTGTTGCATGGCTAAACACTTATAAGGTACACGGTTTAGCCATGCAACAGCTGATGTTGTTGCACCAAGGATATTGTGCTGCAAAACTAAATACTTATAAGCTCCCAAAAGCGAGACCTATTGGCTATGCCAATGCTTGTTCCCCTTTTTACATGTTCTGCAGCACATATAGAAAGAGGAAAATGCCTCTCAGTATTGATTTTTTACAGGAAAGTGTCCGGCAACGCAGGCACCGATGCATCACCACTACAAACTCTTGGTCATCATTTGTTCACACACTCACTTTATGCTTCACTCACTTTTTTGTAAACTCACACTCACCGTCACTCTCATTTACTCATTTTCTCACCCCTTCACTCACCTCAATCACTTGCATAATCGTTCAGTCACTTACTGATATCCATTCTTTTTTGCTTGCTTTCCCTCTCACTTTCTTGCTGTTCACCCTTTAATACATTTTTTTGGGTGCTGATTCACTCACAAATGTGCACACTTGCGATCCAGTCCCTCCCTGCTTTAGGCACATACTCATTCACACATTCAACTGCTTACCAATTCACTTGCTCAATCACTTGAACACTCACTCCTCATTCATTAAGCCGTTCAAGTACTGTTTCACTTATGTACTCACTTGTTCATTTCCTTACTCGCTTTGATAGTCAGTCATATGCTCATTCAAAAACCCACAAATCTGTGGTAAATAAATTAAATACCCTGGCATAATTTCTATACATTAATAAGGATAACTCATATAATGAGAGGCAGAGTCCGTGGTGACCGATTCAGAAGGGCTTTATTCACTAGCTGCAGCTAGAGGAGAATCGGGTTCCATTTATTTATTTATTTATTAATGATATTTGTAGAGCGCGTACAATTACCCGTGGGCGTCTCAGCGCTAAAAATGCATTATTGTCTCACCATGATCAGGAAGTACGGAGATGTAAATTACTGGTTGAATAACCACGTTTTCAGTTTTTTTCTGAACTGAAGAAGTGAAGGGCATGTTTTTATGTGATTTGGAAGGGTGTTCCAAAGTCTAGGGGCCGCATTTGAGAAGCGGCGATCACCCCAGGAGGCTGTACGACTACGTTGGACCACTAGTTGGTTGAGTGAGGTGGATCGGAGGGTTCTCGATGGGTTGTAGGGAATCAGTTGATTTTTAAGAAAACGAGGTCCTTGATCCTGTAGTGTCTTGTAGACTGTACATAAAGCTTTGAATTTTACCCTGTTGTGGATGGACAACCAGTGGTAGTTTTTCAAGGTGTCTGAGATAGGTGCAAATTTGGGTTTTTTTTGACAGTACGCGAGCGGCCGCATTCTGCACGGTCTGTAGTTTTTTAGTAACTCTGCTCTGAGCATTGAGCAACAGACCGTTGCAATAATCTAGTGATGTCAAAACTAGGGTGGTGACTAACGTTTTGGCTGCTGAGTCTGGTAGATACGGTATATTTTTCTTACCGTTCTCAGTTTGAAATGGGCGTTGGCTGCCACCTTATTTGCATGGGCCATAAAGTTGAGCTGGTCATCAAAAGTAACACCTAGGTTTCTGACTTTGACCGTGGGGGAGGGAGGTGAACCTAAGGCCGATGGCCACCAAGCTGCAGACCAAACTGGTGAGAGATTACCAAAGATAACCACCTCCGTTTTATCGGAATTAAGCTTCAGGCAATTCCTTGCCATCCACTCGCCGATAGTGATCATCCCTGTTTGGAATCTCTCTGCCACCCTCTGTCCATCACCCTTTATTGCCAGCACCAGCTGGGTGTCGTCAGCGTATGAGGTTAGGCTCATCCCATGTGCTTTGATGACACTAGCAAGGTCCGACACATATATATTAAATAGTGTCGGACTTAGGGATGAGCCTTGGGGGACCCCACACGGTAACGACAGGTCAGCCGACTGGAAGGGGCCCAGTGTATCCGCCTGGGTTCTGTTGGCCAGAAAGGAGGCAAGTAAGTCCCTGGCAGTGAGCTGAATGCCCATCCTCTCGACACGGTCGACCAAGATCTTGTGGTCAACCGTGTTGAAAGCTGCTGAGAGATCCAAGAGAACTAACAAAGCAGTTCCTCCTTGATCGCGGATGACTCTTATGTCATCAGCTGCTTTGATGAGAGCGGTTTCTGTGCCATGATTTTTGCGGAAACCGAACTGCGTATCATCCAGCAAATTGTGTTTTTCTATGTAGGCTGATAGCTGCTGATTCATAGCCTTTTCTAGAACCTTGGCTAAGAAGGGGAGGCTCGCTATAGGGCGGTAGTTTTTTAATTCGCCTTTATCTGAGCCCGGCTTTTTGAGCAGGGGTTTAATCAAAGTGTTTTTTAATGAGTCAGGGTAAATTCCAGATGTTAATATTGTATTACAGACAGCAGTAATGATGGGGATAACTGTGTCTGGTACAGTGGCGAGCACGGAAGTCGGGCATGGGTCCAGAGCTGAACCAGCTTTAATCGATTTAACTATGCTCTTGATTTGGTCAGTGGTGAGGGGACTAAAACAGGTCATGGAACTTTCGGGAGTAGTCATGGGGGTTGTAGCACTACTGCTAGTCTGGTCTGAGCTGAAGGCTTGATAAATATCATTAACCTTTGCAAAAAAGAACTCCGATAAGGCATCACATAGAGCTTGTGAAGGGGGGGGATTAAGATCCGGGGAGTTTCCAGCGAGGGTTTTAGCAATGTTAAATAGCTGTTTACTGGAATTTTTCGCAGTTTCTATCTGGCGTGTAAAAAAATCTTTTTCAGCTGCTATTATCATAGCTTTGTAAGTGGCAAGGGCTTTTTTATACTTTTCCTTATTTTCACTATCATAAGTTCTTCGCCAGTGTCTTTCCCTGTTCCTGGTTAATTGTTTTTGAATTTTTAGTTCTGTTGTATACCACTGAGCTTTAGGCGCATTTCTATTCTTAGAAAGTGATTTAGTGGGTGCCAACTGAGTCGTGGCTTCACCCAACCACTTTTGGAATTGATTGGTAGCGATGTTGGGATCGGTGGATAGTTCTGGGTTTGTGGTATTAAGAAGCAACGTTAAGTCATTGGGGTTGATGTCCTTCCAAGCTTTGAACGTAGCCTTTTTCGCAGGGACCACTTTTTTTCTCTGTGAACCTTTAATGGTGAGTCTGGTGAAAATGACTGAGTGGTCTGTCCAGGTCATAGGGAGAACTGAGGTAATACACAGTCCTTCCACATTTGTAAAAATTCCATCCAGCGTGTGGCCTGCCTGATGGGTGGGAGTCGTGACCAGTTGTCTGAGGCCCATTGTGTCTAAGTCTGACAGAAGGGTTGAAGTGTCCCTATCACCAAACAGCTCCAGATGGAAATTAAAGTCTCCCATAATCGTAGTGGAGTCTTCTGTAGCTATGGACTCAGTCATATTGCTAAGATTTGCGAGGAACGCAGATCTTGTCCCCGGAGGTCTATAAATCAATATTCCCTTAAAGTTATAGGTAGGGGACAATTTTATATTGAAATGCATGGCTTCGCATGAGGTAGTAGGAATCGACGAGCAACGGACTTCAAATTGGTCTCTCACTATAATGGCTATCCCACCGCCTTTTCCTATGGGCCTGTCCTGCCGGTATGCACTGTAGCCTGGGGGGGCTGCCGTGACATAGTCAGGGGCAGATGCTTCATCAGACCATGTCTCTGTGATGTAGAGCACATCTAAATTAAAGTCGCTGATAAGGTCCGCTATTTCCTGGCAGTGTATGCTCAGGGAGCGCGCGTTGATGAGTGCCATGGAGACATGGGTATCGACCTCAGTAATTAAAGATTTAGCATCCAAAGTTGGGTTATCAAACACAGGGGAAATGTTACAGTGTGAACATCGTGTATGTGACACCAACTGCATGAGGGATAAGTCGAGTTTGGTGCACAGCGGAGCGTGGGATGGACAAAGCTCCAAGAGTGCATTGCGGGTATAGGAGAAGAGAGGGGCAGGGGTTGTGGCCCTGGGCCCGGTCCCGGCGCGGACGGGCGCAGACGGGCTCGCCTTTGGCGCGCCTTCGGCGCGCCCGCTGCGCCTGCCCGCTGCGCGGACGGGCGATGTTGTTATTTTTATACATACTTTGGGCGGGGCGTAAGGAGGGTGGGAGGAGCGCAGCGCTCTCGGCCAGCCTTCCCAATGGAAGATGGCGGCCACGTAAAGTCCAAAGCTTCCCTGCGCCTGAATGCAGCGGCGCTGCAGGGAAGTTCGAGCCCTTAGGGGAAGACAGTACCTTAGGGGAAGACAGTACTAATAAAAGCGCACTGATTAAAATATTATACAGATTTTAAAAACAATTCGTGTCTCAGTCGTTTTTAGCAGTGATATAATTGCAAAGGTGCAAGGAAGCACAAACAGACCTCCGGCTTCCGCCTCAGAGGGAAACAATAGCAGATTACAGGCGATTGCTAGAAACGCCTTTTAAATACCCTGGGAGGGCGGGAGGAGCGCAGCGCTCTCGGCCAGCCTTCCCAATGGAAGATGGCGGCCACGTAAAGTCCAAAGCTTCCCTGCGCCTGAATGCAGCGGCGCTGCAGGGAAGTTCGAGCCCTTAGGGGAAGACAGTACCTTAGGGGAAGACAGTACTAATAAAAGCGCACTGATTAAAATATTATACAGATTTTAAAAACAATTCGTGTCTCAGTCGTTTTTAGCAGTGATATAATTGCAAAGGTGCAAGGAAGCACAAACAGACCTCCGGCTTCCGCCTCAGAGGGAAACAATAGCAGATTACAGGCGATTGCTAGAAACGCCTTTTAAATACCCTGGGAGGGCGGGAGGAGCGCAGCGCTCTCGGCCAGCCTTCCCAATGGAAGATGGCGGCCACGTAAAGTCCAAAGCTTCCCTGCGCCTGAATGCAGCGGCGCTGCAGGGAAGTTCGAGCCCTTAGGGGAAGACAGTACCTTAGGGGAAGACAGTACTAATAAAAGCGCACTGATTAAAATATTATACAGATTTTAAAAACAATTCGTGTCTCAGTCGTTTTTAGCAGTGATATAATTGCAAAGGTGCAAAGAAGCACAAACAGACCTCCGGCTTCCGCCTCAGAGGGAAACAATAGCAGATCACCACTAAGGTTCAGGAAGGGTCGTCATCCGTCATCTAACGTTTATTTCACAGAGTACAATATTTATAGTAATACATACATTGACTTGCATGGAGAAGGTGGAGCAAGTGCAAGAGAGAGAGATAAGAACACATAGGCGTGTAAAGAGGCGTACATGTGGGCGTTCCCTTGATGAGTCACGAGGTGTGTCATAGGTGGGCGGATACATGGAGGGGATCTATAGGGGCAACTGGAACCTTTACCCTACTTGTGTGCGTAACCTAATCATGACGTGTAATTGACGTGTAACTGGGGGAGACAGGAGTGGGCTGACTTTCGTGCTAGTAGAGAAGTCTTGGATGTCAGGGCGACCTGCACATCTAGTAATATCTGATATCTTAGGTTCGGGGAAGTATTATCTGACTTAAAGGTCGCTCGGGCAGAGGCTGCTCATCACTAAATGCTAGTATGGGTCTATATTTCTTCATGCATAGCATGGGGGCTGTGGGCTTTCTATGGATGCGAGCTCTGTAAATCACTTGAACGGAGACAGGAAGGCTAGGCCCTATCTTCTGCAGGCGGAATATGTTTATTCTTTTCATTAGGCAGGAATGTGTTTCTGTGGAGCAGAGCAGATAACTGTAGGCATAATACTGTCTTGGCAGGCCGGGCTGGGCACCTCTCGGCTGAGCAGGAAGTATGTGAGAGGTCAGGGATGCAGGCGGGGCTGCAGCTTTCAGAGTGTCAGAAGGCTTGGAGCTGAATTCGAGTCCTGGCCCTACGGAGCCACAAAACGGGTGCATCTCGATATTTAAACGTGCACCATGTAAAGACGTTGGCAACATAGGCCTAAAGGCAGAATTATCGTTTCTTTCATGGAGGGCCTGGTAGCTGACATGTTAACGTTGGACGCAAATGCAAATGCGTCTTCATTTCGGCCATAGAGGGAAAATGCATGGATGTCATGCGTATACATTGAACGTTGGGGTACACGATAGGGGACGATAGGGGACATACTTGGCCATATAAAATTTCAATTACCTCATTCCCTCCTTGTCCCCTACGTTCCCTTCAAGTCACATCTAATTGCATAAGACCTTGTCAGCGCTTAGAGACCCCGGTGGTTATAACGCGCTATATAAATTAAATAAATAAATAAATTAAATAAATAAATAAATATATGGTCATACTGCATCATTTGCTCTTCTTTTCTCTTCTGGATACGTGGATGGGGAATACAGGCAGTGGCGCACAGACCGCAAATCGCTGGACCACATTGTAAACAGAGACAGCAACTGAACATAACGAGCAGTGCTATTCCTAGGAATGACAGTACTTTCCATCCCCATGCTGATATTACATTCCAGAACCAACCGGACCAAGTCCATGTGCCTGGGTTCGGATGTATCTCGTGAGCTATCTTGTGGAGCTTTGTTATTGCTGCATACACGGATGGCGCGTTATTAGGAATAAACACGCAACAACTGGATCCGATCACTCTACAAGCTCCGCCCCTATCTGCCAGGATGACGTCAAGAACAAGGCGGTTCTGAAGAACAACAAGTCTCATAGCTGACTGCTCTTCTGTTAAGTTAGCCAGAGCAGAAGTAGTCTCATTTATTACTGCTACAAGGGTTCTTGTTAACCTGCGTATAAGTTTACTGTTTTGGACGGGACCTATGAACCAGAAATATCCTTTAATGAAATCTGTATATTGCTCCCAAGCGGTTTCAGTCTGATCGACAATTAGGGAATCAGTCTCCCTCTTGTGTCTAACATGTACTAATCGGGAATCTCGATGATAATGGGATGGGGCTAGAAAGACTGGTGGCAACAAGAATGCTATATAACATATTCCACCCCAGTCCAAAGGCAGACGAATATAGGCTGTCTGACCACAAATGAAATAGGAATGGCGGGAAGCTTTGAAAGAAGATTTTCCTTTATCATTGAACTCGATTACAGTATTACAATCACTGTGTCCTAAATGTACTGATCCTTGCTTTCTGACGCATAATTCACCTTTGACTGGTAAGACTGTTGTGAACGGTGGACCTGTACTTTTCTCGGACTGGACATTCAAAATCATGAAATTAAGGGAAGCATTTCCTTGTTCGTACACTTCGTTTTCTAGATCTGTTCCTTTTCTCTGTGGGAAACCATCTGTGTCTGGGAAACATGCTTCATTCATTACCTTGTTCAAGTTTCCATATATCCATTCATTCTGGTTAACTATGGACTTTCTGTCTAATGATGTCATTAAAGCAAACCATGCTCCGCACGAACCATTGTGGAGAACGGGAAAGGAAATAGAGGCAGAACTCCCTTCGTTTTCTGGTAGGGTGGGAGTCGGCCACATACCCAGCAATTCGTTACATTGCTGGCCTGATGAGAATGGTGCAACATTTGAATAAAAGTGTAGTTACTCAGTGCTAGGCGATATGACAATTCATGGGGTGGCAGATCACTAAATGTATGCTCTGCAGTGTCATTGAAAGAAGAATGCATATGTGAAGCAATAGGAGGAAAGAAAACATGTAGCGTCAAACTGATACATATAACAGTTATACTTAAAAGGAACATAATAATCAGAGTTATTATACATCGACTGCGCAGGGTTTTGCAGTATTTCTCTCTCTTATCTCTCTGTCTAGTACTATTCTGATCTACGATCTTGTTCATGTCAGGAACCTGTCTAACCGATTCACCCGAGAGGGACTTAAACAATTAAACTGTCTGACTTACTAGATCGTAATTTTAATTTATACTCCTGTTGCGGAGTTTTTTCTAGCAAAGGGGGTTTTGAGTCACTGTTTTCGAGGCAGTCCTTGGGTTTAGTTTCGATTCCAGTATGTCCATGAAGTTTTTTTATGTGCTGGGCGTGGATCCAGCCCTTTCTTCCCTCTACTTTCACCGCGGTCCTCGTTGTCAGAAGTACAAGTTTTGGCGTCTTCCAGCGGGGCTCGAGAGGACTTGACCGGTCGAAGTTCCGCACAAGTACTGTATCACCAGGGACGACGGCGTGCTCTTTCACTTGGGTGTTGTCGGGGAAGGTGGCTGCAACCTGTGAATGACAAGATAGGAGTGCAGACATCAAGGAAGCCAGGTAATCTGTCAGCATATTACTGTCAACATCTGTGATTCTTTTGGGCATCGGCGTGCCCCACATATTTGGCGGTCTTCCGAAAACTATCTCATAAGGGGACAGTCCTGTTCTGGAATGGGCTACCATACGCATGTAAAAGAGGGCAACCGGCAGGGCTACCATCCAATCCACGCCTTTTTCTGCACAGACTTTCGCTAACTTGGTTTTAAGTGTCTGATTGTGTCTCTCTACAAGGCCAGCTGCCTCGGGATGTCGTACGCAATGGAACTTCCACTGGTACCCTAACAGAAGAGATACTTGTTTCATTAATTCAGAGGAGAATGGCTGACCGTTGTCTGAGTACACGACACGAGGCAATCCGTATCGTGGGAAATACTCTCGAACCAACTGCCTGGCAGTTGTTACGGCAGTGTAATCTGGGACTGGATATGCTTCTGTCCATCTAGATAGTGCACATACAACTACTAGAACGTACTTGTATCCTCGACATCTGTCCATCTGGATATAATCCATCTTGAGGACTTCAAAAGGGTGGTCAGGGGGATGGAATCCACCTTGTTTCACCGGAATGCCTTTACCTGGATTGAACTGGCAACAGATAATACAGGTGCGTACTTTCTGTTTAGCTGCTGCACGCTTGTTAAACCAAATGTTCTTTAAACTGTCTAGCATAGCCTTTTCTCCTAAGTGTGCTGGACTATGTGCTGTGTTTATGATTACTTGAACCATAGAGTCTGGCAGAAACCATGTAGCTTTGCCTTGTGTCATCCAACCCTGGTCAGTCTGGACCCCTCCCTGTTCAGTCCATTTCTTTATCTCGTCCTGAGTGGCATGTGTCTGTATATCGAGTACATCTTGTGAGGGATCCCTGACTGTCATGCTATTTGTCAGTTTTGGTACTTCTGTCTTTGTCGTGTCTGTTGGAGTCTGGGCTGTCAATTTAGCTGTTCGATCTGCCAGGTCATTACCCTGGGAAATGGTGTCTGTAACTTTCGTATGTGCTTTGCATTTCATGATGGCTATGGCTAAGGGCAAATGTATTGCTTCTAACAGAGCTTGAATGAGGGGACCATGCTGAATTTTGGTCCCATGAGAGGTCAAAAAACCTCTTTCCTGCCACAACACGCCGAAGTCGTGTACGACTCCGAAAGCATACTGTGAGTCTGTATAAATGTTTACTTTCAAATTCTTGGCTCGTATGCAGGCTTGTGTCAGAGCGATGAGCTCTGCTGCTTGGGCGGACAGTGCGTCTATTCTGTGTGTCTCTATGACTTCTGTATCAGTGGTCACGGCATATGCGGCCACTAACTCTCCTGTGCTTGTTCTCATGCATGAACCATCTACATAAAGTGTCAGGTCAGGATCGGGAAATGCAATGTCTGTCAGGTCTTGTCTTGGTTTCGTTACTGTATCAATTACTTCCATACAGTCATGTGGTGCAGTGTCTACTGTACTTGAGGGTAAAAGTGTAGCAGGGTTCAGTATATTGCATCGTCTGATTTCTATGTGTGGCTGAAATAACGTCAGTTCATATCCTGTCAGTCTTGCAATAGTCAGGTGCTGTGTCTGTGTTCGGTTCAAGAGAACTTCAACTGCATGTGGGACCTGAACTGTCAGGGGAAGGCCTAACACAATAGAGTCGCTTTGTCTGATAGCCAGTGCTGTTGCTGCTACTGATTTCAGGCACGCAGGCAGAGCCTGGGCCACTGGATCTAGTGTACTAGAAAAATAAGCACACGGCTTGTGTTTTCCTGCATGATCTTGTGTAAGAACAGATAATGCTGTTCCGTCTCGTTCAGTGACAAAAAGCGTGAAAGGCTTGCTGTAACAAGGAGTCGCTAAAACTGGTGCTAGACATAAGGCTTTTTTCAGTTCTTCAAATGCAAATGTATGTTCTTGTGTCCAAGGGAGGACAGTCGAAAAGGCTGCCTCCTGTGTTGTCAACTGTATAAGTGGCTTGGCTAGAAATGCATACTGAGGAATCCATTGTCTACAGTAAGAAGTGAGGCCAATGAAGGCCCGTACCTCCTTCTGTGTCTTGGGCTGGGAAAGATTTGCAAATAACTGAATACGGTCTTGTGTTAGCTGTCTACCCCTCTTGAACAGCAAGTGTCCTAAGTAAACCACTTGCTGGGCACAGAATTGTAGCTTCGAAGGGGACACTTTGTGTCCCTTGTCTGCCAGAAAGTACAAGACTGTCAGTGATGCACGTTCGCAGTCTGGTTCAGTACGTGCCGTGATCAAGATGTCGTCAACGTACTGGAGCAGTGCGGTGTTGACAGGCATGTGAATACTGTCTAGTTGTCTTTTCAATGCTTGACTGTAAATACTAGGACTTTCTGTGAAACCTTGAGGAGCCCTTGTAAATTTGAAGCTTCGTCCATTTAAACAGAATCCGAATAGGTACTGGCTCTCTGGATGAATTGGGACACTGAAGAAGGCGTTCTTGAGATCAATTACAGTAAAGAACGTTGCTTCGGAATCAATTGCAGTCAGTAAGGAAGAAATGTCTGGGACCACTGGATATTGGGGTACTATACACTTGTTGAGCTCTCGAAGATCAATCACTAGGCGGTAGACTGGTGGTGCATTAGGGTCTGTTCGTTTAAGAATAGGGATGACAGGTGAATTACATATATTCGAGTCTGTTTCTACTACCACTCCTTGTGCAATGAGTTCGTCAACAATTTTCAATAATGCTATTACGGCATCAGGTGGCAATTTGTATTGTTGGATTCGTGGCAGTACTACTCCTGACTTGAGTGTGACACGATATGGTGTAATGTGCATGCAACCTACATCTGTCGGACCTTGTGCCCATAAATGCTGTGGTACATTCTGGAGTCTGTGATCAAAATCTCTCATAACATAATGTCCTTTAAAATCACGTAAAAACAATCTCACTCCTTCCGGAGAACAACAAATAACAGCTCCTAGTTCTTTCAATGTCTTTATACCAAGCACATTTTCTGGACATGACTTAGTTAGTAACAGGTCTGTAGTACGAGACAATGGACCAACTCCTAGGGAAACTGGCTTTGACACTTCGTTAACAATATGCTTTCCTGAAAAACCCAGGGAAACATTCTGTGAGCCTGAGAGGGGTGCCCCTGGAACCTCGTCATGACTGATGGTAGTTCTGCTTGCCCCTGTGTCAATCAAAAATTTTCTGTCTTTTCCTAATACACGACTATGTACATAGGGACCTTCTTGATCTACAGGAACCTCAATAAGAGGCAAGCCAACCTCCCTTTCTAGGCTGTTTCATGAGTACTGCTGGAAATATGGATAGTCTGACTGTGCATACTGGTACATTTGCTGTGTGACCTGTTGTGTGGCAGCTATCGGTTATGGTAAGGCTACTGTCTGTGGCGTGTTCTGTGGGGTGCTATTCTGTCTAGGAGGATGCGGTCTTTCTTTTGTCTTGCTTGTAGCTATATTGTGTTTCAGGACAGCACATTCATTCACATAGTGACCTGGCTGCTTGCAATAATTACAGTTCCCTTTAACAGGAGGAGTACCTTGAGTGCCTTTTCTATTTCCATTAGCTGGTACTGATTGTGCAACTAGCACTTTCATTTTCGTATCTTTCAGACGTTTCTTTTCATGTTCTTGTTCTTCTCTAATCCTGTTCTGGTGGTACTGTAACATTTGTAACATCTGGGAAGGACTATTAGCTTGCCATGCCAAGTACTCTCAACCTTCAGTACTCTATTCTTGATCTGGGGTGAAGAATTCTCTACTAACTTGCTCACAAAAAGATGTGGATAAGATTCACTACTTGGCTTAAGGCCACTATTAATAGAAAAACATTTCTCGAATCTGGAATAAAAATCACTAGTGTCTTCATCTGGTTTCTGTTTACAGGCTGAAATAGCATCCCAATCTTCCTTTTTAGTAGTCAATAATCTCGGCAGGACCTGTATCAAGAGTTCAGGTAATGCTTTAGCTTGATCCCCTAGACCTGTACCAGGGAGCCGTCCTTTATCCTCTGTTTCCAATAATACCCAATCTATCTTTTTCTCTCCTAATTCCCAATCTTTTTCTTTAAGCTTTTCATAAATACCGGCTGGTAACAGTACTTTCAGTAACTTGATGATGTCATAGTACGTGTAATCCTCTATGCGGAGAATGTCTTTTAATTCACGGTGGAACCCCCCCGGATCTTTATCATGGCAGGGCAGTATTCTTTTCATTTCCAGTATTTCCATTTTTGTCAAGGGTGTGTAAACATATACGCGTTGGAGTGCACCGTCAGTGTTTTTAACAGGATGAACTTCTCGTAGGGGGTGCTGTCTGTCTACATGGAATCCCCTACTGTCGTGGTGTGGGACAGGAATCATGCACGTGGTCAGAAAAGTCACGTACTTATGTCGTTGGTCCAGAATGACATTAATTAAGTCGGTACCTAAACCTACCCATCTGTCTAGTAGTATATCGTCCAGTAACTTGTACAAGGGACCGGGATCGGAATATTGACTTTCATACAACGTGATCAGATGTTGAACCATGTAAATACCAGCTAAACGCTGTTCATTCGGAGAGAGGCTCAAAAAGGTCTGAGCCGGGGGAGGAGCTACGCGGGCATCCAAGATGGTCGCGTGAGCAGAGAGCTCCCGAGACCCGCGCCGTCCTTCTTTATTTATCCTTCACATATCCTGGTCAGTTTGACGGGCTTTTGTAGCGCTATCTTCACCGATGCCAACGTTCCTATTTTGGTCGAAATCGGACCCTGGGGACCATTTTTCTGACTTCTGCAACTTTTTGGCCTGCCCGCGGGCGCGACCGGGGACTCGGCTACCCACTGTGGCCGACCTGTAATTGAACAACAACGGCTGACTGGCATCTGGCCCACCGGAGGTGTACTGCTTTCACTTTCGGTTTCCATCTCTTTGTTCTTGTCTCCTCCTACTCTGCCTGCGCCTGTTGCCTTCACAGCCCACATTTCCCTCCGTAGGACTGGCACGGAGGTCGCGATACTCCCATTTCACTGGCACGTCGGAGTTTCGAGACTTTTCCTCCTTTTCGCCGCTTCTCCTGGTTATCCGGCCAACACTGAAAGTGAGATGGCGACTAAAGCGGAGGCCGAAAAACGCCGGAAGGCTGCGACCCGGGGGGGATCGATCCAGTCCAACATGATCGAACGCTACACCCAGCCGAGAGGCTCCCCCGGGGCCACAAGCGTTGGTGCTGAAGGACTTCAAACGGACATGCCATCTTCGTCGGAAGTATCGCTCCAAGATCTTTTGGCTGCCATTACTGGACTTAAGGCCGATATGAGTCAGCAATTCGAAGCCGTCGTGTCCAAGATAGACACGGTGGCGGTGGATGTAACTCTTATTCGGGCCGACTTAACCAAAACGAACGAGCGAGTGAAGGCTCTGGATCTTAAAGCATCGAGTCTGGTGACGGACATGGCTGAGGCGCAATCCGAGATTGGTAATCTGCGTGCCTCGCACGATCTGCTGGTCAAGCGGATGGAGGACTATGACAACAGGGCCAGGCGGAACAACATACGCCTGGTCGGAGTGCCGGAATGTGATGGTGCTGTATCGACCGACCTGTTGGTCGAGGAACTTATTGTTGCTCAACTAGCTCCAGCAGGACTCAGTAAGTTCTTTGCTGTGGAGCGCGCCTATCGTTTTCCAGGAGGACAAGGGAAGCCAGGAAACCCACCGAGGCCTATCATTGCGAGGCTTTTTCACTACCGGGACAGAGACGCTATCCTCCAGGCCGCCCGTAAGCACGGTCCTTTAAAATATGACAATAACTCTGTCTCCATATATCCCGATTTCACTCCCCAAGTGCAGCGGCAAAGATCAGGTTTCCTTGGAGTGAAGCGTCGCCTGAGGGATCGGGGACTGAAATATGCCATGCTGTTTCCGGCCCGGCTACGGATTGAATTTCGAGAGCGTGCCTATTTTTTTGATCAGCCTGAACGTGCTGCCGACTGGTTGGACTCGCTGCCGGCAGATGACTTTGGAAACGGAGGCCCCGGGGGCGCGGAAGGTGGTGCAACGGCCCAGGAGTAATTGGGGCCCCTGAGGTTCTGATTGAGACTATGCAATATACTGTGTAACTTAACTTTGTGCTTCATGTTACTGCCCGTGACGGTGCGTGAACGGGTGATTTCTCCCTTCCTCCTCGGGGGGTTCTTTGTGTAGATAATATGGGGCGACAGGCACACTGCAGTTGGGGGTGGCTTTTTAGTCAGCAGGGGTGCAGGGAGGGGGGTGTTGTGTTGGGTTTCGGTTTCGGGGTTGGTTTCTGGGGACTTGGTTGGGTTTTGTTTCGTTTGTTCTGTCTTGGTTTTCATGGTATTTCACACTTTGCAATGACTTTGAACTGTGGGCTCTGCTGGTGGGTGGGGGTGGAATGTCTTTGCCGCAATGGGGGGGGGTGAAATGCGGGTTCTTTCCTGGAACGTAAACGGTTTGGGTGATAGGATTAAGCGGGGCATTGTACTGCAATTCTTGAGGCGCCACACCCCAGATGTTGTATTCCTTCAGGAGACCCATTTGATTGGAAATGCTTGCAAGGCCTTAGACCGCCGGGGTTATCGCCTGGTTGCACATGCTGGTTTCACTTCAGGATCTCGGGGATGGGTATCATGGTAAAGTCTTCCCTTGCTCTTGCTATTGACGAGGTTGTCCTTGATGACCGTGGGCGGTATGCTGCTGTGTCTGGGAGGTGGGAGGGTAAACAGATCGTGTTTGTTGTTGTCTATATCCCCCCGGGACTGCAGGCTACCACTTATGCTGATCTTGGCAGGACTCTCCTTGGGCTTCCGGACGGATTGTTAATCCTGGGTGGGGACTTTAATTCTGTAATGTCCGGTGAATGTGATCGACTTCCCCCTAGGGTATTGTTGCAGTCCCAGATGTGGCTCAGTGAGATGGCTGATACTTTTGGCTTGGTAGATGTCTGGCGCTCACTGCACCCCACACTCCAGCAATACACCTTTCACTCTGGTGCGCATGGTAGCCTCTCCCATATTGATTATTTTCTTATGTTGGCCTCCACTCTGTCCACAGTTCGAGAGATACGACATCTTCCTCGTGGTATCTCGGACCACTCCCCCTTGCTGATTACGATTTCTGTGGGCGGTTTACTTGGTAATAGGGTTCCCCCGATTCCTCCCTGGCACTTCCGTAACCCCCGGCTCCGCTCAGAGTTGGTTAAGGCAGTAGATTGCTACTTTTCTGAGAATATGGGCTCGGTCACTTCCCCCACTGTTATTTGGGAGGCTTTTAAGACGGTTATCAGGGGTTCCGCTCTATCATTCATTGCCGCAGAGCGTAGGGTCAAGAGGGAGGCTGTTGTGGCTCTTGAAACCGAAATTACTGCGCTTGAAAGTGAGCTGGGTGGGAATGATACGCCTGCCCTGCTGCACGCTTTGGAATTGAAGCAGGCAGACTATAGAGCCTGTGTCACGGATGCTGCCAAATTGATGCGGGCGAATCAACTGGGCCGACTTTATGACGTGGGTGACAAAGCTAGCAAGCTCCTTGCGTGGCTGGATAAGACTGAACGTGCGAGTCGTGTTGTTCCTGCCATTGTTCGTGAATCTGGTGAGAGTGTCTCTGATCCGAGTGAAATCGTTGATTGCTTTGTTGACCACTTCCGAACTGTTTATACGCCTGTCAGCGATCGAGATGAGGCCGACTCCAGGCTACTGCTGCGGGACATCGCCCTGCCCACTGTATCGGAGGAGGACTGCCTTGCCCTGGAGGCCCCTTTTACTGTCGATGAGATTGCCCTCGCAATCCGATCCCTTCGCTCGGGAAAGGCGATGGGCCCTAATGGACTCCCCATTGAACTTTACAAACTTTGTCCCGACAAGATGGCCGCCCACCTGCGTCAAATGTTTCTCGAGGCGGTTGAGGCTGGTTGCCTCCCCCTTGAGCAGCGCCTCGCTACCATAGTCGTCATTTATAAGGACGGCAAACCTCGTGACCGCTGCGCCTCGTACCGCCCCATTTCCCTACTCAACGCGGAACCCAAAATCCTTGCTAAGGTACTGGCCAATCGATTGCTTACGCTGATTTGCGACCTGATCCACCCGGATCAATCCGGTTTCATCCCCCATAGGAACACTGCCCTCAATCTGCGTAGGCTCCACAGCGTTCTCGCGAGAGCTCCAATCCTCGCCGAGCCGGCGGTGGTTGCGTCCCTCGATGCCACAATGGCATTTGACACTATCGAATGGCCCTACCTATGGGCGGCCCTCGCTAAATTTGGCTTTGGCCCTAATTTCATCGCATGGGTCAAACTTCTTTACGAACAGCCACTTGCTCAGGTCGCGGTGAATGGTAGATGCTCGGATCCCTTCCCCTTAGGCCGTGGCACACGTCAGGGCTGTCCGCTCTCCCCGCTCCTATTCGCATTGGCGCTCGAACCCCTTGCCGCATGGCTCCGGTGGGAACCCTCTATTAAAGGGATCCGATGGTCCCCAGACCTCGAGGATCGTGTTTCCTTGTATGCGGACGATATTCTCCTTTATCTCACTTCCCCTCAGAAGTCGCTCAACGTTCTCTTCGACGTTCTCACGTCTTTCGGTAAGAACTCGGGACTTGTCATTAACTGGACCAAGTCCTGTGTCTACGTTATAGCTGGTTCGCTGCCGCCTCTACCCCGCAGATTCCCCATTCTGGTAGCGGCCGACGGCTTCAAGTATTTGGGGATCTATGTATCCATGTCCTCCTCGGTCCGCTACGAGCGAAACTTGTATGCTCCGCTTCGTAGGTTGAAGCAAGACGTTCGACGTTGGCGCGATCTGCCTTTATCTCCATTGGGCCGGGCGGCACTCTTCAAAATGATGTCGCTCCCCCGATTCCTTTACGCCCTGCAAAATTTCTTTGACCCTGTTCCAGCTCGCTATTTCCGTGAGGTCGAGAGTTTACAGCGACAACTTATTTGGGATGGCCGTGCCCGCATTGCCCTATCCAAGCTCACGCTCTCCTGGTATGATGGGGGTATCGCATTGCCGGATATTAGACGGTATTACTGGGCCTCACACCTCAGCGCCATCAACCATGCGACCTATGCTCCAGAGCCCGCACCAGCTTTTGCCTTGGATAAATTATTGTTGCCTGGTGGCAATTTCAATAGGGCTCTGTATTCGAAGGCACCCTACCGGCTCCTCACGGGCCCGACGAAATGTGCAGTACGGGCGTGGAGGGACGCTACCGTGGCCACGGGCTGGGGTGGTAGGCTGACACGTAAGACACCACTGTATGATTCGGAGCGGTTGGGGAACCTCTGGAAGACGAAAGGGTTTGAAAAATGGGACATGATTGGGATCAGCACGGTGGAGGACCTGTGGGCACGGGGCGCGGTTAAGTCTTTTGAGTCCTTGAAATTGGAGTACCGGCTCGATGATAGAGAGCACTTCCGGTACATGCAGGTTAGACACGCCTTATCTTCCATTTTTCCACCGGGTACCGTTATTCCACAGTCCTCCCCCTTGGAGGATCGAGTTCTTGACGGCCACGTCCCGGATAGTACCATCTCCTTAATCTACAAAAAGCTTATCAATAACAGAGCTGACCAACTTGAGAAGCTCCGGGCTGCCTGGACGGCTGAGGGACTCGAATTAGATGACGAGGACTGGCAGTTAGCTGTGTCCTCCCCTAAGGAGGTGGCTATCCCGGCACGGCTTCGCTTTGTCCAGTTGAAGATCCTCCACCGTGTGTATTTGACTGGGGTGCGTCTGGTGCGAATGGGTCTGGTTTCGGATGGTCGATGTAGGCGTGGGTGCGGGATGGATGGCACCTTTCTTCATGTTCTGTGGGAATGCCCGATGATTGCAGCGTACTGGTCCAGGGTGCATGATGTTATGAGTCGTGTCACGGGGATCCCACTACTTCCCGAAGCACGTCGTTGTTTGTTGAATGTGTGGGAACCGTCTGATTGTAATGCTGCCCAGACACTTTGGGTTACCCTGGGGAACATGGTCGCAAAGAGAGATATCGCGCAGCTCTGGGGCTCCCCTAGACTACCATTGTTAAGTGCCTGGAAAGAGAACATGGACTGGTCCATGTTCCGAGAAAAGACCGTGTATGAGGCTCGTGGGCGTCCAGGGAAGTGGTCCTGAGTTTGGGCTCAGTGGAATGCTTATCGCGGAGATATCTGTTCTCCTCCGCTTGACTATGAGGTCCCTTTCCCCTCATCTCCATGATTTACGTTCCTCCTTTAATCCCACTACACGTTCTGTTTTCCCGCACGCGTCACCCCCCCTTGCCAGTACCCTCCTTTCCACATCTCTTTCCCCCCCCCCACCTCCAGCAACCCTTGCCACTATGTTACCATGTGTTTGTGTGTTGGTGTTCTTTCAACAAAAACATAAAATTAAACCTTCCTTATCCTCTTTGTATGAAACTATGCTTTACCAATAATGTGGACTTGACAGTTTGCTTCAACAACGTGCTGTCTCTGATTCTACTTTCACTCAGCCTGTTTATGTCATAGCGGCCGGCCCTGCGGGGTTGTAGGCAGACGCTGTGTATTGTGCATTCGTAAATAAAGGTTTAAAAAAAAAAAAAAAAAAAAAAAAAAAAGGTCTGAGCCACTACGTCACCATTATATATATTGGAGTTCGACACCCATTGAACGGCTGACCGGGCTAATTCTTGTTCATGTGTGGTGTGCGGTCTATCGCACTCTACTCGTTTTTTCAGTGCATTCTCAGTAGCTTGGAACAGATTTTCGAGAGAAAATCTTTCTTTTATAGGGGGTCCCTCTTTTCTGTGGTTTAGGCATATGGGTCTGTCAAATGGTCGTGCTCTACCTACATAAGCTATTCTATCGGTGTTCTCTGTGTCATCCTCCTCTGAGGCTGAATCCTCTTTCTCTTCAGACTCTGTCTTGTGTACTTTTAAAATTTCTTTACGTATTTTTCTATACATACATTCTGTCTTTCCCACTGTATCATGTCTACCGGCAGATATATTGTCACTCCAGTCCGTCATATCTTTAGTTATCCTTTTTCCTGGCTGGTCTTGTTCCCTGATCAGACAATTAATCAAGAAACGCAAAATCGCGTTTTTAACCTCTATCTTTCTTTGTTTCATGGCATTTTCTATACTCTCGGGTCCCTCCCCCGTACGAATAAAATGGTATATTCTGTCTAAGTGATCCTTCATGTCTGGTAACGGAAGCAGATAATCTACAGCGCGTCTTAGTCGTAGTGAGTACACGAGCAGGGTACCCACACCTGGTACTGGATCGTATATACAAACTGATATGGATACAGTAGTAGTCCTATAGGGTGATGATACTGTCGGTGACATTCGTTGTCCTAACTCTTGCAATGACCGTGTTGGTGGCGGTGTTTGGGGTGTCGCTGGTAACCCCCCTCCCACTGCCCCTTGTCCTGAATCGCCTCTCCCTGTCGTTACTGTCGGTGGGGGTAGCGATTGTGTAGGCTGAATCTGTGGTGCGGGCGGAGGAAGAAAAAACGGATTGTTGGGATTATTGACGGGACGAGAAGGTGGCGTCACTACATTTACATAATCCGGAGCAGACTCCGCTAGATAGGAAGAAATAAAAGCTTCAGCTTCTGTCTGTCTATGCCTTCGCACTTTAGTCGGTATCAGGGGTGGGGGTAAATTACTAGGTTCTTCAGCAAGGACGGGATACATGCCCGTGATGAGGGCATTTCTTTCTCGGTCTACTTGTTCTGTCTTGACCCGTATCCCCTCTTCCTTTAGTTCTTTTTCTCTGGCTTTTTCCCCAGCTTGTCTGGCTCTATCTGCTTTATGCATCTCTTTCTCTGATCTCCTATGCGCTTCTTTACGCCATAATTCAATGGCATCTTTCTGGGATTGTCTTGATTTCTTTTTCCATAACGCTTCCTCTATTCTCATAATGCATTCAGCATCCCATGTTCCTGAGGCAGGCCATCTATACTTTTCGTCTAGATCCTTCGTGTAGTCCACCCATAAGTCTAAAAACAGTATGGCATCTAGCCCGTGTTTCTGGTACATAAAATGTCCAGGGGTGTCTCGAGGCGGGACGGGAACTGATTCTTCAAGTATCCCTTTTCTAGTCCCTATCTGACGTAGTTTCGAAAACAATGGCATGTTGGAACTAACTTTAACAAAAACACAATATACACAAGAATAAACTGAGAACAACCATTCATACAACAACACTAAAACATTAAGAACAGATACATCCTAACTAATACATGAAAAAGAACACGATCTTGAAAAACTGTTTACTTTATGCACTGCAAAACAGCACAATCATACCGGTCTCATGAAGAGACACGTCTTTACCGCGCCCACAAAAGGGGACACGTCTTGACCGTACTGTGTACCCAGATACGTCTTTACCGGACTCAAATCAATGAACCCGTCTTTATGCGTTTCCAATAATGGTACTCACCGGGAAGCAGAGCTTGAACTCGAAGGCCTCGGACACTCGATACTGCTACGTCTACTGCTGCCGCCACGCATGCGCCTTGGAACAGGTGGGCCTCGGGATACCTCGGACCTTGCTCTCTCGTCTTGGGCTCTGGTTGGGGTCGTCCGCATTCCTCACCGCCTCGTGTGGATGCCTGGTCGCAGTCTCCGTCTCCTCCGTGGGCCTGAGGGAGTAGGCAGGAAGTCCCGCGGTCGTGTACACTTGAAGTCCGTCACGGCTGTAGAAGGGGTAGGGGGCTGCACCTACATCACCGGCGAGTGGGGAAGGGGACGGTCCCTGTTTGGGCGCCAAATTAATGTGGTAAATAAATTAAATACCCTGGCATAATTTCTATACATTAATAAGGATAACTCATATAATGAGAGGCAGAGTCCGTGGTGACCGATTCAGAAGGGCTTTATTCACTAGCTGCAGCTAGAGGAGAATCGGGTTCCATCACCACTAAGGTTCAGGAAGGGTCGTCATCCGTCATCTAACGTTTATTTCACAGAGTACAATATTTATAGTAATACATACATTGACTTGCATGGAGAAGGTGGAGCAAGTGCAAGAGAGAGAGATAAGAACACATAGGCGTGTAAAGAGGCGTACATGTGGGCGTTCCCTTGATGAGTCACGAGGTGTGTCATAGGTGGGCGGATACATGGAGGGGATCTATAGGGGCAACTGGAACCTTTACCCTACTTGTGTGCGTAACCTAATCATGACGTGTAATTGACGTGTAATTGGGGAAGACAGGAGTGGGCTGACTTTCGTGCTAGTAGAGAAGTCTTGGATGTCAGGGCGACCTGCACATCTAGTAATATCTGATATCTTAGGTTCGGGGAAGTATTATCTGACTTAAAGGTCGCTCGGGCAGAGGCTGCTCATCACTAAATGCTAGTATGGGTCTATATTTCTTCATGCATAGCATGGGGGCTGTGGGCTTTCTATGGATGCGAGCTCTGTAAATCACTTGAACGGAGACAGGAAGGCTAGGCCCTATCTTCTGCAGGCGGAATATGTTTATCCTTTTCATTAGGCAGGAATGTGTTTCTGTGGAGCAGAGCAGATAACTGTAGGCATAATACTGTCTTGGCAGGCCGGGCTGGGCACCTCTCGGCTGAGCAGGAAGTATGTGAGAGGTCAGGGATGCAGGCGGGGCTGCAGCTTTTAGAGTGTCAGAAGGCTTGGAGCTGAATTCGAGTCCTGGCCCTACGGAGCCACAAAACGGGTGCATCTCGATATTTAAACTTGCACCATGTAAAGACGTTGGCAACATAGGCCTAAAGGCAGAATTATCGTTTCTTTCATGGAAGGCCTGGTAGCTGACATGTTAACGTTGGACGCAAATGCAAATGCGTCTTCATTTCGGCCATAGAGGGAAAATGCATGGATGTCATGCGTATACATTGAACGTTGGGGTACACAATAGGGGACGATAGGGGACATACTTGGCCATATAAAATTTCAATTACCTCAAATCAATTCACTTGCCCATTCACTCATGCATTCACTCCATTTCTCATTCTTTCACCACTCACTGTTTAACTTGCATACTCACTGATCCATTCATGTATGCACAAGGACTCTGCTTATCACAGTGTGTCTGCACTAAGACTGATAATGCACACCCATCTTTCTCTTGTACATAAAGTGTAAAGGTCTTCGTATAATCCGGTGTGCCTAACACTGGTGCAGAACAAAGAGCTTGTCGTAACTACTGAAAAGCATTCTGACATTCATCTGTCCATGGAAGGGGAATTGGAGTGTCTTTCATCAAGAGTGCTAACAAAGTCTTTACAATATGTGAAAATGCTAATGTCCATTGCCTACAAAATGAAGTCAGACCAATGAAAGCAAGAACATCTTTCTGAGTGGAAGGCACTGGTGTGTCTAAAATTGCTTGAATGCGATCTTGTGTCCTGTTGCTCGAGGGTTGCCTGGGTGTTTCCGATCAGTTGCTGCAACACTTGTGTCTATACGTCAGAGTGAAGGGATAGTTTTGTTGCATAAACTGTTGGTGCTAGTACCCTATGCGGTAGATGCCCTGTTGAATCAAACTAAGACACAGCACTTAACTAGTGGTCGTTTGACAGGATATGAATTAACGTTGTTAGCGCTTCACATTACTTTGAAGAGGTGCGCAACGCTAAATCCAGCTACTTTGTTGCCATATCCTGTGACTGAATCTCAGTCAAAGGAGCCTCATGATTGTATTTTCCTTACTGAGGAACAGACAAAGGGTCGCTTTGATCTACAAGATACGCCCCTTCCAGATGTAGATGGGGAACTGTGGGTTGATGGATTATGTTTGAAGCTACCAGCCAGCACGACCTCAGCCGCATATGCAATCACGACACTTGAAACAGTGGTCGAAACAGCTCGCATACCACAGAGTTCAGCTCAAGCAGCTGAAATAATAGCTTTGACACCAGCATGCAAGCTCAGTGCTGATTTATGAGTGAACATTTATACAGACAGTCGCTATGCCTTTGGAGTGGCTCTTGATTTTGGCCTACTTTGGAAGGAAAGAGGGTTTTCAACATCACATGGGATACAAATAATGCATGGAGAATTGGTACATAACCTTTTAACTACACTAACATATCCGAAGACGATAGCGATTGTGAAGTGTAGCGCACACAAGAAGGTGATTGATAAAATAGGACAAGGTAATGCTTTTGCTGATCACGTAGCTCGTGAGACTGCGATGCGACAAAATGTCACCCCTATGTATGTGGTGAAATCTCAAGCTGAACGATGGCATAATGCTAGAGAGGAAGTGCTAGATGTTCAGAGATCTGCATCGGAAGCAGAACGTGAGCAATGGTCCAAAGAAGGAGTATTGGATGATGAAGGTTTTTGGCGCAGCAAAGATATGGATAGATGGAAACTACCTGCGGCCTATTTACAACCTATGGTCCAAATGGCACGTGGGCTGGCACATGTTGGAGCTCTGGCAATAACGAAATTGCTTACGCAAGTTTGGGAGCATCCTGAGATTGCCAGCACAGCTAAGAGAGTAGTACAGTCCTGTTTGATTTGCTTGCAGTATAATCCTGGTAAAGGGACACAAACTCCTACAGGAGGGTTTGCTACACCGACTGCACCTTTTGAAGTATTGCAAATGGATTACATCCAACTTGAACGCTGCAATAATCTAAAGTATGTCCTAGTGGTGGTTTGTGCCTTTAGTAAGTGGATAGAGGCATACCCTACGAAGGATAATACAGCGTTTACTCGAGCTAAGGTGCTTTTAAAGGAATTCTTTCCCAGATAGGGTGTTTGCAAACTTATATGGAGCGACAACGGACCCCATTTTATTGGGCAAGTTGATGAGCATGTCCTGAAAGGATTAGGAATAAAACAGAAATTCCATGCAGTCTTTCATCCGCAATCAGCAGGATTGGTGGCAAGGTACAATGCTACTCTGAAGCTCAAGTTAGCGAAAATTGTGGCTTCCACATCTTTAAAATGGCCGGACAATCTACCTCTGGCATTACTATCCATAAGATCAGTGCCACATTCACGATCTGGCTTTACGCCTTACGAGGTGGTATTTGGAGGGCCAAGGAATATCTGGGGAGTTCCTAAGCCACGTCCCATACATGATGTGCCCTGTATATTGATGAATGACTATTTGGCACAATTAACAGATAATTTACTTTCTATTCATCAACAGGTTCAATAAGCTCTTCCTGACAGATCTACGGGTGAGGCTCATGATCTTCGACCCGGAGACCAGGTGATGGCCCGATCCTTTGAGAGGTCGAGCAGTCTAGAGACGAGGTGGTGAGGTCCAGAGCAAATCCTCCTGGTTACAAGAACAGCAGTCCGAGTGACGAACCGGAAAAGGTGGATACATGCTATTCATTGTCGAAAGGTATCACCTGCCTTGGTCGAGCCTGCTGTACTGACCGACCATCGAGAAATCCTGGATACGAAGAAAAACCCAGCCATCTCACCTGACGAATCCGAGGAGGTCTTCCCGGACCACACTATTCCTGGAGCATCAAGATATCAACTGAGACCAAGGAAAGAATCTGTTGCGCCAAAGAAGACTGGTTGAGCTACCGCCCTGGGTTAGTAAAACGGAATGCCGATATGGCAAGGGGGATCAGCCCTGCCTGGTGTGGTGACACCCGTCTTGACCTTCGGTGAAGAAATCAACAGCTGCCCTAGGGCTAAGCGCTCCAACGATTGTTTCAACAAAGTTTTGTGGAAAGTTAATTCACTTTGTTGCCAAAATGAGTGGTAGGAAGCTCATTTGTGTTGTAGGGATTGTTGTTGCTATGGGGGTTATAGCGATAACAGCTTGGTTTGTGGAAAAAGTGGCCCCTGTTCGAAAATATTTACTTGCCACTACTCCTGTTCCGCTTGAACATTTTCATTTGACTCTTCCTTACCATGAGCAAAAGCATCGACAATCCTATTTGAAAAACACTTTTATCCAGATGTTACATCATACGCACAATGCTACGAACATCACTAATTGTTGGGTGTGCGGAATGTTACCAGCCCACCAGAAAAAAGGAGGAACACCTTTTATTCCTCTTCCCTTCTCTCACAATGGTTCTTGTCAAGCTTGGTACGTGCTTTTGTTTGCTTCTAGAAAACCTTCAGTAGGTGGGATTAACTTCCATCTTAATAAAGTTTGTTATCAAGACAAAGACGGTTACCCTCAAGCGAAAAGAACAAAATGGGAGTGGGAAGAATACCAAACAGACAATGCTTCCTCACCATATGTTTTCACCAAAACAAGAACAATAAATACGGATGAACTTTTTGTGATTTCTGTTACTAAAGCAAAAGCAGATTTATGTATTAAAAATGTGGGAACAGTTTCAGTCGGGGAAAGTGAATGTACTGTTGTTCTGACTATTGATGGAAGAAGTATTTTTACGGCTTCGCATAATTCTTATTTTGTCTGTGGAAATAAAGGATATCACCAGCTTCCAGTGGGATGGTCAGGGGTGTGTTATATATCCTTTTTGCTGCCCCCTGTATTTTCGGCACCTGAATTGTATCATAAGAATTTTGTACTATTTCATGATCGTTCTGTAAATAGAGTTAAGAGGATAATAAGTACAGATGAAGTGGATCAAACTGATACTACCTTGCAACAATATGTTGATTTTAATTTAGGCCTGTTTTCCTTTGTGGGTGCTGCACTAAACAGTAGAAAAGTAAGACAATTAACTCATGTTGTAGAAGCTGTTGCTAATCAGACAGCTATGGCACTAGGAAATATTACGGAGGAGCTCAAAATTGCAAGAATTTTAGCCCTTCAAAATAGAATGGTTTTAGATGCAATGTTGGCTGATCGAGGTGTTGCATGTCGCATCATCGGAAGTAGTTGCTGTATTTACATCCCAGACCATTCGCCCTCAGTGTATAGTGCAATTTCCAAACTGCATAAAATTGCTGCAGAAATTCACCCAGAAACTGGTACATGGACATTTTCAGGTTGGATATGGACATTATTTACCACTTGGGGATGGAAATTATTTACTATTCTATGTGCAATAATTGCGATGTTATTCATTTTCTGTATATGTTTACAATGTGGTCCTATGCTTTGTTCTGTTTGCATCACTACTTGTATCCCTTCCAAGAGGAGTATTGCTAAGACAGAAGCTCAGCAGATGTTAAATAAAGAGATAGCCGAAATAATGCTAATAGATGTATACGATGTATATCCAGACTATCTAGAATGAAGGACTAGCTTCAGCTAAATGGGTCGTCTGTCGTAAATTGACAGCGGTTAGGTAATGTATGTGTCTTGTAAAGCGCACTGCTGCCCTGAGGCATCGTGGCGCTGTAGACCGCTGGGGAACCCGTCCTGGCTATCCCTGTGAGATGGTCCCTACTGGGTATCTCCAAGGTGAAACCAGGCATCCCCGGCGAATGTGGGGGGCCATTGTAGAGATGAGGCAAGCTAATGCCCAGAGTTGCCGAGTGTGATCCCTGGTTAGAGTAGGCACGGAGGCGAGAATTATCGAGTCCGCTGACCCTGGTCCACGACCCTGCCGCGTCGGGAATTGAACCCTGGTCCCGGGCCGTGCTCTGCTTCCGGGTCTGCCACCTCTAACCAGTGAGCCACACCACTCCACAGGTTAGCATTTGCTGAAGCTAACGTGTTTTCCATTGTTATATTGCCCGTTTTCGGAGGCCATTTTGTATTGCTACCCTCTATGTTGTATGCCTTACAGTGCCTCGTGTTCGCCATGTGCTTTGTCCTAGCTCTCTGCTAGTGTTCACATATTCTGTCTAGTAACAAGCTATATTTAGCTTGTGATTGAAATACACGCATGCTCAGTTGAGCCACATCTGTTTCTGATAAATCACTGTCGAGAGATGTTAACCCCAAACTGGTCAAATCGTTAGCTCCTCCCACTTGTTGAATGTGCACTGAAAATGCCCTTATATGTACATAATTTCGTCTTGTGTTTGTGCCGCCTATTTTCCGAGCCCCTGTGTGGGTATAAAAGGACCATGTGCCTTCCGTTCGGTGTGCTACTTCATACATTGCCGAAGGGTATTGTCTGAATGTAGTACCACCCCATGGGGTCTTAATAAACTTGTTTTTTCTATTCTAGTTTCCGTGCCAACTTCTATTCTGAGGTATTGAGAGTTGTTAGCGGCGTAACTAGGCCTACTGAAAACCGATACTACAGTATGACAGAGTCATCCAAATCGCCTTATTTTTGAGTCGTTTTATACCCAGGGCATACATAAAGGGAGAGGTACCATACCTGATAACACTTTGGCAGCCTGCACAGCAACCCCTGAAACTCATCCTACACTCTGCTGATGACGGACAATAATCCAGAAACACCGGTGTCCAGAGTTGGCCTGCAACTGTGCATCACACTTCTGAACTTTCGATAAGCGCACCCGCTTTGAGAAAACTACATCTACCGTGATGCTCCTGGGGTACACACGCTGGAATGGTGGAGTAGCGTGCGACCTATGAACTTTGTACATACATTAAAGGGATCACAGGGGTATTTTGGGGAATGGCCACAAACCTTCTTAAGACCTTATTTTCCCCCACAATTAAAGGGGAGAGGGTTTCCCCAACCCACAACTCTGAACCATACAATGCAGCAGTTTGGGCTCTAGACTCATAAAGTTCCAAAGCTGGAGTGACAGCCTTTGTAATAGTCACATATAATTTCTTTATAACTGGTGCTGAGTTTTGCAATAAGATAGATTTTGATGTCTTTATCTGTGGGTTCCATGAGAGTTTTGAGTCAATGGTTACCCCAAGATAAACGAAACTAGAAACATGCTCCAGAGTCACTCCATTCAGCACTATATTGTTTTTGAAATACTTTAGGGGTCTTATGGACATATATTTAGTTATAACTGGGTTTATTTAAAAACCTTTTGACTTATGGTATTCATTAAGCGTGTTTAAAAGATTTTGCAGGCCCCTTGGGGTTTGGGACAACAAGATTGTGTCATCTGCAAATGTTAGCACACAGATGTGAGTCCCTCCAAGTTTTGGGGAATCATGTTGGGATTTTTGGAGGAACTGGACCATATTGTTAACATATAAAAGGAAGAGGGTTGGAGCCAGGACACAGCCCTGGCGCACATCTCTCTTAACTGGTGTTTCGGCTGTGAGTTCCCCCCCCCCTTTGCCCCAATGGACTTTTGCAAAATTTCCCTCATGAAGCCCTATCAGTTGGACTAAGATATCCTTTGATACCCCATGCTGCAACAAATGTGTCCATAATAAATCTCATGGGATTGAATCAAATGCAGCCTTTAAGTCGAGAAAGGCCACATATAAATGGCCAGATCTCAACTTTGTATATTTCCAGGCTATAGTTACAAGCCTAAACACTTGATCTATCGTGCTGGTTTTCCTTCTAAAACCCACTGGGCATGGAGAAAGTACATCCTTTTCATTCATCCAGTCATTTAGCTTGTCTAAGATTTGCTTGCCATAAACCTTTTGCATTATATCTTTCAGACTTATAGGTCTATAATTAGCGTGGTCGTCCCTAATACCCTTCTTGTGAATCGGGACGATCTCCGTGCCCTTCCAAGATTATGGAATGGGTTGCCCCCTAGCAATTGCTTTGCATAAGAGATTTATATATGGAGCCCACACCTTTGGTGCATGTTTAAAAAGATCCCCTGGTATCTTATCAGGACCTGGGGCTTTAGATGACTTAATGGCAGCTATGGCAAGTGTGGTATCTTCTATGCTGAAGTGTAATGGTGCAATCTCATTTGAGGTCAAGAGCCCCTCAATACTACCTGATTAATCTCTGATCGTCGCAATTGGGGGAGGCGGGGGGGCATATAAATTAGCAAAATGTCTTTACCACGTGCAAGGATCTAAATTGTAGTCTTCAACCGGATTACTTATTTTAGTACCATGGGCTATAATCCGCCAGAACAAGGACTGGTCACCGGTCTTTGAAGCTGTTATCAGATCCTCCCAACTGTCATCTTCCCAATTTCTACGGGCTATTTTTAAAGATTTATTACATGCATTTCTTTCATGTCTAATCATGACTATCTCTTTGGTTTGTAAGGCCCTAATAAGGTGTTGTTTGACCACTACACATTCTTTGTTAAACCATGGACTGGACAACTTTACTCCTATGATTAGTCTTCCCAGTCTGGAATTTAGTTAGGTATGGTTTTATATTTTCTACCAACTTCTGATGGATCTGTGTTATAGGTATATTTTCAGGACATGACTCAAAAAGAAGTTAAACGGTCACTAAAGATATTATATATATAAGTGAGGGGTTCTACTTGCTCCAGTATAGATGGACATTTTACTGCCCTCCTGTTGTTACTCACTAAGGGCAGTATAATATTTATACTCCGTTCAGATTGTATAGATGAGTGTGACAGAAACCATTTTCCTGTGAGATCTAAACACAGTGAGAAATGGTCACTTTCTCTTACTTCGTCAACTTTAAAGTCCTGTACATAGGCCCAATGGGCTACACATATCATGATATAATCTATACGGGATGAGGCATAAACCCTTGAGAAGGTATTTAAACATTTAAGATCCGAGGGGGATCTACCATTACATGGCCTTAAGCCTTTCTCTATGGTGAAGTGAAATAGTTGCATTGCAGAAACAGAACACCCCAACGTCTTTTCTACCACTTATGTTCTCACTTGTTCATTTCCTTACTCGCTTTGATAGTCAGTCATATGCTCATTCAAAAACCCACAAATCCATTCACTTGCCCATTCACTCCATTTCTCATTCTTTCACCACTCGGTGTTTAACTTGCATAATCACTGAGACATTCATTCATATAATTACTTTATAAAGATTATGATTATTTGAAATATTATGATTTGCAAAGTTTCCAATGGAAAGGATGAACACAGTATGTATTTATCTTTAGCTCTTAATTTGTATTCCTGAACGGGCTGAGAATATCATAAAGAGGGAGGTGAGGGGAGCAGTTGCCTTGCCGAATGCACTTTGGTGCATCTCCTTTTCCAGAAAGGACTATCTGATTCCACAGTGACTTAGCTGAAATGCCCTAGAGGGTGACATTGACACATCTTTAGAATGAACTGGCAGATAGCACGCTGGGGCTGGTTTGTCTGGAATGGCCAGCCATGGATTGGCAAGGCGGACAATTAAGTTATCGGCCGATGGGCCTGTGGTTGAGGCCCATTGGTGGGGTGTTTTTGTTGTGGCTGTCTCAGTCTCCGCCGCAAGGGCACATCAAAGGCTGTAGTTAAAGCCTTTGCATACATCTAAGCAGCTTGACACGATGCACATTAAGTCAGGCTGTCTCATTGTCAAGAGGCAGAATGGCAATGGGCTGGTCCGGATGTCACTAAATGAGGTATGTCTGCCTAGTTGTTCCTTCCAGGTGTGACAGTGGCCTCAAGAAGCATTAGTACTTGCTTTGCAGGGCACTGGGGCAGAGGACTGGAGCGGGTGGTCAAGTGTTGGTGTGGGCCAGCAAGGGGCTCTTCGGTTATTTTTTGTCTACCTCCCCTGCATGTAGCAGGAACAGATACATTTGTTTCTGCTGTTCTCCTTTGCCTGCCAGAAATCAATTCTTGCATTCAAGCGGGAGAGGTTGTGGCCGTAACCTGCTTTGAAACTGGATTTGAATCGATTGACGTGCGGAGGGCAAGATGGCGGTCTGTCCTTAGACCGGGTTAGCAGCACAGTGTGGGAGCTCCGCTCCGCTTCGCTTAACTCCGTTCTTGGAGACCGACACATGGAAGGGAACTACTGCTGCTCAATGGATCGTGTCTAGTCGCTCAGCGCTCGGCACTCGGCACACGGAGAAGGCACACGGAGAAGGAATCCAGATTGTTTGTTACGCTCCGCTACCCATGCTTACCTTTGAGGTATACGGAGATTTCGAGCGGCATATCTCTACTGTTGAGCCGGAAGCTTCACCTGGCTTCCCTGCAGTGCCGCGATCGCTCTTTCTGGCTCTCCCTCTCACGGCTCTCACGGCTCTCCCTCTCACAGCTGCTGACTGCTCCTCGAACGCGGAGCTGCAGGGCGGGGCGGGGCAGGGAGCAAACTTGGCAACATCGCGGCAACAGAGTATCAGCCCGGGCTGTGAACTTTTAGTAAGCCCCATTACAAGTTTAACCACACGCATTGAGGGTGAGAGTGAAAGTGAGCAAGGGAAACCTGTTGGGCTTTCTATGGTGCATTGTTTTGGATCACAGACGGCTAAGCAGAATTACGTACCTTCAGTTAAAACAATGCCAGCTAAAACTTCAGCGTCAGCTGCAGCAACCAGAGCTAGGGTAGCTAAAGCTGCTAGAATTCTGCGCAAAGAAGCTGAAAGACAACAACATGAGCAGCATGAACAGCTAGAAGAGCCTGATCGAAGATCGCGTTCATTATCTAATGTGGAAAGAACTAAGACTAAGACTAAGACTAGAAGCCAACAGGCACTATTAGACTCCACAGCAAGACAGGAACTCCATGCTGCCCGCAGGAAATTAAACTCAACAGGGGATACAGCTCTCGACCTACTCTTAAAAAAAGGACTCCTCAGTGGATCCAAAAAACCTGCGCCAATGAATGAGACCCTCCCTCTACCCCCTGCTCTCAATGTAGACGCTGAATCAGGACAACCAGTTACGGAGACATGTAACACACCGGAACCGCAGCCCCCTGCTGTAAGCTACGAAACTGTAAGTAACATTAACATCAATGAACAGACCCCTGCTTCAAGTGTTTCTGAGGCCCCGGTTGGTACAGATCATGACTCAGCGCCCACAAGACAAAGCATGTCCTTTTCTGGAATAGGGGGGAATATTTTAGGGAGTCAGCTAGACTCAACTTCATTGTGTGACACAGCTCAAACTAGTCAAGCGACCCCTAGTGAACCTCTAACAGAGCATTTAAATATAGATATCCCCCCGATACTTCAACCAGTTGACTCTGGGGGTTTACAATTGGTAGAGGAAAGTCATGTATTGACCCAAACAATGACTAAAAAGACAGCAGGGAATGATATATCGAAAAGTCAGGCTTCTGTAGAGAAGGAAAAGGAGTCATGTGAATTCTATTCATTCACTGATGAAAATGGTCCAAATACATTGGCGGAATGGTCAGACGACACTGACTCTTATGAGGGTCTTGAGGACTCTGAACTCCAGATTAGTTCATATGATGAGAGCTCCGAAGAGCAGGATACTAATGTCAATACTGTTAGAGTCAAATCAAAAACTTTCACCAGAATACAAGGGAATAACACCAAGGATGTACAGACAGCTCCTGACTCTTCTCAGCAAACAGCTACAGCATCTAATCCCCCAGTAAATTCAGAGATTTCACAGCCAGCTGTAGAGATTATTTTACAAGCCATAGCGGCTCATAGAGAAGAGGCTGCACAAGACAGTAAAAAATCGAGAGCTGCACTTCGGAAAATGCAAGGAGTGGTTCGAAAATTATCTAAATCCTGTAATCTAATTGGTGAAAGAGTTACCGAGATGGAAACCAGGGTTATGTCTAATGAAAAAGAAACTATGATGAACACTGAACGGGTCAAGCTTCAAGATACTCAATTAGTTGATATAAAATGGAAACTTGAGGAATTCGAAAACCGGCAACGCCGGAATAATCTTCGCATTCTTGGTGTCCCAGAGAAACTTGAAGGGGGGGATACCAGAGCATATGTGGTTAAATTACTAGAAGATTCTATCCCTGCACTGAAAGACTGGAATCTGAATGTAGAGGTTCAACGAGCTCATAGGATGCCTTTTAATATTCCGACAAAACCTAGCATTTACCCCAGAGCTATATTGGTCTATTTTGGTAACTTCTTAGTGAGACAGATTGTAGCTGAAAAGGCTAGGCCTGATCACAAGGTTCAATATAATGATTTTGCATATTTCACAAGACCCGACTTCTGTCATGTAACGGTGGAAAGACGTTGGCGACTAAGATCTCTGATTAAATCTTTTCAGGACAAAGGCGCACAAGCATACCTTAATAACCCTGCAAAGCTAAAAATTGTATATGGTGGTCTTACCAAGTTTTTTGTCTCAGAGATCAAAGCAAAAGAGTACTTAGATCAGATGTCATAATTTGTTTATTGTTTATTGGATTGTGAATGTAGTGAGAAAATCTCTTTTGTTTAATGAATTACTGCATTAATAGTTTTATGCTCCCTTCCACCTTTAAGCGACATGCATTATGTGTATCATTAATAATAATATGGGAGTATTCTAAGCTATATTTCAAGTTCTACATATTGATATAGACTAAACGTTTTCCTTCCTATATAAAGTTTGTTTTTGAAGCGGTTGCTCATACACGATGCTGCTATCACATCACTCAGACTCTGGTTGAGTCTGGTTGCCCACTGAATCGGGGGGGGGGGCTCAAGAGGGAGGGGGGGTGGGCGTGTAAGGGTGGGTAAAAGCAAGGGTGGGTCACTTTGGGGGGTGAAAGCATATAAAAATAAAAATGAGCCAGTTATTTTCGCAGAGAATATTTGTAAAAAGAGTTTAAATAGCATACTAGTTGAGATGGAAATCTATTTGCTTGAGGCACTGAGACAATTTTTTTCATTTAATAATGGGTAGGCTGAAAATTCAAACTTGGAATGTTGGAGGTTTATTAACTGGAGATAAGTTAAGACGAATGACCGAATTGCTTAAACTGGCTCCAATAGATATACTTTGTCTGCAAGAAACGCATCTGCCTTGGGATAAAAAGTCATGGTTAAATATTAATGGGTATAATCTATTGGCGGTCTCCACACAGACTTCAAATATTAGGGGGGTGGCAATCCTTGGGAAAAAAAATTTGGGGCTAAGCGTACGAAATCTATCAGACCCCCATGGCAGATGGGCTATTGCTAAACTGGCTTGCGGTATAAACATCTGTACAGTTTATGGCTCAAATCTAGATGACCCCACAATTTTTGAAGAACTTGAAATTGAGCTGCCTATGTGGCAGGGCCCATTAATTTTCTGTGGAGATTTTAACATTTCATCAATACCACCACTGTCTAATATCCCCCCCAAAACAAAATACCAAGGACGTAAACCTAAAGTTTATAAAACTCTCAATAGACTTATCAACAATCTGGGGCTAACAGATTTGTGGATACATAACAATTTAAAAGATCAAGGGTCTACCTATTTCTCTCATCCTCATCAAAAATTGGTCCGTATTGATTATATTTTTGTTACCTCTGATCTTATCCCACTATCAACTATAAAAAAAATGCCAAGAACAATTTCAGATCATAATGCCTTAATCTGTGTAATTACATGTAATCCTTTTACTACTCAATCTAGGTCCTGGTCATTTGACCGGAAGCTATTAACCAACTCTGAATTTATCTTGCATATTAAAAATTGGACCGAGGAATTTTTCAACATTAATCGGTTTAGCACCTCCAGAAATATAGTTTGGGATTCATATAAATCTGCTTTAAGAGGTGAGATCTCTAGCTTCCAACATGCAGCATGCCTTAAAGCTAGAAAACTATATGAAACAAAGTTAAATGATTTAACCAAAGCTGAAAGAGAACATACGCGCCTAATAGAAGAGAATAAAGAATCTCATAATCAATGGCTCCAGGTGGCGATCTTGAAAACAGAACTTAACTCTGTATTGAGTCAAAAGGCCGCCCAAACTTTCAGAGCTTATAGGAAGAAGGTTTACGAAACAGGTGAAAAAATTGGTAAACAATTGGCCCTGCGCACACGTCAAAAAAACGTGCATAATAATATTATTTCTATTGTAGAAGGAGGACATACTTATGTTCAGCCTACAGATATTATTGCCCAGTTTCAACAGTACTATCAAAAATTATATTCTGAAGAGGGGACTAATTCCGAACTAGATATTGATATGTTTTTAGAGGGCTTCCTCAGCAGCACGACAACTACTAAACTACTGGATGATGAGATGAGAGAAATACTTGAAGCTGAGATCACTATTGATGAAGTTAGAGAAGCTTTATTACTTTTATCCTCGGGTAAAGCTGCGGGCCCGGATAAATTGCCAATTGAGATTTATAAGATTCTTAGCCCCCTACTCAGCCCTTTACTACTAGATCTATTTCTGGGTGTACAGTACGGTGGCATTCCCCCACCTTCTTGGGATGAGGCTAGTATTATAGTATTTCCCAAGAAGGGAAAATCGCCCGAACAGCTAACATCATACCGTCCCATTTCATTAATAAATTCGGACTCCAAATTATATGCCAAAGTGATGGCTCTCAGACTCAGCAGGGTCATTGGGCATCTGGTCTCTCCGTGGCAGCATGGTTTCGTTCCAGGTAAGGGGACAACGGATCATATTCGCCGCACCATCGCTCTGTTCGATGCCATGTTGGTCACGGGGGATCAGATGTCTATGATCCTGCTTGACGCTGAGAAAGCCTTTGACCGTGTCTCATGGAATTTTCTGTGGGTTGCCATGACACGTCTTAATTTCGGCCCTAAATTTCTCAAATCTATAAAATCTATGTATCATCAACCTAAAGCAAAAGTTTTAACTTCAGGATTGGAATCAGATTTTATTAATATAACAAGAGGCACAAGGCAAGGATGTCCCTGTTCTCCTTTGCTTTTTGCCCTTTATATTAATCCTCTTATTTTAAAACTATTAGAAAGTAACAATATTAAGCCAATAGTATATAATCACCATGAGACTAAAGTTTTAGCATATGCTGATGACATCGCGGTACTAACATCCCACCCGATTGAAGCTATGCGCGAAATTGAATTACTCGCATTACAATACGGTAAATATTCGGGTTATTCTTTAAATAGGGGAAAGACCATTGTGCTGTGCACAGACAATACTATCTGCTCAGATTCGAGAAGAGCAAATAATGCGACATATTTGGGAGTGATATTATCTGCTGACATAAAGATATTAGCCAAAAATAACTTTGATCCATTAATAGAAAAAATTAAGATAGATTTGGATAGGGTAAACGGTTTGCATCTTTCCATCATAGGCAGAGTGAATTATTTAAAAATGAATATATTACCGAAATGTCTGTATCTCTTTCGCTCTATTCCTTTATTTATAGATCCTAATATAATTAATTTAATTAATAAGCTTACTTCTAAATTTGTCTGGCAAAATGGGAAGATCAGACGATCTCTACTCTATCTATCCACTCCGCTCAACAGAGGTGGGCTCACTGCTCCAAATTTAATCTTATATTACTGGGCAGCCTTTTTAAAACATCTAAAACCCATGATTCTAGGAACACCCTTAGCCCCTGATACGTCTAACATTAATATACCAACAATTTATGAATTAATGCTAGGGCAAGAAGCGAAAGGCCTGCTGTTAAGAAAAACTGAAAAAGCCTATTATAATCGAACTAAGAGTGAAATTATTAAAAGTGCCTGGCTGATCTGGAATAAGATACTTAAACATACACAAATTGGCAAATTCAACCGATATACGCCCATTTTCCATTCTACCATTACATCTGACCTTGACTTTGAACATACAGCTAAGAAATGGTATAGTCTAGGCATAAAAACAATTAACGAAGTGTGGATGAATGGGCCACAAACTACATTTCAAGATGTTAAAATAAGATTTGGTCTCCCAGAAGGTGATTTTCTTAAATTTGCACAATTACAGGCAAAATTAAAAGCTAAAAAAGAAGCTATTACTCTTCAGAAGAATGATTTAATAGAAGCAAGTCATCTTGCAAAAACCAAGATTGGAACATTATATAATATCTTATTAACTAATGTCAACGATGATCTCGAGAAAACAGAAACTAAATGGATGGTAAAATTAAATAATCCGGACGTTGATATAGATAAATTATTGGAAATGAGCAGCAAATTATTTATGGCTAGTAATTTAAAGGCTCAATTATACAAAACTATTTATGATTTATATTTTACCCCTGCTAAACTTTTTGCATGGGGGAAAGGGGAAAATGATCATTGCCCACGCTGTTCACAAGGCCCAGCGACTTTAATTCACCTTTTCAGTAGCTGCTCCGAGCTACGTTTATTAAAAAATATGATTGCTACATTTTGGGAGAAAGTCTTTCATCGCAAACTTCCAGAGTCCGATACCTTATTTGTGTTGGGATATGATAGCTCGCTAAAGCTGAGTAAATCTGAACAAAGACTGTTATTTATAGGTACAGCTGTATTGAGACTAATCTTGTCCGCACGCTGGAAGGATACTCTTCCTCCTACCTTTCAAATGTGGCTAGCTCGACTTCTCGCAGTTTATTCTTTTGAATCTGCAATATATGAAACTAGAGGAATTAAAACAAAATTACGTGGTAAAGAATTGTGGAACCCTATATCACTATGGAAAGAGGAGGTTTGTCCTAGTGGAATTGGTTAATGGAAATTTTCTGGCCTCATATATGTCATATGTTATTTCTGAAATGTGTTGGTTTTTTCCTTTTCCTTTTGAATTTTAACTGTAAACAATCGATGTATCACATTATGCTTGTAATTTGTATTACCCTCTGCTGAATGCTGGTTCAATAAAAAAATTAAAAAAAAAAAAAAAAAGAAACTGGATTTGAATCTCAGCTTCAGGTCAACATCCTATGTTCCTGGGCAAATCACTTAATATACAGGGGCCAAAAAAATGTAACTCTCCCTCTGTAATGTTATCTGATGCTCATGTAAAGTGCTTCAATGCCTCCGTGCCATATTCATGCTATATAAAACTGCATGTATGTGAGGAAAGTGACACCATTTTTTTATTTTTGCATTTACACACTAGCATCATTCCATTTGTCAGAATTTGTCAGAACTGGGGTGTGGAGTTGGCCTAATGGCTAAGGCGGTCAAACTCTCATCTGGGGAACTGGGTTCCAGTCTCAGCAATGACGCTGAACATCCTGTGATTCTTGGCATATCACTCAATCTCCCAGTGCCTAACAAAAAATTCCAGCAGCGCTGAGATGTGTTCTAGGAGGACTGGGAAATAGTCATCGCCCCTGTAGACAGTCCTGGATTTCAGGTGAGTGGCTGGACTCACATGTAACATTGGTCACCTAACGCACTTGAGTCAGACTAATCAGCCTCATTCTCCTCCTCCTGTGGTGTTTCAAGAGCAGTGTATATGGGTGGTCTGAAATGTTGTTTCATTTTAATTATGGTTAATCGCTCTAATCATGTTTACTTGCTCCACATTTTGAGGAGAGCTACTGGTCCTTCTGACTGTGCCAACTGTGCCAGCTGCACTGAACACACGCTCAGCAGATACACTGGTTACCAGACAAACCAGATACTTTATGGGCAGTCTGCTGAGCTCTGGCCATTGGTGCATATTCCCATCCCAATATACCAATGTTTTTTGATCCACATAGGCCTATTATGGATCACCCAGATAGTCTTGGACCATCCTCTGAATGGTAATTGGTGCTGTCACTTGCTAAACCTCTATTGCTTTTACCTCTGCACTCGACTGACTTAAGCTCTGTTACTTGAAACCAAGCCATTGCAGTGGTTGGGCCCAAATCTTCTGTTGCTTGTGTTGCTGTTGGCTGTGTTGTTGTTGCTGGCTGCTGTGCAACAACAGCACTGCCCTTTCTGGATTCATTAATATTAATGAACCTCGCAATTTGCGACCCCATATGGAATCTCAATCACGGTGTTCCACACTGTTGTACATGGCATATTGAGCCTTGCAAATTGTGAGTCGCAAAAGACTCACAATTTGCGATGAGCAATTTTGCGCATCGTACATCTGGCCCTAACTCCTTTAACCGCAACATACATATTGATTTCTGCACTTTTACTTTTGAACTCTATTATTACGCCTATATAACCATCCATGACAAATTCTGAACCATCAAAACTCTCAGCCACTATGGCAGACTGATGTAAACACTCCATGTTCCAAATGCCTCGAAACTATTCTTGGATATATTTTCTACTGATAATGGTGTAAGGAGAACCCACATCCATTATAAGATCAAGCTTCACCACTGAAATACTCACTTCACAATTAATGGAATTCCGTACTATACTCTCTTTTAAATCTGCTTTGCTATCTTGAATGGACAGTACTATACCTTTGTTACAGTCTGCGCCTCTTCCACATTCACACTCTGGTGTGGTGTCTTACATCTTTGCAGTCTATGACACTTTTCCTCTTGTTTGGCCCCAATTCTTTCGAAGGTCCTTGCATACACGTGCAAAATGGCCTATCACCCAAATCTGGCACACTCTCTGTTGGCTGCAGGACAGTCATGAAATGATGCTATGTGTGTACTACTCGCACATCTGTCACATGCGGTAGTTTTCTCTGCTCTATCAAACTTCTTTCCACCTGTAAAGCTACTCCCCCCGTGGACCAACTGTGGTAGGACCCTCCGTCATGCATTGTTCAGCCTTCTTGACCACACATACATCCTTTGTCACACTTGTAAACAAATTATGAAATACAAAGCGACTCACTGCTCAATGCACCTCTTCTCCACAATCCATGTAGCACAAAAAAACCTCCCAGTTTACTTAAATGTTGCCAGTTGCTCTCTGCCTGTCCAACTTACAATAGATCCTCACAGCAAAAGCTCAGTTCAGTTCAATTAAACTTTATTTCGGCTAAAAGCCATAAAAGCACAGACAAAAAATGTATCAAAAACACCAATACATCATTTTCAAAGAAGTGTAAAAACGGTTGTGAATACATTTGTTGCGGCGACTGCAGGAAATTGTACAATGCTAAGGGAATATAAGATCTATACACAGAACAAGGGCAGAGGTTCAGCTAAGAAACCCGGCAAATATTCACATGTTAAAATGTTAAAAACGATTCAATAAATAAAGTTAAAAAAATCCAGTAAAAAGAAGTTATAAAAAGGGATAAAATAGCAAAGTGGCAATTACAAATTTACACAAGGAGTAGAAACAAATTTTATTCCTATATAGGGATAGCAGCATAAACAAATTGTTTGCACTCTTAAGTGGTTACGGAGCTCTGGCTCTTGATAATTGCTCTACGCACATGCCACATCGCTAGCAAGAATTACAAAGGCAAATAATTGGCTAGTATCGTATTTCAATAACCTGTAAACCTCAGTATAATCTCTTATTCCCATATTTTTACAAAGCTGGAGTACCCATTTGGCCCTAGGTCTACTGGAGGCTGGGCAGAAGAGAAGAACATGGGGGTCTGTCTCCTCGCTCGACCCATACCCTGGGCAGTCCAGCTTGGTACTACCCTTCCAGTTATTTGTGAAAGCTCTGAGAGGGAGCTCCCATGTCTAAATTGCAGGAATAATTTCTTGGCGAGGAGTGGTTGGATGTTATTTAACACAGGTTCAAGTGGGTAATGCGATTTAACACCCAAAAAGCTATAGGTCATGGAATTAATATTTGTGCTCTGAAGGAGTTGTAATAGATTATATTCTTTGATGGTATGTTTCAAAGTTTTTTTTAGGTAAGGGAGCAGGTCTCCTCAGGGGTAGACCACATAGTTGACAACCCCATATGGTGGAAACTAGATCTAATATATGATATCCATGGTAGGTTCCCCACTCCCAAATTAGAAAGTACTTCCTTCAGTTCCTCCCTATAGTTTAAGAGCTCAGGCGTGCTCCATAAACAATGCCAAAATAACAACGGGCGGGAAGCAATTAGTTCACTTATCGGGCCAATCCCGAGATCCATCCTCAAGGGTGTTAAAGGAGTACTCTTTGGTAAGTTTACAAGTTGTCTAAGCAAAGAGTTCTCTGTTGTTGAGAGGACGTTCAAATAGCAGGGGCCCCAAAGTCCAACACCATAGAGAGAAGCTCCCCTGGCCTGAATTTTGCATATTTCAGCTGTAGGGCCTACAGCTTTTTTAGAGCAGTTTTTATAAACTTTTAAAATGCCCCCAATGGCTTGTGTGAGTTTTAAATTAGCCTTCTTTACTTGGGTTCCCCAATTCATCTTGTCATTAAGGGTAAGACCCAGGTAGTCAAATGTAGAAACCCTTTTCAAGGCCTTACCATTCATTTGTGGCTGGGGACAGTTTGTGGTTTTTGCGTTAAAAACCTTATATTTTGTTTTTTGGATGTTAATTTCCAAATCCCTATTCTTACAAAATTTACAGAACTCCTCTAGGACCCGCTGCATGCCCATTGGGGACTTAGACAGTAGCAGCGCGTCATCCGCAAACATACGTGCAGGTATTTTATGATTAACCAACCTGGGTGAATCTATATCTTTTTTTTCCAGCAGGATATCTATTAAACCATTTAGAAAGAGGGAGAACAGGGTCGGAGCAAGCACACAGCCCTGCCTCACCCCCTTCTACACTGGAAAGGGGGCTGTCAAGTCCCCTTTTTTGCCATATCTGATTTTTGCATACGTATCCTGATGCAAACATATCAGTAGGTGACATAAATAGAGTGGAACACCCCTATCCCGAAGGATGTCCCACAACAGATCACGCTGCACCATGTTGAATGCGGATTTGAGATCCACGAAGGTTAAATACAAGCTGCCACCGTCCAAGATAATGGTTTTCCAGTGGATCAGTTGCAGTCGAAATAACTGATTGATTGTTGAGATTTTACTCCTAAATCCGGCTTGGAAAGGGGTTAAGATGTTATGTTCATCGATCCAGGACTGCAATCGGCCCAAAAGAATGTGTGGAAACAGCTTTTGCATCACGTCAATTAAACTTCTTGGGCGATAATTAGCAGGGTTCATCTGGGAGCCTTTCTTGTAGATAGGGATGTTTTCCGCACCTGCCCAAGTTGGAGGGAGTTCCATACCTTGAAAGATGGCGGTAAAAAACTTCTTTAAATATGGAACCCACACAGAGCTTTCGTTCTTAAATAGATCCCCTGGAATTTTATCCAAGCAAGGGACTTTGCCAGGGAGCATTTTGGCCAGAGCTGCAGTGACTTCTTTTGCAGAGCAAGCCGGGGCATTAGAAACCAAGAGAATATTATGATCTATGGGGTGCCTGTCAGGTTTTTCTCCCTCCTCAGATTTAGAATATAGAGATTGGAAGTGCAACCTCCAGACTTCCTCCCCTAGATTCGGTTCTATTGCCAATTTGCCTTTGGACCTCCCTGTTCTCACTAGGTTCCAAAAGGCCCTTGTATCTCGGTTCTCTAGGGCCATTTTAATTGCTTCCCATTTGTCTGCTTCCCATGTAGATTTAGCCTTTGCTCCAATGTTTTTGTATATTGCCCTGGTTTCCTTAGTGCAAGTGATGTCCTTGTCTTTACCCGCTAACAGCAGGGCACTTTTGGCATCCCTGCAGGATTTATTATACCAAGAATTGGTATTTCTAGCGCGGGAAGTAACTTTAGAGTCGGTGTTATAGAAAAACTCTGCAATTTTAGCAAGCATTTCCTGGTTGTTTTTTGCTAATTCTTAAAAACAACCGGGGCTAAAGTCGATTATTGGTAATTGCGAAGCGAGTTCCAAGTGGGGAATAATCTGTTAAGAAAGAACAGCCTTTTTGTCATCTGATTGGACAAAAGTTTACCATTGAACTCTTCTGCCTCCTCCTGTTGCTACCAGTTTTAGGTTTACTGGGGTAGGTTGACTTTGGACTGGCTCCAGGTTCGGCAGGTTAATTTTTAACACCAGTGGGTTATGGTTGCTTGCGCAGCGGGAGTTTACTGCGAAATCCAGTACTCTGTGCCATAACTCCACATCTACCAATATATAGTTTATAATCGAAGAGTGGCCTATCTTATTGTAGATAGGAATGGCCGGGCTGTCTGAAGGAAAACGTCCATTACATGCCCTAAGCATGTGTATCAAGGTAAAATAGTTCATTTGAAGAACTAACGGGGACCAACCCCTGGCCGAGTAGGTGTTACAGTCAGGTATTGACCATACAGAATCCTCCTTACTGGGGATGGGGATATTTAAGCCATTTAAGGGTTCAAAGTGGCAATTAAAGTCCCCCCCAATTATTATGTGCGAGGTCTCGGGCAGGGTATGTAAAAAGTTATCAAACAGTCTAACACCTGCGAAGTCAACCCATGTTTCACTGGGCGTGAATAGGTATTTATGAGCGCTATTTTCATGTCATTGTTAAAAGTTAGGAGAGTACACTGAATATCAGGGGACAGTGTTTCTATTACTTTAGTTTTACTCCCCAAGTGTGTTCCAACCCAAGTGCATAAGCTGCCTGAAGGTCTCCCCCTCATTCCTTGTGTAGCTGGGATGGAGTATGCTACGTACCCCACTCTGCAAGGGGGAACCCTTAACCAAGTTTCCTGGAACAGACAGATCTCATTGGCGTCAACATAGGCGCCCCAGTCTGGAAGGTCCAGTTTCGAGGCAAGACCAGCTATGTTCCAGGATAAAATCTTGATGCTCTGCTCTAATGCTATGTGGCATCCAGGATTATTCTGAGCTAGGGGCCCGCTCTGCTATGTGTTCATAGGGATAGCCATTGTCAGATTTTCGTACTCCAGTGACTCCTGTGTCAGTCGGGCAGTTACGTAGTACACAGTTAGGTGTAGACCGAACTTCAGTTGGGGGAATTAACTTTGGGGAGGATTGTAAGGCTTGTTTACCAGGATTTTGATCTTATAGATGGCAGAGATCAGTATAAGCATTCAGGACCGGGCTCAAATTTTCATGCAAGGGAGCTAGTCACTCGACCAGGTCCAGAGGGCTGAAACGATTGTTTACAGATATATTAAAATACTCCTGGTTACCCCAATCTTGAACTGAATGTGACGGGACATTATTCTGTGCACGCTTTTCCCGCTTTTTGTACACGCTATCCATTCTACCCAAGAGAGGACTGGGCGGATAAAAGTAGTGCAGTGGAAGTATTTGGATTCCTCCTGTCCCTGTAGGTGTTTGTCCTCTTTTAAGAATGTGGTGAACTGCCCTCCTATCTCTAAAATGTATCAACACACAATCCCCTGAAATGTCTTTTTGTCTCTGTCCGAGCCAACTAACCCTACGTGCAAATAAAATTTCAGTGTGTACCAAGGAAGGGAGTGGCCTGTGTTTGTTCAGCCAGTAAATTAATTTGTTTTTCAAATCCATAAATGTTTCACCCCGACCTGACTCCAGGGGTGGAATTGCAGCTAGAATTACCACATATGGAGTTGATTCTGGAGGTAGATCTATGCGTTGGGGAACAGGATTTATCGGACTAATTTTCGGGAGTATAGTGTTCCTTACAGGATTCAGCACTGGTTGTGGGACCTGGTGAGCATCAGCCATACCTGTACCTAGTACCTCAGAATTGAGGTTTTGGTCTTTGAGGATTGCTTTAGGAGCCCTAGGATGGGCACTACTTGGAAGATGGTTTTCAAAAGTTTGTCCACTGGACGAATTTCGGTTATGAGTAGTGGATTGGCCTACTGGGGGATCTTTGTCTGCATGCCTTGGTACGTGCTGGCCCTATTTATAGACTTTGAACTATCACTAGTTTTTAATACTGCATCAATTTTAGACCCCCAAACGTCCAAAGATGTTTTCAATGTGGCAATGCTTTTCAGAACATCTCTAAGTTCTGATTTAAGGAGCTGGTCCAAAAAAGTTTTAAGCTCTAGTTTAAGCACTTGGGCCCAACAGGGACATCAGAATTTATACGGGTATCTGAAGGGCTAATCTCTGCCGTAATGATAGTCTCTCTTTCTACAGGAAAACCAGCTCCTGGTCCCCCCTGGCTATACGCTTCTTTTGGGTAGGACCTTTCCTTTTCCCTCTCCCGCCCTTATCCACTCTGTTAACTCTAATTGTGGGTACACTGGCTTGTGCCGGGGGTAACTCTTGTGAATTGACAGATACTTGTTGTATAGATACCTCAAGGATGTCAGGGGTGCTTGGCTCGACCAACTGGGTCAAACTAGGTATTCTTGGTGAGAGGGACAAGCGCGTAGGTTAGTTCTTCACTTGTCACCATTGTTGCAATCAAAGAAAGATCCTTTATAGGCAGGTAAGATAGATTGTATGATGACAAATAGTCTCTGTTACAGGTTGCGGATGTAACGTAGATGGAGCATCAATGCTCCACCAGGAGCAGCCTCCTCTGCTCAGACCGCTCACTCTGATCTCTCGAGCATACATTCACATTTTAATTTTATGACATCACGCTCACTCCAACTGATGTCTCAAGCATACATACTGTTATGACATTCTAACTTTATGACAACAGGCAGGTCCCACTAGGAGCAGCCTCCTGCTGCCCAGCCTGCTCACTCCAACTGATCTGTCTAGCATACTTAAACATACTAACTCTATGACAGGTGTCTCAGGTGTCTCAGGTGTCTCAGGTGTCCCGCAGGGTTCGATCCTAAGCCCTCTCCTTTTCAACATCTACCTCATTCCCCTTCTGTCCCTGATTGAATCCTTTGGAATTCCTGTAACCTCCTACGCCGATGACACCCAGCTCATCGTGCCTCTGGATGGTAGTTCTACCAGCGCAGAACTCAACCTCAAGAACTGCCTAACGAAAGTCTTCCATTGGATGAATACAAATCATTTGAAGTGTAATTCAAATAAAACGGAGATTCTCCCAATCGGCAAGAGTACCCTCTTCTGCCCAGCCCTCTGGTGGCCTGACGACTCAATCGCCCCCCCCCAAACTGTAACTACTGCCAGAAATTTAGGCGTCATCTTTGACTCAGATCTCTCATTCGACCACCATGCTAAGACTGTAGCCGGCAAATGCTTCGGGACAATAAGATCCCTAAGAAAGTTCTTTAACTTCCTCCCTCTCGACGCCAGAAAGAGCGTAACAGTGGCCCTTATAATCTCCCGATTAGATTATTGCAACGGCCTACTGGCAGGGACAAAAAAGAGCACTCTCGCTAAACTCCAGAGCGTGCTAAATACAGCTGCTCGACTTGTACTCAAACTGCCCCGGAGAGCCTCCACCTCCGCAGCCCTTCTTTCCTTACACTGGCTACCTCTCCACAAGAGAATTCTATTTAAGATTCTAATCATCGCCTTCAGATCCTTCCACAAATCCGGGCCAAAATACCTCCACAAACGTTTTCCCCACTACATCCCCAGGCGATCTCTCCGCTCGGCACAGGACAACCTCATCCTGCCTACAAAATACAATCTGAAGACGAAAGGAGGAAAAACCGTTAGCCACCTAGCCACCAAGGCATGGAACAATTTGCCCAAACACCTCAGGCAAATAACACAAGAAAGACCATTTAGAAAGGCTCTGAAGACCTGGATCTTCAGCCTTCCCGACGATCTCACTAAAGCAGCCATCTAATCCCGCTCTGTTCCCAGACCGGCCATCAAGAACACTTAGCGCCAAGATGCTCCCTCCGGAGCGAACGCCGCGCTTTACAAATTCCCCCACAAATACAAATACAAATACAAATACATCACACACACACGCACACACACACACACTCACACTCACAAACTGGCTGAGCAGCAGGTAGCAGAGAACTAAGGAGAGAATTCATCAGCGATGCTGCTGTGTTCGTGACGGAACCACGCCGTCATGAGTCACGGGCGGCGTGTGCTCATACATGAAGAAGCTGAAGGAAATATACTTATTTATTGTTACCTGGGATACTGCATTACAGCATGGACGACGACAGGTACACCTATGTGAACTGCTTGCATAGTGCTGAGATTTGACTTCAAACTTGTGACAGGTACAACTTTCTTTACATTGTAGCCTGCATCAGCTTCTCTCATGGTGAAAGGCACAGTTTTTATTTGGTATTCTAGCTTTCCACCTTGTACTGTTTGGACACTCGGTGATCGCCCCCCTATCAGGCTGAGCCACATGCACTGTTTTACTCCAGGTGATGCGTTCACCTATTCAGATGCCTCCATTGCCACTGTCTGCATTGTGGGGACCCTCAGTTACCAGAAGTTCACATTTGCTGAACTTGTTGGTATTTCAGGGGTTAACTGGGCTGTTGGACTCTTTTGTATAGACAGCTTTGAGTGGTGTTTATAAGTACTGCTATGTTAGCAATACACCCAGTGTATTTATTGGCCCCAATAGACACTTAAGACTCGACTCTCAAAGGTAAACTGAGATGAATGTCTAACTTCAAGTTTTTCGGTATTTACAAAAGGCATTTACAAGTAGTAAAGTTAGACTTTTGTTTCAGTAAAGCTTAAGTTTTGGACTTAGGTTTAACTGAGACTAAAGGTCATCAGGCATTTGGTTTCAGTTAAACTTTAGACACTTTACGACTTTTGGTATTCACAAAGGGCATTTACAAATAGTAATGTTAGACTTTTGTCTCAGTTAAACTTAAGTTTTGGTCTTAAGTTTATCTTTTGGTCCAGTTAAACTTAAGACCAAAACTTAAGTTTAACTGAGCCAAAATTCTAACTTTACTACTCGTAAATGCCCTTTGTGACTACGGAAAGCCTTGAAGTTAGACTTTCGTCTCAGTTACATTCATGAATCGGGCCCAAAGTGCCTCATCCCTCTGCACTTTATGAAGCAGCCAGGGGACTGACTGATTCGGTGGAGTAAGTGGAAGAATGTGTTCACGAACTATGCCAGTTTTTGGAACCAATTTGGGTGCAGCGAGGAAATGCTCCTTGCTAATACAGTGCTTGGTGACGGAGGCCCAGGAAGTTCTGGATAAACCTGATTGATCTGAGTATTAGTAAGGGAGGAGAGTACAAGGTGAGAGTGCACAGCTGCCAAGTCCTCAGATCTCTTATGCGTGACATTTTATTGGTTACAGTGTACATATGAGTGACATTCAATAACTAAATCTGTGACACTTGGAGGGACACTTTCTTTGAGTAAAATCAAGAAATGGAGGGCATAGAAAGAGATAAATATCTAAAAGAGAAGTGTGGCTCACTGTTTAGAGGAGGCAGACCTGGAATCAGAGGTCAGCCCGGGACCAGGGTTCAATTCCCGGCTCGGCGGGGTCTTGAGTCTTAAAAATGTCCATGGACTCGACAATTCTCACTCCGGTGCCTACTTGATTCATGGGTTCACACTCTGCGACTCTGGGCAATAGCTTGCTTAATCTCCACAACGGCCCCTCGCGGTGGGATGCCTGGCTTTCACCTTGCGGATACCCTGCCGGGGTTATCTCACAGGGGAATACCAGGACGGGTTCCCTAAGCAAGCGCTTAGAAACCGCTCGGTGATTTGCGCTATATAAATTCCTGTACATTTACATTTACATTTACCCATTTGTGCAACAAGAAACTCTAAAAAAAGATCTTGAAACTGCTTTAAAACACCTGAAATTGAAGGTCACTGGCCTTCTTTAGCTCCCTGCCATCTGCATACTCCTTCAAAACACCCTTCTCCTGTACTCTTGCACCACTTCCACACATCTGACGCGTTTCATCTGTTCCGCTGGGGAACCTGCTCGGTGGACCGTGGACAAATTACATTACTGTCTCCAGTGTAAAACTGCTAGGCCACGTCTGGCTGGGTACACTTACCACAAGGCAACTAGCATAGCCGGTGGGACTTGGAGCATAGTGCAAGGAAGGTAATGGGCCCAATGGGGCTATGAGGAATCCATTGGGAGGCAAGGAGGTGCCGGGGGAAAATAGAAAAACTGCATATAATATATTCAATTAAACACAGTTCAAAAACAATACATATATTATAATGATCAACAAGCACATTAAACTAAGTGATTTCATGGGAAAAAAAGTTTTTAAAAAATGAGCAAAAAAAGTGGCATAACCCTCTTCTATCAATCTCCAAAGAAAATGGCTTCGAAAACTGAAAAAGAACACACACTGGCTGGCTGCCCAAAATTGCTGCTGGCCACATGGTCAAACAACAACTACAAGCAAGGAGGCAAGGTGGACACAACGAAGAACACATGCAGGACTATGGCAAAAGCACAGTGGCTAGCTACACAAAATGGCTACCGGCCACATGGTCAAACAACAACTACAAGCAAGGAGGCAAGTAGTAAAGTTAGACTTTTGTCTCAGCTTAACTTAAGTTTTGGTCTCAGTTAGACTTAAGATCAAAACGTAAGTTAAATTGAGACAAAAGTCTAACTTTACTACTTATAAATGGCCTCTGTTAATCCCAAAAGTTGTGAAGTTAGACTTTTATCTCAATTTAACTACGCCTTGGTCTCAGTTAGACTTAAGATCAAAACGTATGTTAAACTGAGACAAAATTCCAACTTTACTAGTTGTAAATGCCCGTTGTGAACAGCGAAAGTCGTAAAGTTAGACTGTCATCTCAGTTTACCTTTGTGAATCGGACCCTAAGTGTCTTCAGAGGGAAGAAACACACTGAGTGGTTATAGTGTGGTGGCACTTTGCCGCGATATAACGACAGGTAAGACTCTGACCCCCAACCCTTGGATTCACGTGAGGACACTGCCGTGTCCTCCTCCTGATTCAGGGTGTTTGTTCACGTAAGCACATGCTGGCAGACCACACAGTACAATGGCCAAGGCTGCAAGGCCTGGCTAAATTGAATCCCCAACTTCGCAGCACCAATAATGTGAGTAGTTTTTACTATGCAGTCCCTCTTCATCGCACCTCATCGTGGGGTGATCTGGGTTGTGCTATACTGCGTGACAAATGCATTTTAGTGCAGTGATGTGGACACTACTCTAAAATGTGTGGTATCTGGCAGGGCTGAGAGTGAATCTGAGGAAGAGTTTTGATGGAACTGAAGGAATTGGTACCAGTAAAGTTGACAGATAAATGTATTAGGGACTGGTTTGTTCTTAATTGCAACTGTGAGAGAATACTTTGTTGGTCAAATCCAGACTTTGATGCACATCACTACTGTGGGCAGCACCTGGGACCACCTATTAGAATACACCCGGGGACACAGTGTATTGCGTTAGAGAGTGAGAGGACCCAAGCGGGTCAGTACTGCCCTGAGAAGTGCTAGAGAGCTATTTTTAAGAGACAAATGTGTGGGTTATTTAGTGTGCTAGTTTTAACATTTATAAAAAATACTGATGATTTTTTAGTATAGGACTGGATAATCATCTTATTGGGGACAGTGGGGGTATTTTGAGGTCTGAGCCCTTGCATACCCTCCACCTACAGCCCCTTGTAAGACTTGTGAGTTATAACGGGGTATACCCTAAGAACTCTCTGACCTGGGTCAGTTAAGTAGGTACATATAAAGTGGTCAGAGTCTATTGATTAACAGAAACATCAAATGTCTCACATGTATATTGCCAGTTGTGAATATATCAACATTCAATCCATGTAGTGCAAAAAACTTTTATTTAAGCACTTTGTTACCTGGATACTTAGTATCATTCAATAAGTACCAGAAATTAAGGAATACAAATTAAACATATAAGAAACATATCAATTACTTCATTGAATCAAACAAATGTTAAAGGACACCAGTATCAATTAAATGTCTAAAAATACTTCATATGTGGAAAGGATTTACACATATTATGTGCATTGTAACATATCAACGCGCTCAAAGTGATAAGGAAAAGAGGTAGTTAGATGGGATGGGTGTGATGGGGTAAAGGTGGGGACTGGGTAAAGGTTGTTGTGACCATAAAACAATCACAGTGATATTCAGTGCGGCCTTTACAGTCCAATTTGGATATGTAGTTCCAAGTAACTCTTTAACAAAGGATCTGTATTACTCCATTAATTACTCCTATGGTTAGAGGGTAGGTATAGTCTGGTCTACGTTTAGACCCCCGGTTTAAGGGTTGGTTGAAGCCTCATGCTGGGGTCTTCTTCAGGACATAGAAAGAGCAGGAGCGCCTATGAATAATACAATTAAAAATGAATGTATCGAATCTTTTTTGGAGATTTAGGTTGCACTAGGACTGGGTGAAGGAACTGAAATTCTTACTTTGTGTAAGGCCGTTCAGTGGCCATTAAGATTGGACCATCCTTGGTTCCTATTTAGAAGAATGATCGGTGTTACTGTCGGCTACCAATGGAGCCCTATCTGCATTAGGATTAGCGTGAAATAACATGGGGGCACTTACTAGGACAACTGCTTTCCAATCAGTATATCTGGTGTTTCCGGTTAGTCATGTGTCCAACAGAGACCTGTGTGGGTGCGCGATTAATCTCGCAACCCTCGGGGTTCTGGAGGACAAAAACAATAGTTACTATGGTGGGAATAAGCCAAATTGATGCTGAAAAAGGCTCACTCGTACGCCATAATCTCATTCGGAGTATTAATTAAAACGCTTTGCACAAAGCGAGTCAAGAATGCATATACTCGAGTTGTATAAATTAAGCAATATTAAGCATGCAGGTGTGGTGGCAGGTTAGAGGGCATCTGTCACCTATGCCGTGCCAAGAGACAATAGTGGGCATGGTGCGAATACACCCAGTAGTTGCTTATAAGAGCTCACTCAAGCCCCATGGTGTCATCACGATGTCAATCGTTTGGGACAGAATGAGTTAAAGATCAAGTAAAATCATGATATTTATCTAGAGTCTAGCATACTAAGTTGCTGCGATGGTTGCCGGTTAGGGAGCATGTATCGCCTGCTCAATCGTGCGGGCAGAAGTCATTCTAGATCTCTAGGCATTTCTCACCGTGAATTCCGCTAGAAATCGTATGCATTCATCTCCGCTTCCGGGCAGTGAGTGATTCTCCTCGAGGTGCAGTCGCTCGATACTTCCCGTAGGCTCGTCCCTGGTAAGCCAATCAGGGGAAAGTAACCAAACTGCGTTTAGGGAGTGTATATAAAAACCCTGGTAGGGACCGCCGGGTCCCTAGGGTTTACGTGTAAAGAGTTTCTTTGTTATTGAGGATGTTCTAGCTGTTGTTTCAGTAAAAGTATAACGGAACTTGTTAGCAGGAAAGGGTACACTCTGTATTGACTTGTGCGAATTGAGGGGGCACAAAATATTGCATTAATGTGTCAAACAAAGTCAGAACATTACGTGCATTTAAGGACATCGAAGTGGTCATATGATGTCACCCAAAGTTGGAACATTCAATACATTTGAGGACATCGAATTGTCATTCGGCATGCAAAACCAATAATGCAATATCATATATAATCACATGGTATCAGGCTGCATTGGGTCATACATTTGACTTGAATAGTATGATGCTTGTCATCGGGATGTAGGGCCACCCAGGGACACCAAACTGTTTCTCAACATATAACATCAGTGTAACATGATCTACGTAACCCTGAGGTGTATAGCTGGTTAAGATTACTATAGGTTCCCTAGGAGACTGGGCTTGCCCCTTGCGATGGTCCGAATCACATCCAGACATGTATAACTGCATGGCAAAATTATTGCTAAATATAATCACAATGTTATATATTCATACAAAAAAAGTACCAGTGTATACGTTCCTGTATTATTAATGCATATGATTATTCATGATTAGTCAAAGCCATTTGTGAGAAAGTGGCATCCAATTCATTTAATCCGTTTTGAACGGAGTCAAAGGACTGCATCCATTTACATTCCCTTAAGTTCATAATTGAGTTCAAGTCTCCACCCCTTGGACCCAGTGTGATTTTTTCGATGACCACCCATTTGAGAGATTCAGGTGTGTGAGTCTTGGCCAAGAAATGGTCTACCAGAGGGGCCCCTGTTGTTTGACATCTTATTCTGCTGCAGTGCTGCAGTACCCGGTTTTTGATCTTCTGCTTGGTTTGGCCTATGTAGATAAATCCACATGGACAGAAGATGGCGTAAATGACTCCATTACTGTTGCAATTTGTTAACGTTTTCAGAGTGATAGTTCGATTGCTGTGTGTGATTGTCTTTGTTTCTATGCATAATGCACAAGCTTTACAATTGCTACATTTATAGTTTCCCACATTGTTTGTATAGTTGGAGCCGGTGGAGTGTCAAGCATAGAATGTACCACATAGTCTCTGATGCTTTTGGCTTTTTTGAAAGCGTGCATAGGAGGGTCTGGCATTTCAATCACGTCTGATATGATATTCCAATATTTATTGACTATCTTGCGTATTTCATTGCTCTTACTACAGTATGTGGTGACGCAGATCATCCTATCTTCTGGGGGTGTGCGGTTCTTTGGTACAAGCAGGGTTTCCCTGTCACTGAACCATGCCCTCTTTCGTGCTCTTTTGACCAGCCTTTTGGGATATCCTCTCTCCAGCAACCGAGAGATAAGTTCATCTGATTCAGAAAAATAATCATCCTTCCAGGTACAGTTCCTCCGGATACGGAGGAACTGCCCGAAAGGTAAATTGTCCCGTAGGGCCCGAGTGTGATGACTTGTGTATCTTAATAGAGTGTTCCGCTCGGTCGGTTTTCTGTATAGTGTGGTATATAGCAATCCGTCCCGTTCCTTGATGCTAATGTCCAAGAAATCAATGGACTCATTGCTGCAGCTGGTGGTGAATTTGATGTCCTCTGATTGAGTGTTTAGCCATGTGGTAAAAGCCTCAAGTTCCTGCTTCTGTCCTGTCCAGATCATCAGAATATCATCTATGTAGCGGCGGTATTCGGATATTCTGTTTACATAAGGGTTATGAGGGGAAAGAATACAGTGTTGCTCATAGTCACTCATATAGAGGTTCGCTAGATCTGGGGCAAATGCTGCCCCCATGGCCACTCCTTTGCTTTGCAAAAAGAACTTATTCTGGAATATAAAAAAGTTCTTTGTCATTGCGATCTCCAGCAAGTCGATTAGAAATTCCGTGGGGACCTCGGCAGGTTGAGGTCTTGATGCCAAGGCTCTCCGTATTGTTGTCAGGGCTGGTCCCTGCGGAATACTTGTGTATAGGGACACTATGTCCATAGTTACTAGTAGTTGATTGTTCTTATCAAAGGGTCGTTGATCCACAAGATTAATCACCTGCATGGTGTCCCTCAGGTAGGTAGGCGTTGCCTCTGCCAACGGTTTCATAAAGATGTCCACATATTTGCAAAGTGGCTCCAGGAGGGAACCACAACCCGATATAATAGGTCGTCCAGGTGGTTTGGTAGGGTTTTTGTGGACCGTGGGTAGAACATAGATGGTGGGGATGCGTGGTTGGTCCACATTCAGAAATGTACATTCTTTCTCAGTCAGGAAGCCTGCATCTTTTCCCTTCTCCGTGATGGCAAGGATCAGGTGTCTGATTTCCGTAGTTGGATTGGCTGCTATCGGCCGATAGCTAACTCCGTCTCTCAGTTGGGAGTGTATCTCTTGTATATAGTCAGCGACGTCCATGACGACTATTGCTCCTCCCTTATCCGCTGGTTTGATAACCAACGTTTTGTTCTTCTTCAAGTCATCCAGGGCGGTACGTTCATTCTTTGTGATGTTGTGTTTTACATATGGTTTCCTGCCACAGGTTTTGAGCACATCCTTTAGAACTAGGCTCTCATAGGTCAGGATCCGATGGTTGGTCATGGCAGTATGGGGCGTGAAAGTAGAGGCTGGTCGTAAATTGGTGAAAGCTCGTGTTACATTTGGTGATTTATGCAAGAAGAAATTTTTCAACCGGATCTTGCGGAAAAATTTGGATAATTCAGTCTTGATATTGAACACATTGACGTGAGATGTAGGAACGAATGATAAACCCGCATTTCGTCTTCTGATAATGTTTGCTTAGATAGATTCATGATTGGGCTTCCTCTGTTCACCAGCGAGAGGTTTTCCTCCTGGTGCTGATCTCTTCGTGGTTGTCCTGCTGGAATCTCACTTGTTTGTTGCCGTACCCTTGTTGTCTTGAGTCGTCCCAGTTCTGTGGGTTTTGGCCTCTGGTAGGGCGTCTGTTCCAGCCGCCACCCCTCCCCCAGGGTGGTCTCCAAGTACTGTCCTCTAAAAAAGGCTGTTGTTGTCTGTTCTGGGGGTCCTGTGGAGATTGATATCATTGATCTTGGTTCTGGTAATTGCCACTGGTTCCAGCCCCTTTGTTGTCACTGCTCCCACTGTATGAAGAGTCTGAAAAGTTTGTGTATCTTCTGCCAAAAGAAGCGGCCCTGGTTGTCTTGTTTGCGGAGGACTATTTCAAACAGAACAACCAGGGCCGCTTCTTTTACAGAGGGAGAGGAGGATACAGGGGCGGTCAACGAGGTGTCTTTGTCTTTTACGCATGCATCCATATGGGACTGCTTGTTATTTCCATTTTCATATGTAGTTTTCACATTTATTTAGTCAGATTTCTTATGGTGGGCGTTCTTGCGTTCATCGAAATATGAATGCCACTTAAAGGCCAATACTTTTGTCTCTGTGAGGGGGGCGCAGGGGCAAGTTAATTCTTATTGCTCTTTTTGTGGTTGTTCTTAATCAAACTTATGCGAGGTCAAAAACTTGATGTTCTTCCATTTCATGTATGCTCCAGCCTGTCCATCTATTCAGTGTTTCAGTATCAACGTTGTCACTGTTCGTGACGGTGTACGCCTCAACAACCAGCCTCCTGTCCGATCTCCCGCTCCAGGACCGATCTGGAGCCTGTCTGATATGATGTTCTCACCCGAACAGAAACAATGACTTTAGAGAAACATTCCGACACACAGCGTTCCCATGAACTCTGAATTCAGCCTTCAGTTTTGAACCACAAAAACTGCTAAAAGCGTTGGAACTCTATTTTCCCCGTTCAAGCAAAAATTCTTTTGAATTGAACATTTTTAATATTCACCTTTTTCTGGCACGAAAATTCTTTGCTTAAAGTAGACCTATTCATAAAGAACAGAAGCTTCTACTTCTACTTCTATTTTTAGTTACATCTAGAGACATACACCAGCCTCTAGCACATTTTACTGCTATGCATTTTTTGTGATGAAATTATCTCGTCCTTCTTTTCTGTATTAAGAGATATTTCATGTGTAATTCTTTTTGCAAAATCGTTCATTGATTGCATATGCTATAATTTTGAATGATTTCTATGCTTCAAAAACGTACAGTAGATACATTTTCACGTATTACAAATACGCCTGTTTCAAATGCATATATGTGTTTTGGGGTGGGCAATGTTACACATGCATCTTATTGCTCTAGTTTTAGTAATTTGATGGACATGAATTCGTGGAGTGGGTGTTGCGTTCTAATCTAGGACCCTGATCGATACTGTGACCTTATGCCCCTATACGGCTATAAATCCATTTATTCCCTATATTGGCATAACCGATCAAATGCAATATTCAGAAACTCGTCTCTGGCCTCACACGAACAGAGCCACATTTCAGAATCGCTTCCTCTGCCACTTCCTTTGCAGCTAATTAGTGCAATGACATAGCAGAAGTTACTATCTAAGATTCCTAGATTAACACTCCGAGTTCTTCAACAAGATAAAACTCAGCAACCTGGGAAATCCCCGCTTGCTATGTTTTGATTAGTAATAGAACTCTAATGAGCACTGATAGACGATCACTTCCTAGTGACATCTTTATTGACGTCTTATGTCCAAAAACTTACGTCAAATAAGGCACCTTTCAGGTATGAATACTACCATCATTGCCTTAAGCAAACGCTGATGCTGATGCTATCGCTGACAAGGCTGCTGTTATGCTGATGATACCATAGCTGCTATCGCTACTGCTATCGCTGCTAACTAGCGAACGATGGTGTGGTGAACTTAGGAGTTGAACAGCCGTCCCCTACAAGAGCCCAGCCGATGCAAGCTGCTCACGGACGCTGCCCCTCCTCCTCCTCCTCTTCGACGCGCTGAGAAAGACGCTGTCTTTTCTCCTGCAGAGAAATCCAGCTCCGGCGTTTCCAAGCCACTCTTGCGAGTGACTGGGATATCGAGTTCCCTGAAAGAGATACCAGACCTCCATCATTCTATTCCAGAGGTATGGTGTTGACTAAACCCTTAGAGAGAATTCTTGAAGCAAACCTTGGCAAAACCAACTTAACTTAAACTACTTACTTACTCCCTTCCAAGTGTTAGGCTTAGGTCAGGCACACTGGGGTAGGCGTAGTTAGAAACACCAGTTGAGTATTTTAGCCTAATGTATATATGACTGTATATATGTTTTATTCATTTTAAACCATTGTATGGCTAAGAAACCATATCAATGCTTTTACAGTATTATTTCGCAATACTCATCTTACTGTACGTACTTTTTATAATAACAAGTCTTGCAATTGTGGCAGTTAATTTCTCTTGTACGAGAAGAAAGACTGTTCAATAAATGTTACCTTTTATTGAAAACGCCCGTCTCTCTATTCTCTACATATTGTGAAAGTAATCTGCACAACAACTGACTGAGTAAAATAACTGTCTATTGTTTCACACGACTCTAGAGATTGACTCTTATCTGAGGAGCAAAGTTGTCATGTTGCACGGTTGTTGGAAAACTGAATCCCTTCTTGTCTGTGCCAGGGAAGCTGATCACTTCCTATTCAGTCAAGAAAGTTTCCAGTGACCTCTGAGCTAGTTGGTAACAAACCCAATTAAGTTTAGCATAGTCAGTAGAGGCCTGGAAGATTCGCACTTCTACGTCGATACTACTGTTTATGTTATTCCAATGCGCAGGGCCTACTGGGAAAATAGGAACTACACTACATGGCGCCCAACGTTTGGTAAGGCGATAAACTAACGCAAGACGTTAGAGTAACTCAGTCGTGCATTTTTCACACAGACCCCTTTCTCCCGTAAATACTCAAATAGACGTCTGGAGTGGGTGAAAGGTTAAAATCCGCCCGACCTTAGTAGGAAGAGATTCCTATGTAAAGCTCTGGTTTATTCAACGTTGAAGGTTACAGTGTTCCAAAATATTGTGCACCTAATCTTTGTCTCCTTGGAGACCTGCTCTGCAAAAACCTTGCATTTTATACAATGCCAGGAGAAAACGGTACCGCTGGTGCCGCAGTAAATGCGACTCAGCAGGGTCCCGAGGTAATTACTGAACCGGGTGCAATAATCATCCCGGCACATTTAAGGAAATCTATAACGTTAAAACTTATAGAAAATGGACTGACCACACAAGGTGGCACAGTCGTCTTCGTGATAGAGGCACACGAATATCGGCAGACAGAGGTATTCTATTCATGGATAACATTTCCAGCGGCAAACACCACAACACACGAGTTCCACTACTACGTAGTAGGAGTTCCACCGGATGAGTAAGCTCCTTTCGAGGAGATCGAAATCCCATTAAAATACCAAGAGCATTTGCTCTGGTTTAAAGGCGCCCTAAAACACAATGATCATATTACCAGGCTCGGTCCACTAGGTAGACCAGGAGCAACGTGGCCGGTTCTAGCCAGCTACACACCACATCCAGACATTGATAAAATGTCAAGTGAAGAACTCTTAGTTAAAATAAGAGAATTAACAAAAGCATAAGAGAGTTAGTACAATTATCTATTAAAAATAATTCAAACACTCCTAAAAAAAGCTGGGATGGAAATAAACAATCCACTCCCAAGGAAAAAGTTTTCCAGTCCAGAGAAAGGTCTCCTCGACGGAGGGAAAGAACTCCGACTCGAGAACACCAGTCTCCCCAGAGGGAGCCCTCTGGGAAAAGATATAACCTTAGAAATAGGGATAATTTGAAGAAGCCTGATAGATATCAAAGTATTGATACACGTCCCTCTCGATCTTTTTCGCAGAAAACAGAAAGAAGAGGACGGTCAGACCCAGGAGAGCACACCAAGTCTAAAGACAAGGAACCTGCTCAAAGTAAAAAGTTACAATTTCCAAAAAAGAAGGTAGCCAGTATTAAAGTAATCGAACATGCTGAGAATACTGAGGACACAGTTGAAAAACGGGGAGTGGGCACAGACAATGCTAGACAGTGCAGCAGAAATCAGCATAGCTCGCAAGATCCTGATGAGTCATCTGGAGACAGTGGACACGAATGAATACATTCAGGTGGAAACTGCCGACATCAGAGTTAGCAAACCTCATAAGATATACGAAATAACATTGCGTATAGAGGGTGATAAGACTAGGAAAATTAGGGGTCTATTTTGGGATAACCTCTCAAAAGGCTATGGCATCCTGTTAGCTGAAAAAGATTGGCCCCCAGAGTTTGTCAGGGAGTGCCCTCGTAGCGAAGAAATGATTATGCCTGCCTTCTCGAATCACATTTCGATTCACAAAAAGTATTTATATGCAAGGAAATGGGCAGTAGCCCAGGCACCGGCATTATATAAAAATCATGTAGGATGGGATGAGGACTCTCCTCCTCACAAAATCCAGTTAAAAAGTCAACCGACTGCACAAAGACAGTATCCTATTACGCAAGAAGCTAAAAAACAAGTCAGGGAGATTTTAGATCAACCTGAATATCAGGGGGTGATTGAAACATGCACCTCTCAAATGAACAATCCTTTGTTTCCTGTCTCCAAACCAGACAATTCATATCATCTAGTTTTGGACTACAGACACCTTAACTCATGTTGCAAAACATTTGCAGTACAAAATTCGCATAGTGCAGCCCTAATGAATAATATAGTTAGGAAATATATAAAACGACATTAGACATATCTAATGGTTTCTTTTGTCAAAATATTGCACCAGAAAGCAGATACTTGACCGCTTTCTCAAAAATGGGGTCACAGAAAAATTTCTGTAGGCTCCCACAGGGATTCAAGAACAGCCCACGACTATTCTCAGCAAGAGTAACAGAGTTACTACAAATATATGATGATGAGGCATTATCTTATGTCGATGACATCTATCTCACAGACGACGACTTGGATACTCACTTGAAAAGAGTGAACACCATAATACTTGGGTTCGCAGCAGAGGGTTACAAATTCAACTTTAAAAAGTCTCGAATTGCCCATCTGACAGTATTATTTTTAGGATACGAATTATCAAGTGAAGGGAAAAGCCTAGCGGACAACTTCTTAGAGAAGTGCGCTGTACTCCAAGCACCGAAAACGCTGAAGAATTTACAATCGATTCTAGGTTTTCTGAATTTTCGGAAGAACTTACATTCTAAATTACGCAGAGAGGGTTAAACCTCTCTACGAATTAATTAAACCTGATTTTAAACAAATCAACTGGACTCAAAAACACACAGAAATTTTGAGATCACTGCAAACAGACATGTTAGCAAAAACAAAATTAGATACACGTGATAACACACGCAATCTTGTAATCCGAGTCATCCCAGGAAGATGCGGATTCACGTACCTGACCTCTAATGAGGGAGAAACTATACCAATAGCTTACAAATCACACTTGTACACACAAGCAGAAAAAACATTCAGTCTCACAGAAAATACTGTGAAAGCAGTGCAGACTGCATTAGCTAATGAACGAGAACTAGCACATGGCAAAAGGATTAATATCCTCACAGCGGAATCCGCCTTCGAGGCGCTATTCAGCCCAGTAAACCTGCCTACAGTGTCACTGGATCCGAAATGGATACAGTGTATAGATTCTCTTGGAGCGGAAGATGTGAAATACTATTTCGCCCCGCAATACGAAGAACTGAATGATTTAACATATGAAGAAGAATATCCTCTGCCAATCGAACTTCTGCCTCTCCCACAGTACGCCTGTATAATCAATACAGATAGATTTGTACCGCATTTCAATGTAGAGAGCAAATCCTACGATGCAGCCTGTGCGATTGTTAAAGGTCGTTGGCTGTGCGGTAAATTCAGACCGAAAATAACAAAAACTGAATCACTGAGAAAATGTTCGGCTCAGCGAGCTGAAATTAGATCTTTAAAGATGGCGCTTGAAAATGCAGAACGTGAATTCCCGACACTAATCGTGTGCGATATTCATTTTTGCGTCAACTCTTACAATAATAAGTTACAGAGCTGGATTGAAAACGATTACAAAGATGACACAGGTGCCACAATAAAGCGTAAACTGCTTTGGAAGCAAGTAGCTCTTTTACAGAAAGAACTACAAAAGACTCACGTGATACACGCACAGAGTCTTCAACGTGATGGCGTTCACGTTGCAGGGAATTCATTGGCTAATACAGCCACGGCGGAAGCAACTAAACCGGCTTTCGTAGCCACAAAAAAACGTTCAGTAAAATACATTGACGGGGAAACCATGCTGGCAGTAAAAACGTCCGTAAAAGGCGACTGTGCAGCACTACCCGTGAACTATCCACTCAATAATGCATACGTAATTGATGCAAACTCCGTTACTTTTGCTCGAATCCCTGGAGTGGGGGATAGAGTGATTCCAAACAGGAGCAGGAGGGGCTTCCTCTTACTGGAAGCACACATGGGGTTGGGTCTGAGACATCAAACAATCAAGGACTCTCTGAAAGAATTACAATCAGAGTACTGGTGGCCAGGAATGAGCATAGATATTCAATGTTTTGCTAAAAATTGTGAAGACTGAAACAGAGATCGCAGTGAAGAACCGGCCAGTGTAGTTTCAGGAACCCTGATAGACAGCATAAGGCGATCTATCTGCGCAATCAAAGAAGCGAAGCGCGTCCCATTGTACATCATTAAGACAAAAAGCACTTAACAAAATTGTGGCCCCAGCGCTCGGCTGACGCTAGAACGGTTATAAAAGATCTGCGAGTCTTTATCGGCACATACGCAATTGCCATGTTCCATTCTGACCAGGGTCCTGCATTCAGCTCTCGAGCTTATAAGGAGGCCATGGCCAGCATGGGAGTTGGGTTGTGGTATTCTTGTCCGTCACACCCCGAAGGGAATAGTGTGGTAGAAAGAAAAAACCAGGACATAAAGCAATCTATAACAGCGAAGGTATTAGGTTCAGGCGCTGGGTGGGTCAAACATTTAATAAGTGTCCAGATCAGTCTTAATAATTTGCCAAGAAATTCTCTAAAAGGTTTCAGCCCATACGAACTATTGTTCGGAATTAGAATGCGAATTCAAGACCTCGATAGTCAGATATCAGTGGTACAAGAAAAGACAACAGACTTTGATATCAAAGATCGTTTGGCTGTTTTACAGGACTTGAATGAAACAAGAAAATCCTTAAGCAACATAAAGTTAAAGCAACAGCCAGATACCACTGACGAGGCACCACACGCAACAGCCCCAGCAAGGCCTGTCTGGATTCCAAAGATTGGGGATCTAGTCAGAGAAAAAATAGCGGTGAAGAAGGAATTTGGGCCTTCTTACAGAAAAGCAGTAACTGTCTTGGCAGTCACCGGAACAAGATCAGTAGTACTACCGCCCCTTGCTGGTAAAAAGGAGAACAGAGTTGTATCAATCGACCTGGTAAAACCACAAGCATGTGGCCTATAATCAACAGTAGGCCCAGTGGACTCCCGAGAAACAACAGAATACCCAAATTTGCAACAATCCAAGAGATTCAAACTGAAAGACTAATCACATTCGATAAGCCTGCAGTGCACAGAGAAGGACTATGCAATAATGCCATGGAACTCGTGCCTCTTGAAACAAAGATTGAAACAGTTCGTCAAGAAACACCAGTCTACAATGATGTGGCATCAGAATGTGCTACCGAAAGACCAATTGAGAAAATAATTCCAACAATTGACAGAACTGCCTCTGGCTATTTCATCAACTTCGACAACTTCTCTGAAGATCAAAGCGACCCTGAAGTAACGCCAGAAACAAAAAAGACTTTAAAAGAAAAAGCAACGGAACTCTTTCATCAAATCAAAGAAGGATATCTGAATGCACCACTATTTGAGCATTGGATTATTTCGGGGGTATTTATACTCCGACTATGCCTAATTTTAGTTTTAATTTTAGGAAGGTTTATTACAATTGAATGGACACAGCAAGTCAGAACATCAACTTAGTCCTGAAACCACACAGATCATCCCACGTGAAGAAAAGAGAACTGTCAACAGTAAATGTCACAGCCATTCCAATACCCGGTGGGGTAGTATGGGAGAAAACTGACTATGAGATCTATGGTCCGGTCGAGATCCTGAAGTATCCTCATCAACTGAAGGTTTCCTTAAGTGACTTTGTAAAACCTAGTACATTCTCTGATGATTGGGACTTTGAAAGTATTAATAATATGATGTCTGATTTAGTAATGTCAGCTAGATTCACAGATCATGATTATTTACAAGGTTTGTCTAGTTATGAACAGATGTTCTGTTTTACACATTATGGCGATCATTATTTGCATAAATCTGCACAGCCTAGAAATGTTTTTAAGTATAATCAATGGGAACATTGTGCTACTCCACCAAAAAGTAGTTCTAAAACATTCTATGAGAAATTCAAGTACTTCTCAGGGTTTAACACCAGTGATGCAGAAACGTTTTATTATAAACTGTTAGATAAAACAGGATTGAAAAATATGCTGACAAATACTAAATTGATATATTCAGAAGCATTTTATGAAAAAATGATGACATTTGGTTTTGATTTTTGGAAAAATAACATTGAAACAAAACCCATCTGGGGTACAAAAGAGTGGCAGGTACAAGGCCTAGAAGCATTATTCAGAGCCTGCATGATCCCAGAACAAATGATGTTTTTAAATGACACAATTCACCAAACATCCTGTCTTGGCATAGCTAAGATCAAAGACCTTAACAAACCGTCTATTCCTGAGCCAATACCTGATAATACAACCACAGATATTGAGATAGACGTATCTAAAATTTTACATCTAAACAGAACACATCCTGATTGGAAAAAGTGGTTAATCTGGCCTACTGACACGAATAACTGTCAAGATAGATTCCTGAATAAAACACAGGGATTAACAATGACCAGACAAGACCCTAGATATTCCCAGAGACAACATCCAGGGATAGTAACAACATACAGTGTAGGGAAACTCTGCCTTGAATGGCTACAAACTTCCACACTGGCGGAAATTAAGCAACACATGTCTTTACTTAAAGATGGTGCTGATTTGCGAGATTTCATTCTGGGACCACGCAAACAGCGTCAAAAGCGTTTCATAGCGACCAGTATATATGCTGCATACAACGAGGCATGGAAAATTATGCAAATTGAAACTGCAGAGAAAATACGAGAAATTGATTGTATTAATTTGGAAAAATCACTTTCTGTAGTGGACAATGGGTTAATGACTCTGTCCTCCAGAATATATTCGTTGGACAATATTGTATCCTCTGCCTTTGATATAATAGACAGAGACTTGCTAATGTTACAGCATGGCCAGTCACAATTACGTTCTATTGTACAATTAGGCTGGACGTTGCAAAATCTTCGTTCAGGCTATGTGCCTTGGTGTTTAATCAACACAACGTCATTGTTTTCCATCTTTAACCTTACTGATAAACAAATCAGCTTGGCACAGAAAGGAGCAGACTATACAATCCTGAGCATCGAAAAACTTGAGAGATTACCATTGACAATGTCAGAAAGTCCTGTCATTGAATGGATAATACACAGGATTATCACAATTCCGATAACAACTTTCCAATTTAAAAATTGCCTTGAATACATACCTACTGGCCAGTATGAATTAGGTAAAGGTTATGTTAAGTTAGCATGGAAATTACCATACACACATTCATGCTATAGTGACAGCGACAAAAATATATTTCTTAGTGGTGAAAACTGTAAACGTTCACTAAGCGGTATACTTTTGTGCCAGGGTATTAATTTACATGGAGCCTGTGAAGGTAATACTAACAACCTTTCATGCCACCAGCTTGTCACACCTGCAACGCAGATAGAGCCTTTCTTTATGCAACTCGCGAATGGGAGTTACATTCTAAGAACGGATCACAGATGTTGTGGCCTTTTGCCAGGGAAAGCATATCTCGTAAGCGTAACCTCCATGGTCAAATGCTGTATGCAAGCATTGTTCCGGAGCGGCCCTGGAGACATAGAGACTCCCATCTGGCCTCATCTGCATTTCTCTTCTATACGAATTGATACTTTAAGCAAAATGAAGTCTGTACTTTTGCAGACAACAGTGCCCATCACGTCATCAAAAGAGACGTATGATCTCCTAGTTGCAAGGACAGCTACGGAGGTTCATGACCTTTTATCAACAAATTGCCCCGTGCATTTCGTAGAAATGTTGAGCCAACTCCTTAACATGTCTAGTGCCACAGGCATCCCAGGCATATTTAAGACGATTTTTACGGGACTGCTAACACCATTTCAAGCAATTCTGGGAATCGTTCCAAATTTTGTCCACTCTGTATTTGGCGGCATACCCCTATTTTTGGGACTTGTAGCAGGGATTTTATTTTTGACCCTCCTGCTCCGATATGGCAAGCCACAGCTCAGACATGACTCCTATGGGAATGGAAGAAACAATCCTAGCAATTCGCTACCGGGACAGAATAACTAGAGTCCTTGGATTGGCCAGGCTGAGAGATCTAAACGTGACCTGGTTTGTGGTAAATAATATATTACCCGGAATTTCTATGCATTAAATAATATGGATAGCTCATACAAATGAGAGGCAGAGTCCGTGGTGTCCGATTCAAAAGGGCTTTAATGCTATAGCTCGAGCTACAGGAGAATCGGGTTCCATCACCACTAAGGTTCAGGAAGTAACGACATCTGATCCTTTATTCACAGAGTACAATATATATAGTTAAACCATACATTGAATTCAATCAAAGAAAAGGCGTAGCGCTCCTAGGCGGAGCAAGAGAGAGATAAGAGCACATGGGCGTGACAGAGGCGTGAAAAGAGGTGTTCACTTGATGAGTCATAGGTGTGTGTCATAGGTGGGTGGATGCATAGAGGGGGTCTGCATGGGCAGCTGGAACCTTTACCCTACTCGTGCGCGCAAAACTGTCATGACGTGACATTGACGTGTAACTGGGGAGAGCTGGGAGGAACTGACTTTAGCACTAGTAAGAGAGTCTGGGATGTCAGAGCGACCTGTACCTTAGTCATTATCTGGTATCTTATGTTTGGAGTACATGTTGCTGGGCTTAAAGGCCATCAGGGTAAAGGCTGCTCTTTACTAAAGGCTGGTGAATGCATATATTTCTTTATGTATTGCGTGGGGGCTATGGGTCTTCTATGGCAACTGGTTCAGTAAATCACTTGCATGGAGACAGAAAGACGGGGCTCTATCCTCTGCAGGCAGAATATGTTTATCCTTTTCATTAGCTAGGAATGTGGATCCACGGAGCTGAACAGATAACTGTAGGCAAAACACTGTCTTGGCAGGCAGGCCAGGCTGAGCCGGGCACCTCTCGGCTGAGCAGGAAGTAAGGGAAAGGTCAGGGATGCAGATGGGGCTGCAGCTTTCAGAGTATCGAAAGGAGGCTCGAAGCCTGAATTCGGGTCTTGGCCCTACAGAGCCACAAAACGGGTGCATCTCGATATTTGAACGTGCACCATGTAAAGACGTTGGCAACATAGGCTTAAAAGCAGAATTATCGTTGCTTTCATGGAGGGCCTGGTAGCTGACATGTTAACGTTGGACGCAAATGCAAATGCGTCTTCATTTTCGGCCATAGAGGGAAAATGCATGGATGTCATGCGCATACATTGAACGTTGGGGTACACGATAGGGGACACATTTGGCCATATAAAATTCAATTTTCCTCATTTCCTCCTTGTCCCCTACGTTCCCTTCAAGAAACATCTATATTCATGAGACCATCTATCTGTTCATATAACATCATTTGTTCGTCCTTTGTCATTCGTGGACGTGAACGGGGACGGGAAATACAGGCAGTGGCGCACAAGCCGCAAATCGACGGGCCACATTGTAGACAAAGACAGCAACTGAATATGACTAGTAGTATTACTCCTAGGAATGACAGTACTTTCCATCCCCAGGCTGATATTACACTCCAGAGCCAACCGGACCAAGTCCATGTGCCTGGATTCTGATGTATCTCGTAAGCTATCTTATGGAGTCTTGTTATTGCTGCATACACGGATGGTGCGTTATTAGGAATAAACACACAACAACTGGAGCCGATCACTCTACAAGCTCCACCCCTATCGGCCAGGATGACGTCAAGAACAAGGCGGTTCTGAAGAACAACAAGTCTCATAGCTGACTGTTCCTCTGTCAGGTTTCCTAGAGCAGAAGTAGTCTCATTCACTACTGCTTCCAAAGTTCGGGTTAATCTACGTATCAGTTTACTGTTTTGGACAGGACCTATGAACCAGAAGTATCCTTTAATGAAATCTGTAAATTGCTCCCAAGCCGTCTCAGTCTGATCGACCATTGGAGATTCGGTCTCTCTCTTATGTCTAACATGCACTAGTCTGGAATCTCGATGATAATGGGATGGGGCTAGGAAAACAGGTGGCAACAGGAATGCTATATAACACGTCCCACCCCAGTCTAAAGGCAGGCGTACATAGGCTGTCTGACCACAAATGAAATATGAATGGCGGGAAGCTGTGAAAGTAGACTTTCCTTTATCATTGAACTCGATCACAGTAGTACAATCACTGTGCCCTAAATGTACTGATCCTTGTTTTCTAATGCATAAGTCACCTTTGACTGGTAGGACTGATATGAATGGTGGACCTATGGTTTTCTCGGACTGAACATTTAAAATCATAAAATTAAGAGAAGCATTTCCTTGTTCGTACACCTCATTTTCTAAATCTGTTCCTTTCCTCTGGGGAAAGCCATCTGTGTCTGGGTAACATGCTTCATTCATTACTTTATTCAAGTTTCCATATATCCATTCATCCTTGTTAACTATGGAGTTTCTGTCTAAAGATGTCATTAAAGCAAACCATGCTCCGCACGAACCATTGTGCGAAAACGGGAAAGGAAAAAGGGGCAGAACTCCCTCGGTTTTCTGATAAGGGGGGAGTCGGCCACATACCCAGCAATTTGTTACATTGCTGGTCTGATGAGAATGGTGTAACATACGAATAAAAGTATTATTGCGCAGTGCTAGTCGATATGACAATTCGTGGGGTGGCAGGTCACTGAATGTGTGCTCTACAGTGTCATTGAAGGAAGAATGTATGTGTGAACCAAGAGGAGGAAAGAAAACATGTAGCATCAAACTTATACATATGATCGACACACTTAAGAAAAACATAATGATTAGAGTTACGATGCATCTACTATGTAGGGATTTGCAGTATTTATCTTGTTTGGCTCTCTGTCTATCTCTCTGTCTATTTGGGTCTACTGTCTTATACATGTCAGGAACCTGTCTAACCGCTTCACCCGAGGGGGACTTAAACAATAAACACTGTCTGACTTACTAGACTTACTAGACCTTAGTTTAGTTTTATACTCCTGCTGCGGAGTTGTCTCTAGCAGAGGGGGTTTAAAGTCAATGTTCTTGGGACAGTTCTCAGAGTCTTTTATTGGACCGGATCCATGGAATCGCTTCACGTGGTGGGCATGGAGCCATCCTTTCCTTCCCTCGACCTTCACCGCCGTCCTCGTTGTTAGCAGCACTAGTTTCGGCGAGCGCCAGCGGGGCTCCAGAGGGCTTGAACGATCAAAGTTGCGTATATACACCAGATCTCCGGGAACAATTGCATGCGTTATCACCTGGGTGTTGTCCGGGAAGGCGGCTGCAACCTGTGAACGACAAGATTGGAGTGCAGACATCAAGGAAGCCAGGTAATCTGTCAGCATATTACTGTCGACATCAGTTATATGTTTAGGCATGGGCGTACCCCACATATTTGGAGGTCTCCCAAAAACAATCTCATAAGGAGACAATCCTGTTCTGGAATGAGCTACCATCCGCATGTAAAAGAGGGCAACTGGTAAGGCTACCATCTAATCCACGCCTTTTTCTGCACAGACTTTCGCTAGTTTTGTCTTGAGGGTCTGATTGTGTCTCTCTACAAGACCTGCTGCCTCTGGGTGTCGTACGCAATGGAACTTCCATTGGTACCCTAACAGAAAGGAAACTTGTTTCATCAGTTCAGAAGAGAATGGCTGACCGTTATCTGAGTACACGACACGGGGCAAGCCGTACCGCGGAAAGAATTCACGGACCAACTGCTTGGCAGTGGTCACGGCAGTATAATCTGGGACTGGGTACGCTTCTGTCCATCTGGATAGTGCACATACAATTACGAGGACGTACTTGTATCCTCGACATCTGTCTATCTGAATATAATCCATCTGGAGGACTTCAAAAGGGTGGTCAGGGGGATGGAATCCACCTTGTTCCACGGGAATGCCTTTGCCTGGATTGAACTGACAACAGATCATGCAGGTACGCACTTTCTGTTTTGCTGCTGCACGCAGATGCTTGTTAAACCAGATGTTCTGTAAACTGTCTAACATGGCTTTTTCTCCTAAATGTGCAGGACTATGTGCTGTATTTATAATAACTTGAACCATGGAGTCAGGAAAAAACCATGTAGCTTTGCCTTTTGTCATCCACCCTTGGTCAGTCTGGACCCCTCCTTGTTCAGTCCATTTCTTTATTTCGTCTGAAGTGGCATGTGTCTGAATGTCGAGTACGTCTTGTGAGGGATCCCTGACTGTCAAGCAATGCGTCAGAGGTAGTGTTTCAGTCTTTGTCATGTCAGTTGGAATGACTTTTTGAGTCTGAGCTGTAAGTTTAGCTGTTCGATCTGCCAGGTCGTTACCCTGGGAAATAGTGTCAGTGACTTTTGTATGTGCCTTGCACTTCATGATGGCTATGGCTGTAGGCAAATGTATTGCATCTAACAGGGCTTGAATGAGGGGACCATGCTGAATCCTGGCCCCATGAGAGGTCAGAAAACCTCTCTCTTGCCAGAGGACTCCAAAGTCGTGTACGACTCCGAATGCATACTGTGAATCTGTGTATATGTTTACTTTCCTGTTCTTGGCTCGTATGCATGCTCGTGTCAGAGCGATGAGCTCTGCTGCTTGGGCTGACAGGGTGTCAATTCGCTGTGTCTCTACGACTTCAGTATCGGTGGTCACTGCATATGCGGCCACTAACTCTCCTGTGCTTGTTCTCAGGCATGAACCATCCACATAAAGTGTCAGATCTGAGTCTGGTAGTGCAATGTCTGTCAGGTCTTGTCTCGGCTTGGTGACGGTATTAACTACTTCCACACAGTCATGTGGTACAGGGTCTGCTGTGCTTGAGGGCAAGAGTGTAGCCAGATTTAGGGTACTACATCGTCTGATCTCTATGTGTGGCTGGAATAATGTCAATTCATATCCTGTCAGTCTGGCTATAGTCAGGTGTTGAGTCTGTGATCGGTTCAAGAGAACTTCCACTGCGTGTGGGACCTGTACTGTCAGGGGATGTCCTAACACAATAGAGTCGCTTTGTCTGATCGCAAGTGCTGTTGCTGCAACCGATTTCAGGCACACAGGCAGAGCCTGGGCCACTGGATCCAATGTACTAGAAAAATAAGCACAAGGCTTGTGTTTTCCTGCTTGATCTTGTGTAAGGACAGATAATGCTATACCTTTTTACGTTCAGTGACAAAAGGGGTAAAAGGCTTGCTGTAACATGGAGTCGCTAAAACTGGTGCTTGACATAGAGCTCTTTTCAATTCGTCAAATGCAAGGGTGTGTTCTTGAGTCCAGGGGAGGACAGTCGAAGTCGCTGCCTCCTGTGTTGTCAACTGTATGAGTGGTTTGGCTAGATATGCATACTGGGGAATCCATTGTCTGCAGTAAGAAGTGAGGCCAATAAAGGCCCGTACCTCCTTTTGTGTCTTGGGCTGTGGAAGGTTTGCAATTAACTGAATGCGATCAGGGGTCAGCTGTCTACCCCACTTGGACAGCAAGTGACCAAGGTAAACAACTTGCTGGACACAGAATTGTAACTTCGAAGGGGACACCTTGTGCCCCTTGTCTGCCAGAAAGTATAAGACGGTCAGTGATGCACGTTCACAATCTGGTTCAGTACGAGCTGTTATCAGGATGTCATCAACATACTGGAGCAGAGCGGTATTGGCAGGCATGTGAATACTGTCTAGTTGTCTTTTCAATGCTTGGCTGTAAATACTAGGACTTTCTGTGAACCCTTGAGGAGCCCTCGTAAATTTAAAGCTTCGTCCATTTAAACAGAATCCGAATAGGTACTGGCTGTCTGGATGTATGGGGACACTAAAGAAGGCGTTCTTGAGATCGATTACAGTAAAGAACGTCGCTTCAGAATCAATTGTAGTCCATAGGGAAGAAATGTCTGGGACCACTGGGTACTGCGGTATTATGCACTTGTTTAATTCTCGAAGATCAATCACTAATCGGTAGACAGGTGGTGCATTCGGGTCAGTTCGTTTAAGAATAGGGATAATAGGTGAATTACTTACGTTTGAGTCAGTTTCTACAACCACTCCCTGTGCAATAAGCTCGTCAACAATTTTCAGTAATGCTACTACGGCATCAGGTGGTAACTTGTATTGTCGGATTCGTGGCAGTACAACTCCTTGTCTGAGAGTGACACGATGTGGCGTGATGTGCATGTAACCTACATCAGTCGGACCTTGCGCCCATAAATGCTGTGGTACATTCTGGAGTCTGGGATCAAAATCTCTCAACACATAATGTCCTTTAAAATCACGTAAAAACAATCTCACTCCTTCCGGAGAACAACAAATCACTGCTCCTAGTTCTTTCAATGTCTTTATACCAAGCAAGTTTTCTGGGCATGACTTAGTAAGCAACAAGTCTGTAGTACGAGACAATGGACCAACTTCTAGGGAAACTGGCTTTGACACTTCATTAACGATAGGCTTTCCTGAAAAACCCAGGGCAATATTCTGTGAGCCTGAGAGGGGCGCCTCTGGAACCTCGTCATGACTAATGGTAGTTCTGCTCACCCCTGTGTCAATTAGAAACTTGCTGTCTTTTCCTAATACACGACTATGTACATAGGGACCCTCTTGATCTACAGGAATCTCAATAAGGGGCAAGCCAACCTCCCTCTCTAGGCTGTTTCATGAGTACTGTTGATATTCTGGATAGTAAATGTAAATGTAAATGTCTGACTGTGCGTACTGATACATATGTTGAGTGACGCGTTGCGTGGCAGCTATCGGTTGGGGTACTGCTACTGTCTGTTGTGAATTCTGTGGCTGTTGCGTGTTCTGCGGGATGTTATCCTGTCTGGGAGGACGCGGTCTTTCTTTTGTCTTGCCTGTAGCTATGTTATGTTTCAGGACTGCACACTCATTCACATAGTGACCTGGCTGTTTGCAGTAGTTACAGTTTCCCTTAACTGGTGCCGTGCCCCTTTTATGGCCATCAGCTGGTACTGATGGAGCAACTAGTACTTTCATTTTCGTATCTTTCATGCGTCTCTTTTCGTGTTCTTGTTCCTCTCTAATTCTGTTCTGGTGGTACTGTAACATTTGCAACATTTGGGAAGGGCTATTTGCTTGCCAAGTACTCTCAACCTTCAGGACTCTATTCTTGATTGGGGGCAAGGAATTCTCTACTAATTTGCTTACAAAAAGATGTGGAAACGATTCACTATTTGTCTTCAGGCCACTATTAATAAGAAAACATTTTTCAAATCTTGAATAAAAATCACTAGTGTCTTCATCTGGCTTCTGTTTACATGCTGAAATAGCATCCCAATCTTCCTTTTTAGTAACTAATAATCTCGGTAAGACTTGTATCAATAATTCAGATAGTGCTTTAGCTTTCTCCCCAAGACCAACACCAGGGAGCCGTGTTCTTTCCTCGTCTTCCAATTCTGTCCAATTTATCTTTTTCTCTCCCACCTCCCATTCTTTCTCTTTAAGCTTTTCGTAAATACCGGCAGGCAACAGAACTTTCAATAACTTAATAATGTCAGCGTACGTGTAATTCCCTATGCGGAGAATGTCTTTTAATTCCCGGTGGAACCCCCCTGGGTCTTTATCATGGCAGGGCAGCATCTTTTTCATTTCTAATATTTCTAGTTTTGTCAAGGGTGTGTAAACATATACTCGTTGGAGCTCATTGGCTGCATTTCTAACGGGATGTACCTCTCGTAGGGGGTTCTGTCTGTCTATGTGGAATGTTTTTCTGACATGGTGTGGGGCAAGAATCGTGCGTGTGGTCAGGAAAGTCAAGTACTTATGTTGTTGGTCTAGAATGACATTAATCAGTTCGGTACCTAGGCCTCTCCATCTCTCTAGGAGTAAATCGTCCAGTAACTTATGTAAGGGACCGGGATCAGAATGCTGGCTCTCGTACAATGTGATCAGATGCTGAACCATGTAAATACCAGCTAAGCGATGTTCTTCCGGCGGAAGACTTAAAAAGGTTTGTGCCACTACGTCATCATTATATATGTTTGAATTGCAAGCCCATTGAACGGCTGACCGGGCTAGTTCCTGTTCATGCATAGTATGAGGTCTATCGTGCTCTACTCATTTTTTCAGTGCTTTCTCAGTAGCTTGGAATAAGTGTTCAAGAGAGTATCTTTCGGGTATGGGAGGGCCATGCTTACTGTAATCGAGGCCTGTAGGCCTGTCAAACTGTCTTGCTCTACCTACGTAATTCAGTTTATCCACGTTCGCAGAAGATTCCAGGTTCTCTGTTTCTGGCTCATCCTCCTCAGAGACTGAGTCGTCCTCTTTCTCTGCTTGCTCTTTCCTGTGTATCTCAAGAATTTCCTTGCGTATTTTCTTATACATGCTATCTATTCTGTTCTGTGTGTCATGTTTACCAATACCTATATTGTCACTCCAAGTCTTCATACCTTTAGTTACCTCTTTGCCTGGCTGATCTTGTTCCCTGATCAAACAATTAATCAGAAACCTTAAGAGCATGCTTTGTATTTCTACCTTTCTATTTGCCATGGCCTCATGTATACTTTCAGGTCCCTCCCCTGTTCTGATGAAGTGGTATATTCTGTCTAGATGTTCTTTCATGTCTTGTAAGGTAATCAGATAGTCTGCAACGCGTCTTAATCGTACTGAGTATATGAGCATTAAGCCTTCACCTGGTACTGGATCATATATACAGTCGGAAAGTGACTGTCTAAGAGATGCCGGTGTCATGGGCTTTGGCATGCGTTGCAGTGCTATGTCTCGTAAGGTTCGCTTTACTGGTGGTGGAGTGTGCGGTGTGTCTCCAGAGGACCTCCCTGCCGATGCCCCTAGACTTGAGTCGTCTCGCACTGTTGGTGCTGCTGTTATTGTGGGTTGATCTTGTGCTACGGGTTGCTGACGAAAAGGATTGGTAGGGATATTGACAGGAGCATTGACTGGATTGGGAGGAAGGGGAAGGGTTTCATTTACATACTCTGGAGCAGCGTCGTCCAAATAAGAGGAAAGAAAAATGTCCGCTGCTGTCTGTTTATGACTACGGAGTTTAATCGGGATCAGTGGTGGCGGCAAGTTACTGGGTACTTCCGGGGTCACTTCGGCAAGAACAGGATACATGCCTGTAATAAGTGCATTTCTTTCTCGATCTACTTGTTCTGACCTGACTCGTTCACCTTCTTCTTTCAGCTCTTTTTCTCTAGCTTTTTCTGATGCTTCTCTACTTCTCTCTTCTCTGTTGATTTCTTTCTCGGATCTCCTAAGCGCTTCCTTACGCCATAACTCTATGGCATCTTTCTGGGACTGTCTGGCTTTCTTTTTCCACAATGCTTCCTCTACTCTCATAATGCATTCAGAATCCCATGTTCCTGTGGCGGGCCATCTATACTTTTCGTCCAAATCCTTCGTATAGTCCACCCATAAATCTGTAAACAGTATGGCATCTAGCCCGTACTTTTGATACATAAAATGACCAGGAGTGTCTCGGGGCGGGACGGGAACTGCCTCTTCGAGTATCCCTTTTCTGGTCCCTATCTGACGTAACTTCGAAAACAGTGGCATATTGGCACTAACTCGACCAGACACAGTATATACACAAGAATAGACTGGGAACAACCATTCACGCTACAACATTAAAAACATTAAAACAGATACATCCTGACTAGTACATAGAAATATACGTTTCTTCGAAAAACTTGTTTTACTTTATGCACTGTATAAACAGTACAGCCATACCGGTCTCGCAAGGTGACACGTCTTTACCGTATCCACCTAAATGGACACGTCTTTACCGGATCTGTGTACCCAGACCCGTCTTTACCGGGCTCAAATAAATGAACCCGTCTCTATGCGTTCCCAATAACGGTACTCACCGGGAAGCAAAACTGAAGGCCTCGGAAACTCGATACCGGACTGGACTGCTACGACGTCTGATGCTGCACATGCGCCTTGGATCAGGTGGGCCTCGGGATACCTCGGACCTTGCTCTCTCCGCTTGGGCTCTGGTCGGGATGGTCCGCAATCCTCACCGCCTCGTGTGGATGCCTGGTCGCAGTCTCCGTCTCCTCCGTGGGCCTGAGGGAGTAGGCAGGAAATCCCGCTATCGTGTACACTTGGGCTCCGTCACGGCTGTTGAAGGGGTCAGGGGTCTGCTCCTACATCGCCGGCGCGTGGGGAAGGGGACGGTCCCTATTCGGGCGCCAGATTAATGTGGTAAATAATATATTACCCGGAATTTCTATGCATTAAATAATATGGATAGCTCATACAAATGAGAGGCAGAGTCCGTGGTGTCCGATTCAAAAGGGCTTTAATGCTATAGCTCGAGCTACAGGAGAATCGGGTTCCATCACCACTAAGGTTCAGGAAGTAACGACATCTGATCCTTTATTCACAGAGTACAATATATATAGTTAAACCATACATTGAATTCAATCAAAGAAAAGGCGTAGCGCTCCTAGGCGGAGCAAGAGAGAGATAAGAGCACATGGGCGTGACAGAGGCATGAAAAGAGGTGTTCACTTGATGAGTCATAGGTGTGTGTCATAGGTGGGTGGATGCATAGAGGGGGTCTGCATGGGCAGCTGGAACCTTTACCCTACTCGTGCGCGCAAAACTGTCATGACGTGACATTGACGTGTAACTGGGGAGAGCTGGGGGGAACTGACTTTAGCACTAGTAAGAGAGTCTGGGATGTCAGAGCGACCTGTACCTTTGTCATTATCTGGTATCTTATGTTTGGAGTACATGTTGCTGGGCTTAAAGGCCATCAGGGTAAAGGCTGCTCTTTACTAAAGGCTGGTGAATGCATATATTTCTTTATGTATTGCGTGGGGGCTATGGGTCTTCTATGGCAACTGGTTCAGTAAATCACTTGCATGGAGACAGAAAGACGGGGCTCTATCCTCTGCAGGCAGAATATGTTTATCCTTTTCATTAGCTAGGAATGTGGATCCACGGAGCTGAACAGATAACTGTAGGCAAAACACTGTCTTGGCAGGCAGGCCAGGCTGAGCCGGGCACCTCTCGGCTGAGCAGGAAGTAAGGGAAAGGTCAGGGATGCAGACGGGGCTGCAGCTTTCAGAGTATCGAAAGGAGGCTCGAAGCCTGAATTCGGGTCTTGGCCCTACGGAGCCACAAAACGGGTGCATCTCGATATTTGAACGTGCAACATAGGCTTAAAAGCAGAATTATCGTTGCTTTCATGGAGGGCCTGGTAGCTGACATGTTAACGTTGGACGCAAATGCAAATGCGTCTTCATTTTCGGCCATAGAGGGAAAATGCATGGATGTCATGCGCATACATTGAACGTTGGGGTACACGATAGGGGACACATTTGGCCATATAAAATTAAAATTCAATTTTCCTCAGGTTCCTTTCATTCAGACCTATATGGCAGAACTGTATCTTACCGGTACTTCAATGTATGCTATGCGGAGATGAATGCGTGTTGGACACCTGTCTTGCACTTCCATCAGCAGTACCAATGGATATTGATACTTTGCTCAGTCCGATAACGGCTCACGCATTGTGTTGTCACCAGCGGTTACCAATCCTGATGACGGCATTCGTTGAGACTCCTGTACTACGACTAGGTGGTAACAGTGGAGCGAGTGACAAAAGCAACATCACCCAGGTACGACCATCTGTGAGCATTGCTGATCCAGACTTTGACGACAGCAATCATTCTCACACCTGCCAAGTATCAGCACTATCGAATTTGGTCGAACTGTCACCTGATTTTGTAGACCAATTTTTTGAGAGCCTGTCTGATATGATGTTCTCACCCGAACAGAAACAATGACTTTAGAGAAACATTCCGACACACAGCGTTCCCATGAACTCTGAATTCGGCCTTCAGTTTTGAACCACAAAAACTGCTAAAAGCGTTGGAACTCTACTTTCCCCGTTCAAGCAAAAATTCTTTTGAATTGAACACTTTTTAATATTCACCTTTTTCTGGCACGAAAATTCTTTGCTTAAAGTAGACCTATTCATAAAGAACAGAAGCTTCTACTTCTACTTCTATTTTTACTTACATCTAGAGACATACACCAGCCTCTAGCACATTTTACTGCTATGCATTTTTTGTGATGAAATTATCTCGTCCTTCTTTTCTGTATTAAGAGATATTTCATGTGTAATTCTTTTTGCAAAATCGTTCATTGATTGCATATGCTATAATTTTGAATGATTTCTATGCTTCAAAAACGTACAGTAGATACATTTTCACGTATTACAAATACGCCTGTTTCAAATGCATATATGTGTTTTGGGGTGGGCAATGTTACACATGCATCTTATTGCTCTAGTTTTAGTAATTTGATGGGCATGAATTCGTGGAGTGGGTGTTGCGTTCTAATCTAGGACCCTGATCGATACTGTGACCTTATGCCCCTATATGGCTATAAATCCATTTATTCCCTATATTGGCATAACCGATCAAATGCAATATTCAGAAACTCGTCTCTGGCCTCAAACGAACAGAGCCACATTTCAGAATCGCTTCCTCTGCCACTTCCTTTGCAGCTAATTAGTGCAATGACATAGCAGAAGTTACTATCTAAGATTCCTAGATTAACACTCCGAGTTCTTCAACAAGATAAAACTCAGCAATCTGGGAAATCCCTGCTTGCTATGTTTTGATTAGTAATAGAACTCTAATGAGCACTGATAGACGATCACTTCCTAGTGACATCTTTATTGACGTCTTATGTCCAAAAACTTACGCCAAACAAGGCACCTTTCAGGTATAAATACTACCATCATTGCCTTAAGCAAACGCTGATGCTGATGCTATCGCTGACAAGGCTGCTGTTATGCTGACGATACCATAGCTGCTATCGCTACTGCTATCGCTGCTAACTAGCGAACGATGGTGTGGTGAACTTAGGAGCTGAACAGCCGTCCCCTACAAGAGCCCAGCAGATGCAAGCTGCCCGCGGACGCTGCCCCTCCTCCTCTTCGACGCGCTGAGAAAGACGCTGTCTTTTCTCCTGCAGAAAAAACCAGCTGCGGCGTTTCCAAGCCACTCTTGCGAGTGACTGGGATATCGAGTTCCCTGAAGGAGATACCAGACCTCCATCATTCTATTCCAGAGGTATGGTGTTGACTAAACCCTTAGAGAGAATTCTTGAAGCAAACCTTGGTAAAACCAACTTAACTTAAACTACTTACTTACTCCCTTCCAAGTGTTAGGCTTAGGTCAGGCACACTGGGGTAGGCGTAGTTAGAAACACCAGTTGAGTATTTTAGCCTAATGTATATATGACTGTATATATGTTTTATTCATTTTAAACCATTGTATGGCTAAGAAACCATATCAATGCTTTTACAGTATTATTTCACAATACTCATCTTACTGTACGTACTTTTTATAATAACAAGTCTTGCAATTGTGGCAATTCATTTCTCTTGTACGAGAAGAAAGACTGTTCAATAAATGTTACCTTTTATTGAAAACGCCCGTCTCTCTATTCTCTACATATTGTGAAAGTAATCTGCACAACAACTGACTGAGTAAAATAACTGTCTATTGTTTCACATGACTCTAGAGATTGACTCTTATCTGAGGAGCAAAGTTGTCATGTTGCACAGTTGTTGGAAAACTGAATCCCTTCTTGTCTGTGCCAGGGAAGCTGATCACTTCCTATTCAGTCAAGAAAGTTTCCAGTGACCTCTGAGCTAGTTGGTAACAAACCCAATTAAGTTTAGCATAGTCAGTAGAGGCCTGGAAGATCCGCACTTCTACGTCAATACTACTGTTTATGTTATTCCAATGCGCAGGGCCTACTGGGAAAATAGGAACTACACTACAGCTTGTGCATTATGCATAGAAACAAAGACAATCACACACAGCAATCGAACTATCACTCTGAAAACGTTAACAAATTGCAACAGTAATGGAGTCATTTACGCCATCTTCTGTCCATGTGGATTTATCTACATAGGCCAAACCAAGCAGAAGATCAAAAACCGGGTACTGCAGCACTGCAGCAGAATAAGATGTCAAACAACAGGGGCCCCTCTGGTAGACCATTTCTTGGCCAAGACTCACACACCTGAATCTCTCAAATGGGTGGTCATCGAAAAAATCACACTGGGCCCAAGGGGTGGAGACTTGAACTCAATTATGAACTTAATGGAATGTAAATGGATGCAGTCCTTTGACTCCGTTCAAAACGGATTAAATGAATTGGATGCCACTTTCTCACAAATGGCTTTGATTAATCATGAATAATCATATGCATTGATAATACAGGAACGTATACACTGGTACTTTTTTTGTATGAATATATAACATTGTGATTATATTTAGCAATAATTTTGCCATGCAGTTATACATGTCTGGATGTGATTTGGACCTTCGCAAGGGGCAAGCCCAGTCTCCTAGGGAACCTATAGTAATCTTAACCAGCTATACACCTCAGGGTTACGTAGATCATATTACACTGATGTTATATGTTGAGAAACAGTTTGGTGTCCCTGGGTGGCCCTACATCCCGATGACAAGCATCATACTATTCAAGTCAAAGGTATGACCCAATGCAGCCTGATACCATGTGATTATATATGATATTGCATTATTGGTTTTGCATGCCGAATGACAATTCGATGTCCGCAAATGTATTGAATGTTCCAACTTTGGGTGACATCATATGACCACTTCGATGTCCGTAAATGCACGTAATGTTCTGACTTTGTTTGACACATTAATGCAATATTTTGTGCCCCCTCAATTCGCACAAGTCAATACAGAGTGTACCCTTTCCTGCTAACAAGTTCCGTTATACTTTTACTGAAACAACAGCTAGAACATCCTCAATAACAAAGAAACTCTTTACACGTAAACCCTAGGGACCCGGCGGTCCCTACCAGGGTTTTTATATACACTCCCTAAAAGCAGTTTGGTTACTTTCCCCTGATTGGCTTACCAGGGACGAGCCTACGGGAAGTATCGAGCGACTGCACCTCGAGGAGAATCACTCACTGCCCGGCAGCGGAGATGAATGCATACGATTTCTAGCGGAATGCACGGTGAGAAATGCCTAGAGATCTAGAATTACTTCTGCCCGCACGATTGAGCAGGCGATACATGCCCCCTAACCGGCAACCATCGCAGCAACTTAGTATGCTAGACTCTAGATAAATATCATGATTTTACTTGATCTTTAACTCATTCTGTCCCAAACGATTGACATCGTGATGACACCATGGGGCTTGAGTGAGCTCTTATAAGCAACTACTGGGTGTATTCGCACCATGCCCACTATTGTCTCTTGGCACGGCATAGGTGACAGATGCCCTCTAACCTGCCACCACACCCGCATGCTTAATATTGCTTAATTTATACAACTCGAGTATATGCATTCTTGACTCGCTTTGTGCAAAGCGTTTTAATTAATACTCCTAATGAGATTATGGCGTACGAGTGAGCCTTTTTAAGCATCAATTTGGCTTATTCCCACCATAGTAACTATTGTTTTTGTCCTCCAGAACCCTGAGGGTTGCGAGATTAATCGCGCACCCACACAGGTCTCCGTTGGACACATGACTAACCGGAAACACCAGATATACTGATTGGAAAGCAGTTGTCCTAGTAAGTGCCCCCATGTTATTTCACGCTAATCCTAATGCAGATAGGGCTCCATTGGTAGCCGACAGTAACACCGATCATTCTTCTAAATAGGAACCAAGGATGGTCCAATCTTAATGGCCACTGAACGGCCTTACACAAAGTAAGAATTTCAGTTCCTTCACCCAGTCCTAGTGCAACCTAAATCTCCAAAAAAGATTCGATACATTCATTTTTAATTGTATTATTCATAGGCGCTCCTGCTCTTTCTATGTCCTGAAGAAGACCCCAGCATGAGGCTTCAACCAACCCTTAAACCGGGGGTCGAAACGTAGACCAGACTATACCTACCCTCTAACCATAGGAGTAATTAATGGAGCAATACAGATCCTATGTTAGAGAGTTACTTGGAACTACGGATCCAAATTGGACTGTAAAGGCCGCAGTGAATATCACTGATTGTTTTATGGTCACAACAACCTTTACCCAGTCCCCACCTTTACCCCATCACACCCATCCCATCTAACTACCTCTTTTCCTTATCACTTTGAGCGCGTTGATATGTTACAATGCAGATAATATGTGTAAATCCTTTCCACATATGAAGTATTTTTAGACATTTAATTGATACTTGTGTCCTTTAACATTTGTTTGATTCAATGAAGTAATTGATATGTTTCTTATATGTTTAATTTGTATTCCTTAATTTCTGGTACTTATTGAATGATACTAAGTATCCAGGTAACAAAGTGCTTAAATAAAAGTTTTTTGCACTACATGGATTGAACCTTGTAAGACTTGGACTGCTCGATCCGTGCTACCACTTTGCTGAAGGGGTACTTGGCTCAGTTGCTCAGGATCCATAGTAGGACAGGCCGGCAGACATCAAGAGTAAAAGCCCTAAAACCCCTGCCGTTGGGCTCTGTTGCTTCTGCTTGTCCTATGGCCCTCTGAAAATGGTTCTGACATTACCACTATTCCGCTCCCAGAGGCAGAACGTTAAGGAAAATGAAGTCAGGTGAAAAAGAATTCCTGGTATCAAATATGAGAGTTTCGAACTTCCACTTCACTCTAAATGGGGTAGGGTTCGAGGTGGCTCATGCTTTGAGTGGGTGCAACTGTGTAGTGTCTGAGGTAGATCTTAGTATGTCGGTCTGGGGGGAGTAGCTGGGTAGGGGCAAGAGTACGCATTAGAGAGTATGGTCCGTGTAAGTGTTAGTTAATAGAGTCTGGGATAGGTGTTAGGGAAGGCCTGGGATGTTAGTAGTTAGGGCCTAGGGTGGTTGCTGGCAGGCATGGTCCAGGGTAGGGTCTCGGTGAAGGTAGGGTCTGGGCAGGGGTGCATCTGTGCCAAGTCGTATTTTGGGATGGTGTGGTGGTTAGGCTCTGGGGGGTGCTAGTGTATAGATGCGCTGGTAGGGTCTCTGGTTGGTAAGGTCCGAGCAGGATAGAGTATGATGTTATGTTAAAAATGACACTTAAAGTGCTCTCTGCTACCCAGATGCATGTTCAGGACTTTGAGCAGGAGACCATTAGAGCCTGCACATATTAAAATAGATATGTTTAAAGTGACGTCCTGAGCTGGTCAGGATTCTGTCTCAGGAGAGGAGGGGGTACATTGCACTGCTTGATTTCGAGAATCCCAAATGAACGTCCCCAAACTTGTTCGCACTTATAGAGTTGAACAATGGGCCGAGCAGTGGATGCAGAGCGCAGCATCCTGTATGGTAGATGGTTAGAACATTTGTGGCTGCCCACTGCCTGCGCAGGGGACACTCATAAGGGGGCAGCCACATTAGTGCACATGATACAGCCTAGTGCTGAGGGACCCCTTCTGGGTCCGCGAGCCCGCGCCCCGCGTCATTTCCGGGCAGGGGTGGGCGGGGAGATAAGTATAAGTACCTCACCCGCCTATCTGGCATCCTCTTTTGGCCGCAACCCTTCATGCCGTTTGGTCGTGCCGGTGGAGGTCCTGGAGCTCTTCGTTGAGGTGAGTCCTCATCAAGTTACCATGGGCCCCCCATGTAACGCGGCCATGTGGGGGGCGCAAATGGCATAGTTGGGTTCAGAGTGCTGGCCACTTTGTTACCCGCTGGAGCACAGGCGTAGAATGTGGGTGCGGGCCTGGAGGAGCCAAGGTCTAGGTTGATCTATGGCTCCTACCTCCTGGTAGCAAGCAATTTTAATGTAGTAATCGAAAAGTGGTACGCGCAATTAAAGGCTCCCAAGTCACTGCGGTGCAGTGCGGGTGATCACACCAGGGGACTCGCGTCCGTTACATAGGACGCAGGTAGGGTGCCTGGACAGCACCAACAGAAGGGGTTCATTCAGTAGGCTTTACCCCAGGCTGGAGGATGAGACTTTCCAGGCCCGATTTTAGTGGCAGGAGTTCAGGGGCTGCGTCTTTTTCCCAGCTGCGTGGGCAAGTGAGCGGCATGTCTGCCTTTTTCAGGACGATGGCATGCCATTAACAGAGGAAGAGCAGAGGCAGCGTCGGTGTTCCTGTGGTAAGCGGGTGCGTGGTTGGCTTTTGGTCCGCGTATCCTGAGGCAGTGACCGGAATGCGATAGCACCAGAAGTGGGGTGAAGCATCTATCAAGGGTGAGGTTGTGGGTCTAGATCCCGACCTGGTAGCATATTCAGCAATAATTTCATTTTACCAATCTTGCGTGATTGCTCATGTCTTGCTACTGGTGATTTTGGGTGTGCAGTTTCAGTGTTGAGTCACGGTGACCTAGTGGTTAAGGTCCCTGACTCTTACTCTAAAAATTATGGGGTCAAATCCTGGTTTCAAGGGTGTGGTCCCTGAGTTAAAAACTATAGCCGTTGTTGCGGGTCGGAGGGCTTCGCCACCCGTTTTGTCAACGCTCTGCGCCGCACTCTGGTGGTGCAGGCAGCGACGGTGTATCAGGAGGGAGTCCAGGGCCAGTTGGGGCAATCTTCTTTGGTATTCTTGTGGCTCGCCCCACCCCCCTGATTTGAGGCAGAAGGCTCTGGCCTCCGGGCCCGTGAGGCGTGAGTCGGGCTTTGGTGGTGGTGAAGGCTGAGGCAGGGTCTTGAAGGGGCGGTGTGTTGTGTGCTTCTGCCGGCCTGCTCATGATCCTTGGCTGGCGATGATGCACTGCGGGGTGCTGATGGGCACAGCGGGGAGAGATGGGTTGGAGCTTCCCCCTCCTCCGGACGTGTCAGTAATTGAGATGTGTGTTCACTGCCTCGGAACCCAAAGTTTTGGTGAACTGGACTGGTAACGGATTTGCCATTTCACCTAAATTTTGAAAACAACCGAGTGTTGTGGGGTGGCACGGGGTTGGCGGGTAGAACGCTGTGCATTGGCAGGATGGGGCACCCCAGTTAGGGGGTGGATCAGGAGGCCTGTTGGAAACGTGCCTCAGATGAGGGCTGCCATGTTGGTGGGCTGTCTGGGGAAGTTCGAGCCTGACGATGTGTGAATGAGCGGCTCACTGTCAGCATGGGAGTTGCGGCTCTGAGGCGGTGTTGTTCGGCAGTGGTCGGGTGGTGGCGTGTTCGTGGAGCGCAGTGTTTTCGGTGGCATGCATGCTTGCTCAGCACCGGCAGATGTAGACGTGCTCAGTGCGAGTTAGCCTTGGTTTTCCAAGGACGGCTCCAGCTGATTGGATTCACAGGAGGGTTCGAGTGTCAACGGAACATGGTTTTGCCTCTTTCCCTGGGTATATGGCAGAGGACAGGCAGGCATAATGGGCACTCTGAAAAGGTACCCTTTAAGTGGTTAGTGAAACTTGTGAGGGAGAGGATGTGGCACAATGGCCAGAAGTGAAAGAAAACTCAAGCAGTGTTTGCTCGAAGCACTGTGTGCACTACGAGTTATATATAAACACAATATGTATTCACTTTTGCGAAAAGTGAATACATATTATGTTTATATGTAACTCGTAGTGCACGCAGTGCTTCAAGCAAACACTGTGCTTGAGTTTTCTTTCATGTATTCTTATGTGGGACGGGCAGCCCATAGATCTCTACGTAGCACACTAACAGTGTTCAGTTCGGTAGAAACTTTGCAACAGCTTATCAAGATTGCTGTTTAAACTTTGGAGTGCACCATACACCCTCATTTATGCACAATGGCCAGAAGTGCCAATTTTGGAGCGGGGAATCCGGTTCACTCCTCAGTGCTGGCTCAACATCCGGTGAGGGTGAGAAATGCAGCCTATCTGCCCTTGCCTATTTACAGCACCTATAGATTGCAGGAGTGACGGATTAGACGAGCTGCAAAAACCGGGTATCACAGGTAACGGATTCCTCATGTAAGCTAATGAACAGTTAGTGACCGGTAAACTTGCTTATTTGGTATCACATTTATATGCAGCCCACTCCAACCTCAACGAGGTTTTATCAGACGGTGCAGGGGACTGTTTCTCTTTTACACTATTGTTGGTGGAAGGGCCAGGATACATGGATATCCGCCATTATAGTATGGGCTTGCTGGATTGGTTAGATGTCTGGGTGTCTTTGTTCGCTAAATTGGTTTTGCCCATGGTTTGGGAAGCCCTTCCGGCGTAGGTGCTGTAACTCCGGAAGTGACTTTCAATTGGCTTGTGGTGCTGGCAGTGTGGTGTTGGTATATTAGTCTGGTTGTATGTGCTCCCCTTTACCAATTAAGCGCCTTGTTCCGACGGTCAACACTGTCAATCTATCAGCTTTGCGTAAGTACACATGAAGGGTCTTTACATTGGGTTGTTAGTTCATTTTAATGGAGAGGCGGTCGAAACTTGCCCTGCATGTGTCAATAACATTGGTGAGGCAGTTTATCATAGTCAGGTGTCTGGAACTATGCAATGCCGCGCCTTATTTCTTAGAACATTGCACCTGCCACATAATCCTTCATCTCCAGCATGAATTGCAGATTAAAATTAAATGAAGTCATAGATGTTATAGCTTAATCAGATCAACAGTTTTTAAAACGCAACAATATGGGTTCACACGCAGTGGAAGGCCTTCTGCAAAGGTTCACTGGTAATCTTTTGTTCCCTTATCCAGTATTTATTTAGTTGTTAAACAGGTACTAAGGTGGGGATATCTTTGGCAGTATTTCCATACCTGAAGGTACAAAGTGACGAAGTAATAGTGTCCCAAGTTGTGCAACATTATGCAGCTTAAGGTGCTTTCACGCGCAGAGTTTAGTTAGCGCCTATTACAATAAAAACTATCCACTCCAGAGGCATGTGATGACCAGGAGAAAGCAAGAGGGTAGATTGCAAGAAGGCTTAAACCGAGGATATTTAGGGGCTAATTTCCAGTGGAAAATCCCCTTTTGCTTAAATCCACAATGTGAGAAAGTCACCCCTGGACTTTCAAAAAGTGTTGCAATGGACTACGAATGGTTTACTACAGCATCAAGTTTACCTGTGCTAAATGTGACCGGGTGGTTTCCGGTGCTCGGCACCGTCACTTAATTGTCAACGCCGGCGATGGTGACAGTTTGCCACAAGTTGGCGCTGTCTCTCTATTTTAGAGATGACCACAACAACAGGCAATTACTAATTCAATAAACATTAAAATTACTATGGCCTGCTGCCCAAGCCATTCCTATAGCACTGGGGGCCTGGAATTGTCACACTTGCACAAGTGTTATGGTTAGTGGTTGTGACGTTACTAGAATTTACTTTGGGCTGTTAGTTAATTTTAATGGAGAGGCGGTCGAACCTTGCACTGCATGTGTCAATAACATTGGTGAGGCAGTTTATCTCTCTGGAACTAGGCAATGCCACGCCTTATTTTGTATAACCATGGACCTGCCACATAATCCTTCATCTCCAGCACGAATTGCAGATTGAAATTGAATAAAGTCATAGATGTTATAGCTCAATCAGATCAATAGTTAATAAAACGCAACAACATGGGTTCACACGCAGTGGAAGGCCACTTGCAAAGGTTCACTGGTAATCTTTTGTTCCCTTATCCAGTATTTATTTAGTTGTTAAACAGGTTCTAAGGTGGGGATATCTTGGGCACGATTTCCATGCCTGAAGGTACGAAGTAATAGTGTCCCAGGTTATGCAGCATTATGCAGCTTAAGGTGCTTTCAGGCGCAGATTTTGTTAGCGCCTATTACAATAAAAACTATCCGCTCCAGAGGCACGTGATGACCAGGGGAAAGGAAGAGGATAGATTGAAGGAAGGCGTTGAGGTACTGAGTTTTTCAGAACCGGTACCGATCCGGTAACCCAGCGGTGTCAGGGGAAACACCCAAAGACCTCGGGTACTTTCCTGATTCAGACCACAGAAACACGAGTCTTCAAGGTGAAGTCAAAGATCGAATTTATTGGCTGCAACCAAGTAACAAGCGTCCTAGAAGTACAACAACACGGTGTATATGTTCTCAGGAGACTGCTCAACCTTACAAAGTCAGGCTCCTCTTTTTATACTAAATATTGAGCCTCAGGCAAACATTCTTAAATTTACAGTGCAAACATTCTTGGATTTACAGAGAGCTATTCACATATTTTCACTACAAAGAAAAAGCAGAGTCATGATGACAAGCCCACATTTTAGTGTGTCCAGTTCGTGATCAATTACCCGGCAGGGCCCAACATTTTCATCAGATATCGGTGTACCCCCAATAAAACCGGGCTCCTCCTCATCATAAAGCAAAAGAAGAGAAAAGAGCAGGGACAGGTGTGAGCAAGATTTGAGCGGGGGTATGTGTGCGATGGGAGCAGTTTATGGCCTGTTGTGCTTTGATGCTATCTCGTTCAGCCACTGGGAGAGGAACTGACCAAACAGGTTTGGCTTGGGGCAATGGTTCCAGCTTGCCCAGGTCACAGAAAAGTCAATTAAGGTGTATGTGTTCTTTGATATCGAATTCAGCTGTGGTTACAAGCCTATGTGAAGGGCAACTCACAAAATGGCTGCCGAACGTAAAATGGAAGCCAAGGGTTCAGGACGAGAATGGCGATTTAGAGGTGAAATCGGTACTCGATTATGACGAAAATGCTTGTGCATAGTGTACCGGCCATTATCGGTCTTTTGATATGAAAATCGTTTTGCTATGACGAAGTTTGTTGCTCGAGTCCAGAATTTTTCAGAACTACAAACCCTCCTTTTGCCCTTACATAGGCAATTTAACCTAATCTCATGCTAATCTGAATCCAGGTCTATATTCCTAAAGTCATTGAGATGTTGCTGTAACATCATTCTGGTACTTAGTTCGTCTTTTGACACAGGCTTCCTTACACATGATGTAGCACAGAGGCCACATATTGCAGGAGCGCACTGCACGCACAGACAGAACAGGAAAAGAATGGCTAAGATCATCCCAATGACCATCAGAATTTTCCATCCCCAGCCGGATATCAGTTCCCAGAACCACCCCATTAAGGACCAGTCTCCTTCATCCACGTGAATGGACTCGGAGATCTTATGCAGGTTGGAGATAGCCTGGTATACTGTTGGAGCGTTATCTGGGATGAAGATGCAGCAACTGGATTGGATGACTTTACATACCCCACCTCGGTCTGCAAGTATGACATCTAATGCGACCCTGTTCTGAAGGGTCATAAGACGGTCCGATTAGAGCTCAGCAGTCAAATTACTAAGGGCACCAGCAGTTTAGATCACGGTGGATTCAACTACCCTTGTCAACTGGCGAATGTTCCTGCTGTTCACCATAGGCCCCCAAAACGGCAGAAAACCTTTTGCGAAATCCCCAAACTCTTGTTCCGCAGTGTCGTCTTTACTCACAACACCCCTAACTGTCCTTGTCCTATGGTAATCTGCCGCGGCCGTGTAGGTGGGTGGCAACAGGAACGAGATGAAACATGTGCCCGAAAAGTCAGGGGGCAGCCATGTATATGCTCTATCATGGCAGATGAAATATGTACCCTTAGCTGCTGAAAATGAAGGGGAGGTCTGAGACGGAAAGACATATGTTTCGGTACAGACACTCTTCCCTAACTGAGCTCTGGGGTTTTTGCCATTTCCCTGCAGACATGGGTGACCTTGATGGGGTACTATCCAAATTGGGGAGGATTTCTTTGCTCGCTGGCTCTCACTTCAGGAAATTCCGTATTTTGTTATATTCCATCTACTGTAGGCCTTCATTTCGTCTCTGGGAAGCGTTCTATATGTGTCGATATCTCTGCTCATATTTCTGATTCCTGCTATTAGTGCCTTGTTGCTCGAGTTGCTCCCTGTGGAACGTGGGGAATATGGTTCGAGGGCGAATAGGAACATTGTTTGAAATGCCCACAAAGACCGTAATAGCTAAATGGCAAGACAAAATACGGGATACCCTTATCGGTCGTGTGTGGCATAAGTCCACATACCCAACAGTTTGTCGTGTTTGTTACAACCTGGTGTTGGTGTAGGAGCTGAACGAATGAGTTATTTATGAATTCCAATCTTCTGGCAGACTCGTGTTCAGGTAGAGGGTGAAAAGAGTGTGAGGAAACAGTGGGAGGAGGTATGGGCTGTGTAGTGGGTGCAAATGAGACTCGAAAGGTGAATAAAGCATAGCCTATTAAAAACATCATTATACTACACAACATAAAAATGCATATTATAAAAAATCTTGTTTTTGCCATCACAGTGCATATTCTTGCTTCAAAGTTTGTGGATCTGGCAGGTCTCTCCATCTCAGAAAACTCCATCCACTCTAATTTGCTGCCCGCAGTGGTAGGTTGTTTCTGCTGAAGGGTGCTTCTGTCAGTCCAGGGTAACTTCCCTTGAACCAACAGAACTGTCGACCTAATCGTCTCCAGCTGCATCCCAAAGACTGTGGCAACCGCGACACTAGCAGCAGAACCGGATGGCGGTTCGAAAAACAAAAAATGAGCAAGTTTCCTAGATGAGAGCTGCACAATAAAAGGAAAAAAATGTACTTGTCCATAGTCATGGGTTTTGGCCTCAAATTGTAACGGTTCCTGCCAGGCGCTGTCTGGTCCAGGAACAAGAGTTCAGGCTCCGTAATGTTCAATCGAATCGATGGACGCACAGCTTCTTGCAAAATGTTTTCGCTTTCCTTTTCAGAATTTGCTCCTTTTATACGTGCATCGTTAAAAGGTAGGAAGCGAGGCACAGTCTCGGCTCCGGAGTCAGCAATTCTCTCCTGGACCCACCGGTCATATGGAAGAGGCAGTGGGACCCTCTTACAATGATTTCCGTGGACCCAATGTTTTTTCCCTTCAACTCAAATGGCAGATCTCGTCGAGAGAAGGACTAGATGAGGGCGGGTCCACCGGGGCTGGTCGTTCTTTGTTCGCTGGAAGTTTTTGACCAGCACGTAGGTTCCAGGATCGATGGGATGCCCTGGAGCTTCAGAGACCGGAGGCAGAGAGTCATGGACCTGTTGGTGTAAAACACGCAATTTAGCCGTCAACTCGTACAAATAGTCAAGCAAAACAGGGTGTTCTATTTCGCTAAACTTTGTGGGTCTGGGCACCCCCCATATGTTGGCCGGACGGCCGAAAACAATTTCGTAGGGACTAAGTTTCACTCTGGAGTGCACGGTCATTCTGGTGGATAGGAGTGCTAAGGGCAGAGCGTCAGGCCATTTAAGACCAGTGCTCGCTTGAATCTTGGCTAGTTTTAGCTTTAGGGTGCCGTTGTAGCATTCTACTATCCAGCTGATTGGGGGTGATTTGCAGCGTGGAACTTTTGTCTGATGCCTAGCCCTTCACACACTTCCTTCATCACTCGTCCCACAAATTCACTCCCGTTATCACTCCAGACCACTCTCGGCATTCCAAACCTGGGGAAGAATTCTTTGACAAGGGCTTTCGCTGTGGACAAGGCAGTATTGTCCTTTAGGGGATATGCTTCTACCCATCTTGAGAAGGCACAGACAACAACGAGTACATATTTTAAATTGTTGCACCTCTCCATGTGGATGAAATCTAGCTGCAAAACCTCAAACGGATACGTAGGAGGTGCAAAATGACCAGCTGGAGTTGGGGTGCCCCTACCAGGATTGTGTTTCAGACATACCATGCAATTCTTGACCACGTTTTCTGCACATTTAGGATTTAAAGCATTTTGCCATACTGAAGCCAACAACTTGCAAATCCCTTTCACGCTGATATGAGCCATTCCATGAGCCATTGTAACCACTGCAAGCACGTACGCATCGGGTAGCAACCATCTCTGATAATTGAACCCAACAACCATTTGCATCCATTCTGCCCGTACTTTCTCTCCACATGTTCAACTCTTTCTCTGTAGCCTCAGATTGGATCGATTTCACACTCTCTATTGTGTCCTCACACATTCCAACATCACCAACCCATCTTGCAGGGCCTGCAACATACATTCGGCTCGTCACATTCCTGGCTGTTTCTTTTGCAACTTCATCAGCAAACGCATTCCCACGACCAACATCATCAGTCACCCTCTTGTGAGCACTACATTTTACAATCGCAACTTGTAGGGGCAAGGTCAGTGATTCAAGAAGCTCATTTACAAAATGACCATGCTGGATCTTGGCTCCATGCGAAGTTAAAAAAAAACACGTTCACGCCACAATCGTCCAAAACTGTGAGCCACACCGAAGGCATACTGACTGTCGGTGTACACATTCACTTTCATTCCTTTTGACAACACACACGCTCTTGTAAGTGCAATCAATTCTGCTGCATGAGCTGAGTTATGTGGAATACGTGAGCTCTCAACGACTGTATGCAAAGTGGTGACAGCATATGCTGCAGTCGTGTCACCATTCGGAAGCTTGAAGCATGAACCATCCACCCATAAGGTACCATCGCATTCAACCAGAGGAGTATCTTGGAGGTCTATTCTCCCTTTCGTCTCTTCTTCTGTTCTAAGAAAACAATCATGCTGTTCTTCAGCATTCTCTGCCTCAACTGGAATTGGTAACAACGTGACTGGGTTTAATGTGCTACATCTTTTGATGTGCACATAACTCGCTAACAAAGTTAGTTCATAACCTGACAATCGAGCACTAGTTAAGTGCTGTGTCTTGGTTCTGTTCAATAACGTGTCCACTGCATGTGGAACTATTACTATTAATGTGTTATTCATTACTAAACCCGCAGACTGTCGAATAGAAACTGCTGCTGCTGCTGTTGCTCTTAAACAACTTGGCAATGCTTTAGCTACTGGATCCAAACTCGACAAAAAATATGCACATGGACGCTGCTTGTCTCCAAACAACTGAGTCAACACTGATAATGCACAACCTTCTTGCTCATGGACATACAATGTAAAGGGCTTACTGTAGTTGGGGGTACCCAACACAGGAGCCGAACATAATGCTGTGCGCAATTCAGAAAAACTTTTCTGACACTCTTCAGACCAAGGCACGGGATTGGGTGTATCTTTACATGTTAATGCCACCAAGGGTTTGGCCAGTAAAGAAAAATTTGGAATCCACTGTCTACAGACGATGTAAAACCCAAAAAAGCACGCACTTTTCTCTGTGTTCTTGGCACACTTAATTTTGCTATTGCCTGAATTCTTTCTGGGGTCAGTTTCCTTCCCTCCTTCGATAAGAGATGACCTAAGTAGGTCACTTCTTGTCGACAATATTGCAATTTAGACAGCGACACTTTGTGATGCAAATCACACAAATGACGCAACAATGACAACGTGGCTTCTTTACATATTTCCTCAGAATCTGCAGCAACAAGCAAGTCATCAACATACTGAATGAGTGTAGCGCCTTCAGGTAAAACAATCGTGTCAAGCTGTGTTTTTAGAGCTTGACTATATATTGATGGACTTTCACAGTAGCCCTGGGGAGCGCATTTAAAGCGGAAGCTTCGTCCTCCTAAACTGAAGCCAAAAATATCCCTACTTTCCTCAGCAATTGGGATGCTGAAGAAAGCATTCTTCAAGTCAATCACCGAAAACCAGGTTGCAGAGGCTGGGATCATAGTCAACAGGGCAGTAATGTCAGGAACAACTGGAAATTGTGGCACTACTATTTTATTCACCTCTCTAAGGTCAATCACAAATCTGTACCCAGGTGGCTGAGAGGGGTCAGTTCGTTTCAAAACAGGCAGAACAGGACTATTGCAAATGTTGCCTCTTGTCTCTTCAATCACATATTTTTCAATCAAATCGTAAATTATCGCTAACAACGCTTTTTCACCTTCACTAGAAATTTTGTATTGGGGAATTCTTGGCATTCTAACATTAGCTTTCAATGACACAACATACGGTGGTATTTCCAAGAGACCCACATCGTTAGGACCAGTAGCCCAAAGAATATCAGGTAGAGACAACAATTCTGTCGGAATTTTATCCCTTTACAAATACATTGGAGAAACCACTTTCTTACCTAGTGTGAGTTGTACTCCCAAAGGGGAACAGTACAAAGTGGCATACAATCTTTTTAACAGATCCAATCCCAACAAGTTTTCACCACAACCTGTTGTCAGAATAAGGGGTGCTTCAAATTCACAAGGACCAACAGACAGGGACATAGGACATGAAATCGGGTTCCTAACCGGTGCGCCAGAAAAACCTACAGAAACATTCATTTCGCCAGACAAAGGTGCGCCAGGGAGTTTTGAGTGCATCATAGAACTCTTTGTAGCACCAGTATCAAACAGAAAAGGTTCTGACACACCTGATGTAATCACCTCAACGTATGGTCCACTCTGATCTACTGGAACTGAAACAACTCCCTCTCTTTGTCTATGGCTGTCCTAGCAATCATTACCTTCCACATACTCGTCTTCTGCATAGTAATCATCAGCATAGTACTGAGCTGTCCTACCAGATGCGTTATTCTGTTGATCAAAACTGTTCATTGAATTCTGTGGTGGAAATGGGCGTGCGTTTTGTGGGAACGCACCGCGTCCCCTACCTCTAGGCTGTTGTTGAACACCATGGCCTCGTACGCTAGTAGCACCATTCGTACGTTGTAACAAAACCGGGCAACTATTCTTAAAATGACCTTCCTCCTTACAGTACGTGCACTGATTGGGACCATACGGTAAACGCTGTTGAGAAAACTCACTCCTCTGCGAGTTCCTCGAATATTGCTGAGGCTGCTGATAATCGCGCTGATTATTAGTGCGGGGTGGATACGCTTGCTGCAACAGAACTTTAGTTTTTAACTCTCTAGTCTTTTTATCCGCTCTCTCTAATTCATCTTTGCGCCTATTTTCGTAGTTCTGGGCTGTAGCTAAGATCTGTGCTGACGTTGAGACAGCCCAAGCACTTTCGGAATCCTTCAACTTAGCGCACAATTCTGGAAGTAAATTATGCACAAATTTATCGACGAACAACCTCTGGCCACCCTCAGTAGCCATATCCTGACTGCTATGATCTACAAACGTTTCTTCAAATCGAGTGAAGAAATCAGATACCATTTCATCTTTCTTCTGCTTACACGCAGACAACTTGTCCCAATTTACGCGCAGTTCAGGCATTAACGTCTTCATGTAAGTAATTATTCTACCAGGGAGTTCTGCAATTAAAGGCTCGGGTTTAGCACCACCAACCTGTCTGTTATCTACAGCGGCAATATTAACCCATGTATCACCTAACTCCTGATCGTGATCGGTGTGGCGGATCTTTCCCCATAAAGGCTGTGGAACCATGTTCCCAAACAACATATCGATATCGGCTAAGTTCATAATGCATGAACCTGCAGTCTGTGACAATTCCTTGTAATACCCTGCAGGATTTTTACGGGGATCAGGCAATGTCTGCTTGAGGGCCAAAACTTCAGATCTCTTCCAAGGAACATGCACCCATACACGCTGAAAATTTGGTGGTATGGCTGGATTAGCATTTGCGTCCCCTTCCCTCCAAACTGGTGGAACCTCCCTCATGGGGTACTGTCGCGCCTTTTTCCTACTAGGTGCGTCATGCTCAGATGGTGATCGAGAAGTTGCCCCTTTACTCCGATATGACAACAATATCTCGATCGCTCCTTCAACATCGGGACCTACAATCATGCCTTCCGCAAATTCGAACCGCACACGACACAACTCAGGTGGACTGCATTCTAGATCGTTTCCCTCCAAATCTTCCCAGAGATAAATACACATTTGCTCAAAAACATATCTCTGCTTCGGTGCTTCCCACTGTCAGAAGACTTCTATGACAGACTGTACATCATACTTACAGTGTCGAGAACCAAGTTACGCGCTAATCGATCCATTAATTCTCGCTCTCGACGATCGGGCAGTTGACTCCGCGACTGTCTTCGTTCCATATTAGGGGTCGTATTAGGCGACCCGAAGAAAGGTGAGAGAATGTTAGCGACAGTGTTAGCCATTCTCTGTCGAACGGACGGAGAAGCTGATGGGAGAACAGTAGGAGAACTAGATTGAGGAAAAGCTGGAGCAGAGGAAATAGCGGAGGAAGTGTTAGGGGAAATAGTCAGGACAGCAGGCAAAGTTGCGGAAATTGGTGGGCCTTGAGGAGGCTCCACCAGAGGAGTAGAAACCAGCGGAGAAGAGGCTGGTTGTTGTGAAAGAACTGGGGTCTGTGCGGCGGGACGTGGTATAACAAAGCGTTGTGGAGGTGCAGTAGCATTTTGTGCATAGGGAGGTGGTGAACTCAATAAGTGGGACATTAAAAGATCTTGATCAGGTTTTTCCTTGGACTCTTGTCCTTTACGTGGTAGAACTGGGTAGCACTTATCTACCGCTAACTTCGTTATTCTACGCATTTGTTTGCTCTCCTGTTCTTCCTCATTATCCCTAAACGCAACGGCAGCTTGCACCATTGACAAACCTCGTTTATTTTTCTTCGCTAATTTCATTTCTTTCTCTTTGGCTTCCTTACGCCATAGGCGGAAAGAGTCAAACATTGCCGGCCGGGCTTTCTTCTTAAAAAGTTTAACTTCGAGATTATCCAGGATTTCCGTATCAAAGCTACCATATTGGGGCTATTTTAAAACACCATCTTTTCTGGTGTATTTTATCCATACTTCATTGTATGTGATAGGGCCTACTCGATGTTTTATATATAATTCATAGGTTGGAGTCCCAATCGGAGGAACCGGGCACGAGTCCTCCAGTCGGGAGTCCCTATTATTACAACCAAGACAAAACAAATTTCCAAGTCTGCTAAAACCAGGCATCTTCGCTCTTTAGTCTAGCTTCAAACTTCAAAGGATTATCGATTACGATATTCTCGTGAATACACGAGTCCTTCCGCTTTCGCGCTTGCAAGTTCCAAATCAAAGCGGTCCCAAAAGGACACCAAACAAACTAAGGACTGGGAGACACTCCATTTATACTTAACTGAGGTATCAATGGCGTCACCAGAAGACTCGTCTATCGTTTCGCTCTACCAAACATCAAGGGTCCAAATCAGGGCGATAGTCAGGGCAGCAGTCCTTCGTAGCCGTCGGGACGCGGGGAACCTCGCAGCAAAGACCTTCGGAACCACGTCAGCATACAGGGGTCGCTGGAGTGGCTGGCTGTCTTCCGGAATTTTCACACGAAGCTCCTCACGAACCTCTGGATTGGACCGGTACCGCTGATATCACCCGACGTTGGGCGCCAACTGAGGTACTAGGTTTTTCAGAACCGGTACTGATCCGGTAACCCAGCGGTATCAGGGGAAACACCCAAAGACCTCGGGTACTTTCCTGATTCAGACCACAGAAACACGAGTCTTCTAGGTGAAGTCAAAGATCGAATTTATTGGCTGCAACCAAGTAACAAGCGTCCTAGAAGTACAACAACACGGTGTGTATGTTCTCAGGAGATTGCTCAACCTTACAAAGTCAGGCTCCTCTTTTTATACTAAACATTGAGCCTCAGGCAAACATTCTTAAATTTACAGTGCAAACATTCTTGGATATACAGTGAGCTATTCACATATTTTCACTACAAAGAAAAAGCACAGTCATGATGACAAGCCCACATTTTAGTGTGTCCAGTTCGTGATCAATTACCCGGCAGGGCCCAACATTTTCATCAGATATCGGTGTACCCCCAATAAAACCGGGCCCCTCCTCATCATAAAGCAAAAGAAGAGAAAAGAGCAGGGACAGGTGTGAGCAAGATTTGGGCGGGGGTATGTGTGCGATGGGAGCAGTTTATGGCCTGTTGTGCTTTGATGCTATCTCGTTCGGCCACTGGGAGAGGAACTGACCAAACAGGTTTGGCTTGGGGCAATGGTTCCAGCTTGCCCAGGTCACAGAAAAGTCAATTAAGGTGTATGTGTCCTTTGATGTCGAATTCAGCTGTGGTTACAAGCCTATGTGAAGGGCAACTCACAAAATGGCTGCCGAACGTAAAATGGAAGCCAAGGTTTCAGGACGAGAATGGCGATTTAGAGGTGAAATCGGTACTCGATTATGACGAAAATGCTTGTGCATAGTGTACCGGCCATTATCGGTCTTTTGATATAAAAATCGTTTTGCTATGACGAAGTTTGTTGCACGAGTCCAGAATTTTTCAGAACTACAGCGTATACCGAGGATATTTAGGAGCTAATTTCCAGGGGAATAATCCCCTTTTTTCTTAAATCCACAATATGAGAAAGTCACCCATGGACTTTCAATAAGTGCTGCAATGGACTACTAATGGTAAACTACAGCATCAAGGTTACGTTTGCTAAATTTGACTGGGTGGTTTCTGGTGCTCGGCAATGTCATTTAATTGTCAACGCCAGCGATGGTGACCGTTCGCCACAAGTTGGCGCTGTCTCTTTATTTTAGAGATGACTACAACAACAGGCAATTATTAATTCAATAAAGTGGCAACCGAGGTACTCTGGTATCGACTTTAATGGGGCTTGGAAGATACGTTTGTGAAAGGCAAAAGGCATCAAAAAGGATATTTTAGGAAAAACAAACAGAGGGACGTACCCTGACTGGTCTGGAAATTGAAGATGAGAGAATTGTCCGAATAGATGCCAAGACTGTTCACCCAGCTTGTTGTGCCACCAGCTTTGTGACCAGAATTCTAATTTCTTTCAGACTTCAGAAGAGGAGGCCTTCTACCTGGTGAGTGTTTAATTTAAGGCATTGTGATCATCCGAGACGTTTCCAGATTGCAGGAGTAAAACCAAGCAATGACGTGAACAGAAATCCAACAATATCAGAAATGACACCCTTTTGAGCAATGAGAAGCTGCAAAGGGATCTTGAAAATGCTGCAAAACTCTTGAAATTGGTTTCTAAAATGACAGTTGCATAGTCACAGTGCTTTAATTGCAGGATGTGACCTCGTAGCACTATGAGTACATAAGTCAGACCCTCACGGTGCTAAACAGGGCTCAGTTCTGTGTTCTCTGGTTACCCACACACTCACTCCGCAGTAATTGCATTAAGCAATTGAGTTCTCATAAGGTAAACGTGTAAGAAAAAAGATTGGATTTTCCCATCAATTTAGCCTGATAACAGGGCGGGAGACAAGGCTCTCAGGGGCTTTAATCACTGCTGCTGCTAGCGAGTAAATCGTCAACCCAATCGTCCTGTCTGGTAACGATAATGGTATGGTTGTCAGCCACAGCGGCTGGGTCACCTCAATGCCCTTGAAAGGTTGCTCCATTCACCTGGTTGGACACAGGGCACTGCAGCCATGCCCCTAATGTCACTACACATGTGAGGGAAAGAGAAGGGTTCAGTGTTTGCAGACCCCATGCCAGGTGGCAGTGAAATGCTCTAGGGGGAGCACTGCTGAGGCTAGTGTTGCCACCTGGCCAGTATTCTACCAGCACCAACGGTACCGCCTGGAACTATAATAAGAAACATCACAGAAAGCGGGTATTTTTACCCATTATCTGTACATACTTCAAACAGCAAATAAAAATAGAAAGCACTTTTAACTGTCTTCTGGAGCTTAGTTAACGAAACCCTGATTAACAAGCATATCACATTATTGGGACAATCGCTCAGATCTAACTAGGGCATGTAGCAAGGTAGTAAAATCATCATTCTGGAACTATTTAGGTACTAACATGATACATGACACCAGTTTAGGCTCTTTAACCATACAATTTCTCCTGCTTAAAGATAACGCCCAGTTCGAACCATTGTTGGACGAGGTAAATCCACCAATTGCCAATTCACTATACCTGAAATTTAGATATGGGGTTCTGCAAACCAACGATAAGAAATCCAAATGGGGTAGTAATGCAAGTGACAAAGACTCTGATAAGTGTACTTTTTGTAAAAAAAACTTGTTTCAAGTGAAGGAAAATGATATGCACATTTTATTTTTCTGCCCCGCATACGAATATCCAAGAAAAAGGTGGATCAAACCCTTATGTAACACCCTAAAACTAAGACATTGTGGGCAGGCAGAGCGGATCTTACGGTCTGATACCACACAATTGGTGGTTTTCTGTGTATCGAGATTCCTTTGTAATGTAATGTACATCAGAGCTAAAAATGGGCTGAAATTGTAAAAGATGCAGCATAAAATTCTAGTAATTAACGGGTATATAATTAGTCTCTTTAACTCAAATGATGATTTCCTTCAACTCTCTGAAAGCCGTGGACCAATTAGTCATTTTTGATTTATTTGTTTTAATAGCAATACTGTGATCTGTGATGGAATGTCCTACACTTTTAAGAGCAAGCTTTTTTCTTAAAAATTCTTAACACTTTTAAACTTATATTTATTGTATTAGTAATCAATTGTTTTTTAATTGTAAATAGATGATGAACTGGTGTAAACTCTGCCCCCCCCTCAGTTTATTATCAAAGTTGTAAAATCGCTGCGGATCCTGATATTGATGTGTTGTAATTTATTTTTTATGCACTTTTATGGTCTAAATAGACCGAAATAAAGTATAAATTGATTGAATTGATTGATTGAACTGTCTTCTAGAGCTTAGTTAACGAAACCCTGATTAACAAGCATTTGCAATGCAACAGGTCTCGCATTTACGCGAGTTTGAGCTATTGGCATTGTAAATGACAATGCCTTTTATTTATGTTTTGGTTTTTGAAACATAGATAAAACGCATTGTTATTTACAAAGCTGATAGCTTAAACTCGCGTAAGCGTAAATGCGAGACCTATTGTATTGCAAATGCTTGTTCAATGCCAATAGCTTAAACTCGCGTAAGAGTAAATGCGAGACCTATTGCATTGCAAATGCTTATTCAATATGGCGTCCCAGTTCTGGCCGGCTCTCTTAACCAATGCTCATTTGCACTAATAGCTTCCATACAATTAGAGAAAAAGCTCAAACCGCTGCGTTCTTACAAGTGTTCGTAAAATGTGCTCAACATTACTTTTTCCCTGAGAAAAAAAAGATGGATATTGACTGAAAAGTATGTCAGTCAAAAATGTTCAGAACGTTCACATTGTGTACTAGGGCTGAAGGCTGTCATTCCAATGTCACTAGAGATTAATAAAGTTTAAACATTTTAATTAAACAGTGTCCGTAAAGATGCCCCATCTCCCTGTCTAAGATGGAGGCAAACCGTGACTGTACATATTGCAGAAGAAACCATTCTCGTTCATTAAAGGAAGGAGACTACTCAAGGTTTAAACAAGATCTACTCTTCTTGCTGGTGTTTAATAACCATCTCCCCAAAATCACTTCTACTGTGTGCCTATTTAATGGTACAGTATTTTCAGTGGTTTCAGGTTGCAGTGGAGGCGTGAATGCAACGTCCAGATGTGCACTGAGCAAAGTCCTTTGCAAAATCTCCCCTGGATTTGAAGCAGAGGATTTCTAAATGAGCTTCAAGGGAGAACTGGGGACCAAACAAGAGCGGACCCAATGATTTTCCATGTTATTCAAGGGTATAAAACAATAAAGAGAGGCCCATTGTTTTGTATAGTGTGCTCCCACAAGCCAAAAGGTCCCATGCCTTTCTATGGAATGTCTTGTTCCAGCTTGGATTTCAGCCATTTTTGAATCTTACAGAGGCTACTTTTCACCATTTGCCCAACAAGAGGCTTTTAGACGTTACATAGCCTCATTTGCACCTATCCCTTAACACCGCACTGCATCGATCTCATCCTTAGGCTCTAAGTCCCCACAACAACCAAAGCCTCTTTCTCTCTTATAAGAATAGAGAACCCCGGAAATTACACGTCAGTCTCACGTACACCCAATATCCAGGCGCCTACGCCCTACTGGCTAGTACTGGTTCCCTTACAAATTCCAGAGTCTCATATTATCAGTCAGAACTGGGATGCCTGGATATTCTGCAGCCTCAATCACATGTACATGAATCAAAATTCCTGGACATTCCGCTGCATAATTGGACTCGGGACATTCCACCGGCTTAATCTCAACTGCTAGGAATCGAGCCCACCCCCCTCTGTACGTTCCAGGCGCTAAATCCAACCTGTAAGAATTTGGGTAAAGCCTGTGATGTTTACCTGTGGATAATCCCCTCTTAACACTTTAGAAAGGCCAATTCGTAGGCTTTTGGACGTCAAGGCTGGTTTGATAAGCACTCAAGTTACAGGAATATTCGCCCCTGGTGGCCTTACGCATGAAAGGGAAGACCAGTCGTCTGGGGCTTTGTTCTTCTTGGTGTTACATAGTCAGAGCGTGCCATGTTGAATCCTGATGATGACACAACTAAGGAGACTTGGATGAGGTATTATTCTCTGGCTGAGGATAATGATAAATAGTTTTGATCTGTACAGTAGTGCAGCTGCCATGCCAGTGCGTCCCCTAAGCCTGCAAAGATAAGGTCTGATTCAGATATTGGTGATTGTATAGGGTCCTCCGAAAAAAATGTCTTTACCATTTCGTTTTGGAGGATTACACTTTACTACCCTTATCTCTACCAAGGCCCAGTACTGTAGCAACACCGTTACCTAATTTTCTGGGTGCAAGCCTGTGACAAAATGTTGAGAGAGAAAGTCATCTCATCTTAGAGGTAATGCCCTTGTAACTCGAATCAGACTCGACCTTCAGATTCAAAGCCTCACTCCCACCCCCCTACCTTCCATTTGATGGCAGAATAGAAATAAATGTGACCCCTTTAAAAGTGCTGTTATACATGTCTCATTTACATGACAATGAGACTATTTCTCATTTACATATTTCTTGAAATCATCCTCATTGAACTATGATTTCTGGCATTTTTGCCTGAACCGGTTTCCCAAAGTAACTTCCCAGGCTTGGATTTTCAGAGTACTGGCAATGCCTGGAGACTTTCTGAACACCTACGTAATGGAAATATCAAAATCCACAGGAGGATTTGGCAACGATTTTCAAAAGTATAGTTTTTTTGCATAAATAAAAAATATCGAAAAGAAAACCGTAAGGGACCTGCTTCTCTAGAGGCATGCACGTGCCATCCTCCTGGGAGGACAATCCCACCCATAACTGTGCTAACACTTCATACATTCCTAGGAAATAGAGCAGACCAGGCCCTGCAGCAAAACTAACCCTAAACATGCAGCACACTCCACTATGAACAGCGAGAGCGAGGCCTGGAACGCAAAACTAACAATGTCCATGCCGCACGCTCCACTAAGAACAACAGTGGACAGCCAGAGCGAGGCCTGGAACGCAAAACAAACACGAATCATGCCACATGCTCCACTAAGAACAGCAGTGGACAGCGAGAGCGAGGCGTGGCACGCAAAAGGAACTCTAAACATGCCTCCTAGAACAGCGAGAGCGAGGCCTGACACGCAAATCGGATTTCCGGGCGGGAGAAAGGAGAGGCGTGAAACGCACAAACTGCCTGGAAGGGACGGAGAAGCAAACAACAGAGCGGGCTGCGGAGTCTGCACACAGGGAGGAAAGACGAGAGCTGGAGCCGGAGGTGAGAGGGACGGAGGGGATACAGGGAGGAAAGACGAGAGCTGGAGCCGGAGGTGAGAGGGACGGAGGGGGATACAGGGAGGGAAGACGAGAGCTGGAGCCGGAGGTGAGAGGGACGGAGGGATATGAATAGATCATGTAAAGGAGAGGTCAAGATTAGCCGAGCTGTGGGCGGCTGGTGCAACAAGGGAGGGGGCTGCTGGGAGGGGAGGTTGAAGTGCATGCCAATAGACGCCTCCAATTGCATTTTCTACAATGGAAGTCAATGGGGAATTTTCATTCTCCCGATTTTTTATTTTAAATCTCCCACGTCCCTATCCTAAAATGTTGGCATGTTTGGAAGTGTGTGACGACAAAAGTGGGGATGGAGGAGAGAATGGAGCCTGAAGGGGTTTGGGGCACAGGCATTAAAATGCACAGTGAGCGAGGTGGTGCTTTTCACAACAAAGTGTCCAATAAAGACCCGCACGTGCGCGCCCCTGCTCGTGCCCGAGCCAATACTCCATCACTCCACAAAGTATTTCTTTTATTTTATGCGTTTTTATATAGTGCGGACTTTACCCGAAGGTGTCAGAGGCTTCACAATAGGAACAGAACTGATACATGAGGAGAAGATTACAAGTGAACAAATTACGAAAGCCAACGTTAAGTTACAGGAGGCAATAGTGACAATTGTGCAGGTATCAAGAGCAAACAAAATACAAGAGGTAGCAAATGGTACCTTACAAGAGGAAAAAAAGTGAGTGTGTATGTTTCAAAAGCATACAAAGTACTAGTCGAGGTATAATACTGCAATAAATGGCAGATACTCCAAACCCAAGAACAAACGTTACGTTACATGAGGCAATGGTGGCACTTGTGCAAGTATCAAAAGCAAACAAATAAAATACAAGAGGTAGCAAACGATACATTGCACGAGGAAAAGTGACGTGCATGTTACAAAAGAGTAGACAATACAAGTAGACGTATAATACTGCAATAAATGGCAGATTCTCAAACCACAAGAACACACTGGGAAGGCACTTCTATAGTCCATGTAGAACAGAATTTCCTATAATAGAAGGTCTTCCTTCAGATAATAGAGAGGGCATGAATTACATTTGGAAGTGTCTTTGAAGGAGGAGAGCTTTGGAGGTCAAATTTGAAGGCCTGGGAGGAGGTGGTGGTCCGGAGCTGACGCGGAAGTGAGTTCCAGAATCTCACCACGTTGCCTGAAAAGGATTGGGTCATCGATCTTTCCTTCATGAAGGTGGGAGGTTCAAGCAATAGATTTTCCGCATTACTTGATGGTCTAGAGCCTCCAGAGAGATTCAGTTTATTCGCCAGGTAGTGAGGAGAGGAGTGCAAGGCTTTGTGTGTGATGCAGGCAGTCTTGTAGATAGATCTTGCCTTGATGGAAAGCCAACGGAGGGTGGATAAAATGGTCGCTTCTTTTGACCCCATATATGAAACCACCTGCTGAATGGAGAACAGATTTAAAGGGGGACAGGTGGGATTTGAGGAGGCCAGTAAGAAGAGATTTGCAGTAGTCCAGTCTGGAGAAGACCAGCGATTGGACCAGGGTTTTAAGGTCACGCTCCGGGATGAAGCAACATATCCCCCAAAGAAGGCGTAGTTGGTATCAAGCAGACTTTGCAATGGAATTTGTGGGAGAGTATATTGAGTTTTGTGTCGAGTATAACACCAAGGGATTTTGCGCTGTGGACAATGATGGGTTTATTGTTAAGTAGATTCATCTGACCCATCCATGATTGAACCGGGGGAGGAGAAAGTGAGGAGGGGAGGAGGTGGAGTTCAGTTTTAGAGGGATTCAGAATCAGTTGATGAGTTAACATCCGTTTTGAATAGAGTGAAGAGTAGAGCTTAGGATGGAGAGGTCGTGAATGGAGGTAACCTTGAGGTAGATTTGAGTGTCTTCCGCATAGAGATGATAGTGGATCCCGGATTTGATTAGGAGATTTCCCAATGGTTCTAAATAGAGATTGAACAATGTGGGTGCAAGTATAGAGCCTTGAGGAATACCTTGACCTACCGCCAAAGGAGATGAAAGACTATTCGCTATTTTGATCATTTGGGATCTATCAGAGAGGAAAGAAGAAAACCATTTAAGCACAGTGCCCTCCATGCCCATTCTCTGTTGAAGAGTGTTAAGGAGAGTGTTGTGATTGACAGTGTCAAAGGCTGCAGAAAGGTCAAGGAGAATAAGAAGACAAGACTCCCCAGAATCGAGTATCCTCAGAGCGTCATCAATCACTTGCAGCAGGGCTGTTTCAGCGCTGCAGTTTTGAATGATGATGGACTGGAACTTGTCAAGAAGATCATTGTCCTTGATATGACGAGAGAGTTGTTTCGCTACACAGCTTTATGTGATTTTCGCAAGAAAAGGTAGGTTAGTGATGGGGCGGAAGGTGAGGTCGTTCGCATCAGCAGTGGGTTTGTTAAGCAGAGGGGTGACCTGCCCAGTTTTGAAGGAAACAGGAAGGGCGACATGACAGAGGGAGAGGTTAACCAAAGTGGTCCAATAGGACAGAGAATGGGTATAGAACTCAATGGCACTAGGGACGGGGTCAAGAGAATGGTTAGAGGGCCTTGTTTCGAGGATGCATTTGAGGGGGGCATCTTCGGAGATGGGGTCAAAGTTCTGCCAAATGGCTAAGGATTTGTGCTCCTCTGGAGGGGTAGAATGACTGACCTGATCCACAAGTGATTTCACTTTTTCATCAAAGAATATAGCGAATTCCTCTGCTTTCTTTGTAGAATCCTCCAACTTGGATGTTGGGGGAGAGCAGTTTGGATTCTTGATGCAATCAAATAGTTTTTTGGGTCTATTTGTGGCTGAGCCGAGGAGGGTTCTGAAGTGCGTCGCTTTGCCAAGGAAGATGTGCTTGTAGTACTCGGATCTTGCTGAACGAAGCGTGGCCAAATTATAGGTGGAGGGCGCTTGTCTCCATTGTTTCTCCAGGAATCTTAGGTACTTCCTTTCTTCATGGAGGGATTTGTTGAACCAAGGTGCTAAGGGAGTGGGCCTCCTTTTTCTTTTTGCTTTGGAGAGGAGCAACGTTATTGATTTCGACTGCAAGGACTGTGAGGCATTGAGAGGTGAGTTTGTTAACATCTAGCGTCGAGTCTAGCCTTGGAAGTGATAGCAAAGCTGATTCACAGAGGGTAGCAAGGTCAATATTTTTAGTGTCACGGAACCAGGAGGTAGCCCTTAGGTTTGCCGAGAGTGTGATAGGTGTAGGGAGAATGGGGTGAGGTGGTCAGACCAGTCTACATGAATAGGGGTAGCGGTAGTAAGCATGCCTGTTTTTGAAATTACACTAGTCCAGGATTGAGCCCTTAGAGTGTGTTGTTTCTGTGCAGTGTTGGATAAGATCGTTTGCAGAGAGGAAAGTGGCCAGCAAATTCGCAGAAGAGTCTTGAGACGAGCCCCAGTGGAGATTGAAGTCACCCACGAAGATCTGATTGTCACTTTGCGAGTATTGGTCGCTAATGAAGTCCGTGAGTTCCTCCATAAATGATGGGCCGCTACAAGGCGGGCGGTAAATGGCATGGAATCTGAGGGGTGAGCGGTGGTGCAATGGAAGTTCAAGGGATAGGCATTCAAAAGTGAGGAAGGAGCTGTTAAGAAAAGCCTTAAGTTGAAGGGATTTTCTAAAGATGACTGCAACACCTCCCCCAACGTTGTCAATTCTGTAATTTCTAAATATAGAATAGCCTTTGGGTACTAGGAGATCAAACATAGAGTGAGCGGTATCGTTGAACCAGGTCTCTATGAGGAAGAGCATGTCAATATTGTGAAGTATGATGGTGTCGGAAATTTCAAGTTTGTGTTTTATTGCAGCTCTGCAGTTGTAGAGTAGACAGCGCAGCTCTGTCGAGACTGTTTTGGTGACGGGGGCACTTGGGCTATGAGGGATGATGGGGATATTGTACTTATACGAGGATGCTCGGGAGTGTTTAGGTGGATGAGTGGTTCTGACAGAGGAGATGGTCGGAATAGTGTAGATAGTAGGGCTACTTGGAGATGAAAGTGGAAGAACGGTGGCGGTTGAGGGCTTGTGTGAGTTAGCAGTGTTTGCAGACGACCGGTTATGCTTGGCTATTATGGGGGCGAGGTGCATCTTGTGGGAAAGAGTGTTTTCCAAAGGAATTGAGGTGTACGGAAAAGTGGAAATCTTGGAGCTTAGAAGTGAAATGGTAGCTTCAAGTTGGGAGAAGGAGGTGATGAGAGAGCCTAGCTTATTTTCCAGAGAGAGTAGGGCAAAACACGGCATGTTGGGTGGCTCGATGGAAACAGGAGGGGGTGCAATTGGCAGTGAAAGGCAGTGGGAAGTGGGGGGTCTGGAGGGGAGTTGGGGTATAGGGTGCAGAGGTGGGGAAAGGTGGTGGTTGAGAGTGGGCGGTGGTGCATCAGAGGTGAAAGGAGAGTTGTCTTTGTTGGTGTTGCAAGAAGGATAGGAATTAAGGACATAATTAGGGGGAGGTAGGTGAGGAGCGAGGCAGTGGGGTGGAGGGAGAGGGGAGGAATGTGTGGAGACCTAGGAATGAAGGAGGTTTGGGAGGAAGGGAGGGGAGGGAGTTAGAGAGGTCCTGTATGCTAGGTGAAGTGGCTGTGAGGGAACGGGCATCTGGTGGAGTGAGGGGGGTGGGTAGATAGGGAAGTTGAAGAAAGGAAGTGGTTCTGCTAGGCCCGAGGGAGGAAAAGAGAAAGGGTTACCAAGGGGGGAAAGTGGGTAGCACAGTATGGGGGAAAGAGAGATTCAATGGGTTTGTCGAGAAATCTGGGTACATAAGGAAGGAAGGGGAAGAGAAGAGGAGGGAATAAGGGAGACATAAGGAAAGTTAACTAGTGGGGAAGGTTGGAGGAGAGGTGGACTAAAAAGGGGGGTGGCAAGTGGGGAAAGGGGAGAGGAGATGAGGTTGGATGGTGCAGTTTAGCCGAGGAGCGGATTAGCTAGAGGTCCGGCTGAGGTGATGAAAGGGCAGGGGGGGGCATACTGTGAGAGGAGAAGAATGGGAGAGGAGGGCACAGGGGATGGGGAGGGAAGAGGGTCGACCTGTGCCTCCCAAGGGTGCAGCCTATTGGAGTGTAGGGGGGTCAGGGGCGAAGAGAGGGAGTAATGGGTGGAGCTAGATGAAGAGTCAAGGGACAACCCGGTCACAGGGGAGGGGAGTAGGGAAGAGGTGGTCAAAGAAAGAGAGACTGGGGTCTTTGGCTTGGATCATGACTGTACCATTGTTATAGAGTGAGATAGTCAGGGAGCTGTTGAAACACGCAGAGGGGGAGATTTTTAGCTGTTTCCCATGAGGGATAGAGGAGGAGGAGATGACGTTAAGGGAGTTATGTAAGCTGGTGGACCAAGAGGGGATGTCATGAGTGAAGAAAATGAAATCGTTTTTGAGCCTCCCATAACGACCATTGTAAAATTGATTTACAAAAAGGGAATCAGGGAAACATTCCATGGGGTTATGCTTGAATCGTTTTGCTGCAGCTTTAGTCGGGTAAGGAGGATAAATGATTTTATAGCAATTAATTCCAGACTAGAGTGGTGGCCATGTTGGGAAAATGAGGAGGAGGAGGAGGAGGGTGGTGAGGATAAGAAAGGGGTGTTATCAGGAAGGCGGTGGTGAGGACAAGTATAAGGACAGAAAGGGAGCACATATTCCAGACGTCGGGTGAAGATATCTGAACTAATGTGCAGTTTGAGAAGTGTGAGGATTAGGGACAGGTTGTTACTTCCGAGCAAGAGAAGATGGAGGAACAGATTCCAGTAGTTGAGAAAGTGTTACTGCTTGGGAGTCTCTACGATTCCGTTAGTATTATGATGGACCCTTTACCTAGGTAATCACATAATATCCATGGTGCCACCTGCCACTAGATCATATTTTCAAGGGAATTGTTTACACATGACCGGGTTAACTGGACCACTGTCAGAACCATCACAGAGCGAATTTAGTAAGAGTAAAACAGATCATAAACGTACAACCAATAACCACTGGTAATCATTGTACCTAGCATCAGCCTGTAACAAAAACCACATTAGGCACCAAACACATTGTATGCCCATAATCTTAGCAGTCTAATATTAGACCCGAACCTCCTAGGTATCACTAACATTAGGGGCATAAAGCACAGGGTGGAACATAATCTCACTAGCATAAACCATAATATGCAAGATAATCTCATAATCATAAAAAAAACACATTTAGAGGTAACTAGGACTGGGTGCATAGATAATGTAAATGTATTTGAGCTTATATAGCGCACAGCTACCCGCAGTGGGTTTCCCGGCGCTTGCTTAGGGAACCCATCCTGGTATTCCCCTGTGAGATAACCCCGGCAGGGTATCCACAAGGTGAAAGCCAGGCATCCCGCCGCGAGGGGCCGTTGTGGAGATTAAGCAAGCTATTGCCCAGAGTCGCAGAGTGTGAACCCGTGAGTCGAGAAGGCATCGGAGCGAGAATTATCGAGTCCGTGGAATTTTTAGCCCAAGACCCGCCGAGGCGGGGAATTGAACCCTGGTCCAGGGCCGATCTCAGCTTCCGGGTCTGCCGCCTCTAACCCCTGAGCCATACTTCTCCATACTACATGAAATACATTTCCTGGCACCACATAATCACATTAGGGCCTTGCGCCCAACAAACCTCCCAGCCCCCTGACCTCCCAGTCCCCCTGGCCCATCACTAACATTAGGGGCATAAAGCACAGGGTGGAACATAATCTCACTAGCATAAACCATAATATGCAAGATAGTCTCATAATCATAAAAACTACATTTAGAGGTAACCAGGACAGGGTGTGTAAATCGTACTACATTAAATGCATTTCCTGGCACCACATAATCACATTAGGGCCTGGCGCCCATCAAACCTCCCAGTCCCCTTGGCCAACTGGCCATCTCAAATG